>NC_072891.1:17767500-18967500 GCF_028858705.1 Grus americana
GAATGCAGATCTGAGTGTAGCCTAGCCACTATTTCTCACACGCTCCCTTACACATTTTGTATATTCCATCGAAGAGGGAGTGGGGGTGAAGGTGGAAGGGGTACATGGCCTAGGGAAAAACATAGTACCAGAAAGTACTTTCAAATTCCTACTAGTACTTGGAGTAGACACGTAAGATGATAATATTCTTCAATCAGCAGTCTGAAAAAACCTTGTTGGGATTAAATTAGCATCCTGTGTGCTGCTGGGCTAAGTAGTGTTCCCGCAGACAAAGTTCAAGAAGATGAAATTTATGAACACACATGAAGGCTAAGGGATAGGATGCTCTTCCCACAGGAATACCAACAAACCAACCACAAGATGTCTGTGGTTACTGTCTTGTACTTACGCTTTCCTCACAGAAAGGAGAAACCAGTGAGCACAGATGAGGAAAGAAGCAGACAGAGCCCAGATCTATGGAGGGCTTTCTGGAGTCACCACTCTTCACCTCCCTCAAAAATCAACAGGGAACGTAAAGCAGAGGTGAAGTGTAGTCTGATTAATCTATTCCATTGATGATTATCCAGACGCATTCATTTTGAGTTGAATTTCCAAGCAATTGTAAGGTTTATCTAGTTTCGTGTGAGACTTATAACACCCAGATCCACAGGGAAGCCTGTTTTTTTAATTAAGAGCAAAGATCAAGCAAGAGAATTTAAATATTCAACAGCTTCTCAGTATTCAAACCTCCAGCTATTTCCTCGCTTTATTACTGCAACTTTTGGTTTTCCAGGCTCTCACTCTCCCAAGAGTCTCCATTCAAGCCTCTCCCAAATACTGATGACATTGCTTTGGTTCTTCTTAAATCTTGGCTTTCACACTGAACTCCAGTTCTCCAACAACTCCAGGTTGTCAGAAGGTTTATACTAATACAAAGTTGTCAATACCCAAATATTTTACATATTGTCAGTTTGATAAACGTTTCCCAAATCCAAGGTAGGATGTTGGTGAAACCACCCATGAACTCTGGAGGTGAGCCTGGCTCTCCTGGGACTCCTCTCAAACCTCCCCCAGAGCCAGGGCCTGCAGGAAACTCAGCTATGGGACATACCTGACATCCAACAGTTAGTATCTCTGAGCTGGGATTGGGAGCTTCCAATTCATAAGACATTTAAAAATTGAAAAAGGATCCATTTAGGTATGGCACACCCCTCCCACCTGTGTGTCCTTCCCTTGCTTGTGAGAGCACAAGTGTTGATATTGATTTATTGTGTCAGACCTGGGACCAATTTATAACCAAATTTATAACCAGTTGAGGTTATAAATTGCAGCTTCTTAAATGATATCTCAGCCTCAGATTTTGCATGTCTCCATTAGGCAAAAAAGGGGTTATTGGTTTTAGGATTAGAACACAGGCTTATTCTTCCAGCTTGTTATTGTTCCACTGTGCAACATTTCCTCTGTCTGCTTTGGTGTGGAAGCTTTACTCAGATTCTGATACACATTTTGGGGAAAGAGTGCTTCTCCAAAGAGAAGAGAATATTAGAATTATTTTTTTTCTGCTTTGACAAACCAAACCTTTTCAATTCGCAGTTATCGGATGTGCAACTTGTTTCCTTTCTTTTCAGCTGCAGTCAAAGAGGTCATTCTTCTCCAGGGTCTGAAATCCCTTTCTGGGAATTCACAATGTTATATGATATTGTGTTAAAGCAGATCTGAATCACAACACTTTGGATTTTAGGGCACTTCCTTTCTCAGGTTCTCTCTCTCTGTGTGCTTGCCCTTCCTCTCCTTTCCTTGTCTCCTCTCCAGGCTACATCCAGCAGCAGCTATTATCTCCCCTTTGCCCCAGCAGCTGTTAGGCTTTTGATGCATTTGCCCCCATTTTTGCACCCCTTGTCTCATCCCAGCTGCAGTCTGGATGAGCCAAACTACTTTGGTATGCAGTGTAATAAGTTCTTGTGCTGTCTGGATATTGCAAATAGCTTACTTTTTGTCTGTATTCCTGCTAAGAAGGGTAGTGGATGAACAGGATAAGATAAGTAGTCATTTGCACTGCAACAACAGGCTGACGGTTATGTAAAATACTTTGATGTGCAATCTCCTCTTATCCTCTGGTGGTTCAGAGGAGTATTATGGGCAGATTCAGCACGCAGGCTCTTGCAAACTCATTTTCATAAACTGGGGCACTGCTAAGCATAAGAGAAGACCAAGACCAAGGTTGCTCTGTTTCTTCATCCTCAGCATTTACCTTTTCTTTCTCCTTAATCTTCTGTCTTCAGCATCTGCCGTTTAAGCCCGTGGGATAAGCACAAGACCTCTTTACTGAAGTGCTTCTACAAATACTGGTACAAATCACCTTGCAGAGGCTACTGCAGAGTGACAAGGCCTGCTGGCCAGATCAGTAGGAGTTGCTTTAGCGTTATTATTCTAAAATGGGATTAGTTAAGTAACTCTGTAGACCAATTCAAACCCTGAGCCCAATTCACTTTTCTAAGCTTCCCACTTTGGTATACCAGCTAAATGCCCCTCATTAGACTTTCAATTGAACATTTTTTGAAAGGCTTTTGACTCAGTTCTGGGGTGATTCATGGGATTCAAGAGAAAATTAATACAATGACCAACTAACTGTAACCATACACACAAATGTTCAGTCAGCTTCTGGAAACCAGCCTTGATGCTACTCATAGAAGCAGACAGCTATCCTACTGCACAGAGACAATTTACAGTCACAAGGAACAACATTTTCATACTGGTAAATTATTATATGTAAAAAAAGAGATTACTTTCATCCAAATATAAATATTCAGATGCCTTCATCTAAATGAAAACCTATTTTTCATTAGGATTACCAGATGAATTTAATATGGATTAAAATTCATGCCTGGTTTTTATTAATATACATCTGTTAGAGACCTATCTAGTCACATAAGGAGTCCAGTTTGTCACAGTATATACTGGAAGGATAAAAATGGCTGTGTACTAATATTCAGTGAAAAAGCACTAGTAACAGCTTGAAATATTAATAAATACCAAAATATCTCATATAAGTAATGGTCTTTTATGCACTACTTAATTTTGTAGTTCTTACAGTGATTTTTACCTTTTAGAAGTACTTTACATTTATGACTTAAAAATTGTATCCCTTTTCAAAGATTAATCCTGTTTATTTTAAATAGCTGTAAAATTACTACGCAAATAATATATTTTTATTTAAATACCATCTTCTATATAATAGTGCTCTTAATTCAAAATAAGTTCAACATTCAGGAAGGTCATTCTGCATCTTCAATAGCTATCCCCAGAACAGTTAGCAGACTCTGAATGTCTCATTCAGAAATATTTTTTGCACTCTTCACTGCGGTTGGAATTGTCTAGGCAAAAGACAGTAGACTTATTCTGATGTCTCTATGCGTCTGATATCTGAACATGTTCTGTTCTAGTGCATTCACTCCAATGTTATCATTCATTCTTTACTACTCACCCCCAAAGTAAGAGCCATCTGTCAGCTTCAGCTCCTTGTTGGACTTGGTGATGACACCAGCAACACCGTGCTGAATGAAATACATCTTTTTACCCACAGCCCCTTCTCGGATAATATAATCTCCAGGCTGGAACACCTCAAATCGCAGTTTGCTTAGCATAGCAGTTACAAAATTTGGGTCTGCATTAGCAAAAAGAGGCATTGTGGCAACCAGCTTCCGACAATTGAAGTTGACAATCTCCTAAATGGGAAGGAAACATAATGATAATATTGGTCAGCAAATATTTACAATATGGTCGCCATTGAAAAAAAGACTTTCTGCTTTCTTCACAAAGAAGTTCTTTATGCTTATATTGGACTTTTCTGTATTTCTTTCTGTGCGTATTTTTTTAATCTTTTCATTATATTTTCTAGTGAAGTGACTGAAACAACAGTGCAATCTGATTTGTATTTCTGAGGTGAAAGGTTGTTTTCTTCAGGCAATTTTTTACATTATTTATTATTCCCCCTTGATTTTAAGGGAAAAATATGACAGAAAGATAAAAACTAAATAGGAATTACACTGCCTGGCAACAAGATTAGGTCCTGCAATAACTGTATTAAGCAATAAAGTTATGCAAGCCCTGTGTTTTCAAATATTACACCAGTAACATCCTTGTGATCGGAACAACTCCAGGGTCAATATAAATGTACATTACAGTTAGTTGCAGGGCTAGCTGAAATCAACAGGACAATTTCCTTCCCAGAATTTAATTCATTTTATAAACATAGAGGCATACATTCCTGCATATACAGTTGACTTATATATAGAAAACACTGCTATTTTCCTAAGACTGCTACAGACCTTAAGGGTGTCTCCCATTGAGAATATGCACATTTACAGAACTAACTATGAGCACATCTACATTAAAGTATTAGTACCAAAAAGCTATAAATGTTCTGCTTGCTTTAAATAAAAAAATGTACAATTTCTGAAAGAATTTCAAGCTCATTCTTGCAGACCTTACTTTGTCTTAGGAAAATGAACATGGTCAGTTGTCATACAGATTTAACAGTGTATGGAAGAGCTGAGACTAATCAGTATTACAAATGGAGTGGGGCCCAGGCAGGCAACATCTACTGAGTTAGCAACCCAAACATGAAAGTAAGAGCATATATGATCATCTGTATATAAATGCACAAAAAGCAAACAGAAGAAAAATACAACCAGCAGTCACCCAACTGCTTTGGAAAACTAAATATAATTTCATTGTCAGTGGAGTATGCCTAGCATTTCTTACACTAAGACGAGGCTTTCTGATTGGTGTAAAGAAGACATCCCACCTACCAGTTCTCTCACCACATTGACTGCAGCCCATTGCACTCCTGCTGGAAGTTGCTTTTTCAACCTCCCGTGCATCTGCTGTCTCATACTTACGTATCTCATATATCCCATGCAGCCAGCTCTCTGGGTAGCAAGCTCAGATATACCTGTCCACAGTTCAGACAAATTTCTTTCTTCTCCTCCCACCCCCACCATTTGATATCCTGCTTACAGAAATGATGGAGAAGTTCAGCTAATTCCACAGTACAAGCAGCAAAACCATAATGGATTCTTCAAATCAGTCCCTTGCATCTGGGAAGGAGGCGGGAATCTCCCTTTGAAGGGAAGCCATTGGCTATTGAGGCAACTGAGAAGCATGAACATGATATAACAGTGAAGAAACAACCGCCTTTCCTAGGGAAATTACATCCTTTCAAAATAAATCCAGTGGAACCCGGAAAAATAATGTGAAACAAGATGTCTCACCAGGCACCTGGGAAGCAGAAAGCTGTTATCTCCAGCAATGTCTTATTTTCCATTAAAGGATAAGAAAAACAGGGGAAAGTTACTTTCTAGTGCTACTCATAGGATAGATTATGACATCTTCTTACAGTCCTGCAAGAAAATGTCATTATATAATGGCAAGGTGGAAATAGAAGTGCCTCTAAGCAGAGATGAACATTGATTCTTAACAACAGTCAGTACAGCAATTCTCTTTAACCCTGGTCTCAATAGCACCACATCTATATACTTACATAAACACTACATAAGCCTTTTCCCGCCTCTCCTCTTTTTTCCTTCTGGAATGAACCAAGGAGACATAAAAAATATATATAATTTTATATAATTATAATTTAATGCAGATTTAATTCTAGAAATATTGGGTTAAAGATAGAGTTAATGAAGAGTAAGACGCTACGTATTTGAAGTCAAACACTAAACTCCAGTTGAATTCAGTGGGGAAATGATTCTACCAAGAACATTTTATCTGAGAATTATTTGTAAGTGATGGAAATAGAACACTCCTCTTCCACCACTTTTCACTGTACTGCCTCACTCTCCCCCACCCTCTCTGATTGCCATAACTTCCCCTTCTTATGAGTGTTTTAGCATGCCTGAAATACTGCACCATGTATGGACTCCATGGCTGATCATAAATGGGCTGGATTAAGACAGCAGGAGTCAGACCTGAGACCAAGAGCAGAACTCTTTGTGTTTGCATGAAACTTGAAATGTACAGGAATACATGGCAGAAATGGAAACAGAAAAGGAGGAAAAGATCACTAAGATTTGTAATGACTGGGAGACTCCTACTTACAGAAGGGAAGAGCAGTTTGGCTATGACTCCCACCCAGCGCAAGCAAAGACATGAATGCTACTGGTGCAACACTGTGGGACAATACTATCCACACACATGACTTCAGAATCAGAGCTTTAAAAACCCTCACAAACAAGTCATGCTTGTAAAAACACATGGAAAATTTGATGCAAGATGTGGCGCTCTTTGCCTGAATCGAAAAATTATCTCAAGCAACAGCATTGCAAGGTGTGAACTACCAAGTAGGTGTCGTTGGCATTCAAGATCAGTGAATCCTGCTGAGTCGTTAAGTCAAGAGGAGTAATCCCAGGCTACCCCTTCAAGTATATTCTGTATGAGAGCATAAATGTTAAAAAGAAATTCCAGCTGACTGTCTGTCTAAAGGATGAGGAAAAGCCTGCTTTCCTTCTTGTCTAAACACTCCATTTCTCAGTAAAGCTTCAGCCACCACTTCCCTCCCAAGGGAGAGTTATTCTCTGCTCCCACTGCTCGCAGTATGGTGGCATCATGCAAGGAGTCCCAGACTACATCCTCAGCTCCGTACGAGACTGCCTTACTGCAGTCTCAGCTGGTGCTGGAAAGCTGGCAATCACTATTACTCGTCTTGCCTTGCTCAGGGACTTTTCAGTAGACTTGCTGCTTGTTTTCTGTTTCTGAAAGTAAATAGCTTGTCTTGCATCCCCAGGAGGCAGAGAAAGGAAATTACTAAGAAGCAAAAATTGACTGGAAATTATGTAGAAGCTGGTGGGGAGGCACAGAAAAGGCTGGGAGAGTGGAAAGTTCAACTCCAGTGATGATAAGGAAGAAAGAGTAAAATAGACCTAGGTTGAGTAGTATTAAGAGAGAGAGAATGGGAGGAAAACAAAAAGAAGGAACACAAAGACATAGAAGAAAGGAAAAAAAGAAGGCAGGAAGGTTGACTTTAAAAACAGACAGAGAAACTGAAATTCCTGAAAAAGTGAGAGCACAGGAGCACAAAACCTGGCGAAAAGGTGTCTGGAGTGAAAGCTGAGAAGTAGGACAGATGAAGAAAGCAAAAGAGAAATTGGAAAAAAAAAAGACAAGTGACATATCTCAGTAGCATTGTAGGACAGCATGATATAGGCAGAGGGGAGAATTCAGACCTGCATGATTCCTCTTCGTAGAACCAGTCCAACCCAACCAGAAGGAAATTCATCTCGTCTTGGAAATACCAACAAAACACACCCTTGTCTCAGGATTTTCACCCTTGGAATGTCATGTCTCCATCTTCTTCCCACCTTTCTCTCTCAATATGTAATTTATACCTGGATAAACCCATGTATACACACACAGAGGTTACCTGCTCAGCCTGAGTTGCCTAATAAAGGTACCAACATAGCTACAAAACCACCCTGCTGTGGTAATTTCAGCTGTTATATCCTAGCAATGCATTCAGTTTGTTGATTAGTTTCCTCTGAAAGTTTATACTAAAGTACAAACTTTCCTTATTTAAGATGTTAGAAGGTGGAAAATTACTGAGGGAGAAAGAAATGTGTCATTTTTAAGTGCTTTGTTTTTCTTTAAAGTGTTCTTTTATTTAAATATGAGATCATTCAGAGCAAGTAAAACACATTTCCTTAAGTCTTAATCACAGGCAGTGCTGCAATTTCAGATTCTTGTGTATTACTTTAAATATCATCTTGGGGAGAAAGAAACAGTAAAGATTATGAACTTGTTTTATGTAACTCAGAAAGTACTAGGAGAAATTGTTCTGTGTTTTAAAATAAAGGTAACAAAAGAACAAACTGCCAAATTAAAAGCTGACATTTCATGCAGAGAAAAATCCTTCACTTATATTTTCTTTGAGTTAATTCTTTGGAGCCAGACTGGAACCAGATCATGCTGCCCAATATGATATCTTAATTAAATGAAATAATAATGATTTTGTCTCACCTCTACATAAAGAAAATAACAAGTGAAGCCTCAGGAAAGGATTATATTGCTGAAGTGGTTAAAGGGCAAGAGTGATTGAGACCTATGTGGAGCAAGTGTTGTTCTAGTTCAAGTATCGGTCTCTTACGCAAGATCTAAGTCGGAGGTACAATGGTCTGCTTTATATAAGAGATTGGTTAGGTAATTACACTGGCTCCTGCTCCTTTATAGTGTACTAGTTTTATTACTCATCTTGGCCTTCCTGGCTATTTTTTTCAAACTGCTCTTAAAGCATCAGATATGATCATTTTGTGTGGGTTCAATATATCTGGACGACTGCTCCAATGCATCTCAAGATGTCCCATTTACAGAGGCAGCTGCAAGACTGTCCTAGCTGTGACTGGGGCACAATGGTGGCCAACTTCTCCAATGGCATCTGTAAGGGTTTTTAGGACCTTTCCTCAGGAGAAGATTTTTAGATAGAGGTACTGCTTTTAATTAGACTGACTGGAAAAAGCTGTTGCTAGAAAAAAGCAGAAAAAGTTCTTGAAACATCTGTATGTCTGAAAGATTCTTTGCTTTTTCCCACTAGTCCAATTGAGCTAATAAAAGGTACTACTTCCATCTACAAACTATGTCCTTATTATGTGTAGGCCACCAAAGTCCATTTATTACACTGAAAAGTAGCTTAGTTTCATTAGGTCATTTCTACATACTATTGTAAAAATCTAGTGCATAACTTGAACAATGCACATTTTTTTCCTGAGTGTCCTCCTTTACACTCTGCTTTCAAAGGATAAGAAACTAAATCAGTCTTAATTTCCTGACCATTGAAAGGAACAAATCACTTTATTGAGAAAGCTATTTTTCCTCTTAGAAATAACTCACAGAAGAAAAATTACCAAGCAAGTGATTAAGAGAGAACTATAGGAAAAAGCGTGGTATTTAGGGATTTGGGGCTCTATGAGCAGGTTAAATATATTTAAACTGGGGTTTAAGGAGTCATATTCTGTATGTGTTCATGATTTCCTGTAATTTTTTAATCCGTTGGTCAATTATAGCCAACTTTGGCAGAAAGGTGGCATTTCACTAAGTTTTCATAGGTTTTATGACAGTGGGCAATCAGGAGGACTAGGATTAGTACCCCACTGAGGGAATGACTACATCATTAGCTCACAACTTGTTTAATGCCAGAAAATCTACATGTGGCAACAGGATGCAATATTCTTCATTTCTGGTGCACCTGAAACTATTCAAATTGCTTTGACACATTCTGTTTAATCAGCTACACAGAGTGTATAACTTAAAATAAATTTTGCTCACAGGCTTTCATATAAATAATAGTGACTATGTACATCTTCCTCTTTGAATGGGATTTCCATGATTTTCCATTTTCCAATTACATTGATCAATTTTGACACAGAGATTCTGTGTAAATTTTACTTACAAATCGGGCAGCTCTTGGATACCATCATTTATGTTTAGATCTGCATTGACAAACACAATTATTTTCCTTCCAAACTTTGTTATTTTGCTATTCTGTTAACATAGTTGGATATTGAGTGTTTTAGAAAGCTTCACTGTCTATCCCCTTCAGCTATGTATTTTAAAGCCCAAGAATGCTCTGATCTGAGGTAACCTACATGTTTGACCTACACACAAAGCACAAAACATGAAAAAACTCTGATCTCTAAGGCAAAACAGTCCACGTGATCTCAGTGGCTGTCAGAACCACTGGTCAGACTATTTATGCACATTTTCAAAACCCTCAGTTCCCCAAGACCTCCAGCATACCTGCATACACGTTGCCCAGAAGCAGAAAATTTTTCAGTCAGCTCTGAGATAAGCTTAGGCAGGCAAAAGGAAGGGAGGACTAAGTATGCTTTCCATCCAAATGATGAATGAAATCCCCTCCTTGGATTCTACCAGAACCGAGTTGAAGCAGGTTGCTTTTTTTCTGTCTAGCTCTGTTCAACTCAGTTTAAGACAAGTCAGCTTTAAAGAGAGCATATGGTAGCTAGTATTGCTGTCTCCTAAGAGAAAGCAATCTTTTTTATGCATTTGCAAACAGAAGGGATATAGATTTGACCAATTATATTTTCTTGGCTTCGTTGATTAAATGTTGGCCTTCTGCATACTTTTCTATCATTTCCTACTTGATTAAAATTTTCTGTTCAACTCCTTATATGCATTTTTTATGCTTTAGAATTATTATTGCATTAAATTCAAATGAAGACAGGATAATCCTTTTGAGGATATACAGTTCAACCAAACCTCCAAAAAGTCAGCCTGATGAAGGATATCCATCTTTTTCCCAGCTTGTTAATTGATTTAATAGAGCTTAAGGGAGAGCAGTTCTGTGTATCTCATGCTTCTCTTCTCTGGATCTTCCATTATATTTAGAAGATTAAAAAAGAGCAAAAGAAAGAACGAAAGAAGGAAAAAAGATATTATCTATCCACCCTTTCATTCACCCAACTGTCCATCCATTCCTTAACTGGGCTATTTAAAAGGGAATTTAGCTTTCATCTTCCTCAATGTTCTGAAATGTTCTATGCCTTTTAAGTTTGGTTTCCAGCTGGGAAAAGGATGAGAAGCATCAAAATGAGAACAGTGATACAGGCAATTCTTTAAGGCAGTCTGTAATTATGAAACAGGCAGTCTAATTTCAAGAGTCAGAGAAGTCCTGATAATCTAGATAAGTACTTAAAGTTTGGACCAATTGACCAATCTCTACTTTTGCAGGTTTTCCTTTCTGAACAGTACTGCTGAACAAATTTCCTGAATGCTCTTAGTAAAAAACCACCCACAGTTCATTATAGAAGGTAATATGGAGTTAGTGCTGTATGATATAGTATTTGCTGTAGAGACCGTTCCCTGTTATTAACTGAATAAATGAACTGCAATTTGCAAATTTATTTAACAATCACTATTTCATTTTTTCTTGCCCCTGAGTAACCAAATATCTTGATTCCCATTTGTGTGTGTGTAGTGTTTGGTTCAGTAAGTCATTTTAAATATTGAAGTTGTCCCATTATGCCAATGAGACTACAGATTTAAACACATGTATTCTCAAATCGTGGCAGACAGGTAAATCCTAAGAGGTATCCATATTGATAGGTGAATCCTATTGGTATCCATATCCTATTGATACCCATATCAGAAATCTGTGTTAGTACATGGAAGAGTGGCATGAATTAGCCATCATGTTTGTTGTACAAATCAATGAAGCACCCTTCAAGTTTTTCTCAAACAATGATTAAGAAATAGGAGAAAGTTGGTTTTGCTAATAATGACAAAACTTTTTCTAAACTGTTTGCTCATAGGTTAATATCTACTGCAGCATTGCTTTCCCACTGTCTTTGGAGCTTCCAGTCACCTCCTCTATCTGGTAATCTCATGATTGTGGAAACCATCTTCATTCTTGTCCACTTGTACCGAAACTCCAGTGATACCACTTGCTAACACCAATCAATCTGTGGTTGACCTTGTGTCTGATCTGTGTAGCAGCTACTATTTTTTCTGCTATATCTTTCTAAAAAAAAACCAAACCAAAACAAAAAAAACCCCCAAAACCAAACCTCAGATGCTACTTATAGCTTTCCTGAATGAAGAGTACTTCTTATGTTCACCAAAGTCACTAAGATTTCACCTGACTGCCAGTAAAAAAAAAAAGGTTTTGTTTTAGAATAGAGCTGGAAAGAGTGTTGCTGTTGTCAGGACAGCACTTGATTCACCTGATTGCAAGGAAGAGTAGTTGTGCATGAGAGCGAGAAAAAGAGGAAGAGATAGTGGAGTTTCACAAAGGCAGCCTGAGTTACACTTACATTTGTGTGACTTATTAGGTAAAATATATTGATTTGGGTGCTTTGTTCTGTAAAATATGTCAGTCAGAATGCAGAACAGCACGTGATACCTGAACGATACAGTTTCTTTCGCTGAAGAAAGGCAAGGCTGTGAAGATAATAACTGGTGGATGAAAGCAGGGAGGAAAAAAATCTGTGTTTGAAGTTAGCAGTGGGGCTGACTGGGGGCTAAAACAAAGTACGGAAGCAAAGAACTAGGTGGCAGGAAAAAATCAACATGCCTTAGGAGAAACAGAAAGTTGTGGCTCGGATATAAATTTCTTTGTTGACTTATTTGTGATTTGCACTTGTTTGATCAAGATTAGAAATTGAAGCTAGGAATGCTTTGATGGAGAGTTTATTGTGAGCTCTGCAACAGGCAAGAAATTCCTTCTGCAATCCCATCCCTCCTTCTTTGTCCCCTCCCATCTCCAGTCCCTGGTGTTCTACAACCCAAACGGCCAAAACAACTGAGTCAGCAAGGAATGTGCTTTATCTACACCCTATGTGTACGGCTTAGCTGACGCTGTAACAACAACAACCAGGAAAACAGTTATTTAAAAATCAGTGGTGATTTGTTCACTGAGTTATTTTAAAGCTCTCCAAGAGCTCTGGATCAGAAATACTGTTATCTTGTTAATTGCTATGTTAACACTTACTTCTTATTATGAATTGGTTCAAAGCCTCTCTCTATAAAATTATTAAGTGGCTTAAATTAAATCTTACTGATTATACTGGATAAATCCCAGTTAGTTGAGCTTGAAATATCTACACTGAAATTATGTTTAGAGTTTTTAAGTACATTTCTGTTTGCATCTCATTTGATTTGTAACTATTCGATGAAGGCCTACTCTATATTACGATATGGGAGAAACAGCAAATGTCTAAATCTGTGTAACACAAAAAAATCTAAACATTGCTACATTATGTATTATCCGCATCTTAAAGTGGCGAAAAAGGGCATTGGTAAACATTGAGAAGATTTATTTAGATTTCTTAGAGAAATATGTGACAGAACCCTGAATGCCTGTGTACATGCTAGAATATTTACAATGTCAGCTATAGATGTACGCATCTATATATAACAGATATAAAAAGAACGATAAGGAGGATGCACAATCCCTTTCTAATTCTGAATCAGCCTTCGTCACTGCTTTGCTATGTAAACTGGGACAAGCCAATTATGAGACCATTTGAATTTGCCTTCTAAAGGAAACTACTGAAAAGGGAGATGGAGCGAGATCAGGCGCAAGGGCTCAGTGATGTTATGTTGTGAGTACCAACTTGCGATGCGAGTTTAACGAGCTCATGACCCACATTCAGGCCACTGCGCCAGAGCGCAAGCATGTAGAAGTAAAAAAATAGTGAAAGCGCTGATTCTAGAGCCCAGTTTTACAGTGAAACATGATGCTCAGTTGTAAGGTTAAGACAGAGAGAGCAGGCTCCAGAAGAGATATCATCGGATGGTAAAAATGAAGATAAAGTCTCTGGGAATAACTTAGTAGAGTGACAGCCAGACAGCCCTGAAGACAATTTGCCTGAGAGTGCTACTTTGGCTAATACTGGTAGCTGCAGGGGAAAGAGATGGATAAATGGCATGGGAGGTGTAAAGAGTGGAAGAAATTCTGAGGAGTGCAAGTAGGCATGGTGACAGCAAGAACAGCCTCGATAGCAGATCATGTGGAGGAAAGAGAAGCCAAACTGGCAGGAGTAGACTAGTCAATGTGGATTAGTAATAACAGCTGGAGTAAAAGTGAAGCATCAGACTCTCTAAACATCCAGTAGGCAGACACACTTAACAATGGCGTGGTATCAAAGAAAGAGTTACATTACAACTAGGACCCAAATCATGGCCAAGTCTTGACAGATCAAGGATGCATGGGACTTCCTCAGGATATGTACAACCTGAAAATTTTTGTTCTAGGGAGCATGGTGAGGAAGTGGCTATGTAGATAATAAACAAGAAACCAAGGGAGATACCTGTAGCCTTCCGTCATCTACATTTAGTAATTATGCTATGCTTGCTCCCTGCATACAATCAGGCCTTAAATATTTGTGCTTCTGCTTTCTTTCCAGCACTAGACATGCACTAAAAGCAAGAGGGCCTGATGACAGCAGGGCACTTGGGAGCTGCCATTAGCATCTGTGCGTGAGACCTGACGGCCACAGGATGCAGGTGCATAGGCAGTGCCATGTTCTTTGCATCAGTTAAATATTCTTTTTCAAAACGATTTCAGTTCATCTGCTTGCCCAAAGTTTTAAATTTATTTAATGATTAATAGTATTTAAGTATCATTACATTACTCACTTCATGAATTAAATATAGTCTGAGGATTATTTCCATAAGAAATATGTTCCTATAATTTATTCAGGAAGATTTTTAAATGATCTTAAGACTATATCTTAATCCCTACTTTTACGAATAAATTTATCTATATTGATTTTATATCATAGGAGAGCCCTTAGAACCCTTGTCTTTACACTTCATTTTAAGGTAATATCTTATAGACTGGTGGCATAAGAAACATGTGTTGAGATATACTCTCACAATGAGAAACATAAAGATCATATTGGAGTGCATAATGCAATGTATGTACTTAGTACTATGCAAATACATCAACAGAGTATTATATGGTATTTTTCTCACACATAGACCTTGGACACATGCATTTGCATGTATGTACCTGTGTATATATGTGTATACACATGCATATATGTGGTCTCCCACACATATATTTCTATGTGTGCATGGACATATCTGTATGTGTACAAATGTATATATTTGTACATTTAATGTAAAAAAAATCAAAGTTTAACTCATTAATGTGTCCCATTAGAACTATTTTTCAAATTAGTTTTAGTTAAATATTTACAGGTTAATATAACTCATGTAAGAGTGTGTGCTTGTATAACTGAAGTTATAATCTACAGCAAAAAGGTGAGAGGAAGGAAGATTCTGGTCCCAGTCCCAATTATGTGCTTTGGAAATGAAATGTCCTGATGTTCTATATGCTGCAAGGACACATGATCTGTATCTATTTTCAGCGAACATCTTCTCACATGGTGGCCTAAAAATAGGCCAGCCATGAACTTTAAATAATGGCTCAGGAAGGGTATTAACCTCTTTCTCACGTTCTAAGTTTGTCCCATTGCTGTAAGTATCAATATTATGAAGAACGTATCTGGTATTAGAGAATGACAAAGCAAGCAACATACACCTCTGTTTCTGCTTCTCTGCAGATGTCATTGCCTCTTAATTCCTCTCAAGGTCTGTTATATATTAAGCCTTCCACACATAATATTGCGCATTTATCTTCCTCTCAGTAGTGAATCTATCTAGTGCCAGATGCTGAAAAGCATGAACTATTTCATTTCCAACCCCTTCTGATGGGAGGCTTTCTATTCTTGGTGAAATATGGATTATGAAAACTTGCATTTTCATAAATACACAAGTATTTATACAATGTGTGGCAATGAATGGTACAATGAGTAGGTAGATTTTTGTTTTGGGGACCGTGGATGTATGTACTAGCCACTGCATTTCCCAAATATTCTGTTACAACTCCTATAGCATAATGCTCTCATCAGGTACATTTTTCAAATAATTCTCACTAGTTCTACTCTTTTCTTACTTTTTTTAATAGACACAGATCCATCTTTGCTTCCTGATTTTCAATTTAGTACAAGAAAAAACTTCACTATGAAATAAACATATTTTTAATACATGTAAGGTGACATTCCTGAGATCACAGAAATAAATATTAAATAATAAAAATTGTAACTGTATGTGCTTTAGGGTACCTTATTAGTATCTTCTCAACCAACCACATAGTTTTGCTTTTCACAAATGAAGGAAAAGAAAAATGGATTTATTCAGAAGAAAACTAACAAACATAGACTCCACAGAACAAACTGGGAGACTAAAAAACCTCTTAGGGGAGCTCCTTGCCTCGGTGCTCTACTCCTACTGAGGCTGGTTTAGGATCCAGCGCTACCACTGCGCAGGATTGTGTAAAGGTACCATGAACGAGATGGAGAGAACAGATAAAACCATTGCCTTGATCTTGGCCCAGGAGCTACCAGGAAGTCTGTACCTGTACTTACAGTGTCAGACTCCACATTTTGAACCAGCTTTTAACTCCACTCATCTCTAACAATCTTGTATCACAGTAGTTTAGTCCCAAGGAGAGGAAGACTCTTGTTAATCATTAAAAATATCAGACATTAAGTTCCTTCAGTGTTAGAAACGTATCTTTAAATTAAACAAGTGTAATTCAACACCTTGTACATCCATATCTATGCTAAATTTCATTATCTGTCAATTTATAAGTAATTTCAAACATTTTTTTGCAATTCCAGTTTCCATTTAATCTCTTATATAAAGACTCTTCATTAAAAGACATTACACTTTCAAAAGATTATTTTGCAACTGAGGAGGAGACGCCTGATTTTTCAGGTACTAAGACTTCAGGGAAAAAAAAAAAATCAGTATTTTACCTTTGGCTTACCTGCAATAAGTTTTTGGAGAAAAGATTGTAAGTATGTTCTTATTGTATTTGCTAGATAGCAGCAACACTACAAAATACAGATTAGACAGAGTTTTGTGCAGGTTTCAAAGTAATGAACAATTGTTTTGTTCAAGTGGCTCTAGGAAAAAAGCAAAACAATGATCTATCATTGCCATGATGTGCAGAGTTTACCTTGGCTATCTTCCACAGCTTTAAGATTTACCTTCTTAAATCACCAGTGTACCAACTGGAAATTAAATTCATAAATGTGCATTCAGAACAGATTTTGTGCTCTGTTGTTTTTTGTTTTCCTTGTTTTTGCCTTTGAGATCACATGGTTTAAAAGGCAACTCCAAATTTATGCATGGGAAATGCTGTGTACCCTTCTATATGCTGTTACTACAATAATCATAATGTGCAACTGAGTGCATAAAAATAGGCACATGCATTTGCTTCTGCATCAGACAGTTCACAGCGTATTTATCTCCTTGCTTGTGGTAAGTCACAATGCTAATCTTTATTTGTGGTGACTTTCATGGACATTGGCATGTTTAAAGGGTACCCACTCAACACAGAAACTTTTGTATTACGTGACCCCAAAACAGTTTTACCGATTCCAAACAAATATGTTTCAAAAGACTTTAGCCTGCTTCTGGATCAAGAATTTAAATTCCACAGTGAAAACTGAAGGAAAAGATACTCCTTCTCACCATCTCCAAGGATGAAATTTACAGGAAAGGAATGTGGGCACATCCATATCGTGTACCCCTGCACTGTCTGCACCACATTTTCTTTTGGGATCAGGGCTGCATCCTGCCCTTTGCTTCGCCTCTTCCCCTTTCTATGCTCCCCTTATGCAAGTGCCATGACTTTCTACTGCAGAAGCCCATGAGGGGAAAATGGAGAACCCTGCAGGTACCAGACTGCTTTCCTATAGCCCGGTCCTGCACCTTGAATTACAACAGACTGTGTAGTTTCCAACCCTGCATCAAGAATTTTCATTGATTTATTTTTCATTTATCTTCAATTATTCTCTAAAGAGTTTAAAGGAACATGTGTTAACTTCTGCTGTTTTAACGTAAAGGACTCATAGTCACAATTCGGGGATTAGGGCAAAAGATCCTTCAGTTTTAGCTAAATAAACCAAAACATTCCAAATCCTACTAGAGAGGACGCTAGTCAAGCCAAAGCAAGTACAGTGTTAAAAGAATGTGTTTACATAAGGAGAGCTAACTCAGACGTCATTTGAAGTACTTCGTTATTTTTTTTAACCTTGTAAAAATCAGCAATGCCATCTATAATTGCAATAGCATATTCAGACCTAATAGGAATGAACGTGCTGTGGTAAGCATTGTCTAATCTGTAGTAACCTTTCCTGGCTTTCAGCAGAAGCTGCATGAAGAAAGAAAAATAAAAATGCTTGACTCTTTCCATCCGCTGCCCCTAGCACTACCTGGGTATCAGCTAGCTGAACAATCTTTCACTCCGTTACAAATTGAGACATGACAGACACTTGGACGCATGATCTTGGACAGAATAAGGCAATGGTGCGAAATTCTCCTCTGCGGGACAGCACTCCTGTTGCATTAACTGCTGTTCTCTCAATGCGCCGGACCTGGTGCCCATGAAAACCTTCCTGATTCTGCTCTTCAGGTGCCTGAACCGCAGTTCAGACAGCAGCAGGCACAGACTGGATTTACTCTTGTATAATGGGATTTGACATATCTCACAGCATTTAGTTTGCATCTAAATAGCCTGGTACTTTTCTCAAATAACTTGCCTTTCTATGAAAGGCAACTGCACTAACATTTAGGGATTTGATTTGGATTAGTATATTTGAAGATCTCATGAAAGAAATGTAATGTCTGAAATTTTTACTGAACAATTATGACAAAGGAATCTTATAGGTGCAATAACAAGACTGTTCAAAATCTTAATTACTGAGAACAGGTGCTGTATTATTATCTGTATTATTGGAAGCAGATATATATTGGACTTGCCAAAGCATGTCTCTGCTCAGGATGGATTTGCTAACAAAGCATGTCAAACACAGAAGGGACTGTGATCCTGAATATATATATGATTTCTTGAATAAATGATTTCTTGAAACACTGATTTCTTTAATATATGCAACAGCAATGAAAGTGGCTGGCAATTCAAAAGCTATGTCTCAATGGCAGCATGTACACTCGTGTACGTGCATTCATTGAGGGGCAAAAACACTGCCCATGATTCAGGAAATCAAACTGCATTGTCTTAGGTCCCCAGGAACCTGCTTTGAGTGTGCACACAGTTTGTTACCATGTCACACCTGCTGGGGCTAAGCATCTTAAAACACAATAATCCAATCACCTGCTGATTGTTACTTCCAACATTACAATGGCCCATTTGTTACTATTTTTATTTTAAAAGAGGTTTTCATGGCTTTGCTTAAGCCTTGTGTACTTAGACTATTATTTAGGCATACCTTACACAGATCTTTGAAAAATACCAATGCTTTTTATTTTCTGCATTTGTCAAATAAATAATGCTGTGGTACATCAGCATTTATTCTTCATGACTGACATGTTGAATAATTCATTCATGGCTTCAGTACTCCAGCATATGAACTAAAGTTTTGTTTTATCTTTGTCTATGTGAAAAAAACCTTTAATGCATTAGATAGAGGTATTTGCTCTCTCCATATAGCTATATAAAAAGATATTTAAATGTGTTCCAGTATGACTACATCTATAATTCTGATGCATTTTCCCTAGTTACCTTCCTTAAGCTTCACACAAAGGTTCACTGTATATAAAACTGCATAAAAGTACAGTGGATTATAATGAAAGAATTACCTCTCTGTCTTTTATGAACTAAATTTATGGACCTAAGTTGTTATGGAAGCAAACTATTTGGAATCTCCAATAATTTAACCTTGACTGTGACACTTTATTGTTTTTTAATAAACTCATTTGATTTTCTACCATTATTTTAATGTTTGATGGCCTGTATCCAAAAATTATAATGGCTACACTATTAAAAAGGATTGAAGCCTACCACGGTCTAATCACACCACATTTTGGCCTCATACTATTAACGCTAGAGATGTTTCATCCTTTGTGCTTAGGATTATAGTCTAAATGACACTATAATATTTTGCAATTTCTAAAGATTACTATCAAATAGAAGTAAATAAATTACAAAAGGAAGTAAGTTTTAATGCAGAATGAAGGTTAACAACTGAGAAAAAAATAGTGAAGTTACCAGATTGATAATTTTAAAATTGATCTTGAAAGGACCAAATACATTCTCTAAAAATATATTCAGTGTGTCTACATATACCAAACTGATCTGGTTTTAATCTTGTTTTCACTTAGATACAATTACTATTATCAATTATAAATCCAATAATGGAAGCTTTCCATGATTTTGTTGTGAGAGTATGTCCCTTATGAGTACTATTACAAAATGCTGCCCTTGATGCAATGCTAAACATCGTGCAGGATCTTTTTCAGAACGTTACACTTGACTTATTAGGCAGTAAAAGCAGGTAGGTGGCAAGAACTCCAAGGATGTTTTCTTCTTTTTTTTTTCCTTTTTTAAAAAAAAGTGAACTTTAGAAAACTTCACAACTACCTCTGTCTGCTGAAGAACCAGATATGATATTTATATAAGGGAAGCTAATTGCTACCAGTTGCTAATTACTACCACAAGAAATGAGGGAGGGAGGTAGTTAATTGCAAATGCTATTAAAGGCAGAATTTATTTCACATGTCAGCTGCTGTTTGAAGATGTAGCTATTTTTCTAAGCTAGTCAGCTAGTTTTTTTTACAGTGGGGGTGGGTGTGCCCATGTGTTGGGGTGTGCAAAGAGAGTCTGATGATTAGGTCAGACTTGTTACAGAACTGGTATGGAGCTACAGATAGGTTTGATGAATGCAGCCCTGCATGGCCCAGAAGAAGCAATTTAAAATCCTCTATCTCTGCTGAAATTGTTACTGCCAGGAGTCTCCTCACTACCTTCTCAAGAAGGCTGGACAGTTATTATGAGAGAAGTCTGTGAAAAAGGATATGCTTTTCAGTAAGAGTGAAACTTCTGATTTTAATGACAAGAAACCTTTAATTCCTTACTTTCATCAGAGAGCACTCTTCCTTACGTGCAAATAGTAGCACACCACATATGGCAATGCATGGTTAATTCATTTTGAGTGTCTAGACTTGAGGATATTTAATTAACTACATTACCATGGGACTAATATACCCAAATCGTCCAACTAACTTAACTGGGGAGAAGACAAAGTTTTTAAGTCCTATTTTCTAATAAGTGTCTACCTTAGTTCCAAGTCATTGAAAGGAATCCCTTTATTAACACGAGCTTATCCTTGAATGATACAGGTCAGTGACCAGTTGCTTTACTCAGCTAAGAAGCACCTAGAGAGAGACTAGTAAAATTTAAAAATGTTCAGGATTCTTTTTTCCTTTTTTTATGAAGGCCTAGTTAATTCTCCACAATAAACATGACTCTATTTCTGTTACCCAACAAAGTTAGCCACTCACACATATGCATTAAACTTTTTCTTAGCTTTTCATTATTTTAATCATCCAATCTACTGTGAATGTTCCATACATAATTTTAAGAAGCTCAGTAAAATGAAGACCCATCCTCTTTTACAAAAAAAGTCTTACCCCTACTATAAGCATATACAGCTTTATGAGTAGTATTTATCATGTAAGAATTAATTTTATACCAGTTTTTTACCGCTAATTCTATGTCCTGTAGCTATTTTTAATGGTCGAATGATCATATTTATATCATGCATAATTACTTTTCTGCTAAAAGTGAGACAAAATTTAAAACATGGACCAAAAAAAGGTCATCACTCCTAAGGAGAGCCTAGCTGTGGAAAATTTCAGCCCATACAGTAAACTTTAATGGCTGAGAACAAGGAGAACTGAAAACACTGCAAATTTTTTTATAACATTTGATTATATTTGTGCTATAATTATGCAGTAGTTTGTGTGGTTTCTTTTGTTCTGCTTACTGTAAGTGAGGAAATAATGGTTTCAGTTGAATGTCTTCATCAGAAGCTACTTTCATCAAGCTAAGTATGCCCTGTGGAGACTCTGAATGTTTAACTCTTACCCTATGCTAAACTGAAAGTATAATAAAATGCAGGAGTCATTAAAAACTTAACAAATGCAGTTAATATTTATTCTTCAATGATGCAGCTAGGGTATCTGTGCTATCACCTAGACATTATAGCCTTTGCAGTTATTGGCAGTAAGATGGTATATCCCATCCAATACATGAATAATTGTGTTCTGCCTTTAAAAGGCTCTCATTTATTAGCCATTAGTAACATCATTCCCAGGTGGCAGTTTGTAAGGAGGGAGGCTACATTTAAGGACTGCCATAACACAGACAGGGAGGAGCTGGCCCCAGAGCCCAAAAACGGGCAAGGCATTGTTTCTTAGAACTGTTATAAGTATGGAACTTGATTGATTTCAGCAGTGGATTGTACGACATGTTTTCTCTTCACAATGAAGAGCAGGATTCAATGGGACAGACAATCCATGACAGACCTACGCTCTTCTTATGTCACAAAACTTAAAAAAAACCCCCAAAACCCCACAACCCCAACAAAATCAACCCTTCACATCTTTCCAAGAGCACATATATCATCTAATGCTCTGTTGGGTGTATGTATACACAGACACATATTCAGCACCACTCCTGCCACAGCATAGGATACTAAAAGGCATTGCTTGGTGTCACTGAAAATTACACAGGTTTCATCATGTATCAGACTGCTTCTCCTTTATTCTCCCCTTGTTTCTTTTCTCTTTTCCCTGATAATGGTTTCTTCTCTCTGATTTTTTCAACTTCATTCTTCTCTTTTTTTTCTTTCTTTTTTTTTTTTTCTCCTTTCAGTAGAGGATATCAGCTAACTGATAACACAAACACCCTTGAGTAGGTCAGGCATGAGCACCACCCAAAAGAAGACAGATTTATATCCCCATTAAGCAGCTACCTCTGTTACAGTAAGATGAACACTGCCTTCCTCCCACACAAGCACCTTGCCAAAGAAAATTCCAGCTGTTTCCGCACATAACATAAACTCCCAAACTGGAATACAGACTAGAGTTTTAACAAAAGAGATTTTTTTATGGCTTGTATATCATATTTCAGCTTCCTCATCTCAATTAAAGACCATCTTAGGCAAGGATGCTACTTCACAGAATGAAACAAAGCAGCTCTGCCTTCACTGGTGGCTTTCAGTGGTTTCATCTGCACAGATGCACGGTTAGCGAGTAGGGAGAGCAGAAAAAAACCTTTCACCCATGACCATTCTAGTCTAGCCCCTCTGTATTTTAAAGAATGGCATACAAACACGAGTTTCAGCAATTAAGGATGGGGTTTTACTCCTTGACATCCTTGTGTGGCAATGACTCTGACAGACTGGTTCAGCATAGAGATCAAATCTGTTTATTTCTTTGTGTTGATCTAATATACAATTCATTCTCCTGGTCATTCATTGACTAGGTCAAATGAGATTAAATGTTACAGAATAGAATCAGAAAGAGCATTTCAACACAGAAACAGCAAAGATATGAAATTTTTCTGTACCATGAAGAACTACGCAAATACTTTAATCTTACCTCCCTGAGGGGATCATTTAGCTCATTGAGAATGTTTTCTTCATCAAAGATCTTGCCTTGGTAGCGGTGCTCATAGTAATCATGGATCTTCTGGCGCATTTCAGCAGGTAACTTGTGGAATGACATGTACTGTTCCACTTGTTTGTACTGTCAGGACAATAAAAGGAAGAATCAGAAAAAGAAAACATTTTTTTACTATCTAAAGGCACCTACAAAATGAAAATTCATTCATGTATTCAGTTAAGCCTTACATATTTTAAAAATATAACATTTTATTTGTATGTCAAAGAACAACCACAAAAATATTAGTTAATTTAGAATTACTCATGTGACAGCACAACTATAAACAGAAACTTCCTTTAGTGGCAATGCTATTATCACGTTAATATATAAGTTTTAGAAGCCAAACCCGCACACCTGTCATGTGTTCCCTAAATGTGCAGCTATACAGAAGTTGTGAAAGTACACCAACACCATTTTTAGCTCATTCATTGCAGCAGACAGGGCAACTGTACACAGTGTGCATTTATGTCTCTAGTGCTGTGTTTGGAGAGAGTTTAAGGTGTGAAATTTCAGAAAATGGCTATGCTGTATTAATATGCAACATATTAATATTGTACATGTTTATAAAGTGACTGAAGAACAAAGTTAAAATCTGTGGAGATAATGAAGTAGAAAGCATTCCTCAGGAGGAATAAGGTGAAGAGAGAAGTGAACTGGAAAAATAGGCATGGCATCAGGAAACCGAAAGTGGGGGAAGGGAGAGATGCCAGGACCCAGGAGACCCAGAAGACCTCACTTCATTTACCTTATGCATTTGGTTTCCTTGTTCTTACTAGTCCTCTGTCCTGTCTTCTGCTTTGTTAGATTCCCTTCTTCAGAAGTCTTTTTGGATAGCATAATTTTCAGGAAAAAAAGTCCCAAACTAACATACTCAGAGTTGTACTGTGCTAAACTGCATGATACATCTGAGACCCACAAAATAGAGAAGTTGCATAAACTGCAAATGCACAAGTACCACTTGACCAAGACTTTTGCCCCTCAGACTGCCCATCCTTGTCTCAGTTGAAGAGGATAAGGCACTGAGACACAGAAGGATAAAACCCCTCCCAGGCTTATAGGTGAGTTAAAACTTTGAAGAAACTTGGTTTACTTATGTAAAGAGTCTTAATTTAATTTTTTCTTCATTTTTTCATGCTTAATTAGCTAATTTTAACTGTTTTCAATGAAAAAGCCAATGAAGTCTTAATTAGGATCAGCATCTCTGTAGAGCAATTAAATGCATTTGTAATGTACATGCACTCCTCACGAACTGCAGTGCATATCCTTTAACTTGTATAATTGAAGGCTGCTCCATCCTCTAGAATAAAAATTAGTTTTTGCTTTGAAAAGTGGCAAAAGATTAAATGAGGCCACGTGTACAACATGCATTCCACAAATAAGAGGAAACGTAATTTTGCATGGGATTATTTAACAATGTACGATGAATATGTAAGTCTGATTTAACCTCTGTACAGCTATTTTGCACCTCCGAAGGAAGAATCCTTCACCCTCATCCTTTAGAAATGAGATTTAAATTTGCGTGCTCATCGTTGGTTTCTGTTCTCATATGGAGAAATTTATCTATACCTTGTGGGTTTGAATCAGAGTTCTGGGTCACCAGAAGACAGACATGCCAGAGCATAAACAAAGTATTGCTTCTAAAATTACTCTACTAATCAGTCACAGCTAATCTAGGCACGGATTTACTTAGAGGGAAGAGACATGAGATTGCTCAGTGCTCTATATATTTCACCAAGGTGTTCACACAGTCCCAGCTGCCGTGCAGTGCTCCACCTTTTCTGCAGCAAAGCCAAGCAGAAGATGCTGCACTGCGCAACGTCCCCATCTGCGTGCAGCCCTCCGTTGCTCTGGCCTCATGTAAGGATATATAACGTCGTAGCACACATGGACAGGGAAAGGACTTCACTATGATCCTGAGCACAGGGCCGGCACCCCTCTACCCAATCTTATTTGCATACAAATGTGCTTGAGCAATGCTAATAAAGAGTAATCCTTGCTAATAAAAAATATATTCATTGAGATGCATAATGCAAGAGACCTGCCAAGGACTTTTATACTAGAATGACCTTGAAGAAGAGAACTTTCGTGCTAAAAGCAGTTTGCTTCGCCAGCAATTTGCACTGCTCCCTTTCATTAGTGCTGTTATTTGAATAGATGCTTTCTCACACACAAGAGATTTCTTTTCTCTACCAGGGTTTATGCTTACACATGAGAATTTATGGAAACAGAAAAAATAAAGCTAGTAGGAATATAGTGTTTATCACCAGTGTGTCTCAAAATATTTCCAAATTAGTAACAGCTGCATACTAGCAACATTTTCTTTAAAAAATCTACAAGGAAGTTTAAGTCTTGCACAATTCCTGGAAATATTTAACTATCTAAAACATTAGGTCTCTTTCCATGTCCAAATATCTGACCCTGTGAATGTACAGTATACTACCAGCTTGTAATAAATCTTTTCCTAGTCTTAATCAGTGTGATTTTGACTCATATTCTGTATTATTCATGCTACTACTACTCCTCCCTTCTTGACATTCTGTCATAGCATTTGCGTGAAGTGTTCCCTCAAAACTTTCCACTTACTCTTTTCTTTAGCAACTCATATCTTGCTCTAACTCAGTCCAAGTAATGATTGCTTTTTTATTTCTCAGAAAAGAAAGCTCATTTTTTCAGCCTGCTATATGTTATTGGCAATATTGAGGTTTTCCTGGATTAGTTGTCATTGTAGTGTGTCACATGCCAGTTGCAAAAAAGTGTGCTAAAATGAAGATACAAAGAAAAAAAAAAGGTCCTGTTCACTCCGTGAAATAAAACACTAATTTTTCCAAGTTAATTTTGAAGAATATTTTCTCTGTGGATACCACAGATATCAATAATGGTTAAAAAGTGAGACATTTTTCACTTTTAAATAATTACACTGATTTTGTTGGGGTTTTTTACTCATGAAAAAATTGCAAATAACTTAAAGAGAATGAAACTATTTTGGGGAAAAAATTACATGTCAAAAATGTTTAAAAATTCTCATTAGCACTGCGAATTCCTTGAATAAATATCAAAATTCAGTAGCTTCTTTCCCTGATTTTTCTATCTGTGATTTTACATATGAAGTTGATAAAATTGTCAGTGAAGTTAAATTTTGTCAAAACTTTGTATTTTAATCATATCTGAAAGAGCTGTAACTGATCCTGATTAATCCACCAGACCTGACACTTGAACCTACGTCTTCATGTGTGATTGGAATCATTTCTCTCTAATGACTTTCCTCATCACACTGTATACTGTATCTTTTCCCTTCTAGATTGAAAATTTTGGCTGCTTGGCAGGTTTTGGGTGTGTGTGTGTGTTTGTTTCTTTGCTTGTTTCCTTGTTTGTTTTGGTTTATTCAGAAAAGAGACGTCTTAATTCCACATTCACAAAAGCACCTCTGGTTCTTTTCTTACATCTGTGTGAAATAACTTTCAGAGCCACAGCAAGTTCCCTCAAAACTGACTTTCATTTCTTTTTGGGGTTGGTTTGGGGTTTTTTTTTTTGGCTTTTCTTATGCCACATGAGAAGCACCAGACTACATTCAAAATATAAATGACTGTGTTAAAACTCTCTTTTTAAATTTAAAATTGCCTTTCCATCCTTGCTCCTGTGTGACACAAGGAACACCCGATTTTCCAGGGAGGACTACTTAGTAAGAGAGTCCAGGTGTGCCCGTCTAAAGGGATGTCAGAGGCCTCTAAAGGCAATAGCAAACTAGTTCTGATTCCAGGGTTCTCAGGAGAGAAAGAAGAGGCATCCAGGCTATTCAGCAAAGCCGCTGCTGGATGAAGACATGGCAAGACAAAGGAAAGCTAAGATGAAATTTTTAAAATGAGACCATTGTTGTTTTGTCCAATGTCACTACTCCCAAGTATGAGTTTATTTCTATAAAACTCTAAACATGGTGCAGTTAACCTCAAAATGTTTTCTGGTAATCAAATGCTTTCAAACTGCTTTAAAACACTTCTTAATGCATAATGATGTAAATGAAATTAAATGAAAAGATTTCTTTCTTCATTTTTCTTTCTTTCCCAGGATCAGCTGGCTTATACTCCAAAATATGGAGAATCACAAGCCTTCTGATACTACTTGATGCAATTTTAAGTGCTTCTATTATCCATACAAATACCTACTTTTGTATCCCACTGTGCTTCTATACTATCTACATTTTTTTGGCCTGTACAAAGAATATATTCTTTTTGCAGTTTAATTTTCCCCTCTCTAAAATTCATTACATGTTGTCTTAAACTTTCATAGAAGTAAACAGTATTTTTGAATGTTGATGCTGTTTTTCATACCTGTTACCACTATACATTCCTGGTCTTTTCAACATCTCACTGAATGGAAGAAATACTGTGTTGCTGACCACTCCACACCTACCTCTTTTTTAAGATGAATATTAAAGTGGTTATCCAAAAATGAGTATGTATATTAATGTGATTTACATACTGCCTTGCCATAATTTTAGTAATTTCTATCCCAGTGTTTATTATTTATCACTGAAATGAAAATGCCCATAAATGCTTCACAAATAAACAAAATTGCAGAAATAGGCAAGAGCTAAGTGGATTTCAAAGTTAAGTAATATTTCACGCATTTTTACTGAAAAGCACCAGGCAGTAATAACAGTTTCTTGTTGTTTCAGCCATTATCTTATTCATGGGCTCCTTATATGTAGAAAAAATCTGCTGCCATCTTCCTCCAGCAAAAGGTGAGTAGTATGACATCAATCATATAAGGTCCTTAGTAAAACTGGTTAGGAAACTACAGTTATCCTTAAAAAAATAGGTATGGAAAAAGGCAACGGAGAGGACTGAGATCTGTTTCATAATGATTTGCAACTGAAGCAGGGAAAATATTTTAAAATTAAGACAGTATCCCAATACAGGAAATGTCCTAATGAAACCAGTAAAATAGAAACCTGAATGCTGATCTCTCACAAGGTATTTTACTACATAAGTTAAGCCTAGCAGGTCCTTTCTTCATAATATTTCATGACTAGCAAATTGCCCTTTTTAGCTGAAAAAATTCTCAGACTCCTAATAATCTTTACAGCTGAACATTCAGTCCTTGATACAATAAACCATACAAACATATGAAATACATTACTAGTATCAGTTAAAAAAACATGACACTAATGACGTTTGCATACGGTACCTGGACGTAATCACACAAAAACTACTTGAATACCTTTCAGGAACAAATGCCAGTGTTAGATTTTTCCAAAATGTCAATACTCAACAACTTTGATAACTGAATAGTTTTCCAAAGGACCTAGGTCCTTGTACCTTCACTTGAAAATCCAGCTTGAATGACATGCCTTTTGCACTTTGTACAATGATTATGTCCTTGGCAATAGAGCCTCGCTTCTAGGAAATTCCACCCCAAAACCAGAAATCTGTAAGAATGTTTATATTCAGGTTCTTTTTCCTTTTACCACAAATATAATCCTGACCCTTAAAGTACATTAAGAAAATATTTTAGTTGTATTTTTAACATAATGTATAATATAAAATGAATCACATATAGATAGGCTAGGAAAAAAAAAAAGAGGAAAAAGCACTTTATTTTATTGGAGGTTTATATCCAATCAAAGCCACAGCTTTACGAATACAAACTTTTCAATGAGATGTATAAAAAAAAAAATTCCTGTAAACTGATTACAAATGTAAAAAGAAAACAGAAATTATTTGTGAATTCCTTCTGCTGAATTAAGCAACTTCTGTTCAACAGTTTAGAAGCAATAAATTCAACAGTATTCTTAAAATGGTTTGAAAACACTTGCTTGCCTGTATAAGAGAAGAATCTAAGCAGCATTATAATATGCAGGAAATGTAACTCACTCAGAAGGAGCAGAAAGGTGAGAGGAGGCAATTTAATCAAGATGAAGCCTTTCTAAATAATGAACATCAAGCGAAGAATGATCACAATTCTTCATGGTTTCTAAACTACATTAGGAAAATAGGTCCCCTGAGTTATTGAATTTATTCCCCTGCTATTGCAAAACCTCACATTATGTAACTCCTTATAAACAAATGAAGCCATCTTAAAAACAATTAGACCTTCCCTCTCCATCAATCCTTTAAGAATATTGTTCCAAGAAGCCACTGGTCTTATATATAATTCTGAACCTTATTTTAAATGTCAGTCTAAATGTATGCAGACACAGTTTAAATCAACTAATGCTTAGTATGAAATTATCTAGCAGCTCCAAAAGTTCCTGTGCCTTGGTATTTCTCTCTGGAGTGTTTATAGATGGGAATCATGTCTCTTCCCAGCCTTCTCCAAGTAGTCTATTCTACTTTTTGTTCAGAAGACAGGATACTGTATTTCTTCTTTTTCATCCATTCTAGTTTGAGTTCATCTTTCTCCAACTGCAATAACTAGAACTGTACATAATATCTTAGAGGAAGTCTCACCAATTCATAGTTCATTTCCCATCTAGTGGAAACCAAGATGCATTGAAATGGCTCTTTGCAGTCATTCTATGAGCAGCTTCATCACTCAGATTCCTCATTTCCTCCTTGCCACTCCCAATTGCTGTGCTCCGCATCTCCCAGTTTATAGCAGCAGCTTGTACTAGTACCCGAGTCCTTGGATTTTGAATTTCTAAATTTCATCCTATTCCTATTATTTCAGCTCTCAAAACTCTATTCATTCTTTCTATAAAGTATCTTGATCTTTCTATAAGATTAGCATTTGAAGCTTTATACCATCCTAAGCTTCATACCATCATTGAACTCATCAGCATAATCCTGAAGGTATTCTGCAAGCTGAGAAACAATATCATGCCTTTAGATATTTTTCTACTGGGCTTGCTCCAGCTTGATATCTGGCAAACTTGCAGTGGACCCACAACCAAACTGAGGGAAGAACTGGCAGTAGTACATATAAAAGCAAAGAAAATTTCTGTTTTACACCAGTTTTGCTTGTGAGAGCAGGATGAGGTCTCCATACAAATCAGTTTTGTGTAGATGACACATTATGCTCTACACATCAGGTGTCACATAGAAGAGATCCCAGAAACTTCTTATATATCCTAACACCTAAATGATTTTAATTTTTCTAAATTTTCATCTATTACTACTTTCAAAAAATTAAGCAAATCAAAAGGCAGCAAACTCAACTATCACAAAAATCGGACTTTGAACAGAAACTTTTAGAATTATAGAATTAAGACTGCTCTCTTTCTGTGCTAAAAAGTCTTGAAAAATGTGAACTGACAACAAAGATCGGAAAGTTATTAGTGCAATACCTTAGTTCAGCTTTCTAAAAGTCAAATGTCTAATTTAAACTGTTATCTTGACTCTCTCTCATAATCAGAGAGAGATAAGAAGGGGCAATTAATCTCATTCTAAAATTCATGTCTTGCATAGATGGAATAAACTCGCCTTTGTCATCCTTATCTCTCTCTTCATTGACCCTAGGGGAGGTCTAAATAACTAGCACTGACCAATTAGCTAAACATCAACTGTAACCATGTATTTTAATATAATAATTTATTTAAAGATTCAAATGGTTCTATGAACCATTTTTTTATGATACACATATATGTAGCATCTGACCAATACGAAAATACTAAAGGATTACTTTCAAGTTTAATCATTTGTCTTTACAACTGTGCCTCTAAAATTTTAGACATAAAGGAAGAAATTTTATAAATTTTATTATCAAAAGAAGAAAGTGAATGCTATAAGGAGGCACTGATGAATCTTTAGGCATCAAATGTCAGGTGAGGATTTTATATTTGTGTTTCAAATTCCTTATAGAAAAAAAGCAGGTGGTGCTCTGCATTGGAAGGGCAATAAATGAATCAAAGTAAGGGAATGGTAGTTAGTATGCCAACACATCACTGAGTAACAACTGACAAAATGCACTGAACTACAGAACTGTCTGACGTGTAAAGGATTTAATTTTAATAAAGCAATATAATTATTTTTAGCAGTGACTAAACCTATAATGCAGGTGACTGTCAGTTATCTTACCTGGCAGAGTGTATGGCATTTCAAAAACCAGCTCATCTTAACAGGTTTTCAAGTAAGTGTTCAATACAAGAAAAAAAAAAACCAGCCCAAATATTTTCATATTATTCAAATAGATCTTGCTTGGTAGAGTGTTTCTATGAACACACAGTTTACAATGTTATGAAACAACTTTCCAGTATTTTTTAATCCCTGTGAAAGTTTACTGAGTTTACACCTCAGGAGTTCAAATGTAATTCCTGCACTTTCCACAATAATATAAGCAGGCATCATTGATGTCAAAATCCTTTTTCTCTGTGCTATTGTGCTGTAAGGCCTTTGAAATGAGCTGAAGGAACCGAGGAGCTTTGCCTCTCCTCTTGTCCTTTACTTTGCTGGGCACAGGATTTTATTTTCTACCTACGGATTTTTTTATTATTTTTTTTTCCAGTGAAGAAAAGGGTGAAAAACTTTCTGAAATAGTTCAAGGAGGGAAGAGGGAGAGGGTATTGTTTCTAAGCATCTAAACACTTAATGCTGTCTCAGTTTGACATTAATTTGCTTATTCATGGAGTTTCTGGCCCCTCACTTCTCTGCAGGAGGTACCTGGACATAGTTTTCTTGGAGTGTGGAAAGCTTAATGTTTTTGGTGAAAAATTTTGCTTCGTGGGAAGTATGTTTGGTATTAAAAATATCCACATCCCCCTCAAGCAGTGCTAATACCTAGCTCTGGAGATAACGAGAGCTGTATGGCCACTGAACTGAACGATGATCACACATTTGTAAAGAATCACAGCTGGGGAGAGGCTTTGCCATATTAACTACATGAGAGGTTTTATCGCCTCTTTCTCAAAATTATTCAAATGCATAAGTGGACTTGGAAAGTAAATAATCACGGAATTACACAAAGTATTAAATATGCAGGAAACTTCATTTTCTAGTAAAATGAAACTTATCAAAATAACATTCTGGTTTACAATTCATGGAGATATCTGTAATGTCACCTATGCTTAAATTTGGTATTCAAGTGTATGTTGACTTATCACTCAAATTACATTGATGAAGGAATTTAAAAAATGGTTAATCTGACCAAAAATTCACAGGCAATTAATTTTTAAGCAATGTATCTATATTTCATTTGTTGAGCTTTGATTCTGCAGCAGAAGGAAAACTGCAAGCGCAGTGAATGAGTACTGAAAGAATACAAAGGGGAAGAGTTTTTCTCCTTATGAAAAAGGAGTAACATCACTTTTTTAAAATCTTTCAGCAAAGTATACTTTTGAGATTAAAAGGATAAGATTTGCAAAATTCTGTGAAAAGAACACATAATGAAATACATAACTTCCATTTAAAGATACTATTTTGAATGAAAACATTGTGTATTTTAAAGCAGCCACTTTGCTAAAACACTTTATAAGCTGTTTCAATTAAATTCCATATATTCTATTATGTAATGCTATTAAAATGGTATGTACAGACTATCTGTTGTCATCCCTCCACAAAAAATTTGTGATTTTATATGGCGTATTTCCTTCTTTTTATGATATCTATCTCCCTCTCACAGGATATACATTAATTTGCTTTTTTCACTTAATCATATGAGAAATTAGGTAATAGATTGTTTTCAAGCTTTTAAAATGATCTCTTAACCCAGTATTCAATAGTTGCAACTCACCAGCTGAGCTGTGCAGTTGTATGTCTAAATATCACATGATATTACTTCTGTTTGCTGAATGAAAAGTCTAATCTGTATAAATAAAAATAATGTCTGAAAAAAATCCCTGAGGCTTGATACTCCCAGGAAGAATTTAAGTAACATGAGACAATCATAGACAGCAGGCTACACTTTTTTTCCTTTTGCCAGAACTTCCTAACTTCAGAACATAGTGGGTTCTGTGTTAAAATAATAATAAAAGACATTAAGTTACAGATTAATGGGAAAGGAATGAGAAGAATTGTATAGCTTATATTTATTAATGGTTGTTTAACAGATTTTCAATTCAATTTTCTCTTTTCACCTGTATTCTGAGAGCCTGGTATTCTTTATATTCTTTAATTTCTGAGAGCCTGGTATTCTTTATATTCTTTAACTCCTTAATGTGTCACCAGCTGCAAGCATTGGTGGTGTAAATGAGGTAAAACCAGTATTTCTGCTCACAAAAGACAGGGAACCCCTATTTCTGCCCCAGCCATTGTTTGACTGCGGGAGTCCGGGCAGGGCACGCAGATACTGCAGGATACTGTTACATGCATCTTTTCCATCTCAGGCTGCAAACGGTGCTCTTTAATGAATCTGTCAGCTGGGTGGTATAAGGTCTCCAATGTTATTATCTGCTCTCTGCAGTCATTGTCAGTCATACAATCCATTCACCAACTGTTTGTGTGCCTCGATTCACAGCTACAGAACCGAACAATAATATACTGGGCCTGCTGCTGTATTAGCTCTACTGATGCCTCCAGCCTGCAGCTTCAGCTACTGGCAGATAGAATGGAGCGGAGGATGGGATCAGCAATCAGCTGTCTTCGACAGTAAGGGAATCCTACCTTGCTAACGACTATTCCTCATTACTCCAAGGACCTCACATTATGCAAACACATCATAGGTCTAAGCTTTTACCTACTGCCCTTGGTTGAGGACATGAATGGTTTTTAGATTACTGGAGGACAGAAAGGAGAGAAAGGTCAAAAACACCTTTTCAAGCTGTGAAGAATTCTGGATAACTATTCCTAAAGTATTTAAGCTTAACTTCTATTCAGTCTCACCCTACATTTAAAAGCATTATCTTCAGTAGTTGCTATATGTATCTACTATTTGCAAATTCTCTTCCATATGACAACAGGTTTTTTTATCTGTATAGGAGTGGACTCACTGATTCTGTCCTAATATATTAATAGTCCCTTTAGGCTCCTGCTTCATTCTCACTAGAGGTCTGCAGCTGGTTTCCATGTGCTTGGCCAAAGGAGGCTCTCGTCTTCCACTGGAAATTCAACCAGGAATCAAGAAACTTTGCTGTGCCCCTTGCAAGGGTTACTGTATGTCTGGTGTTTGTACAGTACATCCTTTTTAAATCCTTTTCATCCTAGCTTTGACTGGGATTATTAGGAAATGAAAGAAAGGCTTTGCATGCTGAAATATCTCTGTGTTTCAAATGGGGACAAGACTCAACTCCCCATCCCTCCTTTGTATGTGTTCCCCAACCACATTGGAAAAAGGAACAACTTCCATTTATCAAACACCTCTCATTTATGCATTGTCCTCTGGCTGACAAAGGCAGGCTATTTCATGTGCCAGCTGAGCTTTTGATCTGACTGTCAAGGCACCAAAGGACAAATTCTAACCGAATATTTGGTCAAACTTGAAGTTAGCACGAACCTTAATATTTACTCATAGGATGATTGTCTGCAGTGGTAACCGTATATACCACAAATGAGTAAGCACAGATGGTTCTTAAATGACCAAAGGTCTGGCTGTGTTCAGAAAAGACCAATCAAACATTTGGTTATCTTATTTCAGTAGCAGCAAAGTAATAAGCTCACGTGTCCATCCCACAGTCACTGAATGGCTGAATTCAATACGAATCCAGAAATATTTCTACAATCGCCTTTATTCACTGCTACACTGTTCGTAATCAACCTTAGATCAAAATACAAAGTTGCCTGCTGAATGGTGTGATAGGTTTGATTTTATAGTTCTTTATCATGAGATGGAAATGAAGTGATTTGTTTAGCCTAAAAGCTATCATCTGTTTACTATCTATTTTTCACTAATTACCCCCCAAAGAGCACTGTTGCTTGCAAGAATGCTTTAAGCTATCATTTTACTTACATGCAGTAATTAAACATTTCCTTGCAATTGCCAAAAAATACACGATCTCTTATTATTGTTCTTTTCAATTAGTGTAATCGAGAAATTAATTAAGTTATAGGGAATTTTCTGAATAGGATTTTTCTTAGTCTGTTCTTTATCTTGCGCAAATTTGCTTTTCACTGTTTTAAAAAGGGGAGGGGAGGGAAGGAGCATGAAAACCAGCCTCAGTTCCTCTCTTCACAGAAGCAATGACAGAACTCTGATTTAATGAAACAACTATCAAAGCCCCGAGGCGTGAAAAGAAAAGCATCTCTTCTCTGTGCTACCATAGGTGAAACTGTATTGAGTCTAAGGCAGGATGATTTTCTTTTAAAATGAGAAAAATACTGTACAGATGACAGCTTATTTTAAAATATCAGATACGCTGTAATGGGCTCCTTAAAGTTGCCAGTTTCAAAGTGAAATTTAATAACTATCCAGTCATCTTGCACAATTTTCCTTATCTTTTGAATGCTTTGGATTTCTTTTTCTTTTCTTTTCAATTTGCCTGTGCCAGTAAGAAAGAATTTACATTTTAAAAAAGTGCCTGGAGTGAAGGGAGAGGAGGCAGAAGGAGTTATCCCCCACATACACTCTGGGGGGAGCAGAAATGGGGGTGAGGGAGATCAAGTCCTCTCTGCTCAGTCACTCCTTCGGTTCAGCTCTGGGCACAAGCAGCAGCTTCTGCAGCTCAAGGACCTGTGATGGAAACATCCAGTCACTGTGATGGAACATCATAGTCACTGAATGCACGCTGCAGCTACCTTTGATGCTGACTATGAACACAGGGTGACAAGTGTCAATTGCCTAGCTTCATTTGAATGAAATTTTTTGAGATGCATGTTGGGTCTGCCTATCAGGAGCAGTGGTTTCCTGCAGCATGGGCTTCACCTTACCCCATTGATCCTGCAATATAGAAACATTGCATAATGCTAAATTCAGGACATGCTACAATGCCTTTAGCTAAATGGGCATGCCTAGTTGTTAGCATCTCACCCACAGGAAATCCAGTTATTTCAAGAAGCAATTTGAAGTAGTACTTTAGAAAAGGAAGACAGAAAAAGATATAATTAGGTTGAAATTATGCAACTTTATATACATTGTTTAATAGTTGTAATGAAAAGAAGAAAAAAAAAGTTTTATTAGCACTGTAATTGTTACATCTGCTTGGTATTGTGCCATCACCTATGCTACTAGCAGCACCCGCACAACCAAGACGGAAACACTGGCATGATACAGTTGCTGATCCTGGAAATTCTGGCTCTGATAAGACCTAGTTATGGCTTCCCAGTTCTTTTTGTATTAATTAGTGGAAAATGCAAATTTATTACAAAGAACTTGCTTTTGAAATGGATCCATTTCAAAGACTTGAATGGCAATAAGTTTATCATGCATGGGAAGATCGGTCCAAAGCTAAAGGGAGAGACAAAGAGATTCTTCAGTAAACAAAGATGGTCCAGTTGCTCAGCTATGGGATGTATTGCTTTTCTTGGCCTCTGATCAGAGACCTGAAACTGCCCTTCATTTCACAGCAGTGCCCTGCGGATGAGGAAATTGTTCTTCTGGGCTGGGCACCTCTCTGGGTCTCTTCTGCTTTCCCTAATAAGCATGCATCACGGTAGAGAGAGGCAGAAAATTCTCTTGTTTTTCACAAGGATACAAATAGTGATGTACATGATCGCATTTCACCTTGCTTTCTCATAAAGTATAATCACACAGAATCAAGGTGGCGGGAAACACTGATAAAGACTCATCCCACACAGATGCTACTTGTGGGAAGGAAGAGCCTGCACAGGACCACTGGCTGCAATTACTCCATCTCCCTGCAGGTGTTTTACATGTAAACACCTGAGTCAGTGTCAGCTGCAGTACTAAGATTTTTTTTTTTTTAAGAACCACAGGAGCTTGGAGGAGACCAGAAAACCTCTGGTCTGAGCAGGTAACATCATTAATACTATTATTACTATATATATATATTTTAACATATACAGTCCAAAACATTCTTGCATATCTTATTTGAGCATACAGCTTGTTACTGCATGATGCAAAGAGCCCTTCCATTCATAAAGCAGTTTTGAAGATTATAATTTATTTTTTTAGATAATCTAAAATTGTTTGTCAGACTGTTCATGTCTCCAGCTTCACCTGAATCACTGAATTTAACACACAATATCACACAATATTCACGATTCTGAGCCTTCTGCCCCAACAAATGCAACAGTCTGACAAACTGCTCCTCTTTTTCATGTTCCCAGACATTGTGTTTCATTCATTCTTACAAAGTATCTATAATCTTATCTTCTTTTTCTCCTTACCTTGTCTTTATCTAGTTTTGAAGTATAAAGCAGTTCACAGATATTTCCTTAGGAAAATGAATTTATGGCACCTGGAGGCTTCTCTGATAAATGACAGCCATAGCAGTAAAGTTAGACTCCAAGCAACCTTTTGTACTCTGTCAAAAAGCATCATTATAGACCTGATGGTTCCAGAGGAACACCTGTGAGCAACAGGATGTATCTTCCTGTATTCTAGAATTATGGAACTTAGTCACTAGGTACAGCAAAAACTTACTAAGTTTTAATCAAAGATAATTCTTTAATTAGAATAAAAATGAGAAATAAGAGAGCTACTAGGGATAGAAAAGCCAATGGAGCCCCTCCCCGGCTATCCCACTTTTATGGTGAGCATGACGTCACATTGTATGGTCAGTTTGGGTCACCTGTCCTGGCTCCTTGTGAAAATTAACTCTATCCTAGCTGAAACAGGACAGGAGCATATTCTGCAAAAAACATATTTTAATGCATTTATAGCTTTCTTCAAACAAATAGACTAACAATCCTTGTGATATTTCTGGTTGTGAAGAAATAATTCAGTGCATCAACCATTCAATCATCCAAATGCAATAAATCTTACATAAAGAGTAAGTTTTTATTCTCCAAAAAGACAGACAAAATGTTCTTTGTAATAGTGGACTACTTCACACATGTCTATGGAGATTTAACTCTCAAATGATGATAGTGTATTTCTGTGATGATAATTTCTGCAGAAACACACAGGGAAATTGTTTTATTCAATGTAGCTGGGTTCATCCAAAGGTGAAGTCACAAAGCTGTAACCGCTAAAGAGAAATAATGGAACTTCTGTCAAATAATATCTTTATTTTCTTTTTCTTCCTTCTTCCATAACAATAAGGAGAAATAGAGAGAGCTTGGGAGAAGTGGCCAAAACATCTGCAAGAGGCTATGAAAAAACATGAATGTAGTGAAAGGCTAGCAAAGGGTTCTTAAAAAATTCTATGAACAATTTTAAATTAAAAGGACCTAAGGATTACTTATGTTTTCTTTGACTTAACAGAAATCAGATTTATAAAATGCATATTTATTTCTTCCCATCTTAAGTATTTTTAGGAACACTCTGCTCAGCACCTGAAATTTTAGCAAAATTTACCATAGTTTTAGAGTAAAGGAGTCTTTGCTTCCATGGAATGAGAAGCAATTGGCACTTCAGTACCACTGTTTGTGAGTACAATAGCCTCCAATGGCTATTGTTTCACATGTGCAATTGATAATCTAAGTCCATTTTTATCCTGAACTGGTACTCTAAACAGCATTACCAGCACTGACAATGGCATCTCATCAACAGGCTGCAGCGCAGGACCCTTGGCGAAGCTGACCTGGCAGCTACACAGCCCTGCGGAGGAGGGTTCTGCCAGGTGGGCAATGCAAAATGTTTGGTTTTCTTTAAAAGAATTTTTGGTGTGCTTTTTTTGTTTTGTTTTACTTTGTTTTGTTTGTTAAGCGTGCAATAGATAAATAAAAGATCACCAGGCCCCTTTTCAGTCTTCAAGAGACATGTGGTCTAGACCACAAAGTTTTGTGCGATGGCCACGAAATTGTAGGGAAACCTTCCCAAGACAGCAGTAGTACATCCCCCATGCAACACACAGGCTATGTGAGAAACACAGGTAACAAAGCTGCTCAGGCAAGGAAAGGCTTTTCATTTGTATTCTGTTTCTTAGCTGAATGTGAAAATAGAGCCGGAAGAATTTTGAATGTCTTCACAACAAATCAATATATTTTAAAGCTGCATAGACAGTGAAATACCATTTTGAGTAGGCATAATCAAATATAGCGCATGGGATCTACGATGCTAATTCCTGACAACTGCAAAACCAGAATATTGCTTCAGCTAAAATTTCAGTGTTATGTAAGAACCTCACTATAAATCATAATTACCTGTGGTAACCTAATGATTTTAAAGGCTAAAGCAGCAGCCACGTCAAGTGTAAGGTGGCATTTCCTTCTGTTTTTCACATCTGACACTGACATTTTGTCAAATTGATAGCCAGCGCAGGTGGTCTCTCTGCCACCCAGGGAAAGTGCGTTAGAAGTTGCATATAATGTAAATTATAAATTCTAGTTTGAGCAATTTTGTGCCTTTAGCCCTGGTGTGACATAGAAACCCAGGCCACCCCACGGAGGAATCGCTTTCAGCTGCTGCAGATAGAGACAGCTCATTTTCTCAGCCTGCCACAGGATTGTTCCCTACTCTGTTGATAACTGTTCTGCAAATGTAAAAGTCACATGCAATGGGGCATACACCTAATATTAATGGATATGCCACAGTACAATGCTTTCATTATTCACTTTTTTCTCCTTCTTCCTGCTTTGTCACATTATTCTATGTAATTACAGCACTGCACCCTCCCTCGGGAAGCTCTCACTTCGTTGGCATAAGTGGTACAGTATCCTTCAGAAAACGAAAGCTTTCTTTTCCTGCCATGGCAAGACTGTGGAAGGTTTAGATGAGGCTCCTGTCCTAACCCACCAAAACAGGTTGTTTCTGTGGAGGGTTTTGAGGGAAAAGAGAATGAATGTTCTCTGCCAGATGTAAAGACTGCCTTCGACACAGGCATCCACGGGGAAGATTGGTAGACTGAGAAACTGTGAAAGAAAATAAAGCTGAGGTAAAAACAAGGAAGAGTTAAGGTTTATGTCTGTCCCAAATAATTTCTGGGTTTGGTACTGTTTGGCAAGGTTACACTGTCCTTTGCTATCTTCCCCAAATCATAATTCTTACAGAGCAAGAGCCATTTTCTTAAATATTTTGCAACCAGAAATTTAAAACACAAATTTTCAGCAATAAAGAGTTATATTTGCATTTACTGAGTTACATATACTACTGTTTTTATTGTGCCATTGCTTTTCAGTCAGCGTTACTCACTGATTTTTATAGTTTTGCTTTAAAATCAATGGCCCAATATAGTCCATTAGAGTTTTTAATCTCTTTTTCCCTTTTTAAAGTAGTTCATTTACTTCCTTTCAGAATTTTTTCTAGCAAACCTGTTTGAACAGTAAATACTATTGTCTGCCTTACAGGTGCACCTGATGGAGCAGGGATTATCAGCTGCTATTCTGTCTCTGCCCATGCAACCCAAAATCATGCAGCTGGCTGAACAGGTGATGTGAGGTGGTGTCCAGGTAATTATTATCATTGATTGTTCTCACTTTGGGTTTCTTCTGTTACTTTATTTGCACTGTCCACTTACAGAAGCTGCTGATCCTCAAAGTGGGGGAAATGCAGCTAGAAATAAAAGGCTCATCTCTATCCCTTTGCCCAAAAATCAGAGGGCACACCAAATCATTGCCAAATTTTTTCCAGATGAGGTCATGTACTGCCCAATGGGAGGCTCTTCTCAGCACATGAATTCAAGGGCCATCAACAAATCCCTCGTTATAAGCTCCTGTGTCTGTCACAGTTCTTCCCTAAAACAAGCCTGTCCCTGCCAGTGCAGTCCCTGTTCTTCCTCCCTCCCTCCCTCCCTCCCTCTTCACATAACCTTTGGCTCCTGCTACTTCCAGCTGCTTTTTTACTCACAGGCGTACCACAGGAAAATACCATAGGATGCCTTTCCACTACCTCCGTTACACTGATCAATCATCTTTTGGGGCTCTTTGCCTCAATTTTCCTTTGTGTTAGCCTTTTGGGCTGCCTCTGGTGTTGGTGGTACTCCTGGCTGAGGTGAGGCCATGCTGACTGACGCTGCCCGCAGAAGGGCTGAAAGGCTCCTGATGCTGTGCAGGAATGAAGCAGCAACAAACACAGCTAGGCTCTTCTGCCAGGTGATCGCCCGCTCCTCTCACTTGCTTACATTCTCTACAAAGTCATGGGAGAGAATGACCTATCCCTCCCCCCAAAAAAATGTTGAAAAAGAAAAAAGCGTAGGGATGTATCTTAGTTAGAGGAATTAACTGATTAAACTCTGGTAACCAGCTCCTATGTCTAAGAAACACTCAAAGACTTGCCTTCAGTTTTCATTTTAAAATTGCACAGTGTTTTCTTCAAAACTTTGTAAAATTATTTTTACACTTACATCAAATTCTGCAGTGAAGAATTTCACTGAAGTGAACTGAAGAACTTCAGCCAGCTCTGCCTGAATATATACAGGTATCTAGCACTGTCCATAACAAAAGGCAGTTGATGAACAAATATTTAGTCTAGAAGGAGATTGAATAGCTGCTTATGTGAAAATGACATTTTCCTAACCCCAAACTGTACAATGTGAACCCATAGCATTGTGCATTTTTATGAAAAGAACTGCTTTAATTATGCTTTTATTAAATATTTAGTGTTTATAAAAATGTGTTTTAAGGTTTTGTTGACTTTTTTTTTTGTTGCAGAAATCTGCTGGAAAAGATAAGAAGTCTAGTTCATTTCAAGGAAACACATGGAGACAAAAACGTTTTACTTCCATATTCATTACTGAGTCTCTGTTCTAACAGACCTTTCTTGAATTAACGTTACAATATTTTTTCAAGGTTAGTAACCACTTGGACAAAACTGTTGACTTAACATACAATAGAATACAAAGGACTGTTTAAAACATTCTTTTGCAGAGAAAAGGTTTCAGTTCTACTGCTATCCTCTGCACTCTAAAGCCTTTATAAATCTATATTGCATGTCTTAGTTATACAGATTATTACATTTTCAAGGCAGACATGCTTTAATTACTCAAACCTCAAGAAACAGGATGAGGTTGGGAGAGAATTATGATTTAAAAGTCAAGATAAAAATAATCAATCTTTCTTTTTTCCCTTCCTCTCTAACAAGGCAAAGAAAAAAGAAAAAAAAAAAAAGAATCTGCACAGCAAGGATTACTTTCTCACTCATAATATTATATTAGATAATATTGAGTGCTATTTCCTTCTACACATACAGGACACAAGCACAATCATTCTAGTGTAACTGGGATAATTGCTACCAGTTATATCTATCTGGTGTGAATCACAGAGTTTTCTCTTGCTAAAAGGTAATTTGTGCCATATTCTAACTGAGACTTTGCAAAACAAAAGTTAGTTCCTTGTTGTTTGTTTCCATTTTAAAAAAAAAAAAATCTATTTAACAAGTAACCCCATGATAATTACTGTGAAAAGAAAGCAGATTATGTGTAAAATCTGGCTCTGGTATAACTTCATGCCTTCACAGCTAATTTTATATAGTTATCATGAACATGGCTGAAATTGTTAATGAGCTTGCTCTGCAATTTCATATGGAAAACTGTTAGAAACCTAATCCATAATGCAAGACAGCAGAACACTTTATAGGTAAATTACCCACAACACAGCAATAAATCAAAGTAAATCCCATCTGTCATTTTAGAAGCAGTGGGAGTCTATTACAGTTTGGCACAGGTATGAGGCAGCCGGGTGGATAGCACTTGGCTTGCACGGTACCTGTTATCGGGAGGAACCAATCGTCTTGTTAGAGATTCAAGGCAAAAATAGCCAGCCCAATCACCCCAGCAAGATTGACCATAATGAGAAGCTGAAACACAATAACGAAGTAACAGGACAAAAGAGGAGAGCACTCCAGTGAGAACATTTTGATTGATTTATGCTCCCCTCCAAAAGTCTTACCCTAGAACTGAGTCTACTATTCAGTTCCACTTGAAGAGAAACAAACATGTTCATTTTATCACTGTATATTAAAGGTGAGTAACTTTTGATTTTTAATTAGGAGGAGAAGGGGACTAGTTTTTGTCCTTATTTGTTGCAACAGTATCTGTTGTTCTTTCCCATTTCAAAGTTTGGGGAGATCAATGTCAAATTAAATATCACAACTATGTGCAGCAAAAATTCAGCTAATTGTAATAAATACAAATTGATAAAGATTAGCTTACAGAAAGAGAAAGCAACTGATGCCAGTAGAGGCCCTATCCTGACACAACAAATATTTTTGTGTTCAACAAATAAGTGTCTGTCTGTGCAGCACACACTGGCGCTCATGGCTGTATTATATATTCATTTATATGTCAGAGGATTGAGTTCATGATTGTCATGATTCAGAAATAATCCAAAAGACTTTCAGTCCCTTTTCTACCTATAAGACACCCTGGGCTTCCAAATAAAGTCACAAAACCAAGAATTATAACTACCAGAAACAATCCACAGATACTGTCTCAAGCAATGAAGTTCACTTATGCCTAAATGTTTAGGGAATAATGAATTTTCTACTTCACAATGCTACGATTACTGTAATGCTTTTGGCACAGTCAATACTCAGTCCTGAAGGCCTGAAACTGTACAACACTTCTAGCACCTCTCATACCTGATCATTCATAACACACTTCAAAAATTGTTTACTATTTAAAATACTATGCTGTGGCAAAGCTAAATAGGATATGTATCTATTCAAGCTGATGAGATTTTTAGTAAAACTTGCAAAATTACAGGCTGATAGTCAGTGACAAGATTTTGCTTTATTTCCCTTTTTTTTTCTTGCGAGTAGATATAACTACAGGATAAGGTAAACCATCCCTTATTCTCCAAAATAAGTAATTCATTTGGGGTGGCTTGTATACTGCAACACAACTGCACAGAAAAGGTAAGATCTATCTGCAAAGTGGCTCACCTTCTCCAGCAGTCTGAATATAACGTGAACTATTGCTAAAATTATGCTGTGTAAGTGAAAATGGACTATTGTTAAGTAAAGAGAAGTTGAGACCATTTACAGAACATTTTTGTGTTAGACTATCTTCAGGCTTCTAAAAACCACTATCAGCATTAGAAAAGCAAGAAGTCCATTTTTAAAAAAAAAATGTGAACACCATGAAAAGCTATTGAACTTACAAATCAGTATTTCATGAGAAACTTTGCTGCTCGGATCAGATCAGATCTAGAAATAACATGTTAAAACTCCAGTATTGCAAGTTTGACTGGGTGTGTAAAATTCAACTGCTGCAATTTGTATTTTAAACATCTTTCCAGTTTAAGCAAAAAAAGTCAGAACAACTAGATTTTCAAGGATTTTTATGAGTGGTATATGTAATATGTAGGCAATGGAAACTCTTATTTATCAGTTTCACACTATCTCACCTGACTCTGGACTCTAGCAAGGGCAAGCTGACAAAAAATTATATTTACATGTATATGTACGTTTATGTTTTGTTTAATTAAAAATATACCAAAAGCTGGTATACAACTAGTTAAACACTGATGTGGTCCTGAGTTTGCCATAGCTCCTCCTTTCCTCTGCATTTGCATCATGACCAGAATTGCCATTTCCAAGCGGAAGTACAGAAGTCCCTGATACTTACAGATAAGATACTTATATCTAAGATTTTGCAGAAGAGTCTCCTAGATGCCAAAGCAGTACTAATAAGCGTGCTGAGAACTTGGCTTGAGTACGTACCATGGCCTCATGGAGGGGAAGGGAAAGGGAAACACACTTCGGCCACTGCTGCCCCAAACCTGCTCCTGACAGCTCGCTGCCTCTCGCAAGTGCATGTTGAGTGTTTGCCCAGGGACAACATGCACAATTTAGATATCCAGACTGGAGCTGTGAGGGACAGACTCAAAAAGCTGATGCAAGGCCTCATGCTGCAAAATCTAAAGCCACCCTCCCACCCTAACACTGTTATTCATTTGTAAATATTTCTTTGGATGCTAAAGAAATGAAAAATGAGCAATCAGTGCTTCAAATCCTGATGCTGTCTATGTAAAAATATACAATGCTAATTAGTAAGTTGTTTTTAAATTATCTTTATATGCAATTATTGCCTTTTCTCTGTAGAAAAGTATGTTTAGGTCCTTTTCTCCCTTTGAACTAGACTGATTTAACAGAGTATGTGCTAAAAGACCATAAATCAAGAGGTAAGATAAAAGCAAAGTATAGGGTTAGAAGGAGATGTCCTTTGGGACATTTGAAGTTGATGTCAAGCCCAGAATTCTTTCACAGCTTTAATAATGATTTAACATAACTTCCCATGACTGGGACAGCATCCACTATATGGATATAGTTGTCATTTTTTTCCATTTCCTATGATATGCATATAGTTGAATTAAATATATTCCATGCCTCTTTACTACTTGCAATTGGTAAAATTGCTTTGATTGTTTTTTTTCTGTTTTTGAAACCTTGTGCAGTTGTTTGAGTTGCTTACCAATAGAGAAAAATCAAAACATACAAAATGATAGCATAATGAAAATGGATCTAATAGCTGTCATTTTATCAAACCAATCTAAATTTTATGCTATGAGGCAATCTGTATGCTACTGCAACTCTTGCCTCTATTAGCTTGTTGTGACTTTGTTCCTGGATATTTTATGCCCATGACAGATTGGAACAGAGGACACATTAACGTGTCCTCAATCAAGATTATTCAATGACATCCACAGCATTAGGTGAACATCTTCCTATTAAAAACTGCCAACATCTAAAGGAAGAAATATTCAACTAATGATCTTCACTTCCTTGTCAAGGGACTGCTCATTCGGCTGCTTTGATTCACACTGGTTTGTTAACAAGTTCTGCATATGCATTTCTGGTTATTGCAGATAGATGTCACCTTTGCAAAGGCAAATGTTTTTGACATGTGGTGACTTCCCAGATATTAGAAAATGCCAAAGACGTTATCACTTAAAATAATACTTTTATTCACTACTGAATTAATCTTTGACTTATACCAAAGATGGGAGAGTGCTAAGATGTCATTGATTCATTGATTTATTCAGTCCTTTTATAACGTAAAATGGTCTGTGAGACTTTCTTACTGAAAAGAGAATATGGATTGAGTATACCTGGCTTGGATATACTTTCTCCTTTGTCAGGTATTGGCTCTTTGATCACTGACACCACAATCTCATGTACGTATTCAATCTGAAAGGTATTTTTTCTCTGAGAACAGTCCCACTCACTTCAGCAGAGAAACATTTAAACTTTCTCAAAGTGACCAGAATGTACCAATACATCCTTTTTTGTAGCATTTTTTGGTATGTGATTTTATTGTTTACCTTCTACATTTGACAGCTTATAATCACTGTTAATTTCCTTTGATAAATGATGTCTTTGGCCTATAACAGTAAACATGTGGAGCAATATTTGCTTTCTTACCATACTTTGATTTCTCTCAGCATGCAACGCTTGGCACAGGTCAAATTCTTAGCTGGTGCTCTTAGATAGTGTTTGACATGTTTGGCTTAATGAAAGCTCTCTCTTGTCTTCCTGTGTTTATTTCTTCCATTTTGAATTATGCCTGTTCTAGTTTTGCATACCCTGAACTTTGGGAGGATGTGAATGAGAAAGATAGGGTGATTTCAGCAAATATGTCACTTCTAGCTGCTTTTAGTGTGAGAAGGACCAGAAATCTCCTTCCATTAGTCGCATTCCACAGATACATTTATGAAATATTATTTTAGCTACAGCAGAAAAAACAGTTGGAAAAAAAGGGGGATAAGATTTTGGCATGATGTTGCTCAGAGAAGAAACAAAGAACAACCTCTTTCTTCATCTCCTCTACCATTCTATTGTGCCTAGCAATTCACGTTAATTAAATTATTTTCTGTAACTCATAAAGATAACAAAGAACCCAAGAGATACACAATCCTATATATGTAAGACTAAAAAAAAAGAAGTTGACCCTAACACTTAAGTGCGAAAAACTAAAACAAGTCATAGTCTCCTGATTTTTCAAATTTTTTAATTCCAGGGGAAAAAAAAGCTATGCACTAGGCAAAAATACATATTGCGGTATATATATTAAAATTGAAACCTGTGGCTGGAGATTTGATTTACCTTTTTCTCAAATCTTAGTTAAGCGAAATATAAGCTATTTTTATCTGCCAATAATTTAGAAAATGTGCTGACAAGATGGGTAGCACCAACCTCTGAAATGGGTCTTTGAAATATCCATTTATCTCATTTGCAGAGTAAAGAAAAATATACAATATTCATTAGCACTATATAGCGATGGCTTATAATTCTTAGGCTATAATCACAGATTTATTTTAAAATACATGATTAAACTATGATAAAGCAATGGGCAAGAATATACAAACATGTCAGTATAGTTGTTATAGCTGATAATATACATATGATTTCACCATCCCAGAAATCAGTACAAAATAATTCTTTAATTAAGACATTCTTTAGCTTTAACCCATAATAACTAGCATACAAATGGCTACCAGAAAAAGAGAAACATTTTTCTAAAGCACAGAAACATGCAATTTCTGGCTCGTTTCTTTCATCCCTGATTGTCAATGCTATGCTATGCTTTTGCCTCTGATGTCAGGAAATAAATAAGAAGCATAAACAAAGAGAAGAATGAAAATGTTGAGAACTGTAGGAACTGAAAAATGCCAGACATTTCTATGCTGATGTTTAATAAAGTGTGTGCATAAAAACCAGAGGAAAAAAAAGAAAAAGCTTTGTTTGCTGTCATGTGAAAACATGAGAAATGCAATATCATTTGACTGCTACTGGGTTTTAATTTACACCAAAAATGCAAATGAAACTGGCTTTGCTCAACGCAGTTTAAAATATATGACTATCTTTACACGTGCACTGTATTTCTGATGCTCAAAACATTGTGATATCATGCTGCAGCCAGCAACATCTGAGGATAATGATTAAGATGAGGTTTCAGGTGGATGGTAACATAATGATTTCATACATTTGTGTATGTGTGCGTATATATGTTGACCCTAACCTCTAATGAAATTGCAGTTATACTAGGTTTAGGGTTTCCTTCTCTATGTCTTCCTTCATGTCCATAGTTAAGATGTTTCTGCCCCACAGCTCCCTACAAGTGTCCTATTTTGATAAATTTACTTCCCCTTCACCAAGCAGAACAGACGAACATGCCAGTTAGTTTGGGTTACACGACCTACAAGGATTAGCCCCATGATTTTATACTGAGATGGCTTAGTGGGTTTCACATGGTCACTGACAGGGCTCAGCTTTTTAGAGGTTTTAATGCTCACTCATCCTGTCCTCCTAAACCTCTCATTCTCACATTTCAAGATAACACTGTGTGGGCTTTCTTGCTTGCAAACTTCTGTTTTAAACAGTTGTGAGATTAACGTGTGAGCTACTGGCTATTTTTTATGTTACTGGACTTATAGCTCATCCCTTACCTTTCCCTGTCCCTGATATATAGATGCCGTGGTCTCACGGCAACTCGAGCTTAACAAAACTGAATGTAAACTGTTTCTCCCACGCACTCTCATTTCCTCCCTCTTTGCCTACTTGTAAAGAAAACACCCCAATCCTTCCTACTCAAATCTTTCTTTTTTTTTTTCACTTTTCCCTTTTTCTTTCCCAGCAAACTCGGACTATTCCTCTTCATCTTCAGCAGATGCCAGGTCACCCTCACCTCTACTTACTCTCTGCCAGGTTTCTGCCCTGGTCTTGTGTTCCATCACACCAGGATTTCTGCCTAGTTGCCTTTCTGGACTTTCTTGTGGACATATGCAAAATACTATTGCTCAGGCTTGTGTTTCTTATTTACTGATATGAACACTCTGATTTCACTGCTTTGCTCAGCTGACCTCTCTCTTGGCATGGCCTCTCGAGTTTCCCACTCACTGTAATAACTGATTTTGGCTTCTTTTAAGCACCTCAATAACTCGGCACATCCTTATTGTCCGTTGCTGAGGTTCATTCTGACCCTTTCTTCCTTATGCCACCATACCTAAGCCCATCTCCTGGTATCTCAGCTTCACCCACGCTTGCCTCTGCCTTCTATTACACAACTGACAGTGTTAATTAGTGCTCGTTCCAGAAAGTTCACACCCTGTATCCTTTTAAGTCTTTTTAATTTCAATCATACCTACAAGGAATCAACCAATCTTTTTCTTATTGTTTCATAAAGAACTCTCTTCCACTAAACTCCCTCTACTTTTCCACCCTCTGGCCACCCTTCCTTTTGTCCTTGGAGAGGACCTAACAGGTCCTGGCTTAGTGTGTAAACAATACCATTATAAAGAAAACGAAGACCTCTTCTGAGCACTTCTCAGAGATAGTTCTAAGCAAAACTAATTGATTTGGACTGTTCCTTATTTAAAGGCCATTCTTTTGACATGTTCAAGTTTATCCCTAAACTGCAAAGGAATGACAGGAAATTCATAGACATGCCCAAAGTACTAAGCTCAAGGCCCTTGTTCAAGCTACCTAGATCAAGTACCTACAGAGTACTTGCACAGGGGTACAAAGCATAGTCTGAACCAGGGGATGGAGTTTTCACAGAAGATTTTACAGAGTTTAAAGCAAGTTTCACATCCAAGATTTCATTCAATGCATGTGACACACAGAACCGTCTGCTTCCTAAGGAAAGTGCATTCGTGCAGGAATATGTTGAGCCCATGGTGAGTTCTGAATTCCTTTGCGTTCAATGAAATCTGCCGCAGGATTCAGACGCTACTGGATTATTTCATGTAAACTCATATGGCCTTTTCCACAGTTAAAACATCCCATTAATCTATTTCAAAACTTAAGGAGTTATGTTAAAATGAGTTACCTTTTCTTGATATTGTCGCCGTGAGGAATCCAGAGACTGAATGAGAGCAGTGGCGTGACCAACAAACATGGCATAACAGGTAGCCCCCACGATCATACTCAGCATGGTTATCCAGAGGTCGGACATGCTGACAGGGGCACGGGCTCCATAACCAATGCAAAGCATATGGCTCATGGCTTTGAAGAGTGCGTATGAGTACTGCTTTCCCCAGGAATCGTTCTGCAAGAAAAGAGACAAGTGACTGAGCCAGCAAGCAGCTGAAGGGAAAAATACATTTGTACCTGTATTGTGGGATCATAGATTACTGGCTCTGAAAGAGCAGTCTGGTAATGTATCCTCTGTGCATGAGAAGAGATATTCCTTCCAAATTAACTGTTAGATAAAGCGTCAGAGATTCTGCCAGATAGTACTTAGCACAGTGAGATGAAATAAAATTAACTATTTTTAATACATGAGTGTATTCTTAAACGTGGGTGTTAACCTAATTACAAGGAGACTAAAGGTCAATTTTGTTTTACGGTCCATGGCAGATGGATTAGAAAGAGCTGAGCACGCAGACTTATCAAGCACAAGAAGGTAGTATTTTCTTTTTAATATGCATGAACGCAGTCCTATGGCCCCATTTCTTTCTTTTCAGGGTTGTCCATTTTAACACACAACCACATTTCATCTTATCAGCTGTTTCACTTCCCAAGGACAGAAAAAAAAACGTGTTATTTGTTGTAATGTCTGCTGATCCTGTTTTTTCTTGTAATATTGTGTTTATACTGGAAGCATCTCAATTCAAAAGAAGTCTGTTTATTCTGCAATCATAGCAAAACCATATTCATAGCCACCGTCTGTGTAACACAGCTCAAAAGAAAAGGTGAATACCTGGGTCCTACATTTCTGATGTGTAGCTACCCCTTCCCATTCTCTCTGGGAGATTAGAAGAACCAGACAGCTAACTCACAAGCTTTTAAAATTGCAAAGGTGTTGTCAGCATCCTCCTTTTAGCTTTATATAGAGACAGTCAAAGGGCTGTTCCCAAAGCAGACACTTTAACACATTCCAAAAAGCCCTGGGACTCCCTGTCAGATTTTTCTAATTTCCTTGCCAAAGGAATGAAATGAGAATAGTTTTATAACTGTTGATCATCCAGTGCCCAGGAAAACAAATTGTGCTCGGAGGCATGCAGCGTACATGAGAAAACACAGTATTTACCACAAAGAACTGCGAATCATTTCAGAAATGAAGAAGCGAAGAAGGAAGAACTGGGATGACATTAGTAAGATTAGGCAGTTATCCAGTATAGTGTCTAGTACACAGGACCAAAAATAAAAATCCTGTTAACATAAACAAATCAGCAGTAGCATTTCTATAAAAAATTTACACATGAAATATCAATATTTGTGTCTCTCTTCTACCCATACAAGTGTTGTTCAAATGCTCTTGTTTCTCAAAGAGCTTCAGGCTTGCTTACTTGCCATTTAAATACCAAGATTACTAGCTACTCTTGTGCTTTTCATCTATTAAAATGCTTTTTCTAGACCCCCTATTAGCTAAAATAACTGGTAACAGGAAATAAGCTAACAATTCCTGGATTGCAGATGACAAAATTGCTGTTTATTCACTAATATAATTCACAAATTAATGGTTCCTCTGTATTTACACTTGTTTCACTTTCTAAGTTAAAACTTTTCAGATTTTCGAGCTGTTTCTATCTTCACAAGTGAAAATTTTGTGTTGAAAACACTGCTAAGGAAGAGGTTTTCAATGTCTGTACTTAAAAAGAAAAAAGAGCACTATCTTAGACTGCTGGGAATCAGAGGGGAGTTCACTGAGTAATGAGGAAATAAGTTTCCTTTTGTTTTGGGGCTTTAAAAGATACTTGTAAAATGAAAGAACTGAAGAAGCTTCCCTGAAAAATATCCAGTTCAAGATTCAAATACCCAGCTGAAGAGCACAGAAACTCCTTGCCATCTGGGTCAGTGCAGGTATTTTAATACAAGTTCCCTGTCTCTCAGGAAAGCAACTTACAGCAATCAATGCATGGTCTATTTTGGAGGACTTTCCTTCCAGCTGGTATCAATCTCCTTTGGGTGGGGAGAATTAGTAAGGGAATTGTTAAAACACCCATACCAAATTCTTTAGCAGTTGCAGCTGTATGTAGACTACATTGGGGAAAACAATAAACTGCTTCCTTCTCTTTTTAAGGCTACAAGTAGCATTATTAAAGCCACAAGAGCCTATTCAAGAGGTTGTAACTCTGTAACCTCAGTTCTTGTGGGGTTCCCTACAGTAGATCTTGCTCCTAAACTGTAGTTTTTATCATAACTATTACAAATATTAAATAAAAATAAAAGCTGACCTTTATCTTGTCTATGAATCTTTTCTAAAAAAGAAATTTTCTAAAATTCTTTTAGTAAAATTATATTTTTACATCAAAGTCTTTGAGTTAATCCAAACACTGGTTGATTTTATTTATTCACTGAGATCCTTCCCAAGTCTGTGAATTACAGTTTTAAGTAAAATACCATTGTCTTTAAGAAAGAATAAGAAAATGGAAATGAGGAGAAGCAAGAAAAAAAGTATGTAACAGGGTGAGTGAAAAATCAATTAAATAGTACTTGAGAAGTAGTATCATGAGGGAATAAGTGAGCCGTAATGGCAGAAGAGAAAATAACTAAAAATGTACAACAAAATAAACAAAAATATGTTTAACCAAGTAACTACCTTTATACATAAGCCAAAGTAGGATCCAACACCTCAAACAGTCACGATTGCATCTGAATCCAGACTGGAGGTCAAGGCCATCTCAAACGGCCATTTCATTATACAAGTCGCATTAGACATTACTACATAGCTTGTGATAGACCTTGTTACAGGCTAGGCACATTTCAGACTTGTGAAGGGGTGGTTCTGTCTGAGGATTTCGTTGCTGAAAATACTTGCCAATGCTTTTTTATTTGTTTCTTTTCCTTAATAATCAAACAGTTCCTATAGAATCAGTTGCAAACATGGGTCTTTTTAGTTTCTATGGGGATCTTTTTTAAGATGATGAAGAACAAATGCCATAGTGGAGGTTACAAATTTCAGTACAATTACTTGTGTTGTTCAATGATATATCCCACATATAGAAACCACTTAAAAAGAATATTTGTTCTAATGTCAAATCCTATAAATCATGTATGCCACTACCAACGTTACTATATGAAATAATAATAATTATTATTAAATTAGTTTTTCACTTGTGCTGTATAACCTAAGGCTTTGGCATGAGCAACTCTTACCTTTTTTTTCAATGTGAGAGGTTGGAATTTTCCACAACCCCATTCCAAAGTGCTGGTCTTTGCTGTACAAAAGTGAGGAGTGGCCATTCCTCTGCTACCAGGCTACAGAGATTTTTTTTTTTTAATAAGAAGAATTTTTGCACTTGCATCATAAGGAGATTTTTACATAGCACATTCACAGCTAATATCTCTGAGTTAATGAGCTTATGCTATGAAATAAAGAATCCTGTGTTTACACAGTCAGCTTTAATATAATTGTTTAATATTAATATTTATATAAATACATTTTAAATGTTTCCCTAAATGGTCATATTCTGTTATTAATATATAGATTAAAAAAACCCCAAACAAAACACAAACCTCTATGAGCTGAACAAATCTCCTACCAATCAGTAGAAAAAGGCATTTAATTTCTTAGTTGACAATGGGTTGATCACTGCTTCCAGATTAGCACTAATCAGTTTAAAATATTTTAAATGAAATGACATTAATTTGGAAAAACTATTAAAGACTGTAATTGTGAGAAATAGCAAAGCTGTTTGTCCAAGGATTGATTACATAATCTAGCTTTATGACATTAGGAAATCCTCACATTTGTGAAAGGAATGATCACTGATCATTTGCAATTAGTTCTGTAAGTATATACATTAACTTAGCAGCTATCCTGAAGAATGCATTAATCACAGAGCACTCCTGATTTTTAAAAGTCTATTTCCAAGCCTCTTCCTTTACCGCAGGATGCTATTCTTTGTTTCATAATTTTACACAAACCTGCTACAAATATCTTTTTGTAATATTAACTTTTCAGCTCACAAGAAATAAATCACAGAAAGGTCACATGGCACCTTCTAAGGGACAACAGTAAAAGGCAAATTATTTTTCTCAGTGGATTAAGAAAGGGTTTCTATTTTACCAGAATCTATGGAGGTTTTCAGCAGGAGATTTTGTTGTCATCAGACAAATCAATTCCACTCCCATATTGTCATCATTCCCTCAGGCACAGCTTACCTTCTCTCAGCCATACCCTTGCACTGAGATACAAATTGATTTAGAAATCTTGTAATAAGCAGACTATTGCACAGGCAGTAGTGGTTCCCACATTTTTGACTCAGTTCCTTTTTCCTTTCACATCATGCTTGCTGCATGTGTCACATAAATTGTCCTCTCAGTTTGCAAGGTCATGCTCTACAATCATGGAGCAAAAATTGACTTAGGAATTAAGTCAATTGGTTTCTACAAGGACACTCACACTCCTGATTCTCCCTTTCAAAATTGCAGCAGGAGTTGGGAAGTAGCCTGTCCCTACCCAGAAGAGCTTGCCTTGTAATCAATCAGACATATCCATTCATGCCCACCATTGCCTTTAGGTTCCTCTGAAAGTAAGTGATACCTGAAGGAGGTCTGATGGCCACTCGCCATCATATTTGAGAAGTCCTGGCACTCTGGCGAAGTTCCCGCCAACTGAAAGAGGGGGAAAATAACATTTTTAAGAAGGATAAAAAGGAAGATCCAGGGAACTACAGGCCGGTCGGTCTCACCTTCGTGCCTGGCAAGATCACGGAGCAGACCCTCCTGGAGACTATGCTCAGGCACATGGAAGATAAGGAGGTGACTGGTGAAAGCCAACACGGCTTCACTAAGGGCAAATTGTGCCTGACAAATTTGATGGCCTTCTATGATGGGGTTACAGCATTGGTGGATAAGGAAAAAGCAACCGATGTCACCCACCTGGACTTGTGCAAGGCATTTGACACTGTCCCGCACGATATCCCTGTCTCTAAATTGGAGAGACATGGATTCGATGGATGGACCACTCGGTGGATAAGGAATTGGTTGGATGGTCACACTCCAAGAGTTGTGGTCAACAGCTCAATGTCCAAGTGGAGAACAGTGACGAGTGGCGTTCCTCAGGGGTCGGTACTGGGAGTTAGCACTGTTCAACATCTTTGTCGGCAACATGGACAGTGGGATTGAGTGCACCCTCAGCAAGTTTGCTGACGACACCAAGCTGTGTGGTGTGGTCGACACACTGGAGGGAAGGGATGCCATCCAGAGGGACCTCCACAGGCTGGAGAGGTGGGCCCGTGCAAACCGCATGAAGTTCAACAAGGCCAAGTGCAAGGTCCTGCATGTGGGTTGGCGCAATCCTAAACACGACTATAGGCTGGGCGAGGAATGGATTGAAAGCAGCCCTGAGGAGGACTTGGGGGTATTGATTGATGAGAAGCTCAGCATGAGCCGGCAGTGTGCGCTTGCAGCCCAGAAAGCCCAGAAAGCCAACCATGTCCTGGGCTGCATCAAAAGAGGTGTGACCAGCAGGTCGAGGGAGATGATCCTGCCCCTCTGCTCTGCTCTCATGAGATCCCACCTGGAGTACTGCGTCCAGCTCTGGGGGCCCCAGTACAGGAGAGACATGGAGTTGTTGGAGCGAGTCCAGAGGAGGGCCACAAAGCTGATCAGAGGGCTGGAGCACCTTTCCTATGAGGACAGGCTGAGAGAGTTGGGGTTGTTCAGCCTGGAGAAAAGGTGGCTCTGGGGAGATCTAATTGTGGCCTTCCAGTACCTGAAGGGGCCTACAGGAAAGCTGGTGAGGGACTGTTTATCAGGGAGTGTAGAGACAGGACAAGGGGTGATGGGTTTAAGCTGAAGGAGGGTCGATTTAGATTAGATGTTAGGAAGAAATTCTTTACTGTTAGAGTGGTGAGGCACTGGAACAGGTTGCCCAGAGAGGCTGTGGATGCCCCTTCCCTGGAAGTGTTTAAGATCAGGTTGGATGAGGCTTTGGGCAACGTGGTCTAGTGGAGGGTGTCCCTGCCTGCAGCAGGTGGATTGGAACTAGATGATCTTTAATGTCCCTTCCAACCCAAACCATTCTATGATTCTATGATTCTATGGATACAAATCTTGACAGGATATAGATGGTTTGCGTCTATCTTCGTAAACTAAAAAGCATTTCCGAGCTCTAGAGCTTGGTTCACATGGGTATACTGTTAGAAGTGCCCCTGGTGTGGCACTGGCCACGTAGCTCTCTCCCAAGTCATAGCAGGTCTGCTTTGCAGCTGGTGCGAGTGAGGAACCGTTCCTTCTAGGCAGCCAGCATGAGCTTGTCCTGTGTTGAAAGCCAAATGAGATTAATACCATGGACACAGCAGGTAGCTCCTATCCCAGCCCTACCCCTGTGTCCATTAAAAGTTGGCACTTTCAATTTATGAGCATGGAGGCAGCTAGACAGTCCATAAGTAAGCCCTCTGGTTTTAGTGTTGTTACAGAAAGTTATTGCACAAAACTAATGTCAAGTTCAGGTTGGGGCTTCAAAGGTCAAAGGAAGCACAAAGCATCATTGTTCACATGGTAGCACACATATTGCAGTAGTGGCCCCAAGGAAACAACTGCCAAAAATCTGGAGGACATGAGCCACAGCTGGTTGAAGTTACCATAAAACATACAGTCTTTTCTAATGGGAATTCAGTTAAACTGTATTTGTGTCTTATACAGCCATGATATATTTGCAAGCCATTATTTCAAACAGTTTCTTAAAGACTTCTTAAGTTTAAGAATTATTTAAAATATAATTTAACTTATCAAAAAGGTGTGCTAAGAAAAACTATACTTGCAAGTTAAGGACATTTCTCACAGGTATGTCATGCAGACCTAGCAAAAAAGACATGTGTCTTACCAAATCCTGCATGATCTAAGTTCAATGGCCAAATCCTCCCAGCTGTTACACTTCACTTTCCATAGAAGTATTATTGTCCTCAAAAACTTCTCATGCTTTGGATTTGGCATCTACACATCTTCAAATTCTGGCTCTGCTTTCATATTTCAGAATACAAGTTATATCCATTAGCAGTAATTTCCCTGTGTCAACTAGTTACATGAGCGTAACACTGATATGAGATTAGAATTGGGCATCTATATGCAATCTATCTTTTCAACAGTATTCCATCTATATGTTTTGATATAGATATATAGCTTACAGACTTGTCCATCAGTCAGTTGGACAATTTACTGCCTCTGGCTTCATACAGTGCCTTAGAATGACACATTAGTTAAAATCTCAGACAGGAAATTACAGCAAAATACCACCTCAGTATTTCAACTTTCAAAGTTGTTTGACTACCACAATGAATAACCAAGTTGGCCAATGGGAAAGTTGTGCAATATTTACTGTTTCAAAACTCATGCAATGGTGAATGTATTATCATGCAAAACATCTACTTCTTATTACAGCTATTATTACTAAGAATCTCTTGCGGTTTTCTAAAACTAGTAAACAAAGGCAAGGTGGGATTAGACATGGAAGATTAAAAATTCTGCTGTTATTCTAAAAATCTTAAGCCCAAGGAAGAAGAGTATATTTTAGGAAGTATGTAAGTAGATATGATTTAAGAAAAAAAAAACCTGAATCAGTAAGCTCAGTGGAATAAGCAGATGTCTTCAGAAACTTCTCAACATTTCTCTCTGCTGATACATGCACAGATAACAGATGGTGCAAATGACTCAGCATATACTTTCAAGACCAATACTGGCAGAAAAATTTTAGAAAGTGTTTGGCATTGCATTCCACAGGAAAAGATGTTTGACTGTCAGAGCAATGACTAAATATTATATATTTACTCTGTTCAGAGTCGTTATGTGACTTTGCTGTCATTACAGCTTATTCATGTTTGGTGCTATGTCTTTGGCACTAGCCATCAAACAAAAACAATGTAGCGTAACAGAACCTTCTTTTTCTTTTGATTATTTTTCCTGATGCAGAAATAAATTATTTATCTGCTCATACATCCCCCCCCATTAAAAGCAAGCAGCATGAATATCTAGCTGTGACCACCTTTTAACGGCAAGGATGAATAATTTTCATTGTAGAATCTGTGTGGCGATTCATAAACAACAGAAGTGCAGATATTTGGCTTATGCATACAGCCTGGTCTTTCACATATATTTGAGTTGTTATGTTCACATGAATACGCCTATTGCATTCAAAAGGATGGTTCACATAAGAAATGCTCAGAATCTCATACAGGAGGCTTCCCTGTACACTGCTCAGTACTGCTCTTTGTTCTGTGTATCTGTACCTAATCAGGGATACAATAATGAATTCCTATATAAACTTACAAAATAATAAATTAAAGCTTACAGGAAAAATACTTTTCATATTCTTTTGAATATGAATCAGCAAGCTCTGACTCATCCTTTTATCTGGTCACTGTGCTCGCTTAACTGAACCCAGAAGACTGAAGAAAGTTTGTAATGCATGAATCCCATTTAAAATAACATTCTATTCCAAAGGATTATGTTAATAACAATTTTAAAGGAATTACAGCTTACAAAGCTGTTACAAAGCTTTTATAAAGTTTAGAGTAAAATATTTAAAGTACAGACTATGTTTATTTTTCCGATGTGAAAATTTAATGGTGCTAGGAAACACCCTCCCACTGTGGAAGTTGATTGTCCGTACTTGCAGTTTTTGAGAAAGTGGTGGTTTTGGCTCAGCCCAATTAACACTCTCCAAAACAACTCCCCAACACAGCCTGAGAGTTAGCACAGGTTCACCTGAGACCACCATTGTCGCCACCATTGTCGGCAACATGGACAGTGGGATTGAGTGCACCCTCAGCAAGTTTGCTGACGACACCAAGCTGTGTGGTGTGGTTGACACGCTGGAGGGAAGGGATGCCATCCAGAGGGACCTCCACAGGCTGGAGAGGTGGGCCTGTGCAAACGGCATGAAGTTCAACAAGGCCAACTGCAAGGTCCTGCATGTGGGTCGGCGCAATCCCAAGCACAACTATAGGCTGGGCGAGGAATGGATTGAAAGCAGCCCTGAGGAGAAGGACTTGGGGGTATTGATTGATGAGAAGCTCAGCATGAGCCGGCAGTGTGCGCTTGCAGCCCAGAAAGCCCAGAAAGCCAACCGTGTCCTGGGCTGCATCAAAAGCAGCGTGACCAGCAGGTCGAGGGAGGTGATCCTGCCCCTCTGCTCTGCTCTCATGAGATCCCACCTGGAGTACTGCGTCCAGCTCTGGGGGCCCCAGTACAGGAGAGACATGGAGCTGTTGGAGAGAGTCCAGAGGAGGGCCACGAAGCTGATCAGAGGGCTGGAGCACCTCTCCTATGAGGACAGGCTGAGAGAGTTGGGGTTGTTCAGCCTGGAGAAAAGGCAGCTCTGGGGAGATCTAATTGTGGCCTTCCAGTACCTGAAGGGGCCTACAGGAAAGCTGGTGAGTGACTGTTTATCAGGGAGTGTAGTGAAAGGACAAGGGGTGATGGGTTTAAGCTGAAGGAGGGTTGATTTAGATTAGATGTTAGAAAGAAATTCTTTACTGTTAGAGTGGTGAGGCACTGGCACAGGTTGCCCAGAGAGGTTGGGGATGCCCCATCCCTGGAAGTGTTCAAGGCCAGGTTGGATGGGGCTTTGGGCAGCGTGGTCTAGTGGAGGGTGTCCCTGCCCATGGCAGTGGGGTTGGAACTAGATGATCTTTAATGTCCCTTCCAACCCAAACCATTCTATGATTCTATGATTCTACTTTGCCTTGGTAACTAAGAAGTGCAGTTGTATGGAAGCAGGCTGTGGAGGCAACTGACTTCCAGGAGAGAAAGCAGACCTGGTCATGTTTAATCTACCAGTATTAATACAGCTGCCATGTCAATCAGTCAGTGACAAACCAAGGGACGAATACTGGTAAAGGAATTTTCCAGAATGTACCTGTTGCTTTATCTCATGCCTGTCTGCCAGAAAAGCTAGGTCAGAATGCAGTGAAGCAGTCAGGCCTTTTTTGAAGGGTTTCTGTTTCAGTTCCTTAAACAACTCTCACAGGATGCAAACTGCTTCTGCAAGGGGGACATTAGGGGCTCTAGACTTTGGCTACCAGTTGTGACTATTTTTAATAATAAACTTATTAGGTGGCATCACTTTAGTAACAATTACTACTACTGGAGAGCATTCCGTCTCACCTCCTTTGAAATCAATTTCATTATCAGAAAAAATATTTTAAAAAAAGTTTTACAAATGCCTATCACTGAAACTGCACATGTTACCACATCACTCTATGCTGAACTTTGTTCTTGAGATCCTTTTACTGAAATTTATTAAATAATCTAAAAATGTGATGAAGACATTTGGCTTTTGCTGTCTTCTCACAGCACATCTGAAGTTTGATGAAGTTCAAATCACACTGGTTTTTGATCCTGAAATAAAATTAAGTGCCATTGTTTACAAGGGACTAACTGGAACAGATACACATCACCCACCAGAGGGAAAATGTGTTGTAATCAGAATAAGTACACAATAAGTATTGTGTGGTCATAATAAGTGACTACAACAAGTACGTCTACAGGTTTTTAGTAAACATAATTTCACTGGGCAAACAATGCACTCCAGCGAGAAACACTTTCTTACAAGAAAAGAAAAAAAAAATGAGTCAAAACAATGGCATGTCTAATAAGAGAAAACATAAATCCTGCAAGGAAGCATTTTCAATGAGAAACTGAAGTTGATGAAATAGCATTGTTCAGGAGAGGTAAAAAACCAAAGTGCATTAAAGACATCATATCTTTTTTTCTGCTCTTTTCAGTTGGTGAAAGGAGCTGGATATGATGCAAAACAGTTTACTTCACAAGCCTCAATATTGAATCAAACCATTTATGAAATGCTTTTATAATGCAACCATCGAGAAAAGCTTTGAATTTTCAACATAGCTATCTGATAGTCAAGAACAGGCAGATGATAACATGGGCTTAATATAGTACAGTTCTGGGAGACGGCTGAAGGAGTGAAGTGACATAAACCTGACTTGTGACTCCACAGTGTACTGCTTTACTGAAAACTGTTGGGAAGAATCTCCACCATCATAGACAATATTTGCAACCAATTTAGAAAACACAATTCAGCAGAAGGAACTGCATCTCCTTATTCTGTGAACAACTCAGACTCGGCAGCAAATTATGTGAAGCATCTGATCCTAAATAAAATGACAAATGAAAATTATATGTGTTTGGCAGTGGATATTTAGCTTTCTGAGAGCTATCAACATTCTCTCTGAATCAAAGTGATTTTGAAGCTACATAAAAACAAGGAAGGAAACAACTAACTTAGCAAGTGGCAGAAAAGGCTATTATTAGGAAAAGGCTAGGCAAACGATATATAAATTGAAAGGTACATAGACAGATATGCACAAAATCATAGTATCACAATGCTTTCTCACTAAGAACGTCTCAAAACATTCAAAGTCTGATTTTCCAAGAAATACTTTCATTCTTGTTCTATATACATACATATTCTACCAAATACTTTTTCTTTGTAAGTGCTTGTAGGAATGTGTCCTTAGGAAAAAAAATTGCAGTCTACAGTAGATTAAAACAGTCTAATATAATCCATTCATACAGGCAAATGTGTCTACAAAGAGCCTGAATATGTTTTAATCTGCTTAATAATGAATCAACGTGAACCAATGCTACTTTCACACAGAGAATCAGCGTAAAGGTTGGGACTAGGATTCAGGAGTTCCAGTGCTTTAAAATACAGGTTCTTTTCCTGGTAAGGTGATGCTTGGTACCACATAGGCAAATTCAAATATTTTTGTCCTTAGTCTAAAGATATAATTTTTGTCATGTTTTATTTTTTCTTTAAGTCACATAGGTTTTAAGGCAGAGGTTCAGTGCTGGTTTTAAGCATTCTTCTTCACTTAGCTGGTATTGAAGGCAACACTTTTCTTGTCAGTTTTTGGATTTATTTCTTAACCTGATGCCTTTGAGACTTTAGGTTACATCTGCTTAGTTAACATTCTTCAGGAAATTCACTTACTAAATATCTGAGCCCTCAAAACCTGGTCTGCTTTTTTGATAAATCACAGTCCTTCATCAAATACTACATCCTACAAAAAGCTGTGCATTATTTTATTAGGCAGTGACAGCAGGAAGCAAAGGATTTTTGCAGCTGAAATCCTATTTTGGGTCTATGAAAAGAACAAACCTCGGTGTCAAAGCAAGCTGGCTGGATCTAGATCAGAGGCTTTTCTTTTTCTGAGAACTCATCTGAGTTTTGTCAATGGCCTGTTCTTAAATTCAGATGCCCTAAAACTGCAGGTGCTTACCAGAGTCTGCAAGACATTCAAGGTAATAATAATATAAAGAAAAAAAGATTTATCAGCCTAAACACTGCCCATAAAATGTTGTCCAGGCATTAACAAAACAAAACAAAGTGACGCATAAAAAAAATCATTTCCCTCCTTTACCTGATGGAGGTTAACCTAAATTGTAGAAGAATGTCCTAACTTTTGGGGTACCGACTTCATAGTCTGAGGGGAATGAAGGGGAACATGCTCCTCTTCTCTCTGAACACCCCTGAGGGAGTTGACAGAGCACCTGCAGCATTCACCTAAGATGTGAGGAGCACCCAGGTCCCAGTTCCAGCTCTAAAGACAGGGACCCCCCTGTACCACCAGCAGCCCATGCCCACTGGGCCACTCTGGGCCCTCTCAGGTAAGGTCACCCCAGCATGGGGTACAGCGCTAAGGACAGCCAGCAAGGCCAGCTTTGAAACACGGCAGTACGGCAGAGTCACGATACTGTGACACCGTGCCCACACTTCTGGTCTAATAGTAAAATTCACATGGACTCAAAAAGTGATTGGACAAACTACTGGAAGAAGCACACGGCGATGGCTATTAAACATGTGGATACCAGCTCTGGATCCAGAGGTCCCTCAGCTGCAACTTTCTGAAAGTTTGTAGGATATGCTAAAGGAAAGGACACTCCATGCTTGCTCTGGCTTGGTCTTTTCTGGGCATCTGCTCCTTGCCACCCTTGGACAGGGGCCAGACAGAGCACGGGCCGGACTTCACATGGCCACTGCTGGTCCTATGGCCCCACCTGAATGAACTCTTAACAGCCTAATCATTAACTTGGATGCAGCCATGCATTCATTTTGTCTTTAGTTTATTCTTCTCTTTCCTCTGCCCACCTTCTTACCTCTTCCCCAAAACCTCTTGTGTTCTGCACTCGGAAGTGAGGTGCGCTAAAGCTATTGAGGCAAAATACAAATTTCGTGTTGTCCTTTGTATAGACTGTTTCATTGCATTATTTTTACCTGATTAGTGATCATATGGGATATAACCTCTCTTACTATCATGTGTAGCTTTTTAAACAGATTATTTGTTGCTGATCAGGGAAACAGCGGTCCAAAGATATTAATTCCTTGTTCTAAATTATCTACCTCCACTAAGATTTTTATTATCTAAAGAAGAGGGAAAAAACCTACTTTGAATAAGTCAAATTTGGAAAGAGCTATGGCCAGGTCATGAATAGGCTTCATTGTTCTATACTTTATTGCTCTATCTGTTTCCACAGATTAGTGAATAAAGAAAAGGACTAAGTCATAAATTACCTACTTTTCATGGGTCTAACTTTTTTTTAGCCAACTCGCCTTGTCACAGCTCCATATCAAGTATTTACAAGACACCTGTTTGATCCACATAGCAGTGGTAATGCCATTTAAGTGTACAGAAATGCTTAGAAAGTATATGAGATACTTTCATAGCTGCAACATAAAAAGAAAGTAAGTCTCTCACTGCATTTAAGATTTAAACTTCATGCTTTGATTACAGGAAGATCCACCAAATTATCCTGCAGAGCAACTATAACATCCACCTGCTGAGTAGTTTAAAGGAATTCAGGTTCCTCAGTTTAGATGCCAAGGATGAAAATGCTCTGACTGAAAAAGGTAAGGCTGAGACAGATGGCTCAGCCCAGAGAACAAATCTTGGGGAGAGGCTTGTCATGGGAGATCTAGGATTGATGTCTGAGGGAGACAGGAACAGGAAGAATACCATGACCCTGAGTGATGGAGGATGAACAGGAACAGTAACTATGCATTTCATTTTGTACTGGTTACACATGGTTATCTACAGTTACCAGTGGCTCAACTTGTCCTGGGTTTTGTTTGCAAGAATGGGCAATAAGGAAGGAAGGCATGATAAAATTTCTCATCAGTGGACTTCAGTAACTATACTTTGATGGCTGAGTTGTCAAGTCTCTCTAGTCTCCCTACACAGTCAGTAAAAATCAGACTCCTGTAGATCGTGATTCAGAATAGAAGTTTAAAGCAGATGCTCTTTATCACCTCCAGGGGAGAGTTTCTCTCTCCATCAGCTGCAGCATGATCCTATGCAGCTAAAGCCACCTCCATTAGCTCCGTGAGGTACCCTGCTGAGCGGGCCTGTGTTTTAGTGGATGGACATGCCTCCCCATTTCTTCCTTGCTCCTATCCAGTGGAGAAAATAAAATTCCTAAGGACAGTCCCTTCTCTCAAACTGTGATTTTATTTTATGATCCATGGTTTTGCTCTTTCATTTAAATCTGACATTCAGGTTAGGATATGGGTTTGCCAATGCAAAGGCTAAGAAACGTCAGTGGGGCTCTGTAAGACGTGCTGGAGATTTGACTAGGACAATTCAGTTGCAGCACCGTGGCTTTAATGCAAGCATACTACAGTGAGATGGTATCATGAACCACAGATAGGAGCAAATGAGAGACAAAAAAAGATACCTAATGAAAACAAAGGGATGCTCAGAATGCAAACTTCGTAATTATTCAATAATATGGATAAAGTTATACAGCAGAGAGCACACAATGACAGTAAGAGTTCTTGGATTCAGGGCACGTACCTGAAGTCATGACATTCACTTTGCTTGAAAAATGTTGAGAAGGATGTTAAATTGGAAATACCTTAAAGGACTCGGATTCTAATGAAAATAGCATATATTTACCAAACCATTGTGCTATCTAACTTGCAGATGGTTGGAAACCTTTCTCAACTCAAAGCTTCATATTTACTGGGCATGGTCTAAATGAGATTAATCTTAATCTTGATTTTAAGATTAATCTTAAAAATCTGATATCTATTGCATATTTAGTATAATCAAAAGAATAATCTTTCTTACTATTAGTTGGTCCATTGAACAAAGTAATCAAACCATTGACTTAAGAGAAATTCAGTTAATTTTGCCTTAAAACCAGTACCATGACAATGTTTGATTACATTAATAAATCCAGCCACCCACAGCATTATGTATGGCACTAAGTAAGAATAGTGATAAACAACAATAATTTATTTTTATTGCAACCATGTTTTGCATCCTCCAAGTACACAGGTACAGACAAGTTTTAGCTGACTTACAAACAGAAACAGTTCCATAATTCCCACCAAAAAGTTACAGAGTGAAGTTCTCATTTCATTGAAATTAGGTTTAAAATGGTCTTGAATAGATTCTAATTTCATAGAATTATAGAATCATAGAACAGTTCGGGTTGGAAGGGACCTTGTGATAAGCAAGGACATCTTCAACTAGATCAGGTTGCTCAGAGCCCCATCCAACCTGACCCTGAACACTTTCAGGGATGAGGCATCCACAACTTCTCTGAGCAACCTGTTCCAATGTGTCACCACCATCATTGTAAAAAAGTTCTTCCTTATATCCAGCCTAAATCTACCCTCTTTTAGTTTAAAACCATTAACCCTTGTCCTATCTCTACAGGCTCTGATAAAAACTCTGTCTCCATCTTTCTTATAAGCCCCGTTTAGGTACTGGAAGGCTGCTCTAAGGTCTCCCTGGAGCCTTCTCTACTCCAGGCTGAACAATCCCAGCTCTCTCAGCCTGACCTCATAGGAGAGGTGCTCCAGCCCTCTGTTCATTTTTGGGGCCCTCCTCTGGACCTGTTCAAACAGCTCCATGTCTTTCTTGTACTGGGGACCCCAGAGCTGGATGCAGTACTCCAGGTGGGGTCTCACCAGAATGGAGTAGAGAGGCAGAATCACCTCTCTTGACCTGCTGGCCATGCTTCTTTTTTCAGATCACATGGTTATTTCTTCCTTCTGAAGTTCACACAAAAAATACCAGAATTCTTGATTAAAAAAAAAAAAAAGTATTTTTCAGATCCAACCTTTTAAATCAAACCTGTGAAAAGAAACAAAATCACTCCATGGGAGGAAGTTTATCAGAGGAAGTACATCAAAGCAGCGTTCATTCTTCAAAACAGCAAAATGCCATGTTTTTCCACTAACTTTTAAAATAAAATTAAGAGTCATTATTGATTAGAAACATGAGTTATATTATATTTAAGTGAGTTTTCATTGATACCATACAAATTATATTCATTCAGATTATGGATTCAGTGTCACCATTGTAAGTGAATAATTTAAATGGTATTTTTTCTGTCTTGAAGTCTGAAAGTTTTTAAAAGCAAAAGAGTAAAACCAACAGGCTTTGTTGAACATTAGAAACTCTTCGTCTTTTATTAATTTGTACACATGCTGAATTTATGTTTCCTCAAATCATGTTGAGATGGATGGGTGCACTGGCTCATACTAGACTACAGGTCCAGATGTTATATTTCTATTTAAACTGCCTCATTACTTCTTTCTCCTCTCCACATTATTTTTTTTGTGTCTGTCTTTTACCTTCACAATTCAACTAAGCTGGTTTGGAGTTAATATATTTTATTGATCTGCAAAATACATTCAGCTAGGAGCAGTGCAGTTATACCATTATTTCTGAGGGCATGTGGCATTTCCAGGATGCACTTCCTGTCAGCATTTATATGTTATCCTTTCCATAAACAGCTGCTTTGTAAAGATACTGACTGCAAAAGCCTAAGGGAACCTCATCCTTGCATATTCATATAACTCAGAAATAAACTCATTTATTTTAGAATAAGTTTTTCACTACTCCATTTAGGCATGCAAGAGTATGTAGCAGCAGGAAGGTCTTGTTGCAAGAGTAAAGTCATGACAGTCAGTGTTAGAGAATGACAGGAAAGGAAAGGCCCATTTTATATATTCCATAGTGCATCTGCATCTAATATACAGAGATGAGGGTAAGGGACAGGCAGCCTTTAGCTGAATTGTATGGATTATGAGAGCTTGTAGAGAGACATCTGCATAGGTCCAAAAATTCCAGAGCCAAATCTGCCCTCACCTATTGGAAACATTGCACGCCTGCCCATTGCTCTTGAGTGTACCTTTCCAGGGTGAGCTCTTGTATCTCGTCTTCACACAAATCTGAGTGAAATTTATGTTTACCTCCCACCAAAGGTTTTTATCATGAACCATAAACTCTATTTCTGAACATCAGGTGTTATGGTTTAATGCCAGCTAGTAACCAAGCACCATGCGGCTAATCGCTCACCCCAAGCCCCCAACAATGGGATGGGGAGGAGAATGGGAAAAAAACCTCATGGGTTGAGATAAAGACAATTTAATGGGATAACAAAGGAAGATAATAATAATAATAACAACAATAACAACAACAATAATAAATGTATATGTATATATATATACATATCTAAACCAAGTGATGCACAAATGCAATTGCTTACCACCTGTGAAAAAAAGCCCTGATGCCCAGTCTGTTTCCGAGCAGCGATCCCACCTCCCGGCTAGCTTCCCCAGTTACATAGGGAGCACAACGGTCTATGGTAGGGAATGTCCCTTTGGCCAGCCTGGGCCAGCTGTCCTGGCTGTGCTCTCCCAGCTTCTTGTGCACATGGCAGGGCGTCGGAAACTGAACAGTCCTTCACTTAATGTAGGCACTACTACTACTACCTGGCAACAACTAAAAACACTGTTGTGGTATCAACATTATTCTATCCTAAATCCAAAACAGAGCACTATACCAGCTACTAGAAAAAAAATTAACTCTATCCCTTCTGAAACCAATACATCTGGAAAAAGCTATTCAAAATAAATAGAAAACTCCTTCATATATTTTTCTACCAACGTTGCTTAAGTAGCATTTAACTGAGTTTAGATTTGGCATAACATTTCTAGCTGTATCTAAGAGATAAATTTAAAAGGTTTTTCTACTATTAGCAATAAGCATAGGGATATTACACATTATTGCAAAGTGTGACAAATGTGCTATACCTTTAGTCCTGACCAGTACTTAATTACTCTCTGTAAAACTGAACTAGCAGTCTGAGTAGACTCTGTTTGCAGGTATCACTTTAAGTAGAAAATTGTTCAAAAACATCATGTAAGTCCCTCCCTATCTGTATCAATATAGATAATCCTTCTTTGATTACAGGTACTGTTGTCAAAGTGCTGGGCTACCCTCAAATGCAAACTAACTTCTTCCAAATATAAAAGATCAAATACAGTTGACTACACTCTAATGTATTTTCACCTAAAAAATAAGGAAAAGGACAACAAAGAGAAATTACATTACCTTATTTTTATTACAAATTAACACATCTTGGATGGACTAAAAATATACATGAGATGGACTGGAAAAGGTACGAGTCATCTGTGAACAATATGGAAACTATATTCTTTTCTCATTCAAATGCCAATTGGTGACTTGCAAAGAGATTGTTTCAAAGCACCTCTTACATTGTATTAATAGCAGTGCAAAATGTAGGTAAAATTGTGTTATTGAACTAGAGCTGATGGTATAGATCTCTTTTTGCTCCAATCGTACTTATGTGAGATTGTTGTGAACTTTTTGTAATAAACCCCTGCCATTCAAAACAAAGAGAAAAAACATTAAGGTAATGTCACTTATGTTTTTTTTTAAATTTAGGGAAAACTGGTTTTATTTTTACATCTAGATTAAATAGACTAGTAAATGATTTATAGCAGTTTTTTTAAATAGATACTCAGCAATTTTTTAATGCTAAGATTGTTATTCCTGTCACGTAAGAAAAAAAAACCACTGCAAATTATTCAGAGTGGTACATGGACAAGAGAAAGTCTCATCACAGGGCTTTTTTCTTTTCCTTATGTTATCAATAGTATCTTCTAAACAGTAAAAGAATTGGACATAAAAATCCATACAGCAGAAAGAAAACAAAATATATTTAAGAGGCATTTAAAGTTTAAAGTAATTGATACAAGAAAGTGCCCACTGCTTGCTCATACAAGTAATACGTAGACATGTATACACAGACTATCCAGAAGATATTCTTCAAAATTTACTCATGAATAATAATGTTAAATAAGATGCTGTACATTTCAGATAATGTAAAATTTGTGGAATATTACTGTATTTGTCCTATAGAAAATCCTTTCCATCATTTCTATTAAATTACATTATTTTCTGAAAGTTTTACACCTGTATTTGACTTACTTCAGGTTGAGTCTGCTCAAATGAGTGTATGTGCAGAAAGCAGGAAGAGCAGGAAAGGGGAGGGAAGGGAGCAATATTAAAGAAAATTACCTTGTTCTTTTAAAACAGGCAAAATACATGCAGCCTAAATTCGAATGACTTGTGTATATTCCTGGCATAAAAAGTATAAGCAAAACCAGTTCAGATATTAAGGAAAATCAGTAGATTAAAACAAATGAAAGAAAACAATAATGCCATATATTTCCTGCTTTTCTCATGTTTTGGTAATCAGAACTGGAAGCAAATCAAGACTTGCAGTTCTACAGGGAATTCTGCTTGTTTAGCTTTTAGCTTCATTCTGAATTAAAGTGAAAATATGAAATATTAAAATTTCCATTGAAGGAGAAGATCAGAAAAAAAACATTTAAAAACATTGTTATGATATCCTCTTGCCTCCCTCTGGGATTTTGGGAATACAGATTATAGATTCTATAGACTACTGATGCAGGTCTGGTGGAATGGGAACAAAAATATCTCAAGTGTCTCATGTATGAAAGTGCCTCGGTTCAGAATTACATGACCCAGAACAAAATATATTGCTTTTTATCTAATGTGAAATGTAAACATTCTAAATGCACAATTTCAGGTGGCCAATTTTCATGTCTAATTGCATCTCAGTGGAGACTTCTCTCCAGATGTACTTTAGATATGAGGATGAGTCAGGTGCTGAATAACCATGAAAGTTCAAATGTGATATGGCAGAACCCCTCAGTTAAAAGCAGTAAAATCAGTGCTCTTGAGAAAACCTGATTGTGATATGGCTGATAATGATCCCTTGGCAATAATATGCAGCTTGTGCAAAGCCGATTATCTTTTTACAGTCTTAAGGCATACAGATCAAGAATTAGACTCTGCGTATTAATATAGGTTTGCAATGAAAAAGAGAAAGATTTGCTGAAGAACAGTTGGATATGAATGGTATTAATCTGGATGTATCTACATCTGGATTTATTCCGGGAAACTTGTTCTGGCATAAATATTCCGAGGGTTGAGTTTTTGGATATTCCAATCACAGGAAAAAAGGCAACCCATGGAGAGCTACTTCAGAATAATTTTTCCACATTATTATCTAAGTTCAACCTGGAATACCACTACATGCAGATAAACACTTACTGTTAAATTTATAGAGACAGAGCAAAGTAGATGAATCCAGCTCCCCCAGAACAAAGTAAACACTCTCTTCTACAACAGGGAAGCTGCATTTGGCCATGAGGTGCTTCTAACTCCTCCTGAATATTCATTCTAAGGTAAATGAGGGATACAAGGTTCTAAAATATGACAGGTCCAACTTATGTTTCTGCTTTAGTTCACATTTTTTATTAAAGAAGTGGCTTAAGGCATGCTTTATGATGCCTATTTTTTCTCCGCTAGAATGTCTATCAAACACATCAGACTTAACTATATTATGTGCAGTTTCTTCTATTCTTTCAAGTTTAAGGCTGACATAAAGTATTTTGTAATTTACCATTACCAGAAATCCCTTCACAATATACTGCAGGACAACCATTTATGAGTTCAGTTGATTCTTGAGGGGGAAACATGGAACTTAAATTTTCATGAGGGCAAGTTCCTCCTTGCATCCACATTTTGATAATTTCCTACTAGCTCTTACAATAACGAAGAAAAAGGGTGGAAGTAAGTTAGTATCAATTAGGCACATCAATTTGTTTTTGCATGCTTTCTCTAACTAATTGTTTCATTAGTCTTACCTCATATAAGGAAGACCAGCTTTCTATCTGAAACAAAAAGCAGCACACAAGGCAGCCAAGTAATTCATTACAGAAGTCATCCTCTTTAGCACCTATTATCGCATCAGTAACAGAGTGCTACAATCAACACTTCCAAACACGGGTGTCCTTGTTCAGATCCTTTCTCTGTAGCACTGAGCACCAATATCTACTGAAATAACTATCACCATCGGCATTAAGTAATTATATCAATACTACAACATTGAGTTTCAAGTATTTTAGTGGGAGTAAAGTAAGGTAGCAGGGCTTATGACAGTAGTTGAGTTCATAATGCTAAACAATTTCCAAAGTTGGTGGAGTTGTGGGATTACAACTGGGAATACCTTCTCTGAAGGACTGTTTTCGCATTTGTCTCAGTTGCACTCCAAATATTACTGGATAATGTGAGCACTTTCACTAATGTTAAATTTCTAGGAAGCTTTAGACCTCCCCGTAAATGATTTTGCACCTTTATTTTTCAACTTTGAAGGTTGTACATCTCAATTAGCACATAGTATTAACATGATGAGGTCAAAATGATAACACAAGAACACATCAATAATAGTGAGTCATGAAGATGAATGCATTTGTCATTGTTTTAGGTTAGGGAATCACTGAGGCCTGACTTTCACAGAATCTAAACCAGTTTCTGCTCTATTTCAGACTTTTAGAAAGAAGAAAAACACTGCTCTGCACCAGTGTTTCATGGCTTGAAAGAGACAAATAATACAATCTCAACAGGAAAACATAAAAGAAACAGTAAGAAAATAGTATGGAACAAATTAATACAATTTTTGGGACAAGAAATAGCAGCCATGATGGACATAACTTTCAAAGCATACTGTACAGATGCTGGGTTTGATCACAGGAACTTCCTTACTATTTGGAATCAATTTCCTGTTGGCAGAAATCAATACATGGAAAAAATAAAAATAATGAAATATTTTCAATATATACGAGGCATAGGAAATCTAATAATTTTTTTTTTAATGTAAGCACATCAACAACCTACTATCAAAAATACACAGTCCAGAAGTACAGGAGACATCAGCAAAACTATACAGAATATTACACCAAGGGCAAGCAGGTCAGATGAAAAAGTTATTAATACTTCCCTTTCTAGCCCTGCAATAGTGGAAGACCTGCTAATCTGTCAGAGAACAGAAAAAAGCATAAGCCAAAACTTATGTGGTCTTCCTAAAGCCTCAGCAGCTATTGTAAAAATGAGAACTTGATTTGTTTTCCTCTTCATTGATCATGACACACTGAGCTAAATCAACAGTGTCCTCAGCTACCCCATTCTCTGGTCCTCACTAGCTTGGCATAAAACTTTGGTATTGCAGTTAACACATGACCTCAGTCTGCATTAAACATACCTTGTCATTTAGCACTCCACCTCTACAAAATTTTCTTCTGCAGTTTCTTATAGTATCAAATCACATGAACTAATATATTGTCCTGAGCTAATATATTTTTAAGCCCACCACTAGATCCCAACACACTGAAACATGTCATTAGTTCATCATCTTGATGCAGGGGGAAATGGACTGACCTCAGTGACTAGGTCACTGCTGTGTGCAGGAGAGAACAATAACCGAATTCTGAATAGCTGCACATACTAGAAGGGATATTATTATTCGCTGTAGATTTCCAAAATATGGGTACCTTAGTCCTAAGAATGTCAGTTACATATTGTTGTTTTCGGTACTACCATATTTCCAAATTGGGTTGCAAATAGACTGTTGGGCAATTCCCCTTATTTTGATCACAGTCCATCTCTGATAGGTAATTTCAATCATTTATCTGTTCCTAGAAGCATTTGCTATAACTAAATAGACATACATAAATATATGGATATAAAATATGTTAGAGTAGTAGTATAACTCATGAGAACCTCACTGCCTTTAGTAATCAGACGATTCCTGTATGTTCCATATTTTCTAAGCACCCAGTTTAAGATTGCGGGATTGGATTTACATAAGCATTTATTGCTCAGCACCACAAATGAAGTCAGAGGAATCTAACAATAATGTCTAACAATAATCTCTACAATATTTGCCATATAATGAAAAGGTGCTCAAAAACATTTGTGAAGCTCTAAATTATGCTTATCACATAATGATCAAATGCAGAAAAATATCATGAGAGAGTTAGCTGCCCTAACAGCCAACTATAGGGAAGAAGATACTAAGCTGATGCATTATCAAAAAAGAGAAAACCCAATGCTGAATCAAATGACTATAACGCATTCCTTGAGATCCACTGAGTAAAGCAGAGATCTTACTGAGAAAAACAAATGATGTGTAATTGAAAATAGTATTCATTACTAAGAAATGTTGAGAATTAAAGTTCTGTGTGTTATTACTAATAGTTTTTTGTGCATATTATATGTATGTTAGCATAGTTCTTATGGCATTATAAATCCTCATAATCTCCTGCATTTCTGAATTTCCCTGGCAAGTATTCATTTAAGTTATTCATTTTGTAATGAGAAGGATTTCAGATTCTACAGCAGAATTCCTAAATTATTTTCCTAGCAATGCTGACACTGTCAGAGATGAAGATCTGAAGTCTAACATCTGATTTTCTTTGCCCCTAAGGAAATGATGTGACACAAAGGGGAGTTAATATAATGCAAAACCTCACTTCACCAAATCCAAAACCTAAAAACCACCAGAGCTGCAAACAATCCAACTGCAAGGACAGTAAGGAAATGACAAAACAAGGAAACCAGAGTACTTGAAGGGTTCTTGCTGAGCAAACGTCGGCTGACTGCCATGAGAAATGCCAGCAAAGCAAGCCCTTTCCAAAAACGTCACAATCCCTTTTGGCTTTTAAAAAACTCGCCCTTCAAGTTAAATTCTATACTTCCCTGCTAGATTTTTATCTCACTAAGGGAACATTATACATGAAAAATCTGGAAATGTCAGGGAAATACCTTGCTTAAAGGACCATATGTTTTCCTAACCATACAAACAATTATTGCAAATATGGACAGGAAAGTATAGGTTAGGGATCTTCATATGCTGTTACTTTAAGGACTAACAGGCCTTTGAGTCTTTGCCATAGGTATATGAAAAGCCAGAGCAAACTTCCAATCCAACAAAAACTAATCATTTACTGCAAGGGTTACTTTATTGTAGGCAGTCATGCTTAGATGGCAAGATGGCATCAGTGGCAAAAATGTCCTCTCTCATCTCCACTTGCCTAGAAACTCTGTCCCGTGTAAGACCTGACTACAACTATTCATCACTTGGGACTTACACACTGTGTTTTCATAATTCACTGCAGCTGAAACCAAATGCAAAATGCAGAATCTCAGTTTGCACAGACTGACTATAGGAGAGGATCACTGTGCTTTTCTGTTCTTGTGTCTCCCCTGGTTTCATCTGCAAGTTTTACTCCTAATTTTCTAAAGAACTATTGGCTCAAACTCTGAAGTATGATAAAGATGTTTGGTCTATGAGTCATTATGGAAGTACACTAGTCCGAAGCAATGATTATCAGAAAGCTAAGGATAAATCACACAAGAAGCTGCAGATAATAGGCTTTCTGAGCCAAGGAGAAATTAGGCAGCATCATTAAGAACGTCTGTGAAACTTCTTCAGAAAAGACCTCTTTCAGGAATGAAACACACAGTCCTACTGTTAAAAAAATCTATGAACAGCATCAGAGAGCCATATACCTTCACAGAAGTAATTGACTGTTATTGTGTCTGTAATGGATTGGTTGGAACATGACTTAAAATGAGTAGAAAAAAACAGCTGCTGCTTACTTTTATGTTGTATTTACTGGTTTTCTTATTTTTAAAGAGAAGTGCATTGATGTTCTGGAAAAGCACAAGATCCTGCCTGTCAATAGCAACTCAGCATTAATAAAGCCAGTGCAATCAAATGGCAGTAAAGATACAAAAGTGGGCAAGTGGGATCACATTTAGAAAAATTAAAGAAAGATGCCAGCTCTGGCTCTCATTTCATAGCAAAATGAAGGTCAATGTTAGGAACTGGCCAAGAAGGCCTATCTGAGAGTACAGATACAATACGGGTTCATTATTATTATTATTATTATTATTATTGAAGATAATTTCCCAATGTGGTATGAACATTTTTTGTTGAACTACTTAGGCTGTAGGTTGGTGCCCTATTAACCAGTGGTGATCTTATTCCTTTTTACAGAGAAGGCTGTCCATTTCATTTTATAGTCTATTTCACGATGTATTATGACATTTTTATAATCCTTTCACAGACGAAAATCTAACCAATTTGTTTTGCTTTATTTGCATTCAGAGAGGCAGTAAGCAAAATGCAACTTGGTTTCATTATCCTATTCATTTGTGACATTAATTTTAATCTATGGTTTTTTTCTTAACAGTATTCATAAAGTAAAACCATGAGCATGCCTGTGGAATTTGAATACTTTCACATATCAGCTCGTACAGAAGAAAAAGCTTTCAGGAGAAGGAGAAGTTCTTGCACTCTGCAGCCTGAAGCAACTAATGTGCAAGACAGAAGGGAACTATGGGCTGGAAGACTATGCTGGGCTGTGTCAACTGAGGTGGCAGCATGTCATCCTCACGGCATCCTTACTTCCTTCAGCATCAGGTTATCAGCAAATGCTGTGGCTTGCAACTGACTTGCATATTGGAAAACTAACTTTTTCTGGCTGAGCACGCATTAGCTTGAATAAGTCTTCAAGCCAATGATCACCATGAATAAGTGTTAAAATTTTACTTCAAAGCAAAATTGGTGTATTAGCCTGAGGTTAGCCCTTGCAACAAAGTCATTTGGAGGAATTTACATTGGAGGCACAGTATGAAACCCAGGAAATGCTCACACAAACCTTCCCCTACTCAAAAAAAGATTGAAATTCAAAGATGGGCAATTTTGCCTTTCTTAGAGCAGGTGTATTTTGGAATTATTTGACTCAGAAATTCGATCATAACTCCAAATGTATGCAGGCGCAAGGAGAATTATCTTTACCTACTAATCTACTAAAACCTCTGACTAAAATCGGAGTGGGAGGGAATACTTTGACAGAAAGGTGCATTAGCTGAGGGTCTGGAAAGACCTCCTGTTCCTGACAATATTGGCTTGTTGCTGTGGCAATCACTACCAGTTCACAGATAAAGAACTTAAGCGCAAAAGAAATAATAAGATTCTTACCTGACCTTCTGTCTCAAGAGCATTTGAGTCCTAACCCTAGTATTAAGTGTAGTCATTTCAGTAACAAAAGTTTTAAAATTCAGAGTAGATTAAATTCTTACGTGCTACAGTAAGGTACCCCACTTCTGAAAGCTATTGCAGTATCAGGAACCTGAGGCTCTTACAAATGCCAAAGTCAGCGGTTGGATAGACTCAATACACCAGAAAATCTTGCAATCGTAGAATTGCTTAGCTTGGAAAAGACCTTTAAGATCATCAAGTCCAACCATTATAAATAAGCATATAATCATGATCGACATCATCATCCTTTTATTCCCTCTGTCAAGGGCAACTGACATCATCTACCTGGACTTGTGCAAGGCATTTGACTCTGTCCCGCATGACTTCCTTGTCTCTAAATTGGAGAGATACGGATTCAATGGATAGACCACTCAGTGGATAAGGAATTGGCAGGATGGTCACACTCCAAGAGTTGTGGTCAACAGCTCAATGTCCAAATGGAGAACAGTGACGAGTGGCATTCCTCAGGGGTCGGTACTGGGACCGGCACTGTATAACATCTTTGTTGGCAACACGGACAGTGGGATGGAGTGCACCCTCAGCAAGTTTGCTGATGACACCAAGCTGTGTGGTGCAGTTGACACACTGGAGGGAAGGGATGCCATCCAGAGGGACCTCGACAGGCTGGAGAGGTGGGCCTGTGCAAACGGCATGAAGTTCAACAAGGCCAACTGCAAGGTCCTGCATGTGGGTCAGCGCAATCCCAAGCATGACTATAGGCTGGGCGAGGAATGGATTGAAAGCAGCCCTGAGGAGAAGGACTCGGGGGTATTGATTCATGAGAAGCTCAACATGAGCCGGCAGTGTGCGCTTGCAGCCCAGAAAGCCCAGAAAGCCAACCATGTCCTGGGCTGCATCAAAAAAAGTGTGACCAGCAGATCGAGGGAGGTGATCCTGCCCCTCTGCTCTGCTCTCGTGCGATCCCACCTGGAGTACTGCCTCCAGCTCTGGGGGCCCCAGTACAGGAGAGACATTGAGCCGTTGTAGCGAGTCCAGAGGAGGGCCACGAAGCTGATCAGAGGGCTGGAGCACCTCTCCTATGAGGACAGGCTGAGAGAGTTGGGGTTGTTCAGCCTGGAGAAAAGGCAGCTCTGGGGAGATCTAATTGTGGCCTTCCAGTACCTGAAGGGGCCTACAGGAAAGCTGGTGAGTGACTGTTTATCAGGGAGTGTAGTGACAGGACAAGGGGTAATGGGTTTAAGCTGAAGGAGGGTCGATTTAGATTAGATGTTAGAAAGAAATTCTTTACTGTGAGGGTGGTGAGGCACTGGAACAGGTTGCCCAGAGAAGCTGTAGATGCCCCATCCCTAGAAGTGTTCAAGACCAGGCTAGATGGGGCTTTGGGCAATGTAGTCTAGTGGAGGGTGTCCCTGCCCGCAGCAGGGGGGTTGCAACTAGATGATCTTTGAGGTCCCTTCCAACCCAAACCAATCTATGATTTTATGATTCTATGATTCTATGATTTCAGAGGACTGATATCCCATGATGGCTTCTCTGTCTGTATTCAGTGCTAAAGAATTGACTTCCGGAGCCTGGAAAGCAATCAGGAAATGTCTCATAACATCATGATGGGGTCAGAAGAAAGATCTAGTTGTTTCCCCCAACAGTGGCCTTAGATATGCTCCTGGTTCCAGGCTGGCAGTCCACGACTCTTTCCCTTGCCGTAAGACTAAAAGATTGCCTATGCAGTAAGCATAATCTTGCTCAATTTTTAGATCTCCCCACAATGTTAATTAGCAGCAACGGATTCAGTTGACATGAAAAAAAAAAAGAAAAAAAAAAGTGCAACTTTTAAAAAGGATCTTTTCAAGAATATGTGGCCAGTAAGAAGAGAGTATTGTTTCCATAGAAAAACCTGAGTGTGGGCAGGCAGAAAGAAGGGTCTCCCTGAGCATGTGTGTGCACAGCCTTCTCAGATTAAATGTAGCTCTTATGGAAGAGAGAGAATTTAATAGTTCAGTATTCTTTAAAAGTTAAATACTTCAATTAAGTGTAATCCAAAGCTTTCTTTCACTCGTTAGCATAGTTTTCATCCAAACCTTTAACAAGCTGGTAGAAAATGTACCCTTTATAAATGCGAATGGAAGACATTACAAAGCAGAACCCAGAATGCAGCAGAATGCAAAGACGTGCCAGTCAGCATCGCGGTGACCTACTTTTATTGTAGTGATTCCATTTCTGAAGATATGTCACTATTTTTTTTTAGGAAAGCTGCACAATGAGGTGTCAGCAAACATGCTGCTTATCATTAAAGATGTTGCTTGATGACTGCAAATACTTGTCTGTATGACTGACAATCTTAGTCAACGAGCTCCCACAGTAATGTGTATCACATTCCTAAAGGAACACATACTGTTATGTTTCTACAATAGAAATACGTGGGACTGAGCAAGATGCCCATCTACAGTAAAGGCGCTGTTTTATGGATTCTAAAATTGTAAAAACTGGAGAGACACATGTTTTCAGATGGCAAATGAGAGAGTTGCTTGGGGCTTTTCCTTTTTGGTATAGGCACATTTCAACAAGCTTTTCAGTGTATTTATTTCCTATGAAAATGTTCTAGGTATTACTTCATTATCTGACTTGATAAAAACTACTTAATTCTTCACAGTTACTGATCTTCAAGGTACTTGTCAAGCAAGCAAAACATCATTACTCTTCCTTACAAATAAGGCACAGCCACATTCGTTCCTTGAACAGTCTGTTTACACATGCAAAAGTATCATAGAAGTAAATCTGTTTCTCTTATTTTACTTAGAAAATGCTCATGTCTACCCTTAAGTTGAGAATAGCTTAGTAAAGAGATCACGAGATGACCCAGAAGTTATTTACGAAGCAAACTGAGGACAACATTAGATGCAACAAACATCAATAATACACCTTCAGGAGCATTCTGAAACTACAGCCTAAATTGAAAGTACTGGTGAACTGTTTCCAAATTTCTTTTGGTGGCTTTCTTGAGGGAATGAGGGCAAATAAATTAAAATCACCTTAAAACTGAAAGTATTTTCTCGCTCATTTACTGACAATGAGGCAATATAATTTTACTGGTAATGAGGGCTACAAAACAAACTTTAGTTCATTAGCAAGCCAGCCAACAAAACCAAAAAGTAACCTTGAATAAGTTGCAGGGCAGTGTATTACTAGGCATGTATTTTTACATTTAAGTCTGAAGCTAACTTTTTAGAAAAATAATGTTTAGAAAGCACAATGAAAAATGAACAATACTTACAACCATACCGTTTAGGGACACCCAGCAATCTGGTGGGAAATCCTGGAGTAATGGTACTAAAAACTGCAGACAACCATCCCAGTGGCACAGCAGCAGCATCATTCCAATGAGATTAAAGATTCTCACCACAGCGCTGGCCAGATCGTACGTCATGTGGAAAATCTGCGGGCAAAAATTACAGGTTATTTATGTGATGCAAATCAGAAATGCAAATCATTTACTTCTTATTGGGCAGGTTGGCAGCAAAGGTCATCCTGAACTTCTAAAAAACCTGAGATTTCTCAGCAAGGACCATTAATTTGGGCACACTAATTTAGGCAGAGAGCTGTGCTGACATACCTGACCCTTGGCTGCACGCCAGCGTTATATAAGCTGCTGAAAAAGGCATATTTTGGATAAGAAATCACCAGCTCAAGTGTTTTCCTAAAGCCTACAACTCCTTTTAATTGAAGCGAGTCTCACAAATTAAAAAAGCTGGTAAAGCTAGTGTGACCATTACTTGTATGTGAACTTGGTGTCTAAATACTCACAAAGTTGTGGGAGATACAAAGTCAATAACCCGTTCAGAAAAGATTCACCTTCACATTTCTTACCTTCTTAAAATCACCAAAATCTGACTGAAGAAACAAAATAAGTAATTTTAAATATTTTTAGACTTCTATTTCTATACTATTAATCCAATTTGCACATACCAGTTCACCAAGCAAAATGACAAAAAGGTACTTCATCGCTCTTATCATTAGCAGGTTTCCTAAAATACTGAGAATCCTGTGGCTGTTATGTCTGTAGTAGCTAAGTTTACATAAAACTAATATAAACATTTGGATTTCAATGTATTCCTCCATTCTTAGACAAAAAAAAAAGTTTGCATCTGAAGTGTCTTACAGCAAATCAGAAATATACTCTCAAAAACAACATATACATTTTCAGGTTTGTCATGGGCAAATTTGTTGGACAGGATGAGCATGAACAGCAGCAGTCAGCTGCCAAATAATATGGAGAAAAACACTGTATTTAGCACTTTTCTGCTATATTGGTTTTAAAGCACTTCCAAACTACAAATATAGGCATATTCCTTACTTATTACACAATTCAGTCAACTCAGGATAAATATGTTACACTTTAATATGCACAATTATCACTATGCAGGAGTTCCATTTAGAAGAGAAAGAATGTCCAGTTGGTATTTCATGGATTCAGGTAGAAAATATTATTTATTCGTACATGCAGACATAGAAATCAGAGGCTTTAGTGCTAAAAACATCAGATTGCTAGAGGTATACAGGCATGTTGGCACATGACATTTTGCATTTGTGAATAAAATAGTTCACACATGAAAGACAGAATGTTGGTATCCTAACTTTTACATATCTAAACTAAAGCAGAGATTAAGTACCCACACTGTAAAAGAGTGCAAGTGTAAATACGGAGAGTGTGTTATGGTGTCTTTCAACATAATTTTCTGTTAGTGGGAGTTTGTCCTTGTTTGAAAGTGACGGTGTATGTTTTGAGTTCCAAAATACAAAGCCTGCATATTAGAAAAATACCTCAGACATCAACTTGATGTGCAAAACATTTTTTCAATCTAGGGCATCTTAAGAGAATATATTCCAAGTCTCAGTTTGATAGACATTGAAAACAGATGCTTGTAACATTATTCAAAATGTCATGTCTTATCTAAATACCATCTAGTTTCTGTCAAAATTGAGGAGATGACACTGATATTTAGGAGATACTGTAAATGGAAATAAACAGAAAAGTGTCCTCATTACACATTTGTCTTGTTAAAAATGTATTTACATTACAGCTATTTCAATAGCTACAGTTTCAGTAGCATGATATGAACTGAGAGAGTAGATGTGTGAACTGAAATAATTTTATTTTAAAGATCTGGAAAAAATAGCAAGGGTTACTACTGTTTTGGAACATTAACACTCATTCAGATTACACTTTATCCCCATGGTTATTATAAAACAACTGCAAAGTGTAGATGAATTCCTGATCACATGAAAAGTTGCTGAAAGTTGTCAGAGAAAGTAGGATTACCCTTAGAATATTTGTCTGAAAAAGTGCAGAAGATCAAACAGAAACAATACATATTTTACACAGAGCTCACAACTTTCCCAAGAATTTTCTATTGCTCCAGAAAAGCAAGTTATCACACCTTTACACTATGGCTGGACAAAAATCAAAGTTCCCACCCACACTGTTTTCATACAGCCTCAAGCTTCCTATCAGGCTGTACTGTAAGAGATGAGCTTTTCAAAATAATTCACTGTATTGGATACTGAGTGGTTTGGTTTTTTTTTAAACGGGTCACAAATATGACAATCAGAGCCAAAGTGAGCACAAACATCTTCATTTCTATAATTAGAAAGAGAACTTTTCTGAAAACATGCACTTATGCATATGTGATAAACAGGGGAAGATCTGGTTCTCCAAAACTCACCAGAGTCCAAAAAACAGCACTTGCATATACCCAAGGCTCCTGAATCCTTATCCTGCCTTTTGCAAGTATGGGCTTAGGCACCATGACAGATTGTGCATGTATCCTGTGATCATAGCTGCATAAAAATGATAATTCTACAGCTCTTTCACTTGGATGGAGACTATTTTTGGGCATTAATTCAAATTACAGAGATGGTCTGCAAAGCTCATGTCTTGATATAGAATTTCCAAGATTTTAGAGCATTTTGTGGTAGTACATTTTCATTTCAAATTTTAGAATTGGGCAATGATGTGCACTAAAAAAAAAAAAAAAAAGCAGGTGGATAGATTTGCCAAGGTATTTATTTCAGTATTTCCGCAATCTTGCCTATCTCTTATGGATGTATTGCTCCCTGCATACACCATGAGAGTGTGCAATGGCTCCGTAAGGCTTCTCAAACAAGCCAGGAAAGCCAGGACACAGAAGGAGATATTAGAAAGGGAGACTAAAATTCAAAGCAAACAGCTGGAGCAGTGAGTTCAAATTAAAGGGCCTTGCTGCGCCAGAGGTCTGCCATGGGTTTGGGCTCTGCAAGGACTATTGTAGCTTGTCACACCGGTAAGACAGCACAACTATTTTTTTTCTTCAAAGCCTCTTCATTAATAGTGTGCCTCTGCAGAAATGGCCACGTACTGCAAGAACAATAACATGTTGAAAATTTTATGTGAAACCAAATCCAGCAAAGGAAATGACTGCAACAGTCAGTATACGGCACTGCAACCTTCCATCATTTCTGAAACCTTTCACTCCAGAAATAGCTCCTGTGCAGCTTAGCATTCAGGGTCAGTAGGATTAAAAATGCATGAACATATTCTAGATATTATCTGGATTGCTTAACATGGTAACAGTGTATCAGCATTTTAAACATATCATACTTTTATTGCTCATCTTTTGCTTATATAGTCTAATATTTTTGTAGCTGTGATAACTCTGTATTAAAGAAAATAATAAGAAAAATGTTAAGGAAATGTTGTAAAATCCTTCAAACATCTCTGCATATTCTCTCTCCAGTAAATAAAAGCTGAGTCTTTTTCTCCTAAGAGAAACTTATCATGGAAATGTGTGCTTGGTTGGAAAAAAACATTTAAATACCCAAAGCATACATTGCAAGTGAACAATAATATTTGTTCATGGTAGTGTATTGACATATTTACATGGGGGGGGGGGGGGAAGGGGGCTGTTTTTTTAAAACTAATAGCCAAACTACCCTGTGGACTGAAGTCATATATTGCGTCTTTAATATTTTATGTTCTTCCATTCAAGAACTGATTGTGATACATTGCAACAAGAACAGTAAGAGAAGTCATATTTTTACAGCACTTTCTTTTTGTAATCACAAAGTACAGGTCCTGTATTAATGAACTAAACCGTATTAAAAATCCTAGGAGATGTTTGAAGTGTAGTTTGTTAAGAGAGGAACTGGAGGACAGAAAGCTAATTCTGCTCATTTCAGCAGATGGCTTGCCCGTCAGCTGGTCCTCCAGTGGGACAGGAAGAAATATAGGAAGAACACAAATCAATTTACCTTGATTTTGCAGTACAGATGTGTGATCAGATCTCTCTGTTTGAATGGATGTCTTATCAAGATAATATTCATAACAAAAATAATTCAAACACTTGCACACAACTAAAGTTAGGCTCTTAAACCGTTAGTCAGGTAGTTAAATATAAATAACCTGGTGATCATTAAGCACTTACCATCCACAAATGCCATGCAAATAAGCAGGAATTGCAGCTGTAAAACTGGAATATTTGGCCACTTTATTTAGATTCCTAATTTCATACCTGAATATTGAGCTTAACCAGCAAGAGGTGCAAATTTTGGACAAAACATTTCAAAAAAATACTAGAGTGACACACAATTACTGCAACTGAGAAAACATTAAAATTCCCTTGAGAACTAACTCTTTCCACATTTTATTTCATGTAATAGGAAAGATTTAATAGATATCTCTCCTTTTTGCCTACTACTCAGTTTCTTTTCAGTTACACATTATACTATTATTATTATGTTTGTTGGGCAGGGTTAGCTATAATACTGACATTTTTCATAGTTTTCATATACTTCAAAATCATGTTTAATAACAGATTCAGTTTATGAACTCACTTCTGAGAATTCATAATTTCTTCCTATATTATTTTCATAACCTTTTCTCAATACTCTGGAAACCTTATATCTTTGCCTGAAAAGCTGAGAATGCCTCTGACAATGGCTGAAATGTAACCACAGATTAACAGTTTCTAATATTTTGGCAAAATATTGCTCACAGAGAATAAGAAATAGCTGAAGAAGTCAGAGTTCACATGTTTTATCTCAGTTTTTTACTCACACTTTATTAATGACTCTTTTTATTCCCACATGTGAAGCAGGAAGCAGACTATTCCTTCCTCACATTTATAATGGAGCGTATACTTTAAATTGGTCCTGCTCACTCTGATTTCTGAGCCTGAGAAAGAAAATCTGTTCCAGTCTTACCAACCCACTTGCTTAATAGTATTTGAGGGCTGCCATATTATGTTAATAGTGCACATATAGTTTAACTAAATGAACACAAAATCTGTTGAACCGCTGTCACGGAATGTATAGGTTACCTCTTCTGCCTTCTGTTCAGTCGTGATTTTTAGTTCAGTTTGACTTTTACGTTGAGTTTATATAAATTATGAGAATTTAATTCTGATTAAAAAAAAACAAACAAAAAAAAAACCACCAAGAAAAACTAAGTCTTAGGACATCCTAGAAAATGTATTCAAATCTCACATCACTGAGTTCATCCAGACACCTCTACTCTTCCACCCCTCAGAAGTACTCAAGGTGCTCAGTATCACAAAGCTGGCTTGGGTTTAATCTTCAAATTAGGATTTGCATCATGCCTTGGGCAATATGAAATGACACTCGTACTAAGCGAGCTGTGTGGAGTCTGGAATATTAAATAGCCACAGTGGGGAGACAGAAGGAGCTGCACACATGCATGGAGGCTCTGGAAAGCATGCTGAAAGCCATGCCAAGGACAACACTGGAACTTCACACTAGACTGCAGGGCAAAATAACAGTTATAAAAATGACAAAGGTTTTTTGGTTCGGTCTCTGGGTCAGTCCAGAATTATCAGGTTTATCCCTCAGAGCACTAACTAGGCAGAGATTATGAACTGTAGGATAAAAATTTTCCTATCCAAGCTAAATGTTCATTTTTAAGATAGTAGTTGTAACAATGCTCCCCAGGAAATAAAATAATATAAAAGTGGGGGGAGAGCACAATGCCTCTTTTTGAGCCTCTATCTCTCAATCTACTTTAAACAATGAAAGGCAATCATGGCTTTTTGTTTAGCCATTTCATATTCCACAAATCAATTTTAAAAGAGACTCATCTTAAGTATCACTTGGGATACTATGGGCCTGATTCAACTCCTACCAAAGCCAAACTCTTCAGGAGTTGCAAGTTACTACAGTTTACACTGGAAATACATCTACACCAGTATATGTAAATGCACATTGATTGAAATACCTGGCTATGCCCTCAGGTAACATTTTACACTCAACTGTCTCCTGACATGTGTGTTTAATTTTATGATAAATAATTAATCATTGATAATTCAGTAGTGAGAAAAGGTATATAGCACTATTTAATATAGCTCTATTTGTGACCTTAAGCTGATGACAAACACAAAGATCTGCTTCTGCTTTTGTTGGCCCTGGATGGAAAACACCAGCGATTTAATAAACAGAACAAACTATTTTTAATCAAATATTTCCAGAAAAAAGAGCTGAGAATGGCCTATTTTATGTGACCTTTAAAAATTTTTATTTTCTAGATGGAGTCAATCTGACATTAGGTTTTATAATAGAAGTCTCATTCATTCCAAATCAAGGCATGTACAAATGGAAGCCAGCTTCTGTGGGGCAAAAAGAACAGCACAATAGCATAAAAATGTGACAGTGTGCTACATCCAGGTTAAACAGGAATGTATGAAGATTTAGGCAAGCCTTGGAAAGGTCACGTATAACCAGGAAGCAAAATTTATTTACTCTATATAAATTCTGCAATATATATATATTACACATGAAACCAACCTCTTTGAACCTCAGCATTTTCCTAAAATTCTTTATATATTTTTTTTCAAGGTAGTCATTTTTTAACTTCCAAACTATGTGAATATGAAATGAAATCAGATACTTGCTCATAGTAGGAGACGCACTAGGAGATTGGATGTACACAGAAACTGGAAAGTTTGCATGTTTACAGAAATTGTATCTAGAACTATTGTTTCTGTAAAACAATTCTCTGGGTGTTTTTTCTTTTCACTAGATTTGTATGACAGGCTGCAAATCCTTTAAGGAGCTTCTCTTGTCTCAGTCAAAACCAGGCTTGGGAAGCAAATGAAAGTGTGAATAAAAGGAAATGAAAGTTTTCTCTTACATCATCCTAAATCCCCAAAAGAATCAGTTTGAGATTTAAGGGGATGGTTCATTACCATGATTAAATCACCAGTTCCTTTTACATGAGGCCTACCCCCAAAGTCACACTGCCACGTATCTGAGCTTCAAACTAATTGTCCTAATTATAGTACAGCAATATAATGATCTAATAGCAAACAACTGAAATTATGAGGAATATTTCTCCTGGGGAATTTAAGTTGGTGTCTTACTGAAGCTATTGAGGTTAATCTTCCAAACATGGAAATAATGGGCAAGGAATTGAAAATGAAAGTCATTATGTTAAATTTCCTGTGGAATAAAAGTTCTGAGACCAAATTGATTCACAATGCTTTCTTTTAATAACATGTGATACCTTCATTTTAAAAATCCCCAAAATGTTGTTTTATGAGACACAATTGTTACATTTTAATTTTATATATTTGGGTTGTTGTGCTAGTTTTGACTGGGATAGTGTTAATTTTCTTCATAGTAGCTGGTATGGGGCTGTGTTCTGGATTTGTGCTGAGAACAGTGTTGATAACACAGAGATGTTTTCGTTACTGCTGAGCAGTGCTTGCACAGAGCCAAGGCCTTTTCTGCTTCTCACACCACCCCACCAGTGAGTGGGCTGGGGGTGCACAAGGAGTTGGGAGGGGACACAGCCGGGACAGCTGACCCCAGCTGACCAAAGGGATATTCCATACCATATGGCGTCATGCTCAGCATATAAAGCTGGGGGAAGAGCAAGGAAGAGGGGATGTTTGAAGTGGTGGCGTTTGTGTTCCCAAGTCGCTGTTACGTGTGATGGAGCCCTGCTCTCCTGGAGATGGCTGAACCCCTGCCTGCCCATGGGAAGTGGTGAGTGAATCCCTTGTCTTGCTTTGCTTGTGGGTGCAGCTTTTGTTTTACCTGTTAAACTGTCTTTATCTCAACCCATGAGTTTTCTCACTTTTACCCTTCTGATTCCCTCCCCCATCCCACTGTGGGGGCTGAGCCAGCAGCTGTGTGGGGCTGAGCTGCCAGCTGGGGCGAAACCATGACAGTTGTTAAGATTAAATATAAGCTATGAGTAAAATAAGTAAAACTCCATACTGTATTAGAATCTAATATTTTATTTTTATACAATCTAAAAGAAGAGTTCATAGGCCAATCCTCATTAAAAAAACCAAGACTTGTTAGTACAAGTCAAGGCAGATGATTAGTGCACAATACTGTTTAAAAGTCAGAACTCTTCATCAGCTCGATGTGTAAAGCCCAAAACACAGAAAAATCCATTTATTCCTTTGAAAATCTTGGTAACAGCAAATATGATAAAGTCACTCATTTATCATAATCACACACACACACACAAAAATCAAAGAAATAGCATCTTAAAATATATATGTGAATAACTTATTGTGCTAATTACATATCAATGATTTGAGGTCAATGCTTCACAATATTGACAAATTATTTTTAAAATTATATGGGTAATTGAACTGCATTATAAAAACTTTTTTCTAGGACATGCAAATGAAGTCTACAGTCAAAACCACATAGAAGACCTCTTTTGAGGTTTTAACAGTTAAATACCAAGAAAGAACTGATGCCTGGGCAGGTAGAAAGAACATACCAGAATAGTAGGCTTAATAATTTGCCTCAAATATTGCCAGCAGAAATTAATAATTCATTTGCCTGATAAAAACTTCATGTAGTCAGAAAAATATTACCAGTTTAAAGAAATTACTTTGGAGATTTGCATACAATACCCTGTCTTGTAAAACATTATGTTTACTTGGGTTAGTATATAAAGCTACCTTGAGCAGAAATTTCCGATGCTAAATTATTGTATTTTTGTAACTGTGTCCAACATTTGGTAAATACACAACTACCATTACTATGAAAAGTGAGTGTATGCTTGCATACCCATAAACATAATTTGCATACAGTTTTGAATACTTAAAAGTCTTTACAGATCTCTAAGGATAGTCTATGAAAAAGTGAGAGATTGAAAAAAAAAGACAAAACAGACGTACAAATAATATCAGAAAAGAGGAACTACAGTAAGAAGTGTTCTTTTATGGTCCCATTTGGGTTCTTTTATATTTGCCTATTTCCAAGACATTATTTAAAATAATACTTGCTTTTTTTGATGGGTAAAATTTTTCAGTATCCAATACACAATCAACTTAGACTTTGTGTTTTAATGCTATCAGTTATAATGGTGAAGAGCTGATAAGGGGACACTCTGCCTGGACTGATTTTTTCCTTTTTTTTTTTTTGGAGCAAATAAATTAATATTAACTAAATAATTAATTATATTTTAACATGGTTATTTTACCACATGAAGGTATTTTGAGAAAGAAAACTCTTAGTGCACAGCAAGCCTAATGTGTAAAACCATGATACCTCTCACAGTGCTTACTATTATATAATCTCTCCAAGAAGAGTTTACATTTAGTAATTTATTTTTTTTAATAACTAGTACCTCATTAAACACAATGCCTAGCTGTAGTTCACCATATCAATAATGGAACAAGACTGATTACTTTATAAATGACACAAGTCAGTCTACGATTTTGAAACATACTACAAGTGAAATAATTATTTACTAAAATTCATCAACAGCAAATCATAGACTACACAAAGATGTGGTAAGTCTGGTCAGAGTCAGAAAGCTCCACTGAAAAATAACAATGCCACGTAATTTCTTTTTACTCTAAATTAACATTCCTACACCCTCACCCTCTATTTTTTGGCTTTCTTTTGTATTGTTCTTCCACTTTTACGAGCACGCTGGTAAGAGAAGCGCAGCATGTGCACCAAGCCCCTGGCCAGCCCAACACGACACCCTTCCTCTTGCCTCACACTCTCCCACACATTAATTTTGTCAGTGCTTTCCACGCTGCTCAACCACTGCACGCAGAGGTGCTCATGCACACTCCCTGTCCCAGCCCATTTGCACAGTGAGCTGCCCACCGAACCACCTCTGCTGGGCCACGGCACACCAGCTCTCCTGGGAAGGTTGTCCCCAGCTTAGCAATCACCGCTTTGGGTTTATTCCTGCTGAGGGGGTAATGTGATGGCCCAGTCCTTCCAGATAGACATCTGTACTGGTCGCCCTGCCTTTACTTTCTTGGCTGTCTTAGCAGCAGCTTTCTACTGTTTTCTAGATGATCTGATGAACATGTCTTGTTTTCAAATTGCCCTTCAGCTATAAATCACTAATTTACTGCCAGGGATCTGTCTCCGGGATTGTCTGTAGCCTTTTCCTACAGATGCAAATGTGTCTCAGAAAAATCAACTGCATGTTGCTTCACAGAGCTAATACATCCTTTGTTCTGCAAAGGACCTTACTTACAGGTTTAGCAACCAGCCGTGACCTTTTTTGCAATACCCTACGCTCAGACTACATTGCTGAGGCTCAGTAATTTAGGTTGCTTTCTTACAGCTTATTATTTGCAAAAGCAAAAGTGACAGAATTTTGTCTGTTCTCAGGAGCACTTCATGTAGACTTTCACTGTCTGACTCCCACCTCCAGACCCTACCTGTTACAAGCACACCAGCAATTAAAGCACTCTCACAGCACGGCAGTCAGTGCACGCTGGCACTAGCATTACCTCTTCCTTGATAACGTCACAGACTACAGGTTCAACACTGCGTTGCAATACTGCGTAACACTGAGCAATACTCACATTTGTCAATAGTGCAAAGCAAAAACCTCTCTCGTTTCGTATTTTCTTATGAACAGACCGCATTCACTTGTTGGCTTCTGAGTGGGTTTCATACACACTAGCCCCCCCACAGCCTTTTTCCAGTCTCCTGTTTCGGCTTTTTCTGTCTGCTGATACTGAAGCTGACACTATGGTCCAGTTGGAATCAAAGTGGCTACTGAGCAACAACATAATCATACATGACAGCCAAAGGATTGGCAGCCAATGAAGAGGACACATAGTGAAGCAAAACGTGAGGCTAAGAACTTGAAGCAAACGTGCTCTTCTTCTTTGAATTATCCCATGTACCCTTGCTTTTTTAAATTCCTCCTTGAACAGAAGGAAAACTTTGGGGCTTTTCCTTTGGGATATTGAATAGTGGTTTTATCTTCCATTCCTTTTACATTGCTGTTAAAAGATGGGGACTTTTCTCGTTGCTGTTTGAGTGCCTTCCTCTAGAATACAGGCTGCAATCTACTGCTTTCTTTTTCCATCCCTCTGTTTCTGTCTAGCCCTTATTTTTTACAGCTCTAACCTCCCAACGTTTTCCTTTTCTGCCTTCTATATATAACACATTTAAAACAAAAGAAAGATTGCTAAAGCAGTATCATGTAATTGTTTTAAAGAAAAGAGTATCCTTACTTTCTCTTTATTATAACTATTCCAGATTGTTGTTGAGATTTTGACGCACTTGTATTTTTAAAGGCAGGCTCTTCTGTTACTAAACATCTGGAGGAAAAGAATTTACTTTCAGAAAGTAGACCAGAATTTCCCTCTGGTTTCTGTGCTTTCTCTTATTCTTGTTCCCCAGAGCATCCCTGCAGCACATTTTCGGTCCATCCATTCCAAATGTTCTAATTTTTCTATACCTTGTCCCTCTGCCATATCCTCTTTTGTTTTTCATTTTTTTTCATATACTTTCAGAGACAACATGAACGTTACATCCAAAAAACATTCAGAAAAGGTTCTCCAATTTAGAGTAAGGAACTCTGTCTATCCTTTTTCAGAGTGACTGTATCCAACGGCTGCCATTAAAAGTTTAGTATTTGAACTACCACATCATGGCAATATTAGCAACGACAAGCCAATACAATTGTGATTTAGGCGACCCTATAAAACTTGAGATTAATTTAAAAATATGCTTTGGGTTGTTCATATTTGCATGCCTATCAAACTTCCCTCAGAAATTGATGGGAGGCTAAAATAGCTATAAAAAAAGAAAACAGTAATAAATCTGAGATGTTTACAAAATCACACAACTCCAGGAACTTGGATGTGGAGAGAAAAACAATACTGTAAGGCCTACAATAAAACTGGAAGAGTTCGCAAGTTTGCAATGATATTTCAATCATCCTACTTTTACTGACTTAGTCCTAAATTACAGAAATTATTTGTTTCCAGAAGGCTAAATCCTGGAAACGTTTATCCTGTGTGCTCTCAGTGCTGCAGTTTGCATCTTTGGGACAGTGCTGTGACAGAGAATAGCAAGAACAGTATTTACGCAATTGCAGCGCGACAGTGAAATGTAGAGTTATTTTTATCATTGAGTTTGGCAGCACCAGCTAAGCACTGGGTGCTTCGAGTGTCTCAAAAGGCCTATTTTGCACATGGTAGAGCTAATAGCCCAGGAAGAGAATCATAAATGCAGAGGTGGCTGGAGAGAGGAGGGCCACTGTAACCAGTACATGCCAAAACCAGCTCAGCCTGCATGGAAAAGGTCTCAGTAAGATTGCACACTGTTCAGGTACTGCCATCAGGAGCACTGAGCAACGGCGTCTCACACGTGGCCAACAAGGATGAAAAAACCAACAGTGCTGAAGCACGTCCCTAAGCAACAAAGGTGGTGAGTGCCGGGAGGAGCACCGTTCTGCCGCCGTCGGGGCTGCAGGATGCCCCTTCCCCATCCGCCTCTTCTGACGTTATCTAATGTGGTAATAACACCAGGACATTTGGGTCTCGTCATTTTTTTCCAGTTGACAAGATTTGCTCACGTACCATGATCAGGCACATAGGCTGAGCCCTTTACACAGAGAGTCGGGGCGTGTTGAAGTATTTTTGTGGGGACAGTGGCAGACCCTCTTATTTCTAATAAGGTTGTGAAAATAAAATATGAGCTCCCAAGCAACCCCATCCCACAAGCCAGCTACTGTTTTCTCTCCAAACGCTTTTCCAGCTGCCTATCAGTTGTGTGCCTGAGAGAGAGGGGGGTGTGTGGCATCACTCAAGGAAGGGAACAGGGCAGGAGAGAAGGAAGGAGAAGCCATGGTTTTACAGAGCTGTGAAAACTGTTTTCCTACCCAGTCCTTGCCCTGCAGAGACAGGCCATAAGCAATGAAAACAGGCTGCAGGGAGTTTTCTGAAAGATTGCTGAATGTGGAGTAGCACTTACTCATTTTCTACCAGGCAGTATTCCCTGAAGTACAATTTTGAAATTACTCTGGACAATTTATCACCTGCCCAAATGACCCTGTCACTTGGCTAGTCCATCTGCCTGGAACTTGCTCTAATATTCCCAGCCCCAGAAGCAGCAATAAACAACTGCCATTTTTTATAAATCAACCTGCCAAATACAGTTTTTTCTTCCCCGTCTGATGCCCAGAACAAATCATAGTCATTCCTGGGTAACCCACATGTTTTCTAGACATCAAAATGTCATAATTCTCACTGCTAAACAGAAGAAAGAAAGAAAGAAAGAAAGAAAGAAAGAAAGAAAGAAAGAAAGAAAGAAAGAAAGAAAGAAAGAACAAAAAAACAATCACAATCATTCTGGGAAAACTTTACGGTCTGACCAGCTACCATCTGACTTCTATTTCTGGAATAAACACATTAAAAATAAATAAAGAGGTTGTCTTACTTTTTTAACATGTCTCATACTAAATATTCAGACTGTTCTGCACAAGACCTTCATTCACTCTGCTCACTCGCACATCTTTAAATACTAGCTGCAGAATGGCTTACTGCTGAGAAGCAGGAGACATGGACATCACGGCTCGCCCCTGGCTCCCTGGATGAAGAGCAAGTGCACAGCAGGGAGAGGACCCCTCTGGGGTTGCTACACCCTTTCTTGTGCACCCAGCACAGGGAGGTCATATATTTCCTACATATAATGCTCATCCCCTTTACTCCCCCGCGATTATGGAGTGAGAGCACTCGGTGTCATTACAGTTATCATGAGGAGAAACAGTGATAAGTATTATTCGTATTAAAAAATTCCTAAATAATTAATTACACTCTTTTTTTTTTTCTTTTTGTTATTTCAGGAACCAAGGAGTTCATTGCACTATGGTAACACTAAAGTGAACATTAGGTCTGAAAATGAAAACAAAACAACTAATGAAGTATATCATTATTTTCAAAAGATGGAAAAGGTTTTGTAATCACAGATTAAATCCTTTTTAAATCAAAGTCAGATCTCTCCAACGTCTTCCTTCCCAACTTTTTAGTTTTGCTCTCAATTGATTTGTCTTCCCTTTGTACTTCAGTGATTATTGACTCTTCCTCTCTGAAGGAGCACAATTATAAAACAATTACTGCTTTCTCAGTATTTCCCTGTTAGCTACAAGCAGAATGTTATTCCATTAGTGTACTGTTAGATCTTTTCATTCAAGTACAACTGTTAAAATGGAAAAACAGTGTATAATTTGTTTTCTGATGCTGGATATACTGTACTAACATATATGTGATATCACCTGTATATGTGTGTGTGTATATATATGCATACATAAATATATACAGATTACATAGGACAGTGACATCTGCAGAAGTGACACGGGGCTTTTGAAACATGCCTGATGCTCTTAAGCAATCAAAATACCATCTTCTACCTTAGCCACATTCTCCTCAATAGTGTTTTGCTACCAAATGCGCCCCTTCTGTGTATATAAACACTGCACAAACCGATGCCATGCTCAACACACAATTCTTTTCCACCTGCCTTGTTTCTTCTCTTTCAAAAAGATCTTTACTTAAGAATGTACAGAGCTTTTTCAGAGGATGTATGTACCTTCAGGTATCCTAGGGAAATCCTTGTCTCCCAGAAGTCAGTAGGAGTTTGGTATTGCCTTCAGTGGATCCAGCATTTCACTTAATTTTCCCTGACCTCCTGTGGCTGAATTAATTTGAAAGGCAGTGAGTATGTCTCAACCAAAACAGGAGAAAGGATTTGGGAGGCATGAATCCAACAGACTGCCAAGAGGGAGAGACAACTGTGTGGTAAACATAACAGAAACATAAGAGCTGTGGTTCACATGTATTGTAGTTCATTTCAAGTATTATTTCCTGTTTTATCAGATGGTGGACATTTTGGTTTTATGCCTGAAATAGCAAAAGGATCCATTAACTTTTCCTCATTGTGCTGGTTTTGGCTGGGATGGAGTTATTTGTCTTCATAGTAGCTGGTATGAGGCTGTGTTTTGGATTTGTGCTGAGAACAGTGTTGATAACACAGAGATGTTTTCGTTACTGCTGAGCAGTGCTTGCACAGAGCCAAGGCCTTTGCTGCTTCTCCCATCACCCCACCAGTGAGTGGGCTGGGGGTGCACAAGGAGTTGGGAGGGGACACAGCCGGGACAGCTGACCCCAGCTGACCAAAGGGATATTCCATACCACATGACATCATGCTCAGTATATAAAGCTGGGGGAAGAAGAAGCAAGGGGGATGTTTGGAGTTAACGGCATTTGTCTTCCCAAGTTGCCATTGGGCGTGATGGAGCCCTGCTCTCCTGGAGATGGCTGAACCCTTGCCTGCCCATGGGAAGTGGTGAGTGAATCCCTTGTTTTGCTTTGCTTGTGGGTGCAGCTTTTGTTTTACCTGTTAAACTGTCTCTATCTCAACCCATGAGTTTTGTCACTTTTATTCTTTCAAGTCTCTCCCCCATCGAACCAGGGCAGAGTGAGCGAGCGGCTGCGTGGGGCTTAGCTGCCGGCAGGGGTAAAACCATGACCTCATATATCTTCTACATCAAAATAAATATAAGTTCAAGTTTATTTGTGTGTCTGTACTCCTGGCACTGAGAACATGCACGTGTCTCTGTTATCAACAGTAACAATATACCAGAGTGTATTACATGTTTGTGCATTTATTTTATCTGTCGCAGTAAAATTGGCCATGCAGCTGAACATGCTCTTTTCTGAAAAGCAAAGTAGAGACAAACGAGGATTCACATGGACACTAGATCTTATCTATACCAATTGAAAACTATTGTCAAGTGGGTATTTACTGCTCTTGTATCTTCACTTGATGACCTAAGAGAAAGTGCACTAATACTGTTTTACATGTGCTGTGGTCTTAAACACCTTTTGGCAGGAAACTGAGAGGAAAGGGACATCACTGTCTCTTAAATTTGCATACAGAAATATAAACTACAGCCCAAGCACGGAAAACCAGCATAGAGAACATGCACAACCCCATTACAAAGTTTCCTTGCCATTTTTATTTTTATTACTTATTTTACACCAATTTTTAAAAAGGTACAAAAACTGCCCTGCTAAGCAACTTGCAACATCACCTTCACCTGGCTAATTAAGGATTCAGAAAAAATACCATGCAGCTCAATGCATAAAATGAACACCCAGAACATCGGAACATTTTGTTCTTGTCCAACACATAAACTATTTAATTTTAATCCACTAGGCTTTTGGGTGCCTTTTTAAAATTTTTTTTCCCAATCACTTCAGCTTTCAGACTTATTTTTCCATTACTGCATTTGGTGTGACAAAGGTCCCACATACACTATTTTGAAACACTGCATTAGCTGTTAAAGTGCCTTGTGACTAATTTTAACCATTTTAGGACACAGTTAAAGGGTTTTTTGTGTTTTTCAGCTTTGGTTACTTCAGTTTTTCTGCACCAGATGTCACAGGAATTATTAACCCCATGCCAACAGGACTGAAGTCACCTTCCCCAGTGCTACTTCAGCAACGGCCCAAGTGTCACCACTACTAATGACTGCTAGGAAATGCTATCACAGAGATTCCTCTTTCGTTTCACTAGCAGCTCAGCTGTCATGCTTTACATTTTGAAGCTTATTAATACAGTTGATATTTGTGATCACACTGAAAAGCCTACATATATAGACCTATACCCGTATATATCATTTACCAGCTGGAGCACAGCGATAATGACGATGCATATGGAGGATACCTCTGTTTAGAAAGCCAAGAGAAAGAACTAAAGACGACTTCTCTCATCTGTTTCTTCTCTCAAACTGCACACACAGACCAGCCCTAAGCCTCCTGCCTTCCTCCCTAAGTGAGCCAGCTGGGTACCCTCAACGGAACAATTGTCCAGAGCTGCTGGAGGAAACCTGCGTGATGGAAACTGCCCTCTGGAGGAGTCTCTCTGTTCCAATGAATTTAAAAGACACCTGGAAAGACTCACATTCTAGTCTTAGTACCTAAATACCTTTACAGAGGTTTTTCTAGGTTATTTTACTGCAGTAGTTGGGTTTATTGCTCTCTGGTCTCCAAGGGCCAGCAAGATCTTTGTTCCCCACAGTAAGAAACTCGAAAGAGAGCTGCACCAACCTGCAAGGGCATTTCTCCCTGGTTGTGGGGGATGAGGAGGGTAGGAAATAACAGGTGTAGCTCCTTTGCTCCCTTGACAGACGCTTTTGACACCTAGACCCTATGCCACAAGGACGTCATGAGCCAGCCTGGGTACTCACACGGTGATGCCCTGGTGCTGCACTGCCTCGTGTTTGCACTGCATGAAAGGCTGACTCAAGCTCGTGGGGGTCATCTATCTCCACACAAACCCAGGGGCAGCCTTGCCCTAATTTTGTATTTTTTTTAGGATAGTTCCTCACTAAAAGTAGTCAGCAGATGAAAATTAAGAACATAGTAATTAACATATTGCAACCCTAACTGGTTACCAGAAAGGATTAATCCACACATGAAGTGCTGATTTCCATTTTAAAAAGTCTAAATATGGATGTAAAGAAATGCATAAGCAACTAAGAACAAAATTGGGATAATTTATTCTAGATTAATGGTTTAACTGTTTGCCAATTTCCTATTGATTTTAATATAGTATGACTAACCTTGTCTTACATAACTCCCATTATTTACCTTTAAAAAGTCTACATTTCTTCAGATCCTGCTGAAAAGTTAACTCATTATTATCTTGAGACACATGGCTGTCACCTGATGTAGAAAAAATACTATTTCTTTGTAACATTTTCAATTCATTATATCTAAATTTTATTGTAAGAGCCTAAATTCTTATCAAATATGTCAGCTACTCAGACCCAGTCCACTCCTGTTTGTCCCTTCTCTCACTGTTGGCATGGCTTCACCAGGGAAGTTTTAAAACATGTTAAAATAAAAATAACAAATAGAAACATATTTTAGTGAAATACTTATACTTTTTTAAGGAAAAATCTGTATTCAAGTCCTTGTACATATTTTTTACAACAAAATTCTAAATAAACTCTAGTATAATAACAGGAAATCCTTACACAAGAACAATTTTATTCCATGAGTTATGAAAAAACCTGTTAGCCACCCTTACTAAAGAAAATATGGAATCTATTATACAATTGACATTTTCAAGATCATTATGTGTATTAAACTGTTATGATTTTGCTTTTTTTTTACTTATAAAGTATTTGATTATTTTTGAACAAAAAAAGCATGTAGTGCCACCTAGGGGTATTCATAAGCTTATGAATTTGAATTTCTGACAGCTCAAATATTCTGAATTAGGCTTATTTTTCATAATTGCATTCCTAGGAATAAAAAATATGTATTAAGGGAGGTTTATACAATTTAGTTTTGCCAGCCTGACAGTAGACATACATTAATTCCAGAAACACCATAAAATTAAGTTTTTCCTTTGTTTTAGCCAGTAACTCTAAAGTAACTGGCTGTCACAGAAAATTACAAAATAAATAATCTGTATATTAAAAGGAAATATATAATTGGGGAAAAACGCCCTTCTTCTCCTGCCTCACAACTCCCATTGTACCAAAACAGTCGAAGACTAAGAATCAGGTTAATTGGCTGTATTGGATGTGTAAAACTCCATTTTGAACACTTGAGTTTGCAGTTAATTTCATATAGTCCAACAAAAGATGGGCCAGGTGGGAGGATTCCTCAGCAGCAGCATGAAGCTGAAGGGGAAGTCAGCTACAGCACCTACTTACTTCAATTTTTACTTCTTGGGTTGCTTTATTTTCTTTTGTTTTGATTCCCCTCTTGCTTGTTATTTTTTGTCAATGAGGGATATATTGGCATTATTCCGGAAAGATTGTGCATAGAAAAGTGGATTAATCTATTATAAACTACTTTCAGACACAGTTAATTGATCAAAATGCACTGCTACCAAAAGGAGGCTTGAATGTACCACACTGATTACAGATAAGGATTGCTTCATTTTTCAGGCAGATTTTGCACAGAAAATAGTACAGCAAATATAACACAGGCAGAGAACTAATCCTTGCTGTTGGTTTTCATGGAAAACTCAGAATGACCAAACTGACCACACTCATGAAAACATTTTAAACAGGCTGCCTTAGCAGTGTAAATGCCTCATCACCTTCTGCGAACATGGTATGGACCCACCCCACAACAGTACCCCAGCACCTCACCAAGCCAGAACTTTATACATTAACTTGTTCAATAACAAAATATGCATTTGCAGGTGACATGGTATGCGCTTTTTCTGCCAAACCCAGCAAAGCATTTAGCAAGTACCTTATTTTAAGCACAGGAGCAGTTGTCTTGATTCAGTGGGATAAAAAACAACCGACCAGGTGACCGTCCATCATTTTAACTTTGTACAGGAAGGTTGGCATCACTGGAAAATATGCAGTTATTGGTCTCTCTCGACTCTGCCTCTTTTGTCAGACACCAAACAGGGCAGTCCCGCTCTCAGTCCAACCTGCCACCACTATGAAATATCCTGATATCCCTTTCACAAATACCACAGGAGCAAGAAAGGCTGGTTTTAATATTCTGAATTAATTTATCATTGACTTTCAGTCTACCTGATTTTTCAGTCATATTGGATCCTAGTGTCACAGTAATCAGTTTTACTGGATATAACCTAAAAAAAACCCCTACCTAAGTGCAGAAGTGGCAGAGTCTGTTCAGTGCAAACTACAAGAAAAACCAGACAAGTCATTTAACAAACAATCTATGTTCCGCATAGCAGAGTTTTTTTCACAGCTTCCTCCTCTCTATCGAGCACACCCACTCATCTCCACGCTTAAATAATTCAAAGATGTTACCAGAACGTCTGTGAGGTTTGAAGAATCTATGAAATTGTATGGATTATTTAGAAAGCACTGTTCAGAAACACTGTCTTATAATGGATTTTTCCAAAGAAGTTGTTCAACATTTCCCTTAGAAATCTGCAAGAACTAGAAACATAAGCACAAGAGAGAGGCTTTAAGTCTCAAAGTGCTAATGTCGATGCAAATGTGGACTGTGGAATCTTCATATTCTGTTATTAAGCACTCAGATGATACATCAACATTAATGTAATAAAATTCTATTAATCATGATAGTGGTAAGAAGAAAAAAAGGGCTAGTAAACTAGTCCCTGGCAACACTGAATTTTTCACAGACTAAGTGGGAGATCAATCCTGCAAAATGCTGGGTGGGTTCCCTGGTGCCAATCCAGGAAAGCACTTAGCAAGTACCTTATTTTAAGCATATGAGCAGTTGTCTTGTCTCAATGGGAAAAAACCCAAACCCAACCAAACAAGGGTCTGTCCATCATTTTAACTTCATATAGTTAGGTTGGCATCACTGGAAAGTTATCTTGTCACCTGTCAAAATGTAGATCCATTCTGGTTTTAGCTCACTCTTTTACATTCTAGTGGAGGGCTCTTTGCTTTACATTATCTACCAGACCCGAGGGCCTCCTCAAGCACATTATTTCTCTTCTCTGAAGTTGGTACTTCTGCACCTAGACCCTGCAAATCCTATTACACCCTTGTGTCAGGGTCTGCACATACAATTCACCAACCTAGTAACATTTATACAGCTGCATTTCATTCCAATCTAATTTGATTTTCCAGTGGAATGGTTTAATCATTTATTTGGAAATAACCCCTCTCCGCTGTATTCTCTTAGGCTACTTTTCCCCTACATGGAAAGAGAACAGTTACAGGCAATTAAAATTATTCTAAGTGATAAAGGGAAAACTACATTTGAAGTTACGTTAAGTAACTAAGTTTGTTGAGCTGACCTCTCTGAGTTACAGAAAGGCCTAAAAATACAAAACAAACGAGTACCTCTGATACGCTGCTTATTGACTTTCTTGTTCTTACAAAAAGACTGTTTAGAGGTTGTTGGGTTTTTTACTTTATGAACTACTGCATTCATTTACCCAAGGTGAAATTTTTATGAGTCGGGGACAATCTAGGCCACACTACTTCCACTACTTTCCCAACCTGTTATATTTTTCAGTCTGCCCAGAAAGTTATACAATGGTCCCCGTTAAAACCCATGTTCTACGGTAGGTCTGCTTAGTACGCTGTTTGCCTCTTCTTCTCCTCTGTACAGGCAACGTAGCACACTGAGTAATGGTTTCTGAAGCAGTGCTTTTAGCCATCTCTCCTTCCCTTTCGACTATTGAGACATTTTATGCATTTATGTGTTCAGTTCTTCAGCACCTGTACTCTGAGACCACACAGCACTGATCCCACCAGAAATTCAAACTGGAATTTCTCCTTCTGCATTAAAACAGAAAAAAAACCCAACCCAAACCAAACCAAGCAAAAACATAAAACCTTGTTATAAGCTTTGTGGGCTTTCTTATATATGAACTCTTATCTCTCTCCAGGGGATCCACACTGAGGCCAAACTGAGAACCAACAGAAGGCAATGCGAAAGTCAGCGTGTGAATCTTGCAAATCAACATGGACTAAACAACAAATGCCTATAAACAACAACTGTGGAGAGCCTAGTAAAAACATCAGTACAGTAAGACAGGATGGGGTAAAACATGTGACAACTCAAGATAAGCCTCTCCAAATAAGATTGTGAAGGACTGGTAGTAGTAGGCAGGGGCATTTAGCAATATCAGTACACTTTCTGATGGGAAAAGGAATATCAGAGGACAGAAATAAACACAGGTTTTCTTAATTCTTCCTGCAGAGCGTATGAAGAGTTAGTGAGCAAGCTGTCCCACCTGAGCGCCAGCCAGTGTCCCAGATCTAGATTCACTGCTCCGGAGGTACCTAGTAATCTGCTGAGACATAGCAGCAGAGCAAGCGAAGATACTTGATGTCTGATACACAGCTAAAGGCCTATTTTGCTATTCAGTGAAGCCAGCTATAACAATTTTAGGATTCTCTATCCAAAGTAATAGCTCCAGCACCAAGTTGCAGCCAAATAATTGCTTTTCCACATCTCATACAGAGATCCAGGCTGTCCCTGGCCAGCCACAACACTGAATAAGGACTTTGTACACGCCTGGCAAGCTACGAGGAGTCCTCTCCTTTCACACAGTCCCAAGCACCAGAAGCCAGCTCCCCTCTTCCCACCGCCGGTTCACCCAGCCCCAGATGGAGAGGAAACAGGACTGCACACCAGCACTTCACCTCCACACTCCTGTGCAGAAGCCCCATGGCACGTCCAAAATGCACATTGAACTGCACTTTGGTTTTATTTTCAAACTCAGGGCAAATGCTTTGGCATCAGCTATACTTAAAATAAAGTATCTAACACATCTTTGACACTTGAATTTGGACTCGTAGGCCACCTGAGGGTTTTAATAGAACGGTCTTGTACACGGAGATCCCTCAGAGATGAACCTATATCTGATGCAGACTCTGGCAGGTTGTCACATGAAAATACAAAGCAGCTAAATTCACACGTCAACCCCTGATATTAGATGGTGGAAGATGGTACTGAATGCTCCTCCTATCCAGGTCTAAGAAAATTAACAAAGTACAAATTTCAGAATAATGCAAAAGGAAAAAAAAAATTGACTTCTTTTGGTTCTTAGTTCATTACTGCTACAGTTAAATTAGCCTGTCAATGCTTATGAAACATTCCTCGCGGATTCATACTGCCTGTGTCCAAAAATTATTCAGAAATCTAATCCATACGTTCCTTTCTTGTGCCTTGCCTGGACAACTGCAATGCTTTCTCAGCAGGTCTACCAGTAAAGCCGATTAGTAGACTCCAAGCAATTAAAAATCCAGCTACAAGACACATAACTAAAAAGAGAAGGATATTTCTCAACTGTAACCCCAGCATAAATCTTTCAGTCTTTTTCTTTGCACTTGGAAACATATAACTTTGCACGGAACACAATAAGATTCTAAATTATGTTACTAAGTTGTCCATCACATACCTCATTCATTCCTCACTTTCCCTTTGGTAACATGGAAAACAAGATATCAGCAGTCTGTTTCACTTAAACAGGATGCTATTATAATTTGTATTATCACAGAACCCCATTGCGATACATTAATTAGAATAAACTCCTGATCCAGAATTTTACCCTTTGCAGGACAAATAATATCTTTAGAGTGGAGAAATCAGATAAGTATAGGACATTTCTTATCATGCAAGGAAACAGGCAACAGTAAGAGAATCCCTCAAATTATCCCCAGCCAAGACACGCAGGCAGCAGTGCTGCTCACTGCTCTTTGTGAGCAAACCAAGAGGAGAAGAGCAAACCAGGGGAGACGGCAGAGAGGCCTACATGAAATGTTAGGTAACGCGTGCTCACAATGTATGCTCCAGCTATAGGGTGCAGCTATACCAACACACACCCTGAAACACAGCAGAGCTTACAACGGAGGGTATGTGTGCGTGCCTGTGTCTTCCCACACGATGTACTACGACTGCGAGACACTAGAAAATACTCTTCAGGCAGGGATATGCACAAAGTGACCTTTGGATCTATTTCTTACCTTTCATAACTGCGATGCTATAAAACAGCCTAATGATTAATGGCTTTTTAAGCAATTCATATGCATCTGACATAGCAGAGCAAACTGATTTGAGATAGGATTGGGATAAGACATTCCTATACGTCCACTGGTACTTTTTAGACTCTCTTACACTTTCTGCATCAGAAGTTGTAGTTACAGAGTAAAGTTCATTTCTAGGATAGGACAATATGCATTCCAATCTGCAGAAATTAAGACTGTCAGGAAAATGCAATTTAGATTTTTAAAAAGTCATAAAATATACTAGATTTTGCTAATATTTATATGGCATTCAAGATCACATACACCGTTACTCTCACTTGAACAATCACTGCCTGATATTTTTATATTCTGCCTTCCTCCAAATCCCCCCCAAAAGTTGAAAATGACACTTTTTATGATGTCTCATTATTCTGAACTCACAATCAGCTCATGTTAAGGTACAAAAATGGTTATATTGCTATCATCTTTCTGTGCATGAGAGATAATTTTGCACTAAAAATCGACTGTCATTTATTCATGCTTGACATTAAGGTATTAACTAATAGAGTCCAATTTCTCAGGAACAACCATGTGAATAATGTTGCAATCATCCATTTTAAGTATTATTTACTAAAATCCAGTTTTGAATGTATTATTTACTTTATTATTAATAGAGTATTCCAAGGGGTTTTTTTGCCCTGTGGCTATTTGGCATTTTTCAGTTCAGTTACACAACCTCCTGCTTCCTCTTTTCACTCATCACAGAAGCGGATAAGAAGATTCCTCTTGACACCTCATTCATTACCATCCTTGGGAAAGCTGCAGAGGACATCATGAAAATGAGGACACATGAAGGCACATTTCATTTGGATTTGTGTATTTGTGGAAAACTTAACTGTGAGGGGAAAACGAGAAAAAGGAAGCAGCATCTTCACAGTTTAGTGACCACCAGAATAGGTGACAAGGGTAGAGAAGTCTGTTTCACTTGCAATTTCCCAGTGTTTTCTCATCCAAAGAGGCAAACAGAGAAAGCAGGTAAAGATTCTCCTGCTACTGTTGGGAATTCCAAATAATTTTTTGGAAAGGAGTGGCAGTTTTATGAAAGAATAAATCTTTCACTACTGCTAACCAGCTACTCATTTCTTTAAACTACATATCTGATTTTTGTAGGTGGCTTCAGAGACATGTGTTCATGTGTGTGCATGGAGATCTAAGTGCTAGCAACTGGAGTGGGAGTACAGGTGTGTCCATGATACCAGCAATAGGAGAGCCAGCATGTGTGCATAGCACGTGGGTGTGTATGTTGGTGTGTAATCACTAGCAAACACCAAGGTGGAACAGCTGGTGAGCAGGATAAGAGGCTGGGGAGCCAAGTATTAATGAGGCCATAAGTCTGGGCTGGATACTGGAGAGACCAGAGGGTCTGTGGGCTGGCTTCTGGAGGTGCCAGGGGTTCAAGCCAGCTACTGGAGAGACTACAGGGTCTGGGTTTAGGCTACCGGTAAGGTCATATGTCTGGACCAGCTACTGGGTAAACGTGTGCATGTATCTGCGTGTCTGTGTGCAAGGTAACCAGGAGATGGAGATCCAGTGGCAGCTGCTAGGTAGAAGGAGTTTCAAAGCCCAGTTCTTGCAGGGAACCACTGTGTGTGTGTGTGCATGCATGCATGTGTGTATGTCTCTGTGTGCATGAATGTGTGTGTGTGTAGGGCTATGGGCCTCAGGGTTTGTATGTCCAGGTGTCAGCAAGTGGGGAGACCAAGGACCCAGGGGCAGCTACTAGCCATATACTGAGTGTCAGAGCCCAGCTGATGGTGGGATCCGTGTTGTATATATGTATATTTATACACGTGTATGTTTTACAAGATATGGGAATGGGTTGTTTGCATTTGTTTTCTGCCTGGGTTGATCTGTGTCATTGGCTAGATGTCGATGTCGATGTAGATGTATCGTGCGCTTGTGTAAGCTACTTGGAATATATGTTCAGTCTTTCTACTGGCTGGACCTGGGTAAATGGAGCTGCAATAGCTTAACTTTTTTTGGCTACCAGATTTGGCAACTTCTAAGAAACATCACTGACACAAATACAGATTCTAAAAACACTATTATGCACTACTCGAATTGAATTAAAAAAGCTTAATATGTCTGTTGCTGTAGAAGTGCTATAATATATGATGATACAAGCAATACAAGGCTTTGCAGACTTGATACATCTGGGAAGGTGCACAAGCTTTTGGACATGCAGTTCTGTCATTATGTATGTTTGTAATTCTTAAAAGAACAATATTATCTGCACAGAGAAGCTGTTTCTCCAGGTACTACATACCATAAACATGTAAAGCTGTCAATGTGACACAGAAACTAATTGCATTTGGAGGCCAGTACTACAGCTGAAGACAACAGGAGCAACAGGAGAGGTTTAGGGACGCTAAGCATAGAGAACAGATTTTCTGTGGCAAAGCCAAAGGAACCAAGTATCTGTGTGGTCTGGAAGGATTTTATGGAATGACAATAAATCCCCATTAACAATCTCTAAATCTAAAAATGGTTACATGTCCTAAGATTAATTTACACTGCCAAGGTCTCTCAACTGTGCAGATACTTCCCTTTCTCTCAGTTAACCCCACAAAAAAGAGATTTGGGATGCCAGTATTTTAACTTTGCTTTTACATGACTAACATTCCAAGGTGTATCACAGTAGATATGTGAGATTACATTAAAAGTGCAAAAGTGCCGATGTCTCTATCCTGATTCCATGTATTGTTATGCTGGTGGATCTCCTGCTTGACCTTAGTGAATAAAAGATAATTCTGCACAGGTAAGTAAAATCGCCAACTAAAGGATCTTATTATGGAAGTGGTGTGGCTGACCGTTCTTGAATCAATTACATTTCTAAGCTCCACCTGGCTTTCCCCAAGGGCACTCGCTTCATTTCCTAGCCTGCCCGCTGTCACCTTCCCAGGGGCAGCATCCCCCAGGCTGCTTCCTCCAGAGCAGGGGCTTAGGTGCCAGCATCCCACCACCTGACAAGATCTGCTTAGCATGTCTGTATGGAGATCAGCGCCTCTCATCACAGAAATGACAGGGTCACATACTTCTCTGGGCAAGCAAAGGAGCATTTGCCTAGAACAAGATTTGGGGAGAAGGAGGAGGAAATCTCTCTCAAAACAGCAAAGAGTTTACATACCTACTTGTTTTATTGGATAATAACCCATCATCTTCCACAAACAGCCCTCAGGTTTTGGGAACACCAGAGTCTTCAGAGCTGTTGAGGTCTTTGAATACAGCCCAGATAAGTTATGTGAAATTTATTACCTAATTGTTCCAGTATTCATAATTTACATTAATTATCCTTCTTGGCTTTACTTTCTCCAGAAAATATTCCATATTTTACCCATTAAAACATGTAACCCGCTACAATACCTAAAATAGTGTATGAATATTCCCAGGCTCCAAAGTATATTGAAGGACAACAAACCATGTCTTTATTTCTTCTAAACTAGAGAATTTTCATTTACTTCATTGAAGTTCATAAATTTATACATCAAAGAAGGGAAGCAATGGTGAAAATGCATTTACATTAATAAACATGACACAACTGCTGACAAAAGTAAGACAGTTGTCACCTTAACCTCATTGTTGTCTTCTAGACCCTACTTCAAAGGGCTGCTTAAATTGAGAAAAGGTTTTGCTTCAAGTCTGAGTGCACTTCAGACACTTTAATTAAATGATCCAACATCACTGTTACAAGTAAGCCCATACTAACCTGACCTACAGGTAGGCTCAGCTTTAAATAGATAGTACTGATTCTGCCTGGAAAAGATTTCCAATTCAGTCTCAAAATTTACATCCTGCCATAAAGGGGAAAAAAAAATATTACTTCTACCTTTGAAAGGAACATTCTCCATCCTTGCCCAAAATTTTATCCAGTGTAACATTTTTTCTCAAAACATCAGCTTCTAGAATTGTCTGATAATATAATAATCAAATTTCACTTTAGCTTGCTTTCTTAAGGGAGGTAAAGGAATACTTTTTTCTGTCAATCTCGCAGTGCCCCTTTGTCACCACACTTTTAAATGAAATCCAACAGAAGGGAACAAAAGGGCAGGTTTTAGTACATTCCTTTCCTACAACTTTCAGGAAAAGAGCTAGCTGGGGAGAGAAAAGAGTTCACCTTTCATCTCCCATCTCTCCTCCTCCTCATCCAAGAGGAAGGCCACAAAGTCAGCTCAAACCTTATTAGATACTAGCAAACCCATAAAGGAGACGTCCTCACTCCAAAAGAGGTTCAGAGATTACATCTTAATTAAATGTAGGAGGATCCACATGGAACAAAGCCACAGGAAAACAGGCTAATAAATACCACCGTTTCCCAAAATACAACCTGAAAAATGCAAGTCACTCACTCTCTTGATTGCCCTGAAAAGCTCAGAAATGCAGAACCTGGGGTACACAAACCTGACATAAACTCCAAATGGGTTTTTTTATGTCATCTTATGATCATGACATAAAAAAGAATTGTTTCTAATGCTTCAGCTTGTATTCAGTTTCTTGAATCAGTTATATGCAGTTTCATACAGTTGCGTAACAGCGAGTAAAAGCTGTCCTGAAGGCTCTGAAAGCTTTCCTCAGGAGGACGCTAATGGCACGGCTGAAATTAGCTCCTCAGGATGCTGTGAGCTTTACTAAAGCCTCTAACCATATTATCTGGCAGAGCTTTTATTGTGATAACAGATCACAATTCTTTTCTGTTTTGCAGTATATTGAGTGGAAAATGTAAAAAAGCTATGCATTCTGTAAAAATTGGTGGAAAATGGAACTATTTTATAAGGAAAGTTGCTTTCATGATATTGTGGAAAGTATGAGAGTCTGTGAGTGAATGTACACAAATGCATTTCAGCACCTATTTTTCTGTTGGAAATGAGAAGGAAAAAATAAAGCTGGACAGAAGGATTCTCTGGAATCAGGTTTTTTTGTGTCTGTATCTTCCATCTGAATTTCGTTTTGTTACAAATATAATTACTAGACAGCAATGCGCAGGAGTAGCCATTTGCTTTCCCTTGTCTTCTCAATACAAACCAGAGGAAATACAAGAGAGGAAATTTTACTCTGCTGGAAACTTGCTTTTAGTGATTTTAAAAAATATTTTTACAGTCATAGGGTAGTAACCATACAGAAATATTCCTGGGTGCTCTGGCAAGGCTTCTTTTCATTACAATTGTTTCTTCATTACCCTTCTTACCCTTTCTTGAAGCAGGGACCCAGATATCAAAAGGAGGAAGATGGTATATGATCTTAAAGACAGGCTTTTCAAAATTGGGTGCCATATTTAGGCACCTATATATAAATGGCCTGGTTTTCAAAAGAACTGAGCACTCATCAGTTCCCATTGATTTCAATAGGACCTAGAATTGATCAGACCTCTGCAAATCAGGCCATTTCTATTTAGGTGTGGGCATGCGAATATGCCAGAATCTCTTTAAGCACCAGTGTTTAAAAGCGATAGCCAAAAGTTCTACCACAGAGTTTTTAGATAAAAATTGTAATATGCAAATGAACTCACAGCAGCACAAGAGTTTAAACAGAGACACCTAAGCAGTGACACTTCCTACTGCCCATAGAGAGCTGGTGAGGATTCTGCTGCTGGGAACAACTTCTCTTCAGAGCTCTTCAAAATACAAAATTCTTCTATTTGTAAATACAGTGGATTTGAATAATCCGATATATTCATTTTTTTTCCTAACTAAAATAACCCAGTTCTCAGTTTCCATTTCACTAGCTGCCTGCTGTGACACTAAAAATTATGTTAGTTATGTAACAACATGCTCTTTGTAGCTGCAGAAGAAGAGAATAGTGACAGGGACTGGGACAGCAAAGTCCCCATGATGTTTCAGCTTTAGCTGTATAATGACAGCAGGTTGCAAATGCACTTTGCTGAGCTGGAAGGAATTTGCTCCTTTATTCAACAGAACTAGAGGGTTTCAAGAAAAAAAAAATATATAAATTGCATGAACAAGAGGCATGAAATTCATTTTTAAACATCGTAATCGTTGGGAATTAAGAGACCACACACAAATGAATTTTATATGCAATTTTAGAGACAGAGAAGTTATAAGAGTAACCTTATCATGTCAGAGAAAATGTCAGCTTTTCTCTAAAAACCAAAAAAATTACATTTACAGACCTTAATATATGCACAGGAGCAAAGATCTCTACAGTAGCATTGACTCAAGCCAGTGAACTCACGCAACGCTGAGCTGTGTTATGCAAATACAGAAGCTTACATATGAAAGCAACACAGGTTTGTGCGATGCTGCACCCAACCTCATACATCCCTGTAAGGTTTATCTTTTAGGTTACGTGAGAAAAGCTGCACAACCTCAAAGGAGCACAGACAGACGAGGGTGGGGTGGGGAGTGGAGAAGCCCAGATAACACCAGTGATGAGTGGTGTTCCTCAGGGGTTGGTATTGGGGCGACATGGACAGTGGGATTGAGTGCACCCCCAGCAAGTTTGCCGACGACACCAAGCTGTGTGGTGTGGTCGACACACTGGAGGGAAGGGATGCCATCCAGAGGGACCTCGACAGGCTGGAGAGGTGGGCCCATGCAAACCGCATGAAGTTCAACAAGGCCAGCTGCAAGGTCCTGCACGTGGGTCGGCACAATCCCAAGCACGACTGTAGGCTGGGCGAGGAATGGATTGAAAGCAGCCCTGAGGAGAAGGGCTTGGAGGTGTTGGTGGATGAGAAGCTCAACATGAGCCTGCAGTCTGTACTTACAGCCTAGAAAGCCAACCGTGTCCTGGGCTGCATCAAAAGCAGCGTGACCAGCAGGTCGAGGGAGGTGATCCTGCCCCTCTACTCCGCTCTTGTGAGACCCCACCTGGAGTACTGTGCCCAGCTCTGGGGGCCCCAGTACAAGAAAGACATGGAGCTGCTGGAGCAACTCCAGAGGAGGGCCACAAAGATGATCAGAGGGCTGGAGCACCTCTCCTATGAGGACAGGCTGAGAGAGTTGGGGTTGTTCAGCCTGGAGAAGAGAAGGCTCCAGGGAGACCTTAGAGCAGCCTTCCTAAAGGGGGCTTATAAGAAAGCTGGAGAGGGACTTTTTACAAGGGATAAAGTGATAGGGCAATGGCTTTAAACTGAAGGAGGGTAGGTTCAGATTAGATAGGACAGAGAAATTTTTTACTGTTAGAATAGTGACATACTGGAACAGGTTGCCCAGAGAAGCTGTGGATGCCCCATCCCTGGAAGTGTTCAAGACCAGGTTGGATGAGGCTTTGGGCAACCTGGCCTAGTGGAGGGTGTCCCTGCCCAGAACTAGATGATCTTTGAGGTCCCTTCCAACCTGAACCATTCTATGATTCTGTGATTCTATGTACTTTAATGCCTTTGCAATAAACCAGCCTTGTAAACTGAGAAAAAGGAGAAGAGGGTTCAAGAGTGAGGCTGTTTTGTTTCAAGCTGGCAGCTAGCATGGACATTGCTGCTGTTTTATGGAGGTGTTTTGGGATGACTGTCACTCAGGTGACAGTGTTAGAGAAGCAGCAGCAAAAAAAATTGGTCTTCTCACCCTGTAATTTTGATTTGGAGGTTTACATTAAGAACTCAGAAGAGTATTACACCTCAAAGACACATTAAAGGAGTGGTTAAAAGCTGGATGCAACCGCATTCTGAATGAATGGGGGAGAAAACCAGGCATCTGTGATGGCAAATCAATCTGCTCCTGTTCACTGAATTCATGCCGTAATGGGCAGTGCCAAAAAGGGCAACCTGAGACCCTACTGCTCCTTATAACACTGTAATTTCTTATTCTATCTAAGTGAAAGTGTGCCAGAGATACTTTCCCTCTGCAAGTGAGTGAAAGAAGTTTCACTGAGATGCAGAACATGCTGTACATAAGCACAAAAAGCTAAAGTGTAAAAAATTTAAACAGCAAGAATGTTGTGGAAGCTGTAGCCTGGTTCCACTTTGAGGCTAGACTGAAATACAAACTGCTGAGACAGCTTGCTGACTCGCACCAAAGCAGAACTAAGTGTCCATGAACATACAGAAATCTTTCCAGAAGAGTACAAAACATATATATCCTTGCATTGTGCCAGGAAAAAAGTGTGTTTCAGTAGCTCCAGACAAAACAGCAAATCCATTCAGATTAACAGTTGGGGGGGGGAGAGTTGTGGGGTTTTTTCCTTTTTTGTGCACAATGTATAGCTTCTGTAAATTCCGTTCAGCATTTTTCCCTACTGTTAGTTACAAATATTCCCTTGTTAAACCTAATTGACAGCACTTTCACATTCTCCTAGAAAAAGGCTGTGGCATCATGTTTCTATTCTGAGGCTCCCTTGCACTTTCGACTCACACAAATTGCTGCCCTTGTGATTGTTCTACTTATAAATAATTTCTGTGTTATTGTGTATTTACACAAAGAAACTCATGATCACATTATTCTATATTCCCAATGCAAAAGATAATAATAAAATCAGAGCCTGATACTGGAGTCCTGAAAGAAATATGGTTCATAAATAATGGGATAAGACAAAAATTATAGATGATGCAACTACCTACAAATGAGGCTGATACCAAGAAAACACCCATCTATCATAACAAACCTGATTTCTTTAGACCTTCTTATCAGTTTTCAGCTATCTGATTTGTCATTTTTATTCAATGCCTTCCTTTTTTTTTTTTCCTATCATTTACATACTTACCAGTAATATACATGTATAACTGATTTCATATCTCTTTTTGACCTGGATGTTTTCTGACCAGAGTCAGGAAAAGATATGTCAGAAAGAGATATTATTGATGCTTTTATGCCTCAACATAATGGGGTTTATTTAAGTAAAAATTGGAGGAAAGAAATACATAATTGCAAAGGTACATTATTAACCAAAGACTTCCCAATAGCTCAAGGAGTCGTCTCATCCTTTACTGTCCTGGGCTGTACACAGTAAGAGGAGAGCTTTCACAGTACTTGCATGTTCCTGCTGTTTTTTTCAACGGGTAGGCATTGCTATAAAAAGGAATTGGGGAAATGATTGGGTTAAAAAAAAATGATAAAAAGTCTATTTTGGTTTTGAGTTTAGATCTTCTTCCTGATCTACCTTACAGAGTGACCTGACAAACACCCACAGTGGTGTAACCAAAAGGGTGAATTCAGGTAAAAGAGGTCAAGACAGGCACTTCAAACAAGTTCTTCTGACAAAGCACATGCTCTGAACTACACCGTCAGCTACAGCTTTTGAGAAAGGGTCCTTCCATAATGCAGAGGTATAGCCTGTGCTTTTTTCCCCCGGGTCTGTTACATTCCTTACTGCCGGATTAAAATGACTGATCAGTTTTCTTTCAAGATCAAGTTTTATAAGCAAAACTTTTATATTTTCATTCATGTTGCTGATAAATATACGAAGGAGCACTGGACAATGAGCAGATTCTTCTAATAACCTGCTAATTTTCTGAGTTATATTGGTTTTCTTTTCCTTAATTTTCAGTGTGTATTCAATATGTTTAGCCCTACTAGCCTTGGTTTTGTTAGGTCTTCTTATCAGTTCCCAGCTACCTGACTTGCCCTTTTTATTCAATGTCTTCCCATTTTCCTTTCATTTACATACTTATTAGAAATATATATGTATCACTGGTTTCATATCTCCTTTTGACCTGGATGGTTTCTGACCAACTCAGGTCTGAATAAATGTGGATCCATGGCTTTCAGGGCATTCAGGAGGATGTCCTTGAACAGTTTTCTGGTTTTTGTTAATACTTAGCCTAACTTAAATGCATAGTCCAGCTCAGTATTGTGGCAGAGTGTTTTGGAAGACTAATCTCATACAGGCCTAAATCATGATCATCTCATTTGCATATGGAAAATACCGCTAAATTATAATCACTGCAATCTGCACAGTGACTGTTTTTCAGCTTCCATTTTTTACTGTTCAGAACAATGTCCAACATTAGGTTTGCTCTGTTTTTTCACAGAGGACTTTCTGGTCAGAGACACCTATTCTGAATTCTGAGAAACTCGGAGAAGGTTTTCTTGGGTTATGTATTAATCAGAGAATTGCTGAGGTGGGATGGCACCTCTGGAGATCACCTAGTTCAACTCCTTGCTCAAAGCAGGGTCACCTACATCAGGTTGCTCAGGGCTCTGTCCAGTCGGTTTTGCATATCTTCAGGGATGAAGATGCCATTGTCTCTCTGGGAAAACTATCTATTTATTATAGATTAACATCACTGACTAATTACAGATCAATATATTCTATTTACTCTAGAGTAACCTGCTGAACTTGGGATTATTAGGTTACTGCATTATGAATCTCTGCAGCACCCACCTGTGCATGGAGCCATCCTTTTTTATTACTAAGACTGAGATAGAAGACATTTATTTTCTGATAGATTTTAATTTTTTATTTTGATGACAATAGTATATACCAGATCTTCAGGAACAAAAATCCAGCAAAAACATTTCTGGTATTTTAGTGGTTTGGACCCTCAGAGAGGTCCTAAGAGATGTGGAATTTCAGTCCAGCCACCATCAACCCTACAAGCAACTGAAACCTCCTTCCTTAAAAGTGTAAATACGCCTCCTAACGCTTCTTCATTAAAAGAACATTAATATTTATTTGTACTCTGAAAATGAGGAAACATTAAGTCTGATTGCTAAAGGACACTCCTTTTGCTCAGATGGCATAATTCTCTCCCATAATGTACATTACTGACAATTATATTTTCTTTTGGTACTATTCAGTAACTCAAAGACGATTAGGAAAGTTGGCCACTACAGATTTAAGCTGTAACAACAGTTTCTTCAGGCTTACTCTGAAAAGCTTGCTAACAGCTGTTTGTCTTTCAGATTTCAAATGGAAAACAAATCATAAATCAGCCACGATTTAATGTGGCAACTTGCTAAATTTGTCTTTTCCCCACACTTTTTCCCAAATTTGACTCTATTCAAGGGACGGCATATAAAACCATAAAGCAGGTGATGTTGCTAGCAGGGAGACTGCAAGGAAAAAAAGTGATTACCCAATCAAATAAGAAGGCATTCATTATGAGTTTAATTCCCCTTTCTTTGACATTTCTTCCTCAATTTAATTAGTCTCTCCTGAGGCTCACAGTCTTAGAGGTCTTCCTGTGCAAAAGAAAACTTGCTTGCCAAGGAAAATATGTCCAAAACTCTCCCAACACTGCGTCAGTGAGACTAGATTCTATAAATAACCCCCGTGAAATCTATCACGTTCCCAGCCTGCAAAGTCAAATTATTAAACCTGACATCTCCATTATATCCAGCTGTGGCACAATTCCTCTCTTCTATCTGAGATCTGCTATTTTACCTTGCAGACAACAGATACACTGCAGCTGTGGATGACTTGTGTTTCCTGTAAGAGACTTGAAGGAATACTATCAATTTAGGTTTAACAGATGTAACAGATTGTACAAGAATACCTTGGAACTTTACAAACCCTAGATTTTCAGCATAATAGGCTTTGTTTTAACAAGGGGATAGATTTTTTTTTTAATTCAAAGGTTAAATTTTATTATATTAATGCTAACATGATAGTTCAGCAGTTTACTGCTCTTCAGTAGATGGTGATCCTTTTCAAAACGAGAAAACTAGTGACGTTTATTCAGCTCATTAGGGTCTGATTCTGCAGATCTTCTCCCGAGGAACCTTTGCATTGCAAGAAGTCACAAAGTCATTGTGAATCTAAAGGGTAATGCCCTTTTAAACCTCATATCCTAACAGCATACCCTGGAAGTGTTTCATTTATAGTGTCTGAATTTGTATGGAGATTAGGAAAACCTTGAAAAATACTAGTCTCAGAGGCTCCAAATCTAAACACAACCATTTTTTCTCAAGGAAAATATCATGATCTCTGAGAGACATAACTTCTGAATTTTGAACTCCTAGCAATCTTTCTCTATGTTGAGCCATGCAGTCATCTTTCTTGTACTACATTCTTCTGTGCTGCACACTTTCAAATATGGTGTTGCTTTCTTTATTTCCCACTTTCCCTCCATGAAGAATGTATAACAGTGCTAAGCAGAAGCAACCATGAACAAATAAGGACTTCTTCTAAAACAGAATTTTATTTTCTTTTTATGTCTACCTTAAAGAAACAAAAGACGAATACTCACTTTTCTATTTCATGTCTGCAAAAGAACAGACTATTGTATCTGGTGCCAAGCCAGTAATGAAAGACTCTGTATCAGTAAATGATCTTTTCACTTCGCTTCTCCATATGGCTATGTCCTCAGAAAGCTTCCAAGTATTTTGTACCAAGCACTCCATTGAACACTGTTTGTTAGTTTTGTAAGCAGGCAAAAAAATCAGCTAACTCTCCCTTACTCTTGTCTTTCCAAAGTGCACAAAATACTTGCAGTTACAATTGCACAGCCTTCTTAATATATTTGTCTTCCGTGGATGCTAAAGCTGAAGGCATTACAGCAGTTTACCAAGAAGATGGCCTATCACTTCAGGCATTTTCCCTAGAAGTCCATTATGTCATGACCCAGTTATCTATTAATCTCTGGATCTGCTCTTCAATTCCTCTTTGCTTGAACCCTCACTCACCAAGCTCATTCGTCTCTCTGCAGAAGTCTGCCAGCTCAAGTGAGAGTAATGAACCAGGTCTTATGTTTCACATCACAGCTGTACACCTGGAGACCACTCAGAACATTACCATAACGAGAGGTCTCCAAATCACAACCCCTGCTGGATTATTTGGATTCATGACAGATTTAAGAACAGAGATCCAGCCCACAGCATCTCCCTTCTCCAGCCTTAAGGCAGAAGACATTTAGAGGTAGAGGAGGAAATCTGTATTCCCATTAAGTACTCCCTCTACCCCACAAGCACCGTAATCATTCAGGAAAGGAAAATAGGTTCAGGGTGGGCTTTTTCACTGCTATTATTCTACCTAGCCAGAAGCAGAAGGAGAAACCATCCACCTTGCCACTTGCCTCTTAATAACTCTGATGTGCAATCTTTGCCTTTGAAGACCAGAATTTAATGCTAATAGCTCTCCATAGCATTGTTCTTATTGATTTGCATTTTAACAGTCTACAACTGTCAGCAGAAAGAACAAAGCGTAGATATAGAAATCTATCTACTTCCTTGGCATCATCATTAAAGTAGCTGAGCTGGTCCCAAGTATTTGTAAACAAACATATTTCTCTTTATACACAAACTATATAAAGCATATTAATTAATTTACCATTTCAGAGTCCTAACTGATTTTAGGTGGAATTTCTTTTTCATCAGTATATACAGACAAATTCCTCAGTATTTCCATACACTGACAAATACAAGGTCTTTAAGAATATATTCAGCCAAATTGTTAGCAATGTGTACAGTGAAAATGGTGGTTTCAAATACATAACCCCACACTGAAGGAACAGTGACTTGCTTTCTAAGCTGACCTTGACTTACTGTCTGTCTTTCTGTGAACAAAGTGGAGAAAAAAAGATGTTTACATAATTGTCCTGGCATTACACACACAGAAGTAACTGTTTGTCCTGTTCTATAGCATAAAAAAAGAAACTTCAGACTTCTTAAGTAGTCAGATCCTCTTGCAGTGAACAGATGCTTTGGACTGAAATTAAAGTTTAAAACTTTCATCTTCCTTTAATCTTCCATGGTTTTATTCTCTGTGTCACTCACTTTCTCCATAAGACTTGGGCTGACCTAGAATCCCAAGTCTATAAAAGCTTTACTATAATGTATAGATCAGTACACAGCTTAGCCAGACATAACCCCACACTTTTGGCCCCTGTGTCAGCAAAAAGGTTTGGGGCTTTTTGAGTTTTACCAACTATGTCTCTTCTATTCTTCACTGTTGTGCAGACATTGGGCTAAAATGATGACCTTCACTTCTTTTTAGCTCTTATCTTCTTTTCTTCTTTGTGCTTTATCCCTTCCTACAGAAGTTGGCTACAGTGTCTCACATCGCCAGGGAGAAGCATGCTCAGGCCATGTATCCTTTAGGTCTGAAAAATCTAGTCGACAGACAGTTATCTGATTTATTATTTTTTTTTAGTAGTGTTTTCAGAAATGCTTAAGATGCTGCTTAGTGTGCAGAAATATTTATATTAGTCTCTAACATCTAATTCTAGTTTTTAATTGGCAGACTGCAATGTCAGATGGTCCTAGACAGTGCTCCTCACCATTTGTCAACCAGTGGTATATTTCTTGGACTGGTGTGGCTATATGCTACTGTTGTGACACTAAAAGTCATCAACAATCACTGAAAAAGTTGGTTTTGATACACAAGTTTACCATCTCAGAAACGCAAGTTGTTAACATAGCCCAGACCCTTGAGACACAATCTTCTGTTGCCCTTACCACCTCCTTCTTCTTTTTAATAACTATTTTATCCATTTTGGCACAGATTTCTTTCATCCTCACTTTTCACTTCTGTCAGTGACAGCCACATGTGGCTAACTTCTCTGTCCTATACCAGTACTAGGTCTGTTTCAAAGTTACCCAAATTAACTTGTGGAGTCATTAAGAGGCATTTGCATGTTCAAACTTCTTATAGAAGTAGCTCCATTGCCAGCTCCTTTTATTATGTTTTTGGGGACAAAAATAGCGTGGTTCAGTCTGAAGTAAAGAAGTGGTCAGGAAATTCCTGGTCTTGAAGTGTTTGTATTTGAAAAAAACACAAAAAGGTTTAGACCCCAAGAAATTCATTTGCTTGAGGCAGGATGAAGATAGCATACAAGAAATCAGAATTCAACAGCTATGGATCTACACATTAAACAATATGCAAGTTAAAAAATAATAAAAAAACCCCAACAAACCCCCTCCTACAAAAAAAAAAAACCCACAAACTCTCAGCTGAAATATATCTATCATGATATCGCACCAGCACAGTTACAGCATTTTCTAATGGGTTTTTAATCTGTATTGGAATGCATTCCAACAATAATTGAAATGATGTATAATTCTGTTGTGGAACAGTTTTTACCATCAAAATATTGAGTCATTTTATTCTCACTAAAATACTCAAGTAACAAAAATGGTACACTAGTAATTCTTGACTCCTACAAATCCTCTTTAAAGGTTACAAGTGGTCTGTGCGGTGGGTGGGGAACTGGCTGACAGGCCGTGCCCAGAGGATGGTGGTAAATAGCTCTTTATCGATCTGGCAACCTGTCACAAATGGGGTCACCCAGGGATTGATTTTGGGCCCAACACTGTTTAATATCTTTGTAAGTGATCTGGATGATGGGATAAAGTGCACTGTCATGAAGTTTGCAGATGATACCAAACTGAGTGGGGAGATGGACACTTCAGAAGGGAGAGCCACTCTGCAGGAAGACCTGGATAGGCTGGAAGAGTGGGCTAACAAGAACCTCGTGAAGTTCAACAAAGACAAACATAAGGTCTTGTACCTGGAAAAACATCATTTAGAAGCGCAGCACAGGCTGGGATCTACCTGGCTTGAGAGCAGCTCTGTGGAAAGGAACCTGGGGGTCCTAGTGTACAACAAGCTCTATATGAGTGAACAGTGTGCTGCAGCAGCAAATAAAGCCAACAGGACGTTGGGTTGCATCAACAAGGGCATCACCAGCACAGATGAAGAAGTCATTATCGCACTCAGTATTTGTCAGGGCACTCCTGGAACAGTGTTCAGTTTTGGTCTCCACTACACAAAAAAGATGTGGACAGTCTGGAGAGGGTCAAGAGAAGGGCCACCAGGATGATCAAAGGACTGGGAAGCCTGCCATATGAGAGAAGGTTGAGAGAACTGGGTTTGTTCAGCCTTGAGAAAAGAGGGTTTAGAGGAGACCTCATCACCATGTTCCAGTACTTAAAGGGTGGCCACAAAGAAGATGAAGACTCCCTTTTTACAAGGAGTCACATGGAAAAGTGTTCCCTTCCAACCTAATATTCTATGATTTCCGTGGTATCAATTAAGTTTTTGGAAATACTTGTCAATTACCTTCCTGTAAATCACAAAACCAATACCTTATAGCCACGTATCTACTGCACTCAGAAAAAATTTTAGGTATGACAACCTTAAAGCTTGAGAAATTTGAATGCTGACTTAAAACTTGATTTAAATTGATCAGCTGGATAAAAAAAAAAAATGTCTTAACTCCTGTTGTTCCAAAACTTCATATTTTTAGGGACTCTAAAATAAGGATTTGAACTTGACTGACAGGGATTATTCCATTTTCTTTCTTCAGGGCATGCATAATTGCTAATTCTTGCATACTTTATCTTTGAATAAGCAAACCATGAAAGAACGAGAATGATAAGAAACTCCATGACATCATGCCATTGCTCTTCCAATACAGAGCAGGAGAAAGTGTTGGTTTTGCTTTCCCTCTTCTGCTATGAATCGCAAGATGCCTCCTTCACTTTCCCACTTTCTAGAGAAGAAAGCTAGTAACTATACATCATCCACGCAGGAATAAAATGGGCTGATATGGGTGGTGGTGATGGTGTTTCTCATTTGGAAAATATTTTAGCTACTTCAGCATCTTTTATATGTTGATTTCTTGTCTTTGAGCTTCTGAGGAATTTAGATAGTAAACTTTCCTTAATCTTGGTTGAGCAAGTTTTTAATCTGTAAATTTATGTTGTCAAATGATGCTTGTTCATTTGCATTTTCAATCTCGAATTATATTCTGATCTCACTGAAATCTTTAGCAAAGTCACTAGCAACATCTGTGGAGCTGTGATTTTATTCTTCATGTTTAGTTGTTAGTGCTAAATTAGTAAGTTTGTTTGCATATTAAGCTCCATTAAATCTACTAGGAAACATATGTTTCATTTGTGGAAGAGTTTAAGACAATTTAACATCTTCAGCACTAAGCTGCTGCTCTTATTTTCTCTATTATAAATAAAAAGGTTGGACCTGAATGAAGCCAAATGCATACTCAAGCTGTACATGTCTCAGGCTGACAGGATCAGGGCCTTAAATCTGGCAGTCCTAACTATGCAACATATTCCCCAGTCAAAATTTCTTTTTATTAACTAATTTTGACAGCTATCACGACATAAATCCAAACAAATACTTAGCATTAGGAAGGAGGAGTGTGAATATTATTTTTGTAAAAACTCATTAATAGAATTGCTAGACCACAGTGTTTCACACCAAACTAGCATTTCATCCAAGCACCAATTGTTCAAGATGCTTCAATAAATATTGCTTAAAATGAAAATGCATGTATCAGTTGAGAAATGTTTTTCAATTAATGCTTAGTTATAAAAATCTTTATACAGTTGCATGTTTAGCAACTGGATTCATGTTGACATTGTGTAAAGCAATGTAAGAAGTAATTAACACTGGGTCATTTCATAGCTTTAGGAGCTTGAGGGGGGACTGAATACTGGCCCATGAGAAAAGAGGTGGCACTGTGGCTTCATCAAAGTCATTAGCAGAATAATTCCCACTAACTCCAGTAGGACCAGAAGTTCACCCTAGGAATACAAATTTAAAACTGAGGTGAGAAGTGTAACAAGGGCATTCAAGTGAGGAGGAAAACAGTGGCATTCTTCAGTTTAGACTGTAACTATCTCACATCCAAAAAAAAAAGAATATGCCAAGTGATTCACAGTGCTTGAACTTTATGTAGTTAGTATATTCTGTCAACAGAAAGTAAGAAATGTTCAAGATTCATTAACCCCAATATGACGCCTTTATAAAATAGAGATTTTTAAAGAGAATGAGTTTCAAATAAACAGTTCTTAGTAGGAAATATTATGTCTTATTTATGTGCATGTGTATGCATATATCCGTCACCACTGGACAAGAGCCCAAATCTAAAACAATCTCTACAATTTACACAAAGACTAATAAAAATTTTAAATGAAAGGAAAATGTAGCAATTTCTAATCAAGTTATAGTGATATGCTTTGTGTGTGTCATAAAATGACAGCCTGTAAGACTGAGTGACAATCTAAAATTGAAGCAAAATTGTTTGATCTTTTTTAGTTCTTATAAAATCATTATACTCATGGTATGCTGCACAAAGGATAAGGAAAATTAATGTGCTTTTTCAAAATCCTGGAAAGTACTAAGGGTACAAAAGCCAGCCTGCTTTTAAAATAAAACACATCGGACATATTATTTAATCTGGGGCAAGGAACACAAGAGAAGAAATAAAGGATGATCTGGTGTTGAATAAACATGGGACAGGTGGCTCTGCTTACTTACTTAAAGCTGCTATTCACTTAAAGCTGTTATTAGGCTGTCTTAAGAAAAAAAAAAAAAGGACAATGGAGAAAGTTGTATGGATTTGTGGGGACTTGAAGACCTCTAAAACTACCTTTATAACTACTTCTGTTTTTTCTCTTATGTAAAAGAAACTGTTAAATACCTTCACAAAGGTATTTGTATGGCCCTGAGTATCTGTCAACAGGTTTCCCCCCAACACCACCGGACATTGATCAAAGAGCAGTCCAGCTTGTCCCTTGGAGTCATTACTGAAAATACAAGGGAAGCAAACAGCATATCAAAAGGCAGCTGAATATTAGTGGAGTTCACAGTGCAGATGGAATTACCATCTCAAGTAAGATATAATGCTTAGTATAAAAACTTTCTTCTTTTAGAGATGATTTTACCACAAAAGTAGCTTATATAGTATCAGACTATCTGTCCCAGTTGTGGAGTCTCATTTTCCAAATATATTTGAGGGTCAGCCTAATTGCAAGCTGGGAATGCACTGCATTTTTTCCCATCTGGATTCTCATACCAAGCTAAATTTCATTAAAGCTTAAATCGGTTTAATTTCCAATCCAGGCTACCTTATATTTTATCTCGTCATTTTTCTCAAAATTCTAAAATACTATCACTGCTGCAATACTGTTCATTTCCACTGGCACTCTTGAATGATCTTTGATTTATGCTAGACTGCTTGCTAAAGCATCCTCAGTTATGTCATCCAGATTTGCATCTTTGGCATTGAAAGAATCTTCAATTATATAGCAGTCACAAGAAACCTTCCTGTCATACCAAAAAAACCCCAAAAAACCTCCAAACCAAAACAAAAAAAACCAAACCCAAACCAAAACCCATCAAAAAACTTAGTTTTGTTTTAAGAATATTGAAGACCTGCAAAATTTCCTCAAAGAGCTGAAACATGCAGGGGGGTTTGTATCATTTAATCTGCAAACTGTTCTCATTCTTCCAGTAGAACTATGTTTTAATACAATCATGTGTAATACTTTGTAAAATGTATGTGTACAATGCCATAACTATTCGAAAATGTTAATCTTTGTGATTTGGAATAAGCTTTCTGTAACAACTGAGAGATCAGCGGGGACTTTGCAATTTCTGTTCTGCGGTCACCAAGTCATCACTTCTGTCTGCTCCTGCTTTCACTCTCTCAGATGCAGTGACTGACACTTTACTGGTATATGCAATAGTAGTCATTCTTTAGTGGAAGGCAGTATATAAAACCAAATACATCACCTTACTGCAACAAGTCTAGAGGAGTTACAACCTATTGCAACCTTATCTCAATTCTACTACTTACAATTAGATGAGCAGTATAGATAAAAAAGTAACATCTTATCCTAGAATGCTTTCTTCTCATTTTGAGATTATTTTGCATAAGGAGGGGAGAAGGGGGAAAACTATCCTTATTTGTTAAGACATTTGTTTCTAAACACAAAACATATTTACTGCTTTCCATTTTAAATAGCATGTTGTAATCCAGCTACAAAACCTGATTGAAAAGAAAACAAAACTCTCAGTCAGGCAAGTATATAGGTGAAACCCTCCCAATATAACCTCTTCTGTGCCATGCACGTGCATATGCATACTCTCTCAAATTACCTAAGAAATGACATCACATTAAAAAAAGAGCTCTTTTCTTACTATTGTAACTATGTATACATGAAAACAAATAATTTTTCCAACATATTTAAAAATTGGAACTGATGAGGTCAAATCTATCAGATCACCTAGCATGTAAAACTTTGAAAAATCAGAGGAGGTTTGTTGCTTTTTTTAATGGACTGCTACAAAACAGTAATCAGCCCTTTAAGCTGAGGAGGAAAAAAGACTCCCAATACTCAATGACATTTTGTAGTTGCATAACTTTTAAATTTTTTTATAGCATTCTTGACAACTGAAAAAAATGAAGCTATAACTACAGGACATTTGTATTTAAAAGAAGGCTCTACTATTGGAAAATGTAGCATTCAAACTATAAAAAACCAGGCATTGGTATATGGCTGAAATGCATTTAAGAGCACAGCTGTGCTTGCTGACCAAAGAAACTGAAGTTGCATGCTGTTTTATATGACGGACATGTGTCGTGCCAGCCAGAGGGAAAAGCACGAGAGAGAGCGGTTGGGGACAAGGCTTTCCAGGCTGCGGAGGAGAAGCTGGCTCGGTGCACAGACAAGGGTGGCAGTTCAGAAGCCTCCAAAGCAGAAAAACATCTATCTTGCAACAAAGCAACCTGAGAAAGATTAGTATCATTGACAAATTATTATTTTGAGCAAATCCTGTGAATACTTGTGCCAAAGAACCTCTAAGAGTGATGAGCAAAAGACAAATTCAGGAGAAAGATTACAGAGGGCAGCCTGGCAAGGATGCAACTAACAAATTAGTTCGCGTTTTATAACAAATAGCATTTTAAGTTAGCTCTACTTTCACGTATTTCAGCATCTGTATCGGATCAGCAAGGATCAGCTACTCTTTCAATCCCGTCTTATTTATTTATGATGTATTTTCAAAAGAGGATGCTTTTTAAAGCATTTTATAAGAGGAGCTTAAATTAATACCATATATCAGAAAGAAGTAAGTAATTACCAGTGGGCTTGAGGTATTTTGTGGCAATATGGGGACAGAAGCTGGTGAAAAGTATTATCCTGACCAGAGACACCTCTACTTTACAAAGATATTTGATCTGCTAATTAGCACAAATGTTAGATCCTGTGCAAATGCCAAAGCAGAGATAAAAAGGCACTCTAACAGTTATTCTACTGTTTGCTAATTATTTCCTAATAGTTTTGCCTGTCTCTAGTTCAGAACCATTTTGCTTGTCAGTTTTATCCTTCATTTCAAATAGCCTTCATATACTGCATCTAGAAGGTTTTAAGTACTCCAGTATCCTAAACACATACCTTTTTTCTACTGCCTAACCAAAGAACTCAGCAATCAAAGGGTGAATTTTGCAGCACCTCTGAGGATTTCAATAGCACAATATGTTGCTGTTACTTGTGGTTGGAAAACAGTGCACAAGCAGCAAGAAAATGTGAAATTTTAGTGGTTTGCAATTCTGGATCAGCTCCAACTGCAAAAGTGATACTCATAAGAGGATTGAGAAGAAATTTCATGGCATTTTGACATATGCTCACTCCTGACATAAGCGTTGACAAAATGAAAACTTAATTAACCTGAATTACCTTATTTAAAAGAAAAACTGTGTTGGAAAGGATTGATACTTGAGAAAAACAAGACCAACCCAAATCAACCCCAGCTATGTAGATGAAGACATAGCTCTTAAATACTTTGGTTTGAGAATGATATAATATTCAGATACAGTCTCAGAGAACATAATAATTTTTTCATAAATAAAACTTACAGTTTCCCTATACTATCCAGCAGAGAGTGACAGGCACAGAAGTGATGGTCATTATTTTCAAATTTGAATTCCAAAAGCTAACCACTTAACAAAAAATAAATCAAATTGAGCATTAGGCAGAATCGATACATCTTCATACTTCATGCCCGAGTCATCAACAAGCCAGGAGAATACTGTTTTGAGAAGTAATATAAGCAATATCAACATGAACCTCTTTGGACCTTAAGTTACATCTTCTTGATGCCAGGCGAGATCTCCAACCACTAGGCTATTGCTCAAAAGTAATGGCACCACAAGCTCCTCTGGCCCCAATTTAAACGAACATAGTGAGTCCTGTTCTTATTTTAAAGGAAACAACTTCCATCATGAACTCTAGCAGAATACTAAAATCCTTTCACTACATTCATTCGGAAATTTCAAGCCAACATCATTCAATGTTAAAATATAATATTAATGAAAATATAATTTCTTGCAACTTTTTACATTCACAATACAAGCACTTTCATATTACAGTACTGAGATTTTGGACATGCATTATCTGCTAAATGTTACTGTATAGCTTGCTTTTTAATTTACACCTATTTTTGTACAGAATATGCCATTCAGTCCACTAACCGGATTCATGTCTTATCTCTCTTCTATGGTTTCAGATAGTAAGAAGGGATCATTCTATACCATAATTATTCTAATTTCTCAAACTTGTTTATCTGATCTAGATAGAAAATGTTAAAGTAAAAACGAAGCAGCAGGAGCTCTACTGGCAGATTAACCACCAATTTTCTGGTCTTACTAAGCTTCAGTCAACAATACAGTTTGTTTCTGGGTCCATTAAAATCAACCGTTCAGCTTTTGTTAACTTCAATGTGCATTGCAGTTAGGGGATTTTTTAGATGCAATTTTACTTGAAATGCAGATTTAGAGGTCATAAGATCATAAGAACAATAAGTACAATTTTAGTATTTCAGAGGGACATTTTGAGCTCATACAAACAAATTCCTAGGCAGTATCAGCTGTCTCTTCGTGGATGATGTCCTGTCTCTGATACCGCTCAAACGTGGAGAGAAATAACGGGGAGGAAGGTATCCTGAATTAGAAATCTCCAAAGCAACTACTCAGAGGGGCAAGGAACACAGTTGTGGATTGCCTTGACACTTCCTCTGATATTTCTTTCCTAGAACAGTGGATGAGGGAAGAGAAATTTCGTAGTTATGAAAACTCCTGCTAAGGGCAGATATTTCTATTTGATACTTCATTTGGTGCTAGGCCTCAACTACACATACAATTTCTGTACCTAATTGAGGCTGGGCACCCCTGTTAACAGCATGGATTTTAGGAGAAGTGCTGTCTCATCCCGATACTCAAAAGCTGAAGCTCTCAGGTTCAGAACACAGGTGTTCTTCTTTCCAGGAGTAAATACAAAATTCTGCTCACTGTTTTTGGATTCAGTAGCAACATCAAAATCAGAGAAAAGCCCCCAAATCCTTCTCCAAGCTTAGCTCAGGTGAGCTAACATATTTTCTTTTTTTCATAGCATCAAAACTGAAAGAAAAACTGTTCAATAATTAATCTTTTCTTCATGAGCACCAAGACCATCATCACTCTCGATTTCTCAGCACAGTTCTTCTATATATTTATGTGGGGTTTATGAAATAAACAGAACTTTTCAGACTCAGGAAACCTATTAGAGAAGAAAATACTGAACTGATTTTAGTGATTATAGTATATGCATGCATCTATTACAGGTATGAAAAGCTGATTTTGTAATTGCAGTCCCATCTCAAAACTGCAGTGCTTTGATGTTTAGATATTTCCTTCAGCTGTCAAGTGGAAGTGTTATCACAGATATCTAAATATATGTCATTTAAAATGGTCAAAGTAGCATCAGGAGGCTTCAAGAACTTTTTATACAATAACTGAAAAAAAACGGAATTCATTTTTGAAAAGTATGAAATGTATAAACTAAAACTCTGAAATGGTGAAGTGCAATAAAAAACATTAAAGAATACAACTGAACATTAACAGAGAGAAAGCAATAGACATAATGTCTCTGAAACAACTAATGCTTATTTGTCCCCAAAACATTAGTGGGTGAAGAATGACAATGGAATAACACTGGAAAACAGTTTTTAAATTGTATTATTCATATTAATCAATTATTAAAATAATATTATCTTGATTGCAGATAATTTTGCATTATTATATTCTCCAAACTACTACATCTGGACTAGTACCTCATAGTTGCTATCATAATTAAGCTCAAATTCTACCTTGATTAGCATTGAATTAAAGTGGTTGAAAATGATCCTGAAGAACAAACTCTGCATAGAATTTAATAATATAGCTTTAATAGGTCTGTATTTTGCTGTAGAAAACCTAAATTCAACAGATCTTTACTCCCCTAAAGCCTTGCGTCACCATAGTTAAGAAATGCTGAGCCACAAGCTGATCAAATGAGGCACTGATGGAATGAGGGTCCCTTTCTCTGATATACAAGATCTTGCCAAAGAACGGACGTGGAGTGGGTGGGCACTTAGATGCACTCAGTGAATACAAGGTAATTCTTAATTGCTATGACTTGGGTAAGGTAATGCAGTGGAGAAATACAGGGCAGACAGGGACACAGAGGGCAGACAAACTGCCAGTGAGGGTGACAACTGCACGTCTGTTTGAACGGCAGAAATGAACAACAAAGATGCAATATTAAATTGTTTTAGAAAAGCATGTATTCAAATTATACTGAATGAGCACAAATTAAAGACCAAAGAAAGATACAAGTAGATTGTTTTCTCTTTTTCTGCAGTCAACCATTATAAAGAACTTGTCCCATTAAATATCAAGATTTGTGGCAGCTGAAATTCAATAAATATATTGCTCAATGGTAGTAAAATATGAATGGGTAATACAAAGCAGTCTAATCAGTTCTGGTTTTAGTCAAAAGCAATGCTGTGGCATCACCACGGTGACAAAGTCCCACTTGTATAAAAAGCTGAGTTCAGGGAAGTACAGACTGTTCTGCGTACCAATGCTAAATCGCTGTTGTGGACGTATCTTACAGGTATCACTTTACAACAGTTACCTTTTTCCACTGTTTAAAATAAAATATAATGAAGGTATTCAAACACTGGAAATGTGAAAATGTGACATATCATATACCATATACTCTTTTGTTTGCTACACATGTTCTGGTCTCAAGTAACTAGTTATTTATAGTTGTATATCCTATATTGCAACATGAATCTGACACATATAAATTTTTTATCATAGTCAGGGAAAAAAAATCCTCCCTTTAATCCACACTACTGCTTATTAATAGCTTCCATCCAAGTTTCGGTCTTGCTTTCTGTCACATGATATTAACACCTTTGAATAGAAGCCTGAAATCTGGAAAAAGAAAATGTACTCATGTGGTAAAGACCTTTTCTTTGCTACTGGTCATTTGTTGACTTGGTGTATTTTGAGGGGGTTTTTGTAGCCTGTTGAAATGACACTAACAATGCCACAACTGTCATTTTTCTCAAGGGACACTACTCTACAACATAACAAAACTAAACTTTGTAAGCTATTTCAGACTACTAAGCAAAACCTTTCTATAATGAAAGAAATGGGAAGAACATGCAAAAAAAAAGTTTATCATTCACTAGATATGAACTGGTACATGAACTCAGAACTGGTACAATCCTCTCAGAAATACGAAACCTGAAGAAAATTTATTAAAACTGTGTTAAAGTGATTCACTCTTGAATAGGATGTATAGCGTGGACTAGTAAAGATCTGGTCTGGACAGAAACAATGACCAAGAATTTAATGAAAAATGTTGAGATTTAAATAATATTTTCATTTCATATTGAAAGAAAAAACACACCTTGTGTAAAAAACAACACCACCAATAACAAAAAAACCCTCACAACAAACATTGAAAAGAAAGTACAACCAGATATAGTAGGTGACGTTGGAATATTAACAGTCCAATATTAGGATAGTCAGTTAGTATATGAAAGATTGGTTTTGAGCTGAAGCTTGCAAACCAAAATAACAGTTTTCTTTATCTTTCCTTTACAGTTCTATTTAAGTACACTTTGCTTTTAATATACTGTTCATTGTCTCATATTTCTGCATATTGAGGAAATGTTTAATTATCTCAGCATTATCCTTCTTGTATCTGTTGTGTGATGATAAAGAAACAACTGAGTCCATGCAGCTCAGGAGACCTAAATGCAAGTAAATACTGTGATGGATAGCGGGTGAGTTAGCAATTTCAGGCTATATCCATCTTCAACACCAACTTCAGAAAATTCTCTAAACAATTTCTCTTTAAAAGTACAACTAACTACAATAGATACCAGCAGAAGGCAAGATATGCAGAAAAATATTTCTCAGTAGCCATTTCTAAGCATGATAGCACTTTTTATAATTTTAAGTTAACTTGGGAAGAAGAGGCCAATCTAAAGCTGTACAGGAAACATTTGAGATACACAGCACTCAGCATTAAAATGAAATGTGATCAATACACTCTTTAAAAGAGAATGCAAAAAGAATGGCAACATAAAGGAGTTTATGATTGGTTAAAAGCTGACAAACAAGTCCAGCATATTTTTGAAGGAGTGGGGGAGAGGAGGCTTATGATGTGTGGGCAGTGTTCTGACATAAATAGACATTTTAAAGAATCCAAAAGAATAAGAGAGAAAGGCCTCTGGAATCCAAAATTGAAATCTACCCAAAACCACACAACTGCGTATGCGGGTATTAAAAAAAAATAAAAAAGAAAAGAAAAAAAAAAAGATGCTTATCTTACATGAAAAGATTCAAGAAAGGGAACAAAGAATATTGCTTTGTGAATTTGCAAGCAGGGACAAGAAGTCCAAATTACATCATCTCCCATAATGTCTTCTGTTGCATTAGTGAAGATAAATTGCTATCAGTCTAACAGCACAAAACATTTTTTAATTTTAAATTGGACAAAGACGTATACGCAAGTATTTTGCCAGGACAAATTTAACTGGATATTAAGACAGCAAATAGATGAAACTCTGGGAGTGTACTAATGGCATATAAATGAAAAACAAACTAGAAAAATAAAGTTCATAAAATCACATCAGTTGGAAAATAACTCTAGAGGCCATCTGGTCCAACACCTTGCTCAAAGAAAGGTCACTTTCAATCAGGTTGCTCAGGCACACGCCCAGTGAAGTTCTGAATACCTCCAGCGATGAAGATGCCACAAGTTCCCTAGGCCCCTGTTCCAGTATTTCACCAGTCTCATGGTAAAAAACAAGATATATCTTAATATATAATCGAAGTTTGTTATTGCAATTTGTGTCCACTAAGCCTTCTCTTATCTGGCACCTCTGAGAAAGGTCTAGCTCCATCTTCCAAAGACCTGGAAGAAAGTCTTAGCCTGGAGAACAGGAGGCTGAGGGGAGATCTTATCACTGTCTACAACGACCCGAAAGGAGGTTGTAGCCAGGTGGGCGTTGGTCTCTTCTCCCAAGTAACAAGCAATAGAATGAGCGAAAATGGCCTCAAGTTGCACCAGGGGAGGGTTAGATTGGATATTAGGAAAAATTTCTTCAACAAAATGGTTGTCAGTCATTGGAACAGGCTGCCCAGGGAAGTGGTTGAGTCACCATCCCTGGAGGTATTTAAGAGACATGTAGATGTGGTGCTTAGGGGCATGGTTTAGTGGTGGACTTCACAGTGCTAGGTTAACAGTTGAACTTCATGATCTTAAAGGTCTTTTCCAACCAAAACGACTCTATGATTCTATGACCACCTAAAGTTCGGCAGTTGTAGACAGTAATAAAGTCCCCCAAAGCCTTAAATAAGCCCTAGTTTCTCAGCTGCTTCTTGTATATCTGGCTCTCCAGCCCTTCAAGCATCTTGATAGCCATCCTTTGCTCTTGCTCCGGGTATGTCAATGTCTAATACTGGGGAGTCCAAAATTGGACCCAATGCCCCAGATTCACTCTCACAGGTGTCAAACAGAGAAGTATTACTTCCCTCCATCTCCCAATCGTGCCCCTGCTATGTGCTTAATATCCTCCTACAGTGCAGGTTGCTGCTAGCTTTCACTGCTGCCAGCCCCAGGGTGGCTCCTGTGTAGCTCACTGTACCTCAGGGCCATTTCTGCAGAGCTGCTGCCCAGGCAGGCAGAGTGCAGCATGCACTTTTCCTAGCAATACCAGGGAAAAATTAGATATTGTTGCACTAAACTGTGTCTTCTAAATGGCAAGATTAAGGAGAAGTTTAAGTACATCTTGCAATGCATAAAGATTCTGTCAACCACATTTCAAAATTAACAGATTCATCAGTTGAAAGATCAGAACCGTATCAACATTGGCAACTAAAAATATTATAGGTGAAACCGTAGCTTATGAACAGATCCAACTGAAAAGGAAGATATTTTTGGAGACAAGTGAAGCAAAGATCAATAAATGGGGAGATCAAATATTTACTCCTATGAGCTGATGAAGCAAGTGCCAGGAGTAAAACAGAGCAAACATTTGCACTCAATTAACCCTTTTTGCAGAGAACATGTCTTGAAGCCATCACTGCCAGCTGAGGTCCTCAGCAGTGGGTTGGGAGAAGAACCTGACCTAGAACAGACTCAGCAGAAAGACTGAGGGTTTATTGTTTTCAGGTTTGTTTACTGCAATGAAAACATCAAGGGAGTACATCCTTTATTCCTGGCATCCTTTACTTTTACATTTGTAAAACACTTGCGTGTTAACTATTCAGAATGTACCAGCTGTTATGAGACCCAACAGGCAAATGACCCTCTAGAGCTTGCTGTGTGTCTCCAAGACCATGTTCAGAGGCAAACTGCCAGATAGCCAGAGAGGAATGGTTTGCCGTACATTTACAGTGACACCTTGAGTTGGATTGGGTATAAAATTTGTCTTAATTCTAAGTTTGAACTGGAAGTAGTAAAGCATTGCTCTTGCCCATATTCAAGAAAAGTCCAGGCATGTTCTCCCCTTACTCAGACAAAAAGTTCTTGAAATATTTTTTGAGCAAAGGATGGCAAAATTACTTCCAAATATGCCTGAAATGTTTACTTTTTGCATTTATTTTCTCCATGGTAACGTAGACAGAACAGAGTGTACTACACTTTAGGTCAAAAGCCTTAAATATTTTCCTGTCAAGCCCGAGTCTAATATCAATTCATTGCCAAAAAGAATCAGCTGTAATCACCATCTGGAATGTGCTGTGAGTCTAACTGTGACATCCTTAACACATTGCTGAGAAACATATGAGCTCATACTTAGGATCTTCCTCATACTTGTTATTACTGTATTTGTAAGTCATGTAGCCAAAACTGAAATAATTTCAATTAAATTCTTGCAGTCATTTTGCATTTGAAGGTGTCATTCATTTGACAGATTCAATGTAAGGATGATTAAAATGTTCATTCATCTATTTGAATATATTTGCATATGCAAAATAAAATATGAACAAAATCTCTAGCCATATGATTTGGGAAGGAAGACTTACAATTTTTTATTTATCGACTCCTTTTGAGTCTTTATTTTCCACTTAAATCTGGGATAAGGAAAGAGAGTGTTTGTGTGTACTTTGGGTAACTTTCAGGTTCATGATGACACATTTTACCAGGTGTTTCCGAAAACAAAAAACCCTAGGTTATCTCCAGCAAGTATTAGCAATTTCAGCAATTAATATTCATGCATTTCAAAAAGTACCTAGCTGTCTTGCTGTGCTGACAGCTTAAAAAAGGTCATTGTGGCTTATCAATAGTCTATGAAATTATACTTCATCTCTATAAAATCCAGCGCAGCTCCTCAAACTTTAAATAATGTCATGGTATTATTCATCATCTTAAAAAAAAATACCAAACAACCCTCCAAAAGTGAATTAATAAACATGAATTTAATATATTGGGGTTTATTTTGAAAAAAATCCTATCAGTCCATCACAAGCAACTTCACGATGAGCTCTTTTTTCACTTTTCACTGGAAGGTGACTTCCCACTCAGCTAGTTTTTACAGGCACAGTTTTAACAGAAGAGTGGAACTCACACCCAGATGAACACCACTGTGGTCACATTAGCAAGTTTCAAGTTCAGTTTTCATCAGAAGTTCACTTAGCCTTGATGGAGATGTATATTAATGAGACACTAAGGCTGGAAAATCTCTGCAGCTACTGAGCAAGTTTTGAAGGAACTGGAGAGTGTGCTGAGAGACAATACTTTAAACTGTTTGACTCGTACCTCTCCAGTAAAAAATAGCGTGTTCAAAAAGTCAGAGGAAAATCGTTTAGTATAATTATTGAAATACTTGTTACAGTGTCACCTTCCAAATAAAATACACTTATATGCAGAACAATATCTATTCTTTTGACGGCCATCAAGAACATTGCTTCAAATCAATTGGTTTGGGGAAAGGTGACACTGGAACAGTTATAAAAGCAGCAAGAGAGTTTTAAGTATTTTCAATCTTAGAAAAAGGGGAAATGAATGAAGGCATAGAGTCAAGGGGTAGAGAAAAGCCAAGTAATTTTAAATACTTTGCAATCGTATGTCAAAATACTAAAACAAGACTTCAGCTAGTTTGTTGGTATGATGATGTCAAAAAAATTTTGACCAGGAAGCCATTTGAAAATTTCAATCACTTCATGTCAAGCTACTCTTGAGTTAGAAAAGCTTTAAAGTGCTATATTATTACATTAAATTAAAAAGTAGAATTGTCATACGTGAAATATCAGATCTGAAACAACTGCACAATGTTCTTCTTTTGCTAAGAGGTCTGAGACTGAATTCGCATGCTTAGTTGATTGCAGCTTATTGCTTCGTAATGGAGCTAATAAAAAGTATAGGAGGGAAAAAATGTCCCTGGTGTAAAAACACTGACTCAGCTCCCTTGATTTCATTTGAGTTCAATTCACTTGCCTCCAAATGAAATCAGTCCAATATTCTTAAAAGAAATGATAATGAGATCATTAGTCTTTATCCAGCAGATGTTGATAACTCAACAGTGACTATTTTTTAGAACAGTATGTTTAAGTTCCAGAAGCTCCCTCTTTCCAGGAAGGTTAATTACTCTAATGTTTTTATCTAGTTCTCTAACAGTAATACCCTGTGTCACATGGCAATATCACTTTAAAAATAGGGCAGATTAAACAAATCTCTTTACTTGTCCTGTAAAAATAATGCTTGTGGTTTAAAATGCATTGTTGTAAGTATGCCATTAATGGCTTGTCTTCTAAAACATTTCGGCATATGTAACTACAGTATTATGTTCTTCATAAACCCTGAAGCAATGTTGAAAGAAGATAAACGACGACTTAATTCTAACTGCTATTGGCTAAATCTAAATGTGCACCGAACAGATAAGATCAAAATTAAGCGACATTGAAGATCTGCTTATGCAGAGCAATATGTACTTGCTAAATTTTACTGCAGATTATTTCTGCAATTTTCATGTTTAGCATTTTTAAACAGGAAAAAAGCATACTGGTATGAAAAACAAGACAACAATTTACACCACATTTTTAATATTTCGCTCTGTTCTGCAAAGTGCTATATGGTCTTATCTTAACAAAACACAAGTTTTTGAATGATCAAGCCCAAACTTGACATTTAAGTAACCCAAGGCTTAACATGCATTCTCAGCTTTTGCTTCAGTGCCTTGAAGCTGGATGCAAATAATTCATGTGCTGAATTTTAAGGACAGTCCATGGGTCAGGAAAGGGCGGCCCACCATATCAGCCCCTCCCTGAGAGAAATGCTCAGCTCTCTCAGTGGAGAGGGACTACCACCTCTGCTGGGACCGTGCTGATCCCCATACTCATGAACAGCCTGGAAAAGGGATAAGAATGTTTGCTGATAATAATTAGGCTAATACGGGCAAGGACCAGTTGAGAACTGAAGAAAAACATAAAAATGAACAATAAAATGACAGAAGATTTTCTATTTAAGTGCAAAGTGACACACAAAGTTAAAAAAACCCTTAAATTCATATCCAAGATGATGAGCACTGAGCTAACTATTATATCAGGAGCAAGATCTTGCATGAATATAGTCCCATGAAAAGAATAGTTTAATGCTCAGCTCTGGTCAAAAAAGTAAACATGTGTTGGAAGTTATCGAGAAAGAAAAACAAACCAAAATAAAGATCACTGCGCTGTGGTAAAACCTGTGGCTTTCTTGCAACTTAAACAGATATTTTTTACTAAATTGGAGACAGAGTACCTAGCACTCAGCAAGAGTTGCTTTCTAACATCTGTTGTCCACTATTATTCATAACCAGAAGAGTCAGACTTGCTAAACAAAATACTGGATTGCAATTAGCAACACAGGAAAAAAGTAACGAGACTCTCAATGAAAAATTGCTTTGAAGCAGAGTATCTTTACCTTAAAAACTCAGTGATTACACTTCCCACATTTTCCACTTCAAATAGCAACTTCATTACTTTTCTTTCAGAAATAACTAAATTACAGCAGTGTTCTTATGAAAAGCAAAGAGAAGTTACACTTAAAAAAAAAAAAAAAGACTAGCAGATGAACAGTACTGACTTTGACAAAGGACAAACAGCAAAATCACAACTATTTTGCTATCATAATTTTAATTACGTAGTGTAATGTGTTGGCATTTTACAGATAGCAAAAGAAAACAGTCCCTGCTCCAAAGAATTCAAGATCCAAAATTTAGATATGGAAGAATAAATGGCCAAAACAGACTTGCTGGATCAAAGGTGAGCCAGAATGGTAAGTCAGCAACAAAACATGAAGTTTAGCAGAATGAGTGGAGACTCGGATTTCTACTTGCATAAACAAATAGGAAAGAAAAGTACCACTGTCAGGGAAACAGAGTCAAAACAGAAGAAAAGATGGGAATTATCCTGTTCCTGAAAACTTGGGTGCCCTCCGGTAGTGCCAGTATTCTTGGTTGCACAGATCGCCTTTTTTTCCCCCAAACTGCCTCACTGACATCCTTGCAATAACCTCCTCGGTGTCACAGCCTGACTGCTTTCCGGGTATGATGCTGCAGCAGGAGAATCACAAATTATGACAGCATCCCTTTAAGTACCCTTCTCAAAGAATGCCTTGGGAAGGAGGCATCAGAGTAGGGATATTAGAAGCAGTTTTTATTTTTTCCTTCACAATTTAGAAAACTGAAGTGGTTCCAAAAAGGTTAGTGAATTGACTTCATAAACGTGGTGCCACGGGGATTAAAAAAAACAAGTACAAATGAATGGCTAGAGGAATGTCTATAAACTAATACTGACAAATAATTTCAGGGAATATTAATGTTGCTTTTCCATTAAATCCACTTCACTTCTATTCACAGCCATCTCTTTGCATTGTAGGAATAATTTGCCAAAGTAGGGTATTTTAAATTCATACTAGAGAACACTAGAAAACAGAATTGTTATTTATAGCTGGGAATACTTGTACCAGAAATATGACTGATTTTTTTCTGGCCAGAGAACACAAAAGCATGTGACCCATTTGTTCAGTCAAAATCAGCTGAAATTTGAAGACCAGCTTCACTTTTCATTCCAGCAGATGAATAATTGCTTTCAGAAATAATCCAGGAAACAGTTTCTACTCAATAAATTTGGAAAAATGCCATGTAAACAGTGAACAGGGAAAATTAGTTTTGACTGCTTAATTTTAATCTAGAGGAAAAATTGACTAATCTCTGTGTCAGAATTGTTAAGTGAGCAGACATGCCTACACCGTAATGAGACTGTTCTTCAAATAGCAGCAGGTCCCATCTCGTCTATTGGTTGTGTATCTCGGTAACAAATTTGCACTGTAGTGTAACCAAGTGCAGTCAGGCATTAAATAAGGAAACTAGCATTCCTGGAATCATTTATAAATGAGGAAATTAGTATTTCTAGAATCAGCTACATTTACTTGAGGAAGCAATAAAGAACACATGAATTATTCCACATGAAAAGAGAGTTTCTAATAAAATGCATCCAAGGTAATAACAGACTACGATATAAAAACACAACTGTAGGGATGAAAAGAAATTTATAGCTCTGTAACTTGGAAATCTATGCTGTTGCTACTAGGGCACTGTGAATGCCGTAAGTACAGCTGGAAGAGGAGTTTTGGCTTGTCTCAGGCAGAGGAAAGCAAATGGACACCACATGAGGCTCTCTCTACATCCTGCATAGCTTTTCCCCATGATATGTGCAAGCATATTCCTCCTCTTTTGTAATGATAAGCTCAGCATTGTTTAAAAAATTACCTAGGGCTACTTTCAAAATCATAAAAACATGTTTCCTTTCTCAGAATAGAATAGTGTACATTTTAGAGTAATATATTTGATATTCAAAAACTTTGCAAGTAGTAAGTGCAAGATAAACACCAATAATGTAAGTTCACATGTGACTTGAAATACTAATTAACAAAGCAAACTCAGTGCATGCACTACAAAATGCACAAGTGTTCAGCAAAATTTTTAAAATAAGATTTATGTATTCATGCATTCTAAATGGAGCCTATACTATTTGAAAAGTTACCAAAAATAACAGTTTTGTAAATTCTAATGTGTTAGATATGTGTTAGATAGACTAATCTAACAAAACTGTTTTGCCTGCAGAATGATACTGACTCTTCCCTTTTCCTTTCTCTCCTAAGAAAACCACAGTAGCTCCTGGCGTGAAAATAAGCGAACAGTCACAGTCATAGTCCTTATGTTTCTTTTGTTGTTAGTCTAGAAAGATGGAAGTCTACATTTTTCTGACATGTTAGTAGAGCAAAATATTGGTGGAAAAAAATAACTCTGATAGAGAGTAAATTACTGGTGCAGCTCCTTCAAAATTGTTGCCGGAATCTGACCTTGTGTTTCTTATTCCTTATTAAAAATGTGCATACAATTAGTACATAATTTCTCTATTTCCACTGAAAGGCAGTAAGCCTTATCTGTGCCATTCCACTGACTCTACAAGTAACATTATCAGGAAGCATGCATTTCAGCTGCTGGTACGCTGGGATGTGTTTTCTGCTAATTGTTCTGTACCACTTTATAATTATGCTTGGTTTATTTAGTTTTGCCTGTAATGAGTAATTTTTAATAGACCCGATACATTCAATCTAGCTTGTAATACTGTATATAAATAGAAATATCGTAAGTATATTAGGGGAAAAGTTTGGATGTATTGAAAAACTCCTTTACAGTGAACTGAACAGGCCAATAGGATACCCTCCATTTGCCTCTCTAGCAGCTAACAACCTTCGGCAGACTTCTGCCGCATCTGAAATAATGTGACTTCCAACATCAAATAGAATATTTCAGGTAGCCCTATAGTGCAATTAATGAACAAATATAGAATGCCATTTGATGCAAGATTTCTTAAGAACTTGTCAATGGATTGTATAAGATATGAATGTCTTTGTCCTACTTAGCTGAGACAAGGGCATAGATCGCATTATCCATTATAATATGAAAACTGAAGCAAGTCTTTGTTGCCTGCTCTTGCAATTTAACTGTACTGCTTGTGATATTAGCTTTTTTCATCTTGCAGTCTTGTGATACTGTATTTAAATCCATTTTTAGACTAGAATATCATCATTTGAGGTCTTAGATTTTGTTTAGGTAATACTAAAAGTAGATAATATGATTCTTTTCAATGTCTCTTAATAAGCTAAATGTGTTGGGTTTGCGTGGCAGGGTTTTGGTAGCGGGGGGGCTACAGGGGTGGCTTCTGTGAGAAGCTGCTAGAAGCTCCCCCTGTGTCTGATAGAGCCAATGCCAGCCGGCTCCAAGACGGGCCTGCCGCTGGCCAAGGCCAAGCCAATCAGCGCCTCTGTGATAACATATTTAAGAAGTAGAAAAACACTTAGAGAGGGAGAGCTTTTGCAGCCGGAGAGAGGAGTGAGAAGATGTAAGAAACTCTGCAGACACCAAGGTCAGTGCAGATGGAGGGGGAGGAGGAGCTCCAGGCGCCGGAGCAGAGATCCCCCTGCAGCCCGTGGTGAAGGCCATGGTGAAGCAGGCTGTCCCCCTGCAGCCCATGGAGGAAGGATGAGGGGGTGTAGCGATTCCACCTGCAGCCCGTGGAGGACCCCACGCCGGAGCAGGTGGAGGCACCTGAAGGAGGCTGCGGCCCGTGGGAAGCCCACGCTGGAGCAAGTTCCTGGCCGGACCGGTGGACCCGTGAAGAGGGGAGCCCACGCCAGGGCAGGTTTGCTGGCAGGACTTGTGACCCCGTGGGGGACCCCACGCTGGAGCAGTTTGCTCCTGAAGGTCTGCACCCCGTGAGAGGGACTCCATGCTGGAGCAGGGGAACGATGAGAGGAGCCCTCCCCCTGAGGATGAAGAAGCGGCAGAAACACCGTGAGATGAACTGACCGTAACCCCCATTCCCTGTCCCCCTGTGCCGCTGAGGGGGGGAAGGTTGAAGCCGGGAGTGAAGTTGAGCCCGGGAAGATGGGAGGGGTGGGGGGAAGTGTTTTAAGAGTTGATTTTATTTTCTCATTCCTCTACTCTGTTTTTGCCTAGTAATAAATTAGATGAATTCCCTCTCTAAGTTTGGTCTGTTTTGCTCGTGACAACAATTAGAGAGTGATCTCTCCCTGTCCTTATCTCGACCTACAAGCATTTCGTTATGCCTTTTCTCCCCTGTTTGGTGAATAAGGGGAGTGAGAGAGCGGCTCTGGTGGGCACCTGGCCCCCAGCCAGGGTCAACCCACCACACTAATGTAACTTTTTTAGTTACTTCAATGAAAATACTGATGAGAATGTTCTGTTTATTCATATCCATTTCACTTCCTCCTCCACAAGATCAAAACACATAGATTTTATTCCATTTATTGGAAAACTAATGAATGATGAAGTTCACAACTGAAGAAATGGATGTGACAAAATTTGTCCATATATATCAAATGTCTAACAACACAAAATTGCTTACTGTGGTGAAATCAGGACAACGCATTTTCCACAAAGATTTCATGTTGCTATCTTCATTAACAGCTTCCATTTTATTAATTATAAATTATCAATCTTTAGTTACTGCGTTCAGAATTAGTTTAGCAGCTTAATAGAGAAGTGAATGGAGCTCAGTGTTAAATGAATATTGAACTACTTAAAAAAAAGATCACAACCAGTAACTGGTCCATTTTACAAAAACTCTTTACAGATGCAGTCAAACAGGCTCACCCTCTCTCAGTGACTCTTATCAGTTGTAAGACAAAGACCATATGCTTCCACCCTGTCCCATAGCCCACAGCCTCATGGCAAAGAGAGATGAGGCTTGTGCAAAATTTAGCTGATAGAAGAGCCAACAGTAGCTCCTACTTCCCAATGCAATGGACATCCCAGTGAAAGTGAATGAGAGAGCAGAGAGAACAAAGGGAAATGGCGGGGGGGAACAACAGAATGGCATAAACACATTAAAATTCTTATTCCTGCTATAATAATGAAAGAAAGAAATCTAAACCAGCTAAAAGCGTGAAGCTTCAAAACCAATCTTGGATTAACAGCAAAGAGAGATAAAGAGATAAAGTGGAAGCTCAGGCTGAGGACACGGTTCCCATCACACCCCTAGGAAGCATGGGCTGGAAGAACGCCAAGGGATCAAACTGTCTGAAGGTAGGATTATCTACACCTACAGCATTTACCTGACCTGGATAGACCCAGGACAGGATCCCGTGGAATAGTTCTGGTTATGTACATCTTTGAAGCACTATTTATTTCCTAAGCCACTTTTTTTCAAGCCAATTTAGGTCCCATGCAATGACGGTTTGCTCACTCAATAATGTGATGTCCTGTTCCATGCAGATAAAGTGTGCTCAAATGCAATTTAAAGGACAATCTAAAATAATATCTAGATGATGGGATATCTAGGGTCAAGCAAAACAAGGGAAAGTAGAAATTGACTGAATTTAAGGCAAGGTGGGTTAATAAATACATCATTTAACCTTAACTACACACGTACCTCAATTTTCCAGCTTTACATCATTTTCAGTGTTATTTGCCATCAAGTCAAAACTAAGAACAGAGAAGAGAGCACACTCCAGCATGCTCCAGAAATACCATACAGACATGGGCTGGCAGGGTTGTTGTCACTTTAAATGAAGTAAAATTCAGTGTGGTTATGGAGATAATATAAAACCTAAACTGCCGTATAAATTTATGATGGTTAAAGTCCCAATAAAGCTGCTGCCTATTTCCTTAGGTTCTTTGAAGGTGATAATAAAATGTCAAGATATGTAAGGTTTTGTGACAGCCCATACTGCTTAATGATGACTTTAAATTGAAACAGTTTGAATATTTTAAATAAATGCTATTTCTTCTCCTAATTCTCTGAAGGCCACTTTGGTAGGTCTTCTCAAAGCAGCCCCATACAAACCATCGGGACTTGGAACCTCACAGAATTAATAAGGGACTATTAGTCGCACTACTTTTAATAACAATATAACTAGCTTTTATATATTAGTTTAGTAATTTGATTACCTCATCATGATGGTGATGAGCCCTGTTTCAGGCTGAAAGACCTGCCTCCCAATCACAGGACATATGCCTAAAACACGACGGTACAGACTGTATTCAGTGGCAGAATCCTACGCTACCCTGGCCTCTGCTTTGTATTATTTACCCAACCACATCTGGGTCAAGGTGAATGTATGCATTTGAGGGCACAGCTTTTAGGATGGCTTTCAATCCTGTTCTGAAACCAATTTCTTGGCACAATTAATGGCATAAATATTAGGTATCACAAGTTCTCCCTAAACATAATTTCCACGGTAATTTTTGTGCTCTCCATATTATTAGCTTTTTACTGTTGCAAAGAGCAGAGAAGGTATGTAGACCTTAAGATGAAAAAAGTATTAAATAATGTATGTTGTAATTGAAAAGTAAAAGCCAGACAGCATCAAAAGTGTTCCAGGCAGTATAACGGTTTTATCTGTTCCTGAAAATGAGTCGTCATATTTCAGCAAATGCATGGTCACCAATCTCAGTCTGCATAAAAATCTGTTATGGTTTTACGTGACACAGTAGTAGATTTGATAAAAAAAAATAAAAAATATTTCATATTGGGAAACACATTTCTTTGGAAATGAAAGAACATCACTTCTTCCAACATTTTCCGGAGAAGTGAGGAGTAAGTTAATGAGCTGACAATGTTGAAATATCCTGTCTCTTAATTAAAACTAAAATTGTAACAACTGTATATATAATAATGCAAATGAAAAATAAAGGTGAACATGGTTTTAGGTTGTGGAGCTAAAATATTCTAGCTTAATTGAAGAATATTCTTCTTGATTCTTCCTGTTGGTAAACTTGACATTACCATATTTTGTTCTTTACTGAAGCAAAGAAAGATGTCAAAATCATAAAATCCTTCACAAAACAGAATTGCTGAACAACAGATTGTCATGCAACTGGGACTGCCGTCTCTTAAAGTCACATCCTGAACATATAAAATTGTGGTCCTACATTCATTGATGTTTCTTTGCCAGCATCGTCTAAATAAAAAAATAATAATAACAATGGATTTGAGAAGTGAAAATAAATACCTTCATTCAGAGCATACTGAACTAACAAAGAATCACAAATCTGCACTGGGAAACCAATCAATATTAAAGTCATAAATAAATAGTTACTATACTGTCTTTCCTCATGGTTAGGTTGCACTCCAGATTGACATGAACAGAACATACATATATGTCTCTTACCTGTAGATAAATAAAATACCATAATTTACTTCTCTGAGATAACAAAATGACCTTTGAGCTCAAAAATGACAAAAATGCGTTCTGAGCTAACAAAATAATATTGCTTTCTTCCGGGGGGGGGGGAGGGGCGGGGGAGAAAAGGGGAAGGGTGGGGAGAGAGAGAAGAGAAGGCAGTAACTGGAAAGTGTGGGGGATTGAGGGGGAGAAGAAGGAAGACAGAACAGTCAAAGCTGCTGTACGGATGGTGGTTCTGCATCCTGTTATTTTTATGACAAAGGACATATTTCCCAATAATAGTAGTTGAAGCAAGTCTCCTGATTCTTTTTTCTAGCTTCAGACTGAACAAAGCTGATGGAGTCTTTTCTGACTTTTCAAAGTTAGAAATATACTTATACTCTATATCTCTTTTGTACCAGCAATCAAATAATATCAAACTCAATGGAACTGGAAACACTTCTGAAAATAAGATGATTAAATTTATCTGGACATCAATTTGCTTAGATATGAAGGGATATTAGTAAGCAAACATTCCATTACAATATATATCCAAAAAGTCTAGTCACTTTACAGAGTTCACTAATAATAGAAACAGAATTATTACAATGCATTGGCATCAACCATTTTCTCAGCAATGAGCAGCTGTTTTGTAGCACTCTTAGTATTATCTTTTCATGAGCTGCCAGCACTGACACTTTAAAAGCAACTGCTTCCACCTCTTCTGTCACCAGTGTTTATAAACACCTTAAAGTAATGTGACAACTGGCAAGGCTTGGGAAGGCAAATGGAGAAAAGTTAATTTTCAATGGAAATAAGATGGAAACACCAATGCAGAAAAATTATTCAACATGCTAGTATCAATTTGATACTGAAATTTTGGAATAAGGTGCAGACATATCATCTGCTTATATTTAGGAATGAGGAGGAAAGGTTATCCTCACTCCCAAAGCCTCTACAACCTAAACCAGAACACAGACATGTTTCTATGTGCACTGTAACAGGTCCAAGACATTTTTTGCAATATAACAAAAACCATATAGGGAGGAATTTCTCACTGCGCAGCCTGGAGGCGAGACCACTTATCTGAGATAAGGAATAGATTAATTATTTCCTAAGTAGTTGCCTAGTGAACAAAATAGAACTGCTTCAACAGATCAAAAAGGGAGTAGATAGTCATCTGATAATTCGGACCACTCACTAGGGAGCAGAGGAGCATAGCCAAGCAAGGACTTCATCTAATTCTCCTGTGCTCTAGATGACTTATCTCATCTACTGAAGATTATTCTTTCTGGCATATCTGTTGCTCCCCCCACCTCCCTGCTTTGATGCAAAATACTCAGATCTGAGAGTTTTACTCACTAAAGAGCTGTCTTTGCTAACATCACGCTATCATCATCATCATTATTATTACTATTATTATTATTAACCATGAATTGGCATCCTCTGTTGAAAGCTCATATTTGCAGAAAATGCCAGCTTTAATTATGCCAGAGCCTTAACTTATCACTGCCAAAATGAAGGCAAGATTGGCATGCCACTTGGGTATGTTACAACACAAGGTCAGACATTGCTACTGCTGTTACTGGAAATGTCTACGGTACATAAAAATAGCAGAAAAAGAAAAGTAAATCCCTACTAATGGGTAAGCAATATTTAATAGTCTAATAGTGGAATTTTCCTTTTTTTGGTTACAGTAAGCTCCCTATTGCCTTCTCCCAAAGAAAATAAAAAGGTAGACAAACTAACATCCAGGCCTAAACAAGTTATATATATGAAACATGCCATTCATAACAGACAAAAAATATTATTAATTTTAAATATATTTTTTCAATAAATTGAAGCTTACTGGTCTTATAGCTACCCAGCACAGTTGCATTTTTCATTATTTTTATATCACTCATGGAATTGAAAAGAAAAATTAATATTATGAAGCATCTTCAAGGAAATCCTGCAGTTCCTCCACTATAGTGGGAGGTGTTACAGCAGACAGACCCAGTGGGAGTTTCCCAGTGTCCCGTCCCTCCCTATAAATTTATTCATGGGATTCTCATTGTATCTTGAATTCAAGACATTACGAAGAAAAAAAGGTCTCGGAGCCAACAGAACTTTGCTTGTGTTGGAAAACTCTGAAAAAGCTCTTTTTGAAATAGTACATGTTGGGTGATACGTCTCCTCAGAAATGCAGGTTATTAAAAGCACATGAAGCCTATATTCTCTTTAGAATTTGTTATATTCAAATTCAAGCCTTCAAACTGACTTCAAAGTATTCCACGTTTTAGCTCTGAAACCTAAAAGTCTGTCAAATGCTCCAAAATGAAGACAGTACGAAACAACGATGTTCCCAGCAGAATTGAGTGATTCACAACATCAATAAAACTTGCTGTTGTGATTCAACCCCAGCCAGTAACTGAGCACCACACAGCTGTTCGCTCACCACTACCCCCCAAACAAGGGGATGGGGTGGACAACGGGAAAAAAACTCATGGGTTGAGATAAAGACAATTTAATAGGATGACAAAGGAAGATAATAATAACAACAACAACAACAACAACAGCAACGATGATGACGACGACAATGACAACACCACAACTGCTGCACAAATGCAACTGCTCACCACATGCAGAAGGAAAAAAAAAAACAACCCGATGCCCAGTCTGTTTCCGAGCAGCAATCCCACCTCCCGGCTAGCTTCCCCAGTTATATAGGGAGCACGATGGTCTATGGTAGGGAATGTCCCTTTGGCCAGCCTGGGCCAGCTGTCCTGGCTGTGCTCTCCCAGCTTCTTGTGCACATGGCAGGGCGTCGGAAGCTGAGCAGTCCTTGACTTAATGTAAGCACTACTACTACTACCTGGCAACAAGTAAAAACATCAGTGTTATTGTGTTGGGTTTGCGTGGCAAAGTTTTGGTAGCGGGGGAGCTACAGGGGTGGCTTCTGTGAGAAGCTGCTAGAAGCTCCCCCTGTGTCTGATAGAGCCAATGCCAGCCGGCTCTAAGACGGGCCCGCTGCTGGCCAAGGCCAAGCCCATCAGCACCTCTGTGATAACATATTTAAGAAGAAGTAAAACACTTAGAGAGAGAGAGCTTTTGCAGCCGGAGAGAGGAGTGAGAAGATGTAAGAAACTCTGCAGACACCAAGGTCAGTGCAGAAAGAGGGGGAGGAGGTACTCCAGGCGCCGGAGCAGAGATCCCCCTGCAGCCCGTGGTGAAGACCATGGTGAAGCAGGCTGTCCCCCTGCAGCCCATGGAGGAAGGATGAGGGGGTGTAGAGATTCCACCTGCAGCCCGTGGAGGACCCCACGCTGGAGCAGGTGGAGGCACCTGAAGGAGGCTGTGGCCCGTGGGAAGCCCACGCTGGAGCAAGTTCCTGGCCAGACCGGTGGACCCGTGCAGAGGGGAGCCCACGCCAGGGCAGGTTTGCTGGCAGGACTTGTGACCCCGTGGGGGATCCCACGCTGGAGCAGTTTGCTCCTGAAGGTCTGCACCCCGTGAGAGGGACTCCATGCTGGAGCAGGGGAACGATGAGAGGAGTCCTCCCCCTGAGGATGAAGAAGCGGCAGAAACACCATGAGATGAACTGACCGTAACCCCCATTCCCTGTCCCCCTGTGCCGCTGAGGGGGGGAAAGTTGAAGCCAGGAGTGAAGTTGAGCCCAGGAAGATGGGAGGGGTGGGGGGGAGGTGTTTTAAGAGTTGATTTTATTTTCTCATTCCTCTACTCTGTTTTGCCTAGTAATAAATTAGATGAATTCCCTCTCTAAGTTCAGTCTGTTTTGCTCGTGACAACAATTAGTGAGTGATCTCTCCCTGTCCTTATCTCGACCCATAAGCATTTCGTTATGCCTTTTCTCCCCTGTTTAGTGAATGAGGGGAGTGAGAGAGCGGCTCTGGTGGGCACCTGGCCTCCAGCCAGGGTCAACCCACCACAGTTATCAACATTATTCTCATCCTAAATCAAAAACACGGCTCTATACAGCTCTATACTGGCTACTATAAAGAAAATTAACTCTCTCTCAGCTGAAACCAGGACACTTGCATTTCTTTAAATGATCTTTAACTAATAATAAGAAACCATACCAAAAAAGACAATTCATGTTACATACTACTTCTGGATGGAAAAAAAAAAAATTAGTTCTCAGTAGCTTGAGAAATAAGATTTAAGAAGCAATATTTAATTGGCTAGCCTTAGACAGTGCTCACAGAAACATTAATAGAAAGGAATAGGTGATCTGTGAGGCATACAGCAGTTCCCTACCAGCTGCACTCAAATTCAATAGAGTATAAAATCTACCTGCCTAAGAACTGCAGCAATCCCAAATCCATAGTAGGTGTGGAGTACGTTTAACACTGGGCTTGGCATGGGCACAAGGAAGCAAGACCACCAGAGCATCAAAAAAGGCTCATCTCTAACAGTCTATGCAAGTTCTTAAAGACCTGCTCCCTGTTAGGTATAGAGATTGCTGTAACCCCATTGATCTTACAGGAATAAACGGGATAAAAAGATACAGACCTCTGACTACTGATGGATCAAAGACTGTCATATCTAATCTGCACTATAAGGAAAAGGAACATTTTAGAGATCCTTTTTGGCCACTGCTCAGTCTCATAACCTCTTATCTATGGCATAGCTAAAAGGCATAGAACAAAGTGAATTTGTAACACTTTGTTAAAGAATGGTGCTATAGCACCAGGGAAATCACTGACAACAATTAAATGTAAGCAGTGGTATATATTAAATATCATTCTGGATTGCTATCAACTATGTCAAGGTTATAAGCCTATCTGTATTACCCTGAGAATGCCAAACCCCAACTGGTTCCCAGTTTACAAAGTGCTGACTGTCTAGGAATTGGCTGAGACAGGACGATATAACCTTGGACCTTATGATGCATTTTTATATGCCAAGGACACCATAGCAAACAAGCGTCTGTGAAGGCAGCTGTCTACTGATTTTAGAAATCTCAGATTTGGAAATCCACTTTGAGATAACTCATACCTCAGTCCTTCAAGAAATCAAGGAAAGATGTGGCAAATCAGGAACCCTGAATAGATGTCTTTTTTGAGGGAAAAAAACCTTAAAATTTGTTAATGGTGCATGGTACAAGCAAAATCACCGGAGGTCACAGGAGAGGTGCATAATCGCAACGCAATAGAAACTGCATTTGAAACTGGATTTCAGTGGAAGGAACTGTAAACAGTGAAAGAAACATTAACTCACGACAGATAGAATAACAGCTGGTGCATTTAACATGGCTAAAAGACAGAGCACAGTATTCTTACGTGCCAGCAAAGACAGCACTATGAATTACAAAGCTGTTATTTAGGGTGGAAATACATTTTGAAGAACAGTATAAAATAAAAGATATGCTATGTCAGACATTGCTTTGAACATACACAGATTTTTACCTTAGTCTTTTTAATATAATACTCCATTTTTCTGAGCCATTGCAGCCCACTGTTTCTTCTTATACTGATTAGTTACCAGGGCAGCAGATCTGTGTCAATGTTAGATCACCTTTTATCATTTTTCAATTACCAATAGTTTATCTCATCACACTTTCAACCAGGAGGTAGATTAAGTCACCAAGCTCCTAGAGAGACATGCTTTTTTATGCATTATCACAAAACTTCACATTGAGCACTTAAGGAAAAAAGGCTTATTAAAATGTGCTTTTTTCATTGGTAGAATAATATTTTTGCTAAACTAGACGTAGTAAGTAGAAGATTGAAAGTCTAGTAATGGGCCAAATTATCTGATGATTTTGAAACATCTCTATCCATTTAAGAGTTATTACAGTTGATTTTGTTCTACTTACACAGTAGTGTTCATCAGCTAACACTAGTGAGCTGAAGAACTCTTCAACCCATGCCCAAGAAATCTATGATAATTCTTTCAAAGCACATAGTACAGAATACGTAACTCTGTTTTTCAAGTACAAATACTTGATCTGCCATGGAAAACATTGTGAAGAGGTGTAATCCTACTTAATTATCCTTTACTACTTTAGAAATATTCTGAGAACATCATCTAAGGTAAATGAATGCTAGCAGTGTCCCTGCAAAGCTCTGGCACAGTCTGAGAACTGGAACAGACTACGCCAGTTACATGCTTCACACTTAAATGCAGGAGCAACTTAAAAAGAAAAGTTCAAAAAGGTTAGACTTGCTCTTCTGTTCCACATTTAAAAGAGCTTTTCAGCAGATATATCTATTTTTCTCCTTGCATATGAATGAACTGGGTCAAGTCTTCAGGAGACTCCAGAGTTTCCATCAGTAACGTGGAAAATTATCTAATTTTCACCACTACAGCCTCACTGAATTCAGTTGAGATGAATATACTGGATCACCAAATTCAAATTATTACAACGCAAAACAAAATGAGCTTCACTTTTTCATTCTCTCCAGGTCACACACCTTACTTCTTCTGTACACAAGTAAACTCTCAACACTCACTGGCTAGGAGCTTGAGAGTAGCTCTAATAGTAAAGTTTAAGAAGGCCCCTAGGTAGCATATTTTGAAGTGCTTGTTCTCCAGAGCTTAATGGGTATCTGGGCTCCCTGCCCAATTTTTGGAGAGAGGTGGACCCTTCAGATGGTGCTGCTAAGAGTCACAACAGGGGGATCTGCTGATGCAAGTTGATGGGAAATGTCAGGGCTGAGGCATTGCCCTTTCTGTGTGTGTCATGAAACAGTCATTCCACAAAACCCACGCATACCCACACTGCCTCTCCGTCGGGCTGAGTGCTCCCACCATGAGGGCAGAGCCACGCGCTCCATTAGGTGCTCGGTCCAGCACAAGGAATCGTGTCGGGTCAGGTAGGGCAGTGTGCCAGTGCAAACCTTGTCCCGCGCCAACCCTGCCTGAAGCCCTTCACAGCAAGGATGGAAGGGATTCCTGGTTTCCTGCTTCTTAGTGAGTGATATGGTGGACTTTCATGGGTTTGTTTCCTCCTGGGGAAAATTTTTAATGGGGAATAAACTTCATGATTGGAACAACTCTACATTCTGTAGCTTTCATCTGGGATGGCCTGCAAAAATACTCTGACTCAGCAAATATGACAAGTTTAGAAAATTGATTTTCTCTCTTTTGTTTCCAACTGTAAGAAACGAAACTGAAGCATATGTCTTCTTGGTATGCTTATTTGTACTAGTCTAAGTAAAAACTGTCACTAAAACCTCTCATGTTTTGCATCTTCAGCTACGGAAACAGACTTGAGGGATTCAGGGCTACGAATCCAGTACCACGCTCTGACTCTCCGCAGCCACTGCCAGCGAGCACAGACCACAGAGCAAAGAGCACAGGCTTTCTGTCTTCCCAAGACATTTACATGAGTGTAAAGGAAGAGGTGGGGGACTGAAAAGCTATTGGAGGATAAATGTCTGGGGGCATATTTCTCAGTGTGAAAAAACAGCTGGAAGTCACTCGAGTACATTTGTAGCTCAATTTAAAAATAAACTACAGTTTGATAAATTTATCCATGTAAACCAGCAGAAATGTGAAAATGCAAAAAAATATTTGACAGATTTATATCTTTGTATTCCTAAATCAGATTTTCAAATATAAATCATCCAGTGAAAAGAACAATGTCAGGCCTCAAAATAGTATCTACCTGATCCGCTAATCAACTGGAACACTGCATACGTAAAATGTTACATATGTGCAAACGGAGAGGGGAAATGGTGCAAATACTGCACTTGTGACACTTCAATCCTGTGTATAGTGATCACAACAGTCCAGCTCAGCTGCTGCTTACCCCTGATGGGGTCTGCATGTGTCTGACCCTATTTAAGTCCTCTAGGTAGCCAGAAACCTACTTCTACACCTGTTCCAAACTGCCCTAAGCAGCCCAGATGACCAAATGTTGATGGACATCCAAAAATTAGAACAAGGCAATTGAACTGCCTTGATGACCAGCAAAAATATTCCTTTGTAATTTACTAATTAATTCAATTATTGCATGATAATAATATCACTGCAAACCTGGAGATGCCCGTCAAAACTGGATTCTCAAAATATAAACAAGGATTAAAAGATGGTGGCTGTTAAGGAAAATGGAGAAAAATCTAAGCTAAGGCTAGTTGAAGGCTAGTAAGTCTTCAAGGAGTCTTGACAAAAAATATCAGACAATGTGATTTCCAGTATAAGTTCCCTCAGTGTCCTAAACTGCTTAAACTGAAAAGACACAGTTATTATTTCTGTGAAGATCAGTCATTCCTTCCATCACAACAAATACGAAAATATAAAAAATATATATTTACACATGAAATTGAAAAAAGGCACTTTTTAGCCAATTAAAAAGAAGTTACATTGAATATATTTTCCCCCTTAGGAATTCAGAGAGACATTTTGTTGTGAAGTGCCACCAGTCTTGTTTCTGTTCCATCAGACTGATTCTGCTGAGTATTTGCAATGACAAGAACACAGTCAGGGGAGAAACAAATGGAGTTCTCAGCTTCCAGACACAAATTGGATGTCAGGATAGTGGACACGATTCGAATGGGTCTGTGTTACCACCAGCCATATCACTTGTATAATTTTCAAATAGCTTAAACTAATCACAGAGGAGCTTTTTGATACTGGTTTTCTACACAGCAGCAGCTAACAAGAAGCACCAGTTATAGAGAAAAAAAGTCATTTATGGGAATGAGATTGCTTGCCCCTTCTCTTGTCAGATTTTCTTTTTTTCACCTCATCTCCCCTAGGTTTAGCATGCATAATGATTAATATAGTATTACATTTTTTGAGTATATTTAGCACTGGAACTTAGAGCTAGATGTGCATTGCTGCTCCAAAAAGCTTACTGTCAAAAGATCAAAAAAGGAGAACTAAAGGAAAATTAGACTCCTCGAACATGTATAATAATCCCAAAATTCAAGCTTTAAATACCTCAAGCTATATCTCTTTCATGACTTAGCAGAAAGTTATAGTTTTTTCTTAGTGGAGAATTATTTTGCACTGCTCAGATGACGATCCACTTCTGGGCTAAATTTTCTAATTCTGAATGAGATAATCACTACTTCTAAAGAGCATCATGGTATTCTTCACATCAGAGAAAAACTTTTAGAGAAAGTGGAAGGAAATCCATGGGAGCATGGTCATGACTCATGTGGGACTGTAAGCTTCAAAACTGTTTAAATCAGGGGAAGAACAAAATTCTGTACTAAGAACTAAAAAAATTTAATTTTAGATGCTTCCTTTTGCATTTCAGTGTTGAATTTGGAAGCCAAATATTTAACTTTCTTTCACTGTCTGTGCAAAAGTATGAGAAACTGATTCACCAGGTGAAGCATCTTAAAATAGCTGAGAAGTCAAATAAAAAGATGTTTATATATCTCTGTAAGAAATAATGCCCAAAATGTATGCTAATGTACTGTCATAACAATTTAAAACTCATAGCTCTAACTGTGTTGTTAAACACAGGCACGTGTAGTTTTAAAATTACCATGTAGCTGAAGAGGTCATGTCTTCAGCTGGTGTTCAGACCATGTTCACTTTACACAAACAATCCATACACATCTAAAAAGGGGTAGAGAGAGATTCCCAAAGGCAAAATCCAAAGTTGTCAAAATTACTTTCTTACCCTGAAGAGCACTAGTACTTGACTGAAGCAGACAGCATGGGAATTACTGTGTCACAGGAAAGCATTCAGTATAGGTGCTGCCAAATGCTACCAATTCTAAACACCTGCTGAGGTAAAAAAAAAAAATGCTTCTACTTCAACTATAAACTTGCTTAACTGTTAAACAAGAGTTGACAAGAACTAGTGACTCAATCAATTACGTTACAAACAGAAAAACGGTATATGTAAAAATCTTGGTGTCAATTAATTTTATTTTCACTAGCTTCCATGGGAATAACAATGGGAAGGTTACATGAACAGGAAGAAAGCATGAAGAGTTCTACCAGGAACTGTTTTTAATAACTGTTTTAAATATAAGCTATCTTTTCATAGAATCATAGAATCATTTTGGTTAGAAACGACCTTTAAGATCATCAAGTCCAACTATTAACCCAACACTGCCAGGTCCACCACTAAACCACGTCCCTAAGTGCCACATCTACACATCTTTTAAATACCTCCAGGGATGGTGAGTCAACCACTTCCCTGGGCAGCCTGTTCCAATGCTTGATAACTCTTTCAAGTGAATAATTTTTTCCTTATATCCAATCTAAACCTCCCCTGCCACAACTTGAGGCCATTTCCTCTTTTCCTGTCACTTGTTACTTGGGAGAAGAGACCAAAACCCACCTGGCTACAACCTCCTTTCAGGTAATTGTAGAGACCAATAAGGTCTCCCCTCAGCCTCCTCTTCTCCAGGCTAAACAAACCCAGTTCCCTCAGCTGCTCCTCATCAGACTTGTGCTCCAGACCCTTCACCAGCTTCATTGCCCTTCTCTGGACACGCTCCAGCACCTCAATGTCTGTCTTGTAGTGAGGGGCCCAACACTGCACACAGGACTCGAGGTGCAGCCTTACCAGTGCCGAGTACAGGGAGACGATCACTTCCCTGCTCCTGCTGGCCATGCTAGTGCTGATACAAGCCAGGATGCTGTTGGCCTTCTGGGCCACCTGGGCACACTGCTCGCTCATATTCAGCTGGCTGTCAACCAGCACCCCCAGGTCCTTTTCCACCAGGCAGCTTTCCAGCCACTCTTCCCCAAGCCTGTAGCGTTACATGGGGTTGTTGTGACCCAAGTGCAGGACCTGGCACTGAGCCTTGTTGAACTTCATACCATTGGCCTTGGCCCATTGATCCGGACTGTCCAGATCCCTCTGTAGAGCCTTCCTACCCTCAGGCAGATGTTACAGTGTTGATTAATTCTATTCATGCAAGGAATTTTAACACCTGCATTTTCAGTGCCTGGCAGCTACTATGCCAATCAAGAGCCCCAATAAACAGACTGATTTTTTTAAGCTATATTTAAAAGATCAATAAACATATATATGTATGATATACAAACTTTAACAGATATATAAATAAAAATCTACCTAGGGCTAAGTTACTAAAATTGTCACATAATAAAAGAACAAAGAGAAAATGACATTTACAGTATAGATTGGTTTTGCCATGGGCAAAATAGATAAGTGATGGGAAAAAGAGTGTTTATATGATTGATGCTGAAGGAAAACCAGTGTTTTGCTTAGTTCATTGGAAAGTCTCTGCAAGGAAAATGTAAGTTTCTTGTTTGGTTTCAGTATCTTAAAACTTCTTGGTGATCAAAACAATGCAGCATTTCTAGAAGTTACCCCTTGCCTGTTGAAATTACATTTTAGTTGCTTTTTTTCTTTCCCCATTTCCATATTAAAACATATCTGTCATTAAACTTCCCCACCTGGAAAGTAATTCTCATGTGGGATGCCCACTCATTTTTGAGACAGATGAAGGTATAATTCATGTCTTTGGTTGAAGGAAGAACTGATCATCCTGAAGAGAACTACTACACCTTTTTCAATAATGTGCTTTGGAAATCCCACAGGAGGTACTCTTAAAAAACAGATTCATTTTAAATTACAGCAATATTCTCTCTCCAGGTTCAGGTTTTGGCCATAAATCTTGTATGCCACTATCCTAAAAGCATCTAGAGAAGCATCAACTCAGCAGTGAAATGTAAAGTTTTTAGTAGAGATAAAAGTTTGTCATGAGCTTTTGAAATTGCCAGTCACTTGAGGTAACTAAGCATATGACGCATGGAGAATTAATCTGGAGAGATAAAAATTGCAGATAGGACTATTTTCTTTGGTTTCTATTCAGGGGTACAGAGATGCTGTTAGGAACCGTCACACTTTGAGACATACTCACATGAATGTGTACATGCACATTTGTTTCATTTATCTTTACCTTCTCACTTTCTTTTTTTTTTTCTTTTTGACACTCACATCTTTCCTCTCTCCTACAGGTAGCCAATTCTACAAGGCCCATGGCTAGTTATATCATAATTAGCCATTCAGCCACTTTCAGCTTTTCACAGATGGTTTCTCCCACGCATATACAAGGAGAATATACATGTGCTATACAGGGCTCTAACGTCACAGCTCCTCACCTAGGAGCGCCCACTTGAGCGCAAAGCAGGATCTCCAACGTTGCATACCATTTTGTCACAGAAAACCAAGGTTGAAATGACACCGAATACACTGCATGACAGCAGTTCCTGCCAGATCAATACCAAGTTGCAACACTTACTGGAAAGAAACTACACACCACAACTACAAAGCAGTGCACCAAGATAAGCAGATGCATAGTTAAGCATGTTACTATTGGTTCTGAAAGCAAAGAGGCTGGATACAAAGAGGTGTTTTAAGATAGGGGAAAACACTATAAGCCTAGACACATGGAAAAGCTATGACAAAGTACATGTCTGGGTTAAGAAAGATGAAAAATGGTGAGAAAAAGAGCATGTGCCTGGTGCAAGTACAGTGAAGAGAGTCTAAGAGTTCAATCACAGCCTTCATTTCTGCTTGGAAGCAAGGAGCACAGCTCTGAATTAGGTTATTTTCCTGTTCTTTTCGGGTCACAACTATATTTAAATCATACATTACGCATGTGGGATAATGTCATGGTTATTTGGAATAAAATCCATGAGATTCAGGTTAGAATTAACTCATTAAATATAAATTGCAGCTGGAAAAGCCATTTCTACACTGCCATCTCAGTTCCTCAGCCCTCTCTAAATAGGTTTATACCATTGCATCTTACTCCCTAAGTGGTTAATTCAGACTATTTTATCCTTATAAAGCAGAACCTTATTCCTAATTAACCATTAAGCCACTATTCTATTGTTCTCCATGGGAGCCATAACAACAGAAACCTGCTTAAACGAGTAGTGTCCCAGGCATTTTATTTTAGTAGAAGGTAGTCAAATTTGATGAAAATCAGAACATGACCCTCAGCCCATTGACATGTGGTGAATTCTGTATGATTTCAATCCTGGTATTATTCAATAAAATGCCAACATGAGCTAAGGAACATGACAGACTGGGAAAATGAATAAATGCAACAGTGCATGGATGGTCTACCCAGCACAGCCCAGTACAAGTTCTCCAGTATCTCCCTTTTCCACCTCTGAGACCTTTCCGAGATAACTGAGGCAATGCTTTCCCACAAAATCCCACAAAATTCACCAGCACACTGTTCTCTGCATAAGAGAATGAGAGAATACAGTGGTGGGGTTTGGGTTTTTTCTTTAAAAGGCTGTTCATAGCAACTGACAAAATTCTCCTTAAAGTAGAACATAGAATAATATCAATCTGAAATCTAATGAATTATCTTTCCACCCTTTAATATATGATTACTTCATTTAAAAATCAAATGTCCTTTGTAGCCAAATGTTAGATAAAGGTTAAAATTGTTCATACCGAGCTCCTACTTGTACACTTTTCTGATTTATTTTTCCTGTATAACTTGTTCCTTAGCTTTCAATTAGTAATGACACCCTGTAAGGACATCCTGTTGCTTTCTTTAATAAATAAATAATATATTAAATATTATTACAGCAGATTGTATGTCTCCATTTCAACTGATAACTGGGCATACTTTACCATGTAGACTAGCAACCAGCTTCAAATTTGTCTTCTAAAAATTTATTTTAAAAGTATCTCTGTTTAACACAGCATAAAATGGCCATAATGTATCCCTAACAATCTCTAAAGATGATTCGCCCTAGCACCTTCAGAAAGAGAATACCAAGACAAATTAAAATCTGTGCACAAATCTAAGGTATTTATTCAACTGGCTTATTTATATGCAAAGATCTATTGGTATTATGCAAACAAACAGAGAGGGAAAGGATCTTATGAGGCATTCGTGACAAGCTGAGAGTACCTTTTAGTTAAATTACTGTTGCTGAGTAATTTAGAAGTGTAAACAGTCATTCTGAACTGGTCACTATTAATACAAAGCTGAAAATGCAGAGATACCTATGCTTAGTCTGCAAAATTGTGATTCTTGTTAAAATATATTGGAAAAAACTGAAAAATCCAATTCACAGGTTCCCCTTTTGTCTCATCACTGCAGGAACCAAAGGCAGCTTGTAAGATGTTCGCTCGCTGCAATATCGCAGTGTCCAAACCATGATCCAGACCGGGGGCTGCCCAAACAGCTCTTTGGCCATCATCACCTTCTCTGACGGCTCTTCAGCTCCAGGGAGGGAGAGAGATGACGTGGTGAGTGGCTGGTAGCTCTGTCTCACAAGAGGACTAAATGTCCCCAACCTCCTCCCTTGCCTGACATGGGGTGTACCCATCAGGCCATTACCCTGTGAAAGCAAAGTGGACGTTCTGCTTGTGTTAAAAGCTTAGGATGGAAGAACAAGAGGCTTTTTTCCAAATCTGCAGCCAGGAGTAATGTGTGCAAGCTCTAGCAAGTGCAAAGCAAGGATTTATCTCTAGAATGTCTTAGAAAATAATGAACAACAAATTAGACTTTAAAAAATCTTTCTAAAAAACCTGTGCTACACTTCACTGTCAAAGACAGGCTGACATAGTTCTGATCATTTTCAAAACTGACTAGCATCACTTAGAAATGCTACTGCAGGGGTGAACCCACCTTCTTGGGTCTACAGCCAAGACTCCCAGCAACAGGCCCATTACCATAGAAGCAGACAAAACTCATATAAAGAAGAAAATATTATCTTTCAAGATTTGAGTTCAGGGAAATTTATCTCAGGCTATGTTCCACATGGTTCATCTCCCAGGGAAAACATCATCGCCACACAATTACTCTCCTGGCGTAGGCACACAAGAAAGGCAGCTCAGTTTGCACAGTCTTAAAAAGGGTATAAAAAGATGAAGCGAGAAACTTTACACTCGTAACACTTCCTATTTACTCTGTAGGGGGATGGATTACTCTTTCCATGAAAGTGATTATGAGTAGACCATAAAGTAGGAAATTAAAAAACCAGAATACGCTATGTTTTGCTTGCATTTCAGTAATTGCCTGCTCTACAAAATGTGCTGTACTTTTTCAGCAGTTAGTATTCTATTATTAGGAAACCGTGGATCATAATGCCTTCTACTTGTCTCTGTTGGTTATGTGTATTTTCCTACTCTTGTACAGAACTTAAAAGTGTGAAAAATAAAAACTTGACAGTATGCTCCACCATCTACATCAGTCATAGTTCATGGATGTATGCTTTAGCTGAAATGAAACATACTTTTCTCAAATAAATATTTTTTGTTGAAATAAATAAAAAAAGGACTGGCACAACTGAGGACAATTTACCCATCTAATGTTAAAATATGGATAGTTCCACGTAAACAAAAAGGATTACATGAAATGAGATCCATTATGATCTCCCATTTACCTATTCAGTAGAGATTGTATTAGGTGCTCTGTTTAGCAAAACACAGACAATACGGTTGTAAGTTACATGACAGAGAAGAAAAATTATTATTTAACAGCCCTGAGAGTTGCGTATCTATATATTACGAGACTGATTTTTGCCTTTATGAAAATGTTTCGATTCACATGTTCTTCCATATTCTATAATGCTTTATTTTGGCATTTAGGTATTATTTATGTATCTTTTCTATCATTTCAGTTCTACCCATGTAAGCAAATTATATTTAGTAAACTAGAACTACACTATCAAGACAATATCAACAGCCTCACCAGCATCAAAGAAACTGCCTTGACACTCTCTAATTTTAAGTGGAGAAAGGAAAGGGCTAGTAGTCAGGGTTCTGGCTCCATATGATCAGAGTTTGCAGATAAAATTCCTTGCTCTCAACTGCTGTCATAGAGACAGACTATCCATTAGCCAACATCCCAGCTGAATTAAGGAGGAATCCCAGCACTGCGAATCCTACCCAGTAACAAACGGACAGCAGCACAACTCCCAGGCACAAAGGGAATGCATTCCCTCTGGGCAGCCCTCTGCTCTGATAAAGCTACAGAGATCATCTTCTACCATAGCTATGTAGAGCAAGGAGCACTCTTTAATTTTATAACTCACACTGGAAGCAAACAGCATCAGGTTTTTTTCCCTCTAGATTATGCGGAGGGGGAGCTGGTCGGCACATGTCAACAGCTTCATCTGGTAGGGAAGATAGGAGAACAAGAGGAAGTCCCAAGCAAACCTGACAGGTGTCTGAGATACAGCCCAGCACAAAATGGAAGTCAGCTGTGTAAGATGTACATACACAAGCAAGTATTTGCACACTGAACAACAACATAGAATCATAGAATCATAGAATCATAGAATCATAGAATGGTTTGGGTTGGAAGGGACCTTAAAGATCATCTAGTTCCAACCCCCTGCTGCGGGTAGGACACCCTCCACTAGACCACATTGCCCAAAGCCCCATCCAACCTGGCCTTGAACACTTCCAGGGAGGGGGCAGCCACAAGCTCTCTGGGCAACCTGTTCCAGTGCCTCACCCTCACAATAAAGAATTTCTTTCTAACATCTAATCTAAATCGACCCTCCTTCAGCTTAAACCCATTACCCGTTGTCCTGTCACTACACTCCCTGATAAACAGTCCCTCACCATCTTTCCTGTAGGCCCCTTCAGATACTGGAAGGCCGCAATTAGATCTCCCCGGAGCCTTCTCTTCTCCAGGCTGAACAATCCCAACTCTCTCAGCCTGTCCTCACAGGAGAGGTGCTCCAGCCCTCTGATCAGCTTCATGGCCCTCCTCTGGACTCTCTCCTGTGCTGAGAATTTCAGAGCTGGATGCAGTACTCCAGGTGGGGTCTCACGACAGCAGAGCTGAGGGGCACAATCACCTCCCTCAACCTGCTGCTTAAGCCTCTTTTGATGCAGCCCAAGACACGGTTGGCTTTCTGGGCTGCAAGCGCACACTGCCAGCTCACGTTGAGCTTCTCATCAATCAAAACCCCCAAGTCCTTCTCCTCAGGGCTGCTCTCAATCCATTCGCTGCCCAGCCTGTAGTTGTGCTTGAGATTGCGCTGACCCACGTGCAGGACCTTGCACTTGGCCTTGTTGATCTTCATGCAGTTTGCACAGACCCACCTCACAAGTCTGTCAAAATCTCTCTGGATGGCATCCCTTCCCTCCAGCGTGTCGACCACACCACACAGCTTGGTGTCATCAGCAAACTTGCTGAGGCTGCACTCGGTCCCACTGTCCATGTCGCCGACAAAGATGTTAAACAGTGCTGGTCCCAATACCGACCCCTGAGGAACACCACTCGTCACTGTTCTCCACTTGGACATTGAGCCATTGACCACAACTCTTTGAGTGTGACCATCCAGCCAATTCCTTATCCACCGAGTGGTCCATCCATCGAATCCGTGTCTCTCCAATTTAGAGACAAGGATGTCATGCAGAACAGTGTCAAATGCTTTGCACAAGTCCAGGTGGATGACATCCTTCCCTTATCCAATGCTGTAACCCCATCAATAGAAGGCCACCAAACCTGTCAAACATGATTTGCCCTTAGTGAAGCTGTGTTGGCTGTCACCAATCACCTCCTTATTTTCCATGTGCCTGAGCATAGTCTCCAGGAGGGTCTGCTCCGTGATCTTGCCAGGCACGGAGGTGAGACTGACCGGCCTGTAGTTCCCTGGGTCTTCCTTTTTACCCTTCTTAAAAATGGGGGCTATGTTCCCCCTCTTCCAGTCGGTAGGAACTTCACCCAACTGCCATGAGTTGTTAAATATGATGGAGAGTGACTTAGCAACTTCATCCACCAGTTCCCTCAAGACCCACGGATGCAAATCATCAGGTCCCATAGACTTGTGCACCTTCAGGTTCCTCAGATATTCTCGAACCTGATCTTCTCCTACAGTGGGCGGTTCTGCATTCTCCCAGTCCCTGCCTTCGGTCACCTGGGCAGTGTGGCTCAAGCATTTGCCAGTGAAGACTGAGGCAAAGAAGTTGTTGAGTACCTCAGCCTTCTCCATATCCTGGGTAACCAGGTCACCTGTTTCATTCTGGAGGGGACCCACATTTTCCCTCGTCCTCCTTTTATCACTGACATACCTATAGAATCTTTTCTTGTTGTCCTTGACATCCCTGGCCAGATTTAATTTTATCAGGGCTTTGGCTTTCCTAACCTGATCCCTGGCTGCTCAGACAGTTTCTCTGTATTCCTCCCAGGCTACCTGCCCTTGCTTCCACCCTCTGCAGGCTTCCTTTTTGTGTTTGAGTTTGCCCAGGAGCTCCTTGTTCATCCATGCAGGCCTCTTGGTGGTTTTGCTTGACTTTCTCTTTGTTGGGATGCATCGCTCCTGAGCTTGGAAGAGGTGACCCTTGAATATTAGCCAGCTGTCTTGGGCCCCTCTTCCTACCAGGGCTGTGTCCCATGGTATTCATGAGTAACTGGTTTGCATATTTACTTAGTCCTGCTAGGGAACACTTCTTAGGGGAAAAAAAAAAAAAAACAAAACCAAGAAAAAAGTGCCATACAGCTCAGGTTTTGATATTTCTCATCAATCCACATAACCTGTCCCCAGCCATAGACTTTATGTAGGAGGATACAAATTCACTAATTTACACAAGGCATTTTCCAAGCACAACTTCCCAAAAAAATGCAAAACTTGCTTTTCTGTTTCCTTCCTGTAGAAATTTACAGGAAACAGGGATTTTCTCCTGCTTCAGTCTTCTTAATGGTAGGAAAGCAGAAGACAACAAAACAGAGGCTTTGTTGCAGAATTCACAGACTTTGTGCCAGTAAGAAAGAGTTGACTCTCCTACGTCTTCTTTGCCCCAGAGTTACTTAACAAATTTCCTTCCCTCATTTCCTCTGAGCTAGACAACTCATATTTGATTGATACATCTGTAATAGGCAATAAAAATGTGTGTCCCACTTCATGATAATTTACTTTAAAAATGCCACTCATCCTGTACTGGAATGCTTATTTGCCATATTTCACTAATTGACACAACTTTATAGGGCCTAAAAAATACAAGTTAAACTATTTCCTTGGAGGACATGAATTAAAACTGAATGAAAAGAAAGAAAAAAAATATGTCACCTCCCATTTCCATGGTACCATTAATTTAAAACGTAAGTTAAACTGTATAGTGCCATCATTGACAGAAAAACTCCATGTCTTGTAGACACAGTCCTGTTAAAATAAAATTAATAATCCAATCAATAAAGATAAGTGTTTTCATCCAACACTACCAAGTACCCACCTAACTCATCATCTCTCCCTTCCCACACAATTCCCCAGTCAGTGATCAAAAGGAGGGACAAAACACCTTGACTTCTCACATGGCTGTAGGGGAAAGAAGTAGTAGTTTGATTTTCTATAGGGGGCAAAAGTCATCTGTATACCTACCACAGAAACAACAGGCTACTTAAGTAAGAGTTGTCTTCTGTTGTTCAGATAACACAAGTGTTCTTTGACAATATTTTTATTTAGGCAACAATAATGACTCATCACCATATACAAGTAATCCGTATTTTTGTACTGTTGGCAGCAAGCAGAACAACAAGGAGAGGACACCTAGTGGTGATCTGTGATAGGGTTGGTAACGTGGAAGGAAGCAACAGATTAAATTGTTAATGCAGGACTTGATTTAGCTGAACTCTACACACTTACTTAATTTTTAAGCACTTTAGTAAGATTTAGCTTTCAAGCAAGCTTGTATTTATGAGCTTTTCTGGATCAGCATCGCTGTGATTACTGTAAATAAAGCAGCAAAAGGCTGAATAAGACATGTCTGTGTGATATGCTCAGAAATATGTTTCAACACCTATGTAGGTTCATAAGCCTTGAAAAGATTTGGCAAATTGAATAACAGATTTCAGTACAAGTCAAACCAACATAAGACATGGCTGCGATTTACAATTGTCACATATTTTACTGGAAGATTTTTTGCAAAACATAACCTTTATTGCACATCTTGCAATAAGCATTCACTCACTTTAAAATTGGTTCCAATTCTACATAATCAGATATGTCAGAACAAGAAAGACTTACTCATACATCTGCTAGGTCTTGTCCTGTAATTAGAGTAGCTGTAAGCAAAGGTATTAAAGTCTGGTTTTTAAGCAGAGTTTGGAAAATATTATTTGAAAGAATCAGTAAATTTATATCACAGACAAACGTAAGGCAAAGTGGCATAGTATTTGACAGCTAACAATGTATTTATTCCTAATTGTTCATATCTTTTATTTTTAATTGTTCAGTTATCTATGAGCATATCTAACTAAGAATAACTTACTAGTTACATGCAAACCTATGTAAAACGTTCAGGGGTCAGCAGCTTAGGAAATCTCATAAAATAAGTTAAAGTAAATAAGAATTAGGGTCAGTATGTCCTGTTCAGTAATTTTAGGAACGTATGCTAAAAAAAAAATAAAATATCCACAACAAAACCACTATCAGAAATTACTGCAAAAGTATAATTTCTGTAATCACCAATTTAAATAACATTTTTTCTGGCGTGTTACAGTATGTGTGTATATATATATATACACACAATATATAGATAATTTTGTTTAAGTAAGTATATGATCTATTTGTCAACATCTGAGTTGTAAAGGACTGGAATATTAGATATTGTAGCTAAAAAGCAGTTTTAGGACAGTGTGAATTTGCAAATTCAGTAAATTAATTCCTGCCAACATATTTTGTGTCCCGTTATTAAAGTGTTTCTTCCCATTTCCACTGAGTCATTCATTCAGATAAACTATTAACATCAAACTGATATGAATATATCAATCATATTTCATATATATTGAACCACAGGCTATAGCTCTATTCCCTCATAACACTTAAGGAGAAAGCTTCTGCAATGCATATATTATTTACCTCAGTATTATTCTATGTGGCTGTTAGCAACTTGATCTTGATTTAATTGATTTAAATGATGTGGAAATAAATAAAGAAAAGGAACCATGTTTCACCAGTATCATATAAAAAAACTTTTAAATTTTTGCATACTCATCTTGAAGTTCAGGATACTGGCCAACTAAAGTCCAGGTATGTGATACTAAAAAAGGAAAAGCTCAAACAATTTCAACCTGCCTTTTCTGTTACAGGATGTATAAATACCTTAGTGAGATAACAACTGTATTATACAATCTGGTTTGCTCATCAATCAGTTTTCCATGAAGTATCCTCTTGGCAGGTTATGAGTTGCCTGGCTGTGCTCTCAATATTTTTGACATAATGCTTATTATTCTGGATACAAACATGTAATATTTCAGATTTATGTGCACCATATTTAAAACCAACATGTCAGCCCATACGCAAAAACTATTACATCCTTTTAACGATACACAAACAGGCTTCAGTTCTGTGTCATAAAAATTAGTTAACAGTTGCTCCCTGTTGTGCATGTGCAAACACACACAATACAGAAAAGATCAGCAGCAAAGGTCTCCCTGACTACCCCTATGGGATCAGCCAGCTATTGTTTCCTAATTTGGCAAAGTTCATCTGTACCCTTTTTTTTTTGGTTTAAAACATTACAATGCTATAACACACAATTTCTCCAATGTGGTAATGGATCACCATGCAGAACAGTTTCACAAGCTACATCCAAAGTAATTAGCAACTACCATGATAACAAAGCCAGATATGAAAACCCATGACCACCTTCATTTCTCATACTGTAAAATGCTAAACAAGAAAAAAAGAAAATTTTTTTCTTGCACTTATTTCATTTTGGGATTTATCAGAACCTGATTCAGTCTACATATTTATCACTGTTACCGCATGTTCTCACAGTCATAAAATGAGCTTCTTGCTGCCTTACTGCAGGCTCAAAAAAAAAAAAAAACCCCAAACCAAAAAACCCCTCAGACCCTCTTTCACCTTCCTGAGAACATTCAGGGAACACTATAATGTGTTATCAAACACAAAAAGATGGACTCTACTTATTTTTCAATACTTGTCAAATAAAGTATCATACAAGAAATATTTCACAAGTTTTACTAGTGGAATCAAAGGTGATTGCTTTGCAATCAAACAGCCATGAGCAAAGATTAAAAGGACCAAACACCAGCCATTGCTGGTTTGGATCACATCCTCCGGTCACTTGTAGTTCCACTTAGTGGCCGATTCAACTATTTCTGATTTAGAATACCTGATTTATCTCTGACAACAGACGGAAGGAGGAAAAAAACGGTATTCATTTCTCTGCTTAGTAGGACTTTATAGTGGCAAGCTATTAACTCAAGCTGCCAGAAAATAATGTCACTGAATGCATTTTAGAAGGTTGTCTCTCTGTAAAGCACAGAGGAGACAAAAGCACAGCTTTATGGTAGAACTGCAAAATATGCTTAATCATTTGCCTTAGTTAAATTGAGTACAAAACTGCAGTGCTCTATTTCTGTGTCAAAAACATAGTAACACTGCACTACAGGGAGGCAAAAAGAAGCAGAATTTACAAAATAAAGTAATAAAAAGTAATGACCTATTTCAGGAGCTTTTTCAGAAACAACTATAAGTTTATTGGACTTTTGATACTTAGTATCATCCAGCATCATGCCATTTTTAAATATAATCTGACTTTATTTATGAGATGACTTCACATTTAAGCTCCTGTTAAACCAAAAAGTGAATATAATACTAGACGTTATCAGCACAAAAAGCACCATAAATGGTACCAAATCATCCTTCAATATTCATTTAATAAATCTTTATCAAAGTAAATAAATTTATGCACATCTATTTTAATAGTGCTTCCATGACAATGTTTTCCAAAGTAATTCTCATTACACTTCCTGCAAGAAAGGTTTAGAAAATGGCAGTTATTTTCCCCGTGATTTTAGCACTTCCTTTTAAAATATATTATTATATTTAGAACTAGAGAAATGGGGACAGGCAAGAAATGAAATGACTGAATCATGGTGGTATGTGCCAAAGCATTAAACACTTCCTAGCCATAAGCATGCCAAATTAGGGAATGCCATAATTTCCTGGAAATGTCACCATGCCAAATTGGCAGGCAGCATAAGGTCATGTCTGGAAATAGTGGAGTTGACAGTTTAGAAGGCAATGCCTCAAAATTTGAACTACCCATTTTTTATAAAGAAGGTCAGTATTTGATATATTCAGCCTACGTACAGCCTTCAATGAACATTCTAGGAAATCTACTCAATTATAAATGGTTTCAGTTTCTCCTGAAATAGAAATATATGAACATGTATTCTAAGTTCTCTGTGATTAAAGAGTATTAACTTCATAAGTTTAAGTGCTAGTCACCAAACTCAAATGCAGATTTAGGTGGTTGCTAAAATTTCTACATACTCAATAGGAGCCCATCCATGTTTCTTGTGCTGATGGTCCCACACATATTATTGGTCTCTGTTGTTAGCAGAGAGGATGGTTACTTTGTGCTTTTTTTTTTTTCAAAAAGGCTTTTCTATTAGCAACTGTATGTAATTACACTAATTGGTGAGTAAAAACTCTTTGTTCTGGTTCTTGTGCAGCTCTTTAGAGAGACCTGAGTAGTTTTTGTAGGAATAAGATCTTAGCAAATGATAACTGTATAAATCTTACCTCTTCCCACTGGTGTATGTATCTAATCAGTCTTGACAGGCGTAATAAACGTAACAGGCTCAGGATTTTTGTAAATCTCACAATACGAAGTGCTCTTGCTGTCTTGTAAACCTCCGAATCCATTCCTTTTTCTACAATGAGAAAGATATAATCCACTGGTATTGATGAAATAAAGTCAACCACAAACCAGCTTTTTAAGTAATTCATCTTAATGATTTTAGGATCCAGTATTATTTCAGAGCTGTCTTCATTTACAGTCCCAGTTCTAAAATTCATGATCAAGTCCAATAGAAAAACAGTGTCTGATGCCACATTGAAAATAATCCATGGCGTTGTTGTTTGCTCTGTGAAGAATGTGATTCCGACTGGTATAATGACAAGGTTTCCAACCATCATTATGAGCATGATTAAGTCCCAGTAAAACCTAAAAAAAAAAAAAGGAAGAAACAGAATGGTTGATGTACTGTGGTAAAACACGCTTAGAGAAATGGTCTCTATCATGCTGCCAACTTCACCTCAAGATGTTTAAACATTTTGTTAATGCTAAGAAAACTCTCATTGTTTTAACTTATTCAATATATTCACAGTCAGTAAAAAGACAAAGTAATTAATACATTTCATTATGTGTCTTCCTTCTCAAGAAAATGGATCTAGGATAAAGACAGTACTATTGCTTGTCACTCCATGGCATATCTGAAAGGTGAGCATGTGTGGTACTCAGTAGACCTATCCAGGCTCCTGTCAAAATTTATTAGTGGGTTTATATAACTAAAACTGATGTCCAGTGCCAATCAGAAGTGCTTTCGCAATGCAATATTTTTTAAGGCTTCTGTTCAAATGGAAACCCAAATATCTAACAGATGACATATTAAATGTAAGTGCCTCTTTGCAAAAGTACTCATACCATTACAGTGCTGGAATAAAATTACAGGGAGAGAAAAAAGAACTGAAGCAAAAAATAGAAACAGAAATTAGATAACATCAAAACCTTCATCCAATTTTACAATCTGAATTGAACTTCCATGCATTTTTACAACCTCATAGTCTATCTTCTTTCAGAGATAGTTAAGAATTCTGAACAATAATAGCTGCAACTTGCATAGTATGAAATAGATACTACATTTTACCATTCTGCTCCACAAGTATCGAAACATTGTTAGAATGCTGCTAACAGTGCTTGATACAGATCATAGAAAGCCAGACTCTTAACTTTAGTATCTACTACAGAAATGGTGAGTGGGTGAACCCACCCATCACATAGAACATACATCTATGCTGATCTAAGATTTCCAGGGGATAGTAGTATATACTCAACAGATTTTAAGAAAATTATGATAACTTCTGAATGTTAAATTGTCAAAGTTATTCTTGTCCAATAAAAGAACTGCAACTAAATGTGGGAAAGCCTGAAGTCAATGCCATGACCTCTTGTTCTGCCTGAGAACATGATCTGTTCAACTAAACTTGATTTGGAGAGGCAGAGAAACCAGTCAACAACAGTTGCCCATGGACTCATTAGACTTTCTAGACGACTGGAGGCAGCAACGGCTCCACAGCTATCCGCTTGTTTTGGCCCTCCATCGCAGTGGTGCCCCATGAGGTCATCATGCAATGGACAGGTATCCCGGTTTCAGCTCAGATAGAGTTAATTTTCTTTCTAGTAGCTGGTACAGTGCTGTGTTTTGGATTTAGGATGAGAATAATGATGATAACACACTGATGTTTTTACTTGTTGCCGGGTAGTAGTAGTGGTGCCTACACTAAGGCAGGGACTGTTCAGTTTCCGACACCCTGCCATGTGCACAAGAAGCTGGGAGAGCACAGCCAGGACAGCTGGCCCAGGCTGGCCAAAGGGACATTCCCTACCATAGACCGTCGTGCTCCCTATGTAACTGGGGAAGCTAGCCGGGAGGTGGGATCGCTGCTCGGAAACAGACTGGGCATCGGGTTGGTTTTTTTTTTCCTTCTGCATGTGGTGAGCAGTTGCATTTGTGCATCACTTGTTTTGTTGTTATTGTTAATGTTATTATTATTACTGTTATTACTGTTTTGTCATTTTGTTGTTGTTGTTGCTATTATTATTATTCTCTTACTTTTTTTTCCTACTAAACTGTCTTTATCTCAACCCATGAGTTTTTTTCCCATTCTCCTCCCCATCCCCCATCCTGGGGGCGGGGCAGGGGTGAGTGAGCAGATGTGTGGTGCTCAGTTACTGGCTGGAGTTAAATCACAACAACGTGCCACCAGCACACGGATCCAGCACTAATTTCTGGGCCACTTCCATCATACCAGCACCAGCCTCCTAGCATGCAACAAACACCCTCGTCTTGATAAAGGTTCATGGCAATCAACAATAGTAACAGTTTAACTGGTCACAAAACATTTAAGAACCACAAGTTTAGTTTTTGCTAGATTTGCACAGAGCATATGGATTACATTAGATTTTTGAGATTGTGTCCTGTATTCACCAAATGATCCAGGTTTATAAATTCCCTTTGTTTCACATTTATCCATGAAAATACTTCTGAGTTTACAAATTGCTGATCTGTGAATATAAATAATTAAGTGCAACTGTAAAACACACTAAAGGAAGAATAACATGGGATTGAGAATGGCATGAGAATTCCAGTTTTAAAATTCTTTATTCCAAAAGAAACCTACAGAGGTGTGGCTTGACTATCATTTGAGAGAGTTGACAGCAAAGTACCTTTAACTGGTATGCAGAAAGTGCATGAAATAGACTTTACAAGTAATTCCCTGCATGCCACAAATTGATTTATGTCTTACACATTTTCAGTCTTACAATAAATGTGAATACTAAGTGCTATAAATATTCAGTTTTATCCAGGCTGTATGTATTTTTGCTTAGTATGTGACGGTATTCACCATATCTGTACCATATCTGGCAAAAACTTCCTGATTTCTCTTATATTTTTAAATTCATATAATAGGCTTCTTGCTGTGCTAGATTCCTTTCCAATAATCTAGAATTACCACACAGAAGGAACCACTAAATTCATATATCACTGCTACTATGATCTATGGGTACAATTACCACAAATGCTTTTACAATGGTATAAACCAAAATATTTCACAAAATTGTTCTGGAGAATAAACGTCTCCAAGGAATCCTGAAAATAAGCGGAAAACAACTAGGAAATAATCAGAAGAGGTGTATTTGTATCTGTGGCTCATTCCTAAGCAAAACACTGCTTGTTTTCAGAGTGACCTTTATGTTTCACCAGGACAGGGAGCAGTTATGCAACGAAGGCTAACCAAAGCCGCACAACAACCAGCCACCCAGACAACATGAAACATAATACAGAACCAGGTGTTTTTATCCTACAGTAATCCACGGTTTAAAGGATCATTATGTACTGCGATTATGCAAAACACTCTGGAGTTCCTGATGTTGAATATCAGCAAAAGTGGTAGTGTTAGGGCTTCGGTAATAAAATAAGATTGAATGCTAGGGACTAAGAGATTGTACCAGTTTTGTATTTTTATTTTAGCCCACAATATAGTATAAGCTGAATAGTTAATAGGAAAAACTCTTATTATATTATGATTTATTTTTCATTTAGAAATGAATCAGACATTTTCTTTCACGAAAATGTTTCCAAATGCCATTCTGTACACCATGTTATAAAACATTCCTCTTTCATGTGAGAAAAACTAGATGCAACTCCCTGTATTGCACTTCTGTGACCTGAGCAGAGAAAGTAATACAATGTGTTGCTTGCCTCCCAGTTCTGAACATCCTATTATTCATGTAATCAAGAGTGAGCTGAAAAGATGGTGCAAGGAGCTGCTAGTAAGACACAGAGGTAGCCCTTTGTTTCAAACTATTTTTGGTATTATTTATTTACTTTTGCTACTCCCCCTTCCCTCTCCCTCCCATGAGGATGGTTATAAATTTAAAACTTGCAATCTCAGAGTTCCAGATTTACATAAGGTATTATAAAATATTGACAAAAAGCAAGGAAGAGATATTTTCAAGAATATGGAGAAAAAAAATTAAGAGCCTGGGGTTAATGAGATCTTTCAGAGCTCATAACAAGAAGCAAGAACTGACCTTAGCCCCATAGCGAACAGCTACAGAGCTTACTGCTCCTCTGAAGCTGACTCAGTACAGCTACTACTACTTGCCATTAACTGAAAGTACAGAGGTCAGCACTGCACCGCACTGAACTATTCCTGAAACTTTTTAAATGCTTCTAAATGACTCAGAGCTTTAATATCTCTAGGTGAAAAAAGTCGTCAAGTATTAAAATGTATTTAAAAAAAAATTTTAAGGAATATTTTTTCTAAATTTTAAAAAATTATTTTATACAAAAATAAAAAAAATCCACATCATGCTAATTATTCCTTTGGCATTCTCAATTAAATTTATAGCCTTCTTTCAGTGATCTTTTTACTCATAATTTATCTACTATAATTTCAAAAATTATGTTAATAACATGGTGTTTTTTATAGGTCTGGAACATGGTGCTGAAGCTTTGGTAATTTATTTATTGCCATAGCCTATACTGGATAGGATGAACAGTCTGTTCAAAATGAATGCCTACCCAAGCAGCGATAAAGAACTACTTAGTATTAATTAATCAATGTTTGTACTAAGATTAGTAATGTAAGGCACTATGAATTCTAACAGCCATTTTATTTTCCACTTTATATATCCAACCCAAATAAAACTGAGTCTTAAAGAAGAAAATTTCAGCTCTAAATTAGTTAATTCACTTATAATTTGCTATATATACAACTGTGTAAAAAGTCATTCAGATTTGCTTTCTTTATTATTTCCTGGTTGTTGCCCATGGATACATTCGATGTCATTGAATCAGTGTAGTTTCATACATAATTATCCTTATGATATATCTAGATTGACCCAACAGAACCACAGAATCCTAGAATGGTTTGGGTTGGAAGGGACCTTAAAGATCATCTAGTTCCAACCCCCCTGCTGCGGGCAGGGACACCCTCCACTAGACCACGTTGCCCAAAGCCCCATCCAACCTGGCCTTGAAGACTTCCAGGGATGGGGCATCCACAACTTCTCTGGGCAACCTGTTCCAGTGCCTCACCACCCTCACAGTAAAGAATTTCTTCCTAACATCTAATCTAGATCAACCCTCCTTCAGCTTAAACCCATTAACCCTTGTCCTATCACTCCATGCCCTTGTAAACAGTCCCTCTCCAGCTCTCCGCCAGGCCTCCCTACAGGAAGGCCACAATAAGATCTCCCCAGAGCCTTCTCTTCTCCAGGCTGAACAATCCCAACTCTCTCAGCCTGTCCTCATAGGAGTGGTGCTCCAGGCCTCTCATCATCTTTGCGGCCCTCCTCTGGACTGACTCCAACAGCTCCATGTCTTTCTTGTGCTGAGAATTTCAGAGCTGGACACATTACTCCAGGTGGGGTGTCACAACAGCAGAGTTGAGGGGGAGAGTCACCTCCCTCGACCTAGTGGTCACACTTCTTTTGATGCAGCCCAGAATCCAGTTGGCTTTCTGGGATGCAAGCACACATTGAGCTTCCTGTCCACCAACACCCCCAAGTCCTTCTCCCCAGGGCTGTTCTCGATCCATTCGCTGCCCAGCCTGTAGTTGTGCTTGGCATTGCCCTGACCAATGTGCAGGACTTTGCACTTGGTCTTGTTGATTTTCATGCAGTTCACACAAACCCACCTCTCAAGCCTGTCAAAATCTCTCTGGATGGCATCCCTTCCCTCCAAAGTGCTGACCGCACCACACAGCTTGGTGTCGTCAGCAAACTTGCTGAGGCTGCACTCGATCCCACTATCCATGTCGCCGACAAAGATGTTAAACAGTGCTGGTCCCAATACCGACCCTGAGGAACACCATTCGTCACTGGTCTCCACTTGGACATTGAGCCGTTGACCACAACTCTTTGAGTGTGACCATCCAGCCAATTCCTTATCCACCGAGTGGTCCATCCATCGAATCCATGTCTCTCCAGTTTAGACACAAGGATGTTGTGTGGGAAAGTGTCAAACGCTTTGCACAAATCCAGGTAGGTGACATCAGTTGCCCTTCCCTTATCCAATGCTGTAACCCCATCAATAGAAGGCCACCAAACCTGTCAAACATGATTTGCCCTTAGTGAAGCTGTGTTGGCTGTCACCAATCACCTCCTTATTTTCCATGTGCCTGAGCATAGTCTCCAGGAGGGTCTGCTCCATGATCTTGCCAGCCACAGAGGTGAGACTGACCGGCCTGTAGTTCCCCAGGTATTCCTTTTTTCCCTTTTTAAAAATGGGGGTTATGTTTCCCCTTTTCCAGTCAGTGGGAACTTCACCCAACTGCCATGACTTGTTAAACATGATGGAGAGTGGCTTGGCAACTTCATCTGCAGGTTCCCTCAGGACTCGCGGAAGCAACTCATCGGGTCCCATGGACTTGTGCACATTCAGGTTCCTTAGATGGTCTCGAACCTGACCTTCTCCTTTAGTGGGCAGTTCTTCATTCTCCCAGTCCCTGCTTTTGCCTTCTGTGTTCTGGGCAGTCTGGCTAGAGCCCTTGCTGGTGAAGACTGAGGCCAAAAAGTCATTGAGTACCTCAGCCTTCTCCATATCCTGGGTAACCAGGTCTCCCATTTCCTCCCAGAGAGGGACCCACATTTTCCTTTGTCTTCCTTTTATCACTAACATACCTATAGAAGCTTTTCTCGTTGCCCTTGATGTCCCTGGCCTGATTTAATTCTATCAGGGCTTTGGCTTTCCTAACCTGATCCTTGGCTGCTCGGACAGTTTCTCTGTATTCCTCCCAGGCTACTTGTCCTTGCTTCCTCCCTCTGTAGGCTTCCTTTTTTTGTTTGACTTTTCCCAGGAGCTCCTTGTTCATCCATGGGGGCCTCCTGGTGTTTGTGCCTGACTTCCTCTTTGTTGGGATGCATCACTCCTGAGCTTGGAGGAGGTGACCCTTGAATACTAACCAGCTTTCTTGTGCCCCTCTTCCCTCCAGGGCTTTGTCCCATGGTATTCTACCAAGCAGATCTCTGAAGAGGCCAAAGTCTGCTCTCCTGAAGTCCAGGGTAGTGAGCTTGCTGTGTGCCCTCCTCGCTGCCCTCAGGATCTTGAACTCCACCATTTCATTGTCACTGCGGCCAAGGCTGCCCTTGAGTTTCACACTCCCCACCAGCCCCTCCTTGTTGGTGAGAATGAGGTCGAGCATGGCACCTGTCCTTGTTGGCTCCTCTATCACTTGGAGAAGGAAGTTATCATCGACGCATTCCAGGAACATCCTGGGTAGCTTATGCCCTTCTGTGTTGTCCCTTCAACAGATATTGGGGTGACTGAAGTCCCCCATGAGGCCCAGAGCTTGTGAACGTGAGGCTGTTCCTGTTTCTATAGAGGGCCTCATCTGTTCTGTCTTCCTCATTTGGTGGCCTGTAGAAGACCCCCACTATAAGATTCCCTGTCCCTGCCCTCCCTTTAATCCTGACCCATAAGCTCTCAGTCGGCTCCTTATCCATTCCCAGGTGGAGCTCCCTGCCTTCCAGCTGATCATTGACATAGAGGACAACACCCCTCCTCGTCTACCCTGCCTGTCCTTCCTAAAGAGCCTTTATCCTTCCTTTCCAACACACCAGTCATAGGAGCTATCCCATCACATCTCTGTGATACCAATAAAGTCACAGCCCTGCAGGCATGCGTATGTCTCCAACTCATTTGTTCCCTGTGCTACTTGTGTTGCATAGCAGCATTTAAGTTGGGCCCCCAATGAAGCTGACTGACTGGCTGGAACTCCTTTGTGCAGCACTTCATGTGCTCTCCTGCTGACCTGTGATCCTTCTCCCAGCTCTGGGCATCTATTGCTGGCACTGGCATCAAACTGGTAGGAGTTGGACGGATCGAGGTTCCCCTCCCCCAGCAACTTTAGTTTAAATCCCTCTTCACCAGCTTGGCAAGCCTATGACCGAAGATGCTCTTCTCCTTCTCTGACAGATGGACCATGGTCTAAGTAGCCAAGCCCCTGGCTGTGGCCCCCCTCCCTTCTGTGTGTGCCAGTGGGGGAGTTTTTGTTTGGCTGTGGGTCCACTGCAGACCACGCTTGGAACCAGCTATCTAACTCCTTCTCAGCCTCCCTGATGTTATGCAGCCTTCTCACTGCCTCCTGCAGCCCAGCTACCTGCTGCAGGAGCTCCTCCACCTGGGCACACCTTTTGCAGGCAGGTCTGCCACCTGTCCCAGAAGTTGTCAGTGGTCTCGCAAACTGCACAGCAGAGTGAACAACATCTCTAAGGCACTGGGTGTTGTGACTTGACGCTACGCAGCAGGACTTTGCTTAAGATTGAATTTTCCAAGTTTGCAGAAGATCACAAAAGTCTCATTATTTAATAAAAAAGAGCAGTAAAATTTCATGAAATTCAGTCACAAATACTCATCAGTCACAATACTCATCAGCCAAAGGTCTTTGAAAAAGACATTAATTCAAATTGTTTGTAAAATATCTTTCAAACAAAACCTGATGCATCTGAGACATGATTTCACTCTACACATTCAGAGAATCAAAAACTGTAAAAAATTTTCACAAGCTTTCCATGGAAAACTCACCTCCTCTTTAGTCAAATATTTTGATTCACTAGCAGATGCTCAGTGAAATGAACACTGACTTTTTTTATCTCACCTTCAAACACAGCTTTATTTCTTTAGCTTTCATGGATCATCAGCTCACCTAACGGAGAAATCAATGTTCTATATAGAACAAAACAATCTTAATAGAAATAACAGTAATTTAAAATGTTATTACAACATACTGTAACAAGCACTAAACTTGGTATTATCCATGTCAGAATTTGATTCTTACAGGACATGCCATCTTTTTCTTGCTGTGCAACTACACTATTCTTTTAGTAAGACAGAGCAAAGCTAGACATGCCTGAAAACATTTGCAACTTGCAAATAATTAGTGGGATGTGTCAGAAAGGACAGGAGGATGAAGAACGGAGGGCTTTCTTCAGGGGACACAAACTATTTTCAAGATTGCACAGGTGTTTGTGCTTGAAAACTTTCTGAAAAATCGCCTTTTTTTTTTTTCACAACCTAAAAGTGAGGATATCCCCTTCTGCCAAGCTATCCATTTTCATTCTGCCCGTCTGTCTCTTACACACACCTAGAGGAAAACATGCCTCTTCTGGGAAAAAGGCATACAAAGTAAATATTAAATTCTTTCTATTTTAACAAGAAATATTAAATTCAACATCCTCCATGGAACATATTCTGTTTAAGTGATACAAATCTATTGTGGAGTGCTTCTGTGATTTTGGCTCAGAAGTAATTTTTTAATTTTAAAATTTCCAAACTTCGAATTTAGTATAACCTATCTGTGTGATCACATTCATACAAATGCATTAAAATGACTAGTGAAGTGTCACTTCTTTACATTGGCCAGTTTTGTGGTAGCAAACAGGTTACTTCTGCAGTTGTGTTGTCCTTTTATATGGATAAAACTTTCCTCATCTGAATGCACTTAATTTTGCAAAGCTTTAGGAAGACAAATGATTCAGTTCAGAGTTTTTGTTTTGTTTTTAAAAGATAAACTGTTCTCCTGAAGTTGTTGATTTATATTCTTTATTCCCCTCTATTTCTTCCCTGCCAGATTTTAGCTTTTCTTAAGTAAACACAAATGAGGAATCTTGCAAGGCTGGAACAGTCCTGTTCCTGGCTCAACCCTTTCAATTGTAAAGTACTCACAGCATCTCCTACACTTCAAGTGCTGAGGTTGAAGAGCAGAAATATTATTAAGTAGAAGCCTGTTACACTTTCTCAGGTGAAAATTTTATCAGTATTTACTCTTCTTTTTAATTTAAAATATATCAAGCTTAATGAACTTTCACTGATTTAGCTAGGCAACCTGCTGAAGCAGCAGAAAGGCTTCCTCCACCTGCCTGAGACTGGTCAGTCTGAAATGCAGCAGAGGCTGATGTTCTGAAAACTGTTTCCCTGCCTGAATTATGAGCAGTGCTGGACCTAGGAATCTTACAGCTTAACAGTTTCATTCTGATTCAGACTAAAAGCGATTAAATAAATAAAATAATAATGAAGTTTTCAGACCACTAGAAATCTTCATTTCATTTCAGACTAATACTCAAGTCCTTCACTTCAAGGTTAGCCATATATACTTAGAGATCAAATTTATGTGCCTTGCTGTTATTTTTTAAATGTAACTTCCTACCTAGTAGCAGAAAAGGAATTCAAAGAGAGATTAATAAAATTCAGCAATACCGAGTCTTCTTTTTATATAGCCATAGAACGTATTTAAAAATTACAAACTTGCACAATTTCAAACAGATTTCACGAGTTTTATCTGATAACTAAACACACTTAGCAATGGCAATTTGCAGTTTGTTGCTCAGTTGAGATTCTATGCACAAGGCAGATGATTAGATAAATGCAGCTCTCAGGGGACCTGATCAGAGCCCAGTGAAGCCAATGAACAGCAATTTACTACTTTCAAAAAGCTTTGGTTACAGCATTTGGTTAGGTTTAAAGCTTGAGTGCTTCAAAGGCTTGATTGCTAGAAAAGAAAATCACACTACTGTCTATGAAAAGTGACTATAGAATTAACTACTTAACATTACATTAAGATATATATATATGTATATTCAACCAATATTTAAGCAGTGGACGTTTCATCAAAAGATTTTTAATTCTTGGCATGCATGCAATAGCTTCTCTCTAAAGTTTTTATAGTATTTTACATGCATTAACAAATTAAGTCTCAGATTTCTGAGAAATAAAGGTATAATAGTAATGTTGCCTTCATTGCACACAGGAGGGGAGGAAGGAGAGGACAAAGAGAAATTTATACAATATGGCAATATTATTTAACTATGAGTCTCTTCAGTTTTAGCCAATAATCCCCTACCACAAGTGCCTGAATACATCTGATGTTTGCAGTTGCTTTTCCTCCAGAGAAACTTATTAAACTACAGTAGAAGGAATTAAAGCCTGACTTCCACTTAACCTTGGGCAAGAACAGTGCACCACTGTCAGTGGAGCTCTAATGCTGCTTTTGCAGCCCCTCATCTTTATGCAGTTCCTCCTTTCTTCAGCCCCATTCCTTGGTAAAAAAGCCAGGGTAGTGCTCCTGTACAGATAGCTACCAGCTAGGAAAAAGTGCTGATGAAGAGTCAGGACTCACAAATGAGTTTTCTCCTGGAAAAAGTTGAATCTGTCTATGCCAACAGGTATATTTAGATCATCAAGACTGCTTCTGCATCAACACACACAAGTCATAGCACAAGTAACATTCCTTCCTCAGATTCACCCACCCTGTTCAAGCTTTTAGACCATAGCCTCTCAGTATCAGGCATCATGTGTAGGGACCCCAACTGATTTGTTTCAGTTTCATATAACCAACCCTTAAACCAACTGCAAATTGCCACATACTGTTTCTTTAAGTGTCAGCAAATTTCTGTAGTGGATCACTGTAAAATACGTATTCACATTCTCAAATTAGAAATGACCACTTTACAGGCATGAGAAAAAGTTTGAAAGAGACAGATCTAAAAATATTTCAGCTGCAAAATAATCTCATATCTCATGCTGGAACACTTGCATTAATTAAGAATTTTGTAGTGACAGTAATTTTAAGAGCGCCATTTCGAAACATGACATTTAGGATGCCTCCATACTAAGTAAAAATTCAGAGGCTTAAATTGGGAGAAGCCTTCTGTAATTCTTCTCAACAAAGTGTCATGTGAAAAGGAAGGTAACTTAACCCACACCCCCTCACAAAACCAAGAAAGTCAGACAATATCACCTAATACTCTTCTCTAATAGATTGGGTTTTTCATCCAATTGCATCTCTCAATTATCAGTGTAATCTTTGAAGTTTCTGCTGGTGGGGAAAAGTCCATTCTCTGTACTTATCTTCAGAGGAGATGATGGGGAAGACATTGCTCAGTAGCTATTGATAGATCTCAGTCATGGGGTTTGGTAAGGAGTTTGGCCTGTGACCACCAAATGAGTTGGGACAATTAAATTTTTGTAAGGTGAATACCTCCGACAAAAAAAACCCACAAGACTAGGACCATCAACTTGGCTCACGTAAGACACTGAGATTTCTGGTATTTGACATATATACTACCACTACTAACAATTCCATGCTGATAATCAGAGGTAAAACTGGCTTTGTGCATATAACTGTATGAAGATAAAACACATTTGGACAAGCAGCTTCAAACACGAATTTTCATTACTAGAATATAGTGTATCATTTCTTGAAAATGTTAACTGAAGGCAAGATTGGGCACTGTTTAAATTGGAAAAAAAAAAAAAAGAGGTAGTCTTCAAATTCATGTAGGGAAAAGTCAGAGATGTGAAAAAGTGTAAAGGAACTATAGATAGGTATGAAACAAGTTGATGGATTATACATGCAGATTTTGTACTCCTACATCATGAGTGAAAACAAATATACATGACTGAATATTTATACACCTCATGTATCTACACAGATGTACAAGGTTCTAATGCAAGAACAAGTAATTTAGATAGCATAAATATACCAAGTTAAATTATTATTCCCTTTTACAACTATCTATGACTGATCTTTGGCTCCAAAGCCTATGTTTCTTCCAATATAAAAATAAGTACTGAGATTTCAACCCTTTAAAATAAGTAGAAGTACCATTTTAGGAATCGGTACGTTGTTTTATTGTAATCCATGAATATACATGTTGCAGTAAATAATTTGTTTTAAAAGGTAATTAAATATGATTAAAATACTGTGTCTTCTGAAGCTAGGTACACTGCTGACATGTTTTCTTTCCCTAAACAAATCTAAACTAGAGCAGAAACCAAAACCTTCTTCCCAGGAAGGCAACCACTAGATTGTAGAGGAGTTCTCACTTTTTTGCTCTGTCAAAGCAGAACAACTCCGAGAGGTGATATTGTTATTGAAAGTACACATGCCAGAAGTGCTATGCAAAGTAAATGTACAGGTATAATTCTCTCCAGCAGAGGACGGAAATTAATCTGCACTTCCAACATCTGGGCTGAACAGGTTTTATTCCTGAGCAGATACAGGAGACATTAATGTGCATGCTCAAAAATACGGCTGGAATTTGTATTAGTATGATTACTGAATTGGGTTTTTATTAATTTTATTAACTGAATTAATCATATCAATTTATCTAAAACATCAATGAATTGAAAACACAATGCACACAACACAAAATATTTTAAGAAATGAAAGACGTAATCTTCCACAAGTCTGCTTATACCCTTCCCCACGTGTACTTATTATGATTCCCCTTTTACAGGGTGACACACCTTAGGAGCTCTGCACCAATGAGCAGGTAGGAAGGAGCATGCTCATTTAGGAAGTTCAATGTTCAGTTTTACCATTACTTTTCAAAACAAAATGTCATACTTCATACACTAAAACACCTTTCCCTACCAGAAATAAAATGCAGCTCTTGCAGGTTTCTCCTCTTTACACCAACTATACTCAGAAATCCCCATTTTTTTCATTATTCAGCTTGTATTCAGATCTCTCTGCTAGCCATTTGCCTTCCACAGTATTTAAGCAGATGCAATGTAATTTTAACATTTCTTTAAAATTTCCCAATTTACACACTGCACACTCCAGTCTTACCATCCTTTTTACAGCATAGCACTGTCTGCATTACCAAAACAAATCAGCTAATTATGCAGCTAGACAGAGCAGTGATCAGACAGACCTGATATTCGCTTGTTTAAAACAAAAAGGAAAACCCAGAAAAGCAAACAAAGCAAACAAGAAAGAGAATACATGATGTTCAAAGATGTTTTAGTTATTGGCCTAAGTAACTGTGATCTTGTTAGTTTTACCTCTGCTCCTCTCGTCGTCTTTTCATGCTATTTACCCTCTAACGCTCCAGCAAGCTCCACGCAAGCAGATCTGATCAAAACCTCACGTACTGCTGTTGTGAGCAGATCAGCGAAGGGTGGAGGTTTGGAATACAAACCAAGTTTCTGGGGATGTACAATCCACCTCTGGCATTTATGAACATTGGTCAGTATAATGGAATGCGATTGTTGGACGGCCCTTTTGCAATTTAATTCAATATAAGGAAACAAAGACTTTTTTTCAGTGAAGTGGATTTGGTTATTCTTAAAAAAGCAATCACATACCTTCCAAAAAACCCCAACAAACCAACCTATGTATACTTATTAATTTTTTTTTAATCTGCCAAACAGGAGATAACCTGCAATATCAAGCACTCCAAGAGATTGCCTTTACATGCAATGAGGTCTTTTCTATTTCCAGTACACCTTTGCCAGCAGCATTATGGCAGGTCATATCCATTGCTAGGTTGTTAATTAAAAAATGAGGTTCCATTACATTTTGTCACAGGTATACACCACATGGTCAAGGTCCATTTCTAAAAACAGTGTGCATTAAATTCACAAACTGTGTGTTGAAAGTCTTTATTGAATTATGGCAGATTGCAGGCTTGAAATACAATTGTCAATTATTGTTTTAATTTAGTCATATGAAATGGGTATTGAGCCACCAGAAGATACCTATTACCAAGATATAGACTAATTTAAAATTCTATTCTATCTTCATTGAGACAGAACCATCTAAAGTAGAGTTGTTATACAAAATACGTATATTAGATAACGTTTTTTTCCTCCACAGTTGCCCTTTTTTTTAAAAAAAAAAAAAAAAGAGGAAGTCACTTTAAGCTTCAGAAAAACTTGTCTGTTTTCAGCCTGAAAAACAAAGGATTGATAAAGATATTAAGATCTGAAAACTTATTCAAACTCAACCACAGGCTTTGTTATGTGCTTCACCTATAAATATCAGAAAAAATATAAAAGGGAATTATTTAATAATCTACTTCTCCACTTTATATTTTGGTAGATTGTTTTGTTTTTCACAGTTGACTTTGAAGTCTCTTGCTACAAAAATTCTCTTTCTCCGATCTTCAGGCATTCAAATGAAGTAGTTCGTACTCCTTAACAACAGCACAGCCCCCGTGCTGCTCCCAACATCAGCCACACAGTACACATTAAGGGTGACAGGGGAAAGTGTTTGCCTGCAAGTAAAGTTGCCTATAATCGTAGCCACTGATAAGCGTCTCTAAAATAAGCACTCAAAGAAACTTTGGTTGGGGACCTATGACCTGAACTATAAACAACAGCAAAAGTACCAAGGAAGCAATTTACTCACATAAATACAGATGACTGTTGCTTTCATAGAGCAAAACAAAAAGAGCTTCCCTTTACTGTGGTGAATAAAACACCAGGTTTCCATCTTTATCTTTCATCCATATTCACTCGAAATGAAGTTCTCTATATATAATAAATAGGTTTCTGGCTTTCAGCAAATGAAAATGTTTTACTTTGGAGATCTCAGAAGAGGTTTTAGCCACAAGCCAATATTCCTCAGAAAGACAAAATTTAATTTAGCCAAATATTTATGTTTCAGTTTTGGAGGACAATTAGTTATGAACTATTCAAAACTATTAACTAAATATAGTTAACTAAATATAGTTAACTATTAACTAAATATAGTTAACTATATTTAACTATTCTTTAAGCTAAAGATGTGTAATAATTAGTCAAATAGATGTTAATAATTCATCGCTGGAAAACAGCAAGAAATTGAGGGTGAAAAATTACTAATAGAACTTTTCATCATAATCTTATAAAAAATATTGATCTGTGAACTGCAAATCAAAATATACACTATGACAGAAATGGAACATGAAGCATAAGCAAATTATTCTGATATACTCTAGTTCTGCAAATGCAGAGCACCCATGGGTGACTTTTTTTCTTAAAATCAGTTTTACCATTTACAGCTCCCTATGGCTAGAATCCTGAAAGATGTTCAGGCACAGAGTCCAGATGCTTACAAGTATCTAGGTCCCCAGCTTGTTCCGAAATCCAAAGATAGGCTCCTGACTTCCATCTCAGATCTTCATCTAACATCGTATAGATTTGCACACTCTGTGCAGAGCACTGGGTAAAACTGACATTTTCAAAGCATTTCCAGAAATGGAAAAGTTTGTACTGGAAACATGAAACCAAGTTAAATATCATATTCTGTTTGCTCATTTTGTCAGTGGCATAAAATCAGTATGTACATTCAAAGTTAAGATGAGCTGCTATTCAGTGACACTTCATGGAATTACAAGTCAGTAGCCCCAGCAGAAACATCAGCTACCATTTTACGCAGATTTATGGTACCTGCGTTCCTGGGCTATAAAGCTAGCTCTCCTTCCCTGAAGCAAGTCTGAACTCTGTCGTGCTGCGAGGAACAAGTGTGGGAGTGGAAGTTCACTGCAGTTCTCCCATCCCTTCCACAGAAAGATAAATTTGGTCTAGCCTGTGGAGAATGTAAAAGTTAGCTGCAGCTTAGAAATGATAGAAACAACCATGGTCATATCAAGCAACGTTCATACAGTCCTGGAGAATGAGGGGACTTGTGGTGGAAATTGCTGAATAACACTGACAGCTTGTATGACACTGAAGGAGTATTCCTCAGACCTGTCTTAGCGAGAATCATCTCTCGACAAAAGAAAATTACCCTGCATGTGAACCACAGAGCGCAGCATACAGGCAGACTACATGAAAATCTACCTTTAGGAAACAAGAATGGAGGACAGTTTAAAGGTTAGCAAGACATTTTAAACTCACAGCTAATACCTTTAAATAGCAAACTAAAACCAAAGACATTTACTTGGATTTAGTCATCATTTATGTTGTATTTAGTTCACATCTAGCTAAGTAATATGCATATGAAAGAATACAATTATTAGATCCTGGATTTAGTTCTTTTCAACATGAAAAACCTTGGGTTTTGATTTCTTCTTTGGTTCAGAGAGATCAGCCATCATAATAAATTCACTACTCTGACAAATACACAATAAGAACATCTACAAAACCTACTCAACCTTTCAACACTCAGCAGTATATCACTGCATTTAATATTCTGTTCCAAATTTCAAAAAACACCTTTAAGTTCATAAAAACATGTATTTCAGATATATACTGACAGAATTAAAAGTCAATTTTGGTCATGTGGGCACCTAAATTAGGTTACTTCTCTCTCACTTGTCCCACACATGCAATGTCTATTGCTTAATAAGCCATTGGATTTCAGACATTTTTGATTTTGACCCTTTTTAAATGCTCTGTTAGATTGCCTACCATCTGGTAGTGCTTACTCTTGATACCACACTCCCTTTGCATTATAGAAGTGTGTTTCTTCTAATTATATCTTTAATGTGATAGATGTATGCAACACTAGAATTCCCAAGCTGGCAATAAACGGGCTGAGGGGACAATTTCGGCAAAGTATCTTGTTACTAGGTCTATGGTAACAGCGTGTTCACTTGCATCAGGTTGGAGTTCTCAACAGAAAGCACCTGTCCAAGTCATGGGAAATACAAAATGTCCATAGAATTATTGGTTTTTTTAATTATTAGAAGGTATTTATTTACAAACTCAAAGACACTATTAAAGAATACCTAGGCTAACTTCTCCCCACTAGTTTGAACAAACAGCTCAGTATCTCCTAGATAACAGACTCAGTAAATATGGAACGCTATATAGCAGAGCTAACAATTTTTTTTAAAAAATAATGCATGCATCATTTCCATTTTTATAAAGGAATTCATTATATCTTCAGGAAAAGATGTAGGAGGGAGAAGCAAAAACATAATGAGGGAAAAAAGAAGTTGTTCCAAAAAGAAAAATCTGTCAGGGACTACATCACCGTGCTCTTGCTAACTTTGAACTGCAAGTTGCCTATAGCAGGATTTCACTACCTGAAAATTAGACCATAAGAAATGTTATAAATACAAGGCAGAAAAAGCAGGATTCAGTGTTTAGGGAGTCATCTAGATAAACAGTTTCCATGAACACTGGACACACAGCTCTGAAAAACAGGACATCTCTGAAGTAAACTTGGTAAGGTGGGTGATGAGAAAGGTACCCAATTATTAACTGAAGCTTGAGGTATATGCTTGATTTATTTAAGTACTTGTTTTGTTTCCAAGTTTGTGTTCTAACAGACTAATCCCTAGTCGGAAAAGGAAATTTTTGTGTTAGTACTGAGCTTGTCTGGCACTAAAGACAAGGTGAACCAGAGTGACAGACAAGCTTGGCTGTTACCTTCACCGAGACATCAAGTGCAAACAAGCCCATATGCAGCCATCCCAAGCAACCTGTAGTCTGGGATGTGTTTGGGGAACCCAGAAGTTTGCAAGTGTGTACTGTCAGGCACTAGTAAGATGTTTTAGGGGGTAGTATTACCTACTGCTAGTTTCACAGCAATTTCTTCACCAGACAGAAATCATAAGTCCTCCTGGAGTGAACAGATAGAAGTCACTCAAGAGCCTGATGGAAAACCTCTCAGTAGTCATGTGAAAGCTTGATTGCGTCCCCATGGTTTGGCAGACATACATTTATTCCATCTCCAGGACACAGTCAGACAGATCTTACTCTATGTATCTTATAAAAGTTCTGTATATTTTCCATGGCTTTGACCTAAAGCAAGTTAGAATAACCATTTATCATTACGATCCTATGATATATTACCCTACACTTACTGCAGTCTACAGATTTGCTTAATGTCAGATCATGTCAGAACCACACACTGCCTATTGCTGCAGTCACGTCATAATGAGAGGTGCTTCTCAGAGGATCTGGTAAGTTACTGTAGTTTACAACAGAACCTCAATACTTCCATACTTTACTCTGCTAATAGGAGAGAAAAAACCTGGAGGTAACCAGAGTACACTACCTATAGAATTGGAAGATTTGATATCGTGAGGGCACATTTTATTTCTGTGGTGTTCTTTATATACTTGAGCTTTAGCGTAATTGTAAGCTTCAGTGGATTTCAGACCAAGAATTGCATGAAAAAAAGTAAAACTATCTAAAAAAACCACCCCTGCAGTCAAAACAATGTTTATGTATATTGGCTATTTTAAATTACATAATTTAAAAAACCAAACCAAACAAATAAACAAAAAAACCCAACCTAGCTTTGACTGTGAGCTTAAAGTAACCTGTGCTTTTTCAGTTGAAAACAAAATATCTTAGTAAGAATTTTTACTTTACTACTAGAAATAGAAAAATTATTAATATTAGCAGCATGCTACGTTTCAATAGTGTATCAAATTATTTGTTAAATCATAGAATCATAGACTCGTAGAATGGTTTGGGTTGGAAGGGACCTCAAAGATCTTCTAGTTCCAACCCCCGCTGCTGTGGGCAGGGACACCCTCCACTAGACCACGTTGCCCAAAGCCCCATCCAACCTGGCCTTGAACACTTCCAGGGATGGGGCATCCACAGCTTCTCTGGTGCCTCACCACCCTCACAGTGAAGAATTTCTTCCTAATATCTAATCTAAATGTACTCTCTTTTTATTTAAACCCATTACCCGTTGTCCTGTCACTACACTCCCTGATAAACAGTCCCTCTCTTTCCTGTAGGCCCCTTCAGGTACTGGAAGGCCGCAATTAGATCTCCCCGGAGCCTTCTCTTCTCCAAGCTGAACAACCCCAACTCTCTCAGCCTGTCCTCATAGGAGAGGTGCTCCAGCCCTCTGATTATCTTCGTGGCCCTCCTCTGGACTCACTCCAACAGCTCCATGTCTTTCGTGTACTGGGGACCCCAAGCTGGGCACAGTACTCCATGCTTCATTAGATAAGATAACCACATGAACAACATAGAAATTAATTAAGAACAAAATCCTATTCTTAGCTACATGATGCAACACCAGTTGTGGGAACTTCACTGGCATAAATAAAAAAGGGTTTGGGGTTTGTTTTGGGCTTTTTTAAATATATAATGGAAACAGGCTGCATTTCTTTTGTAATCAAATGAACATTTTCTGAACACAAGTTTACTCCAGACTTGTTCCAGTTGCACTGCAAATAAGATTATGGCAAAATATCATGCAGCTTGCCTGAATCTGAGTGTCATCAGATTAAAAGATATTAGCAGAGATTTTATGAAAGCTAAATGACAGTGTCCTTGAGGTAGTACTGACATTGACTCCAGCTGATACAGTTTTTGGTCATTACCATACCTTACTATGTGTCTAGAACAAGCCCTCCAATAATTAGAGCTGAATACACTATGATTTTTAAAATTAAATCATGCCTCTGGGAAAGAATCAGGGAATAGTCAGCTAAAGGACTTTCAAGCAATTAATGAGAACCGTACTGTCAGGTTAAAAATTAAACATTGCAAAGTAGGTTAAAAGTTTCCTCTCAAAAATTGTATGTTGACATAGAAGACAGCTCTCGGGCATGCTGTTGAGTAAAAGCAGAGGTGAGAACAGATACCTCTTATTTACAACCAAATGAAGTAAATTTCTCTACCAATTTTCATATTCTACCCTCCTGTCTAAAAATAGTATCTTGCCTTTTAGTACCTTCAAACCGAGCCTCTCAAAAAAGCTGACAAAGTTTAAATATTACAGTATCACCAATCTTAGACAGGTAGGCAGAAATGCAGAGGTAAAGATTCATGCTTTTCATCACTTTTGACCAGTGATTTCATACGTCTCTATTTCTGCTACCCCGGGCTGAACAATCACAAACTGAGCCACTCATATTTTAACTTGGTTATATAACCATTAAAAAGCCTAAGCAACTTATCAAACGTTAAGCATTTTTTATTGAGCTTTGCAGCCACTAAAAATCCCAAACCAAATCCTGAATCCAGACTTTTATTTACTATTCCATGCTTTTATATAGTATTCCAATTCACAGCTCCCTCCATGTACTCAAGTCCAAGAAACCTAACATAAAGAAAAATCTTTTACTGACTCAATTATAAGCATTGCTTATTTTGATGAGCTGACAAATAAAGTGCCAGTACACATTCAAAAATGTGTAGTCTTGCTAAAATAATCCACAGGAATAACAGAATCAGTGCATGATGCTGATCTTATGAGATCTAAATTTTGATAAGTATCTATATAGATAGTATTAAGCAAGTGCTTTTTTCTCGTCGTAGTCAAAACAAAAAATCAGAAAACTGAAGAAGAAGTCTCCTGTTATTGAACATCCCAGGTCAGAGTTTAAAGACTTGCATATAACTCCCCCAAAACATTATCTTTGAGATCACTCACAGGAATTCTGTAACATTTTGGTTTGATTTTGTTTTGGGTTTTATTTTTTAAACATATCTCAAAATCATGATGAACATATTTGCCCTCATTTACATTGTGAAGAAGGTGAATATTCTAAAATCAAGCATCTTGCAGAAAAGAAATGTACTTGTGTACTTCTTCCCAGGTGCTGCTAGCAATCTTCAAAACATCCCAAGCTGAATTAAAAGTACCTCAGAGAACTGAGGAATTATTTGAGTTATGCTTATTGAGCTATTCCTCTGCTGTACACTTTATTCTATGCTCAAGTATATAACATGTCAAAAGTGTGAAAGAAAATACAATTAATGGACTGTTATTCCAAGACTAGAATGGACATAATGAAGATTGGGAAATGTTCAACACATATGTGAGCTCAAACTATGCATTAGTATTCTACATTATCTAGAGACAGAAGGATGTCTTATCATAAAATGAATAGCTTTCCTTGAACAAACAAAGGCGTAATCCTTCCTGCATTCCTTAGAGGTCCAGAAGGTGGGTGGCTGCTGCACCAAACTCAGGTGGACGCAGCTGGCTTGCTTTTGTGGTTCTTGAAGAAAATCCCAAAGGGGACAAGAGCACATGGCCTTCATGAGCCCAAAAGCACAACATACACCTCTATGTATCCGTTTTCACTCATAGATTCTCACAACTGGTACAGAAAGAAATGACAGTAGCTAGCTTTAGTCAACTAGATTTTATAACAAATGAATCAGTGACAGTCAATGATGAGACATAATTCAATATTAAAAATAATAGGAACTGAAGATGAAAAACAACCTAATACATTTCTGGCCCATATTCCACATCAAAGCATTTCCAATAGAATATTTCATTGCTTATTTTTGGTCCTGCTTCCTAAATGTCTAATTTAGATATTTGTTGTTGCAATTTCACCCTATTACTTCTACATAATTTCTTTCCTCTTTGTAATATACATTTATGCATTTGAGGACCGTTACCATATTTCTCTTCAGCCTACCTTTATGGGAGTTGTATTTTACCTGGGGAACTATTATAAGCCTTAATATATAACTTACTGTCAGAAAGAGTTTTTAGACATTATAAATGCACTATTTAGATTAATGCTACAATTTTGTCATTTTATCCTTTATGGCATTTACAGAAGTGCAAAAATTGGAATGCAGCAAATAAAACCCCAAACACTAATAATAATCTCTTTAATACTATGTGGTTCTCTATGTTTAGTCACGTTCAAAGATTGAATGTTCAAGTAATAGGAATAGTTTAACTGTATGAAGTTTTTCTGTAATAGAAATAAAAATTATAGTCATCACAATAGTATTTTAAAATGATACATGCAAGATAGCCCTAGCTAAAACTGTGCTTCAGTCATAAAAACATAAATGATTAAAAAAAACCCAAACTTGTGCAAGGAATGTATACAGTATAATTATAAATCTCTGATTATCAGTTTAGTAGCAAATAATTCAAAAGTCTCAATGCTGTAAGAGAACCTCATGACAAATCCTGAGCAACAAAACTGAGATGACTACTTGAGAATCCAAAACTACAGACATTTCATACTCCTACATTACAAGTGACATAATGTATCCATTAAAACCCACACTAATTTGTATCTGATCTATTTAATATAAACCAACATGGTTTATATACTTAATTTTGCATACAGATATCTATATCAATTACATTTAAGTATGATACAACACATTTTGTCTTCATCGCATATAGCATTACCTTCCAACTCTACTGCTCTATATAAACCTAAGTATGTGACAGCTCACAAAAAGATAAATCTCATTAGCTTCAACTGAGACATTATAGACATGTGACAAAAGAGAGGGACAAAGTGCTTACCCTAAGCTTCTTAAAATATAAGTGATAGGCATAAGAGGCAGAGTGAAGACCGGTCACAAAGAAGAACAGGTTTTAAACCAATGCATGCACAAATTTTAAAAACAGGTACATGAGCTGCAGGTATATGCACAGTCTACCATATTAGGGTGACTGATGGTGGTCAAAGGCAGGTCCAAAAGATAGGTACAAATTAAAAAGAAAATTGATTCATAAGGCAAATGTAAGTTCAAAATGGAAAGAAGTATAATAAAAAACATGAGGCACACTAATACGTTGCAATTATGACTTACAGTTTGGCACATAATTAATTGAAAAATTAAGCTGCACGTGTGCATAACATGGGTGGGTTGCATAAAACTACACAAAACAACAGAATGGTTTTTAATAGCAACAGACACAAAAATATTCTTCCGTTATGTCTTTCACCCTGATTAAAACCCACTGAAACTTGACATTAAATTTACCTGCAAGGTAGCATTGATAAGAGTTTTCTATGATTTATAAAGATTTATATAATAAATGTCATATATTTACATGATAAGCCTCAATTGTGTATACAAAAAGATTTTAAAACTGGAATGCCACGCATGTTAAAATCAACCTGGCATACATTTACTATTCACTATGCTCTGAAATTTTCTGTTCAAGTTTTAGAATTAACTCTGCTTTTACCTTTCTGTTATCATTCAAATAAGGCTTTGTGCTCTTTGAATAGATGAGAAGTTACCCAGAGAGATTCTCTTGACATAAAATGTCAATAATTACTGCTATTGTTGCAAATCAGTTCATACTTTGTATTCATCTATACAGGAAAAAGACCTTCAGCACTGCCTGCACTGCACCTCCTTATCCACTGCTCTCCCAGATAACTCCCACATCACAGTCTTACTTCACTTCATCTTGAAGCCAATTAAAATTTTTGTCCCTGTTTCCAGCCAAAGGCTGTTCCCTAACATCAAACTGAGAACTGTAACCATCAGAGTGTGAGGACTACATTTACTCATACACAAATTATTCCCACTCAGTCTTTCTCTGGTCAAAATATGCCTCTCCCATGCAGCTCTGGAGGTAGTAACTCTGTTTTCTTTTTAGATTGCTGACTACAGATGCCCTAGCTGATGCAGTAATAAATCCAAGATTTCCATGACAGTGTGAGTTTCTCTGTGTACCTGTAGACAGGGAGGGAGGGAGATGCTACAGGGCCGGACCAACAGCCCGCAAGAGAGCCCTCTGAGCATTAAAGAATCTCCTGGCATGCTGAAGGGCACTGAGTAATTAATCATCTGAAAAAACAGCCATATACATTTCCACTAATACCAGAAGGCCATAACATATAAAAATCACCCAAAGCCCACGTCCTCTGCAACTCTGCTATGAAATGAGTGAAATGTGTATGGCAGCAGCAGAACCACGTGCAGTTGCTCTCATCTCACAGTGGCTTCGTGCTGCTCTCATCCGGTGGCTGCAAGGCCACAGGGCTGGACCAGCGATGCTCTCCTGCAGGCTCATTCTTCCACACGTGAGCAGGGACAGCCAGAGGCACTTGGTATCTCACAGAAAGCACGCAGGACTTCAATAAACTCTAACCAAAACGCCAACAATAAATTCACTTTTGTGAGTCATGCAATTACACAGAATTGTTGTCCAAGTTTTGAGACGCAGTAATCACAGCTGCGAAGAGATAAACAGAGGTCTTATGCTGGGTTTGATGTGCATTAGGTGCTCGGTTTACATAACAGCTTCCAAATTAGACGTTAACCTCGGAAGACTGGGGAAAGACAACCAGGAACAAAATGGTCTCCTTGTGGAAAAATTATGTAATACTTATTGAATTTAATTCTTCAAGGGTGTATCTGCCTGATGAAGAGTCAATTCTTCCCTGAAACACAGGCAGGACGGAGAGCCGTAAAACTAGAGACCAAGCCCCACAAGGACGTGAGTAACCGATTCACAGAGCACCGAGCTTACAGGCACAGCTTCCACACTCTGTTCATACCAAAAAAGGCGGGAGGGCACAGGGGCACTGGTTGTCCCATGTGTCCCCCTCCTCCCCATAACATGGTAAAATATTGCTTTGCATAGATAAACATACATAATTTACTGTGATGTCCGTTTTCATATGTGCTACAAACATCCTAATAATAGCTAAATTTACAAACTTACTCTAAATCTTTCCACTTGGATACCGTAAAATATTCTGCTTTTTACCTTTTTTCTTATTATTTTGGTAGAAAATTTAGTTGGTGGTGTCAACATTAGCACAGTGAAAATAGAATACCCCTGTCTCTTTGGAAGGCTTTAAGGCTTGTCTACATACAACCATTACGTTGTTACAAAATCTCGTGCAAAAATAAATCAGAACAACTCTATCCTCACATTGTTCTGGTACTGAGACACTGTTAGGAGGCACTTACTAGCACCATCGTGATTCCCATATAGGAAGATGAATACACTGTATAATACAACTTCTTCACCCATTTCTGTAAACACTGCCACCCAAAAAGAGTAGCACCATTATACAGTTGCAATTATTTCAGGAGAAAAAAAACAAACAATTTTCACTGAAACAGTCCTATTGGCTAAAAAATTGGGTCCATATCAGGTATCATCATCCCAGGACTAACGAAAGACTATGAACTTTATTAAAAAACCCAAACACATCCATTCTAATAAAACAAAGATATAATAAAACCCTCAGAAAATACAGTTAATTTAAGAATATGCAGACAACAGGCCTGAAAATGATGCAGTGTTGTTTACTCCTACTTAAAAAAATAAGTAAACATATGCTATGATCTCTAAGCCTTCCCACAGGAAGAATTAGGACAGAATTGGAAGATAGTTCTGTAACGAAACAGAACCAAGATACCTATCACCTATTTCACGTATCAGCTTAAAAAGTTACATGCTGCACAATATGATGCATAACCTCCTATTGCCCAAAACATAGTTGGGTTGTGCACCTCGCTCAGAAACCAAGCTTACAACAAAACAAGGGAATTTACTCACAAGAATAATCTCATTCATTTTAACAGATTCCTCACATGAATAAAGTTACTCATGCACACACACGCGTAAGTAAGAGGCTGTCAGACCCCCCTAATCCCCTACACATGCTACCACAGCACCAGATGTGACATGCTATATCCCTCTCCGGCTGGCAGAAAGGGAGTGGGCTGTCTCTTGGCTCTCTCCCCCCTTAATGCACCTGCTAGTGCAGCTGAGCTGGCATGCAAGGGGGAAAAGGTACTCCAGGAAAAGAACGAGTGCAGCAGGGATTTGAAGGATGATCTCAAGTCATAACTGAACGCTGCCCTGCTCCTCTGCTTTTGTAGCTGTAGTGCTCTCAGGCTCAACTGCAAGGTGCTAGCACAGCTCACTGCATAACACCTCAATCTGAATAGTCCCACAGGAACTTGGTCTTTGGAAGTACTTCCTCCTGTTCCCACTGGAAGCATGCTCTATTTAACCTACTTTTTTCTTAGAAGATCCATGTAACTATTGAACGTTCTGGATTTCCCTTTTTTAAACATGGTCTCCAGTGCAATTCACTTACTGGACACATGCAGGCTGTCCGATCCAAGCTGTTGGTTAAATATGCTTAACGACACCAATAGTTCTTCAGCAAATGTCATAAAGAGTGTTAAATTTACAAAGGCATACAGCCAGCTGGCATAGAGAATACTATGAAATAATCCTTGAGTTAAAATGTAATTTTAAAGGAAAGTATCTTTTCCTGGCAATTTCTTTGCACTGCTTTTCATATGAACATTCCAATTTGGCTCATGTTCAACTTACTGTGAAAGCGGCGCTAATTTAGCACCACATTTACACGTCTACCTATGAAAATGTAGATTCCCCACACAACCTTAGCTTGATTAAAGTTATTTTACTGCAACTCTAACGGAGACATGCTTCCTTCATGCCACCCTTTGAACAAGTGTTTATACCCGGTGCTCAGAAAGCGGTCAGCGTGCGACCAACCGTGGACCCCGGCATTTTATTTCTGTTGCTGCCGCTGCGTGCGCTCCGCTGAGCTCTCCCGCCCCCGGGACAGGGCGACCCCCGCCCGACGGACGACGCGGCCAATGCGGCGGCCCCCGCGGCGTGCTGCACCGCGGGGCCTTGCGGGTCCGTCCCGGGTGCAGCACGCTGGAGAGCGCCGGGCCGGGCAGCGCCCGGACCGCGTAGACGGAAGGGCAGCCGCTCCGCGCCGGCTTTCAGCCTCTTCCTCACCGCCTGGGCGGGGGGGGAACGCGGAGAGGGAAGGCAAAGTTTTTAGCCGCCGCGGGGAGGGAAGATGGGAAGGGGTGAGGCCGCAGGTTCCTGCCTTCACTTTCGCGGGGCGTCCTCCCTGCCGGGCCGGAGCCCGTCGAAGTTTGCGGCCGGGAGAGGTGCGAGGTGGCGGGAGCGCCGCCCTGCCTCCCGCGGCAGGGCCACCCGCCGTGCGGCGAACGGAGCCCCGCACTCACCTGAAGTCGCTGTAGGGGTGGATGATCCAGAACCCCGCAGTTTTAACCCTTTCCTGCTCCTTCTCCACCGCCTTCTGGCTGCCGAACATGCGGAGGGAGAATTTGTTGACCCCCGGCTGCAGCATGGAGGTGAACTGCCGCTGCATGAAGCCGTACTGCCGCCGGGGCCCCTCGGCATCCTCGAAGCCCACCACGGGCTCCTCTCCCCCGCCGCCGTCCACTTTGAAGCACACCGAGTTGCCATGCTCCTTCACGCCGCCGCTGCCCCCGCCGCCGGGGCTGCTCTGGGCTTTCTCCGCCGGGGCCGCCGGCTTGACTGGGAAGGCGTTAGCGCTGCCATCGTCCCGGCTGCCGGCAGAGGAGCTGCGCTTCCCAGCCTCCATGCTGCGGGGCGGGCGCGCCCCAGCCGCGGGAGAGCGCGGAGAAGCCTCGCCGCCGCCGGTGCCCTTCAACGGCGCGGCTGGGCTTGGCCGCCCTGGGCTGGGCTGGGCTGGGCTCAGCTCCGCGCCGCCGCGCCGCCCGGCATGGCCAGCGCCGCCGACTCTGAGCCGCGCTCCGCGCAGGGCTGGCACCGCTTCCCCTCGCCCGCCCCCTGCCGGCGGCCGCGCCGCGCCGCCCGCCTGACATTGAGCGCCCCGGAGTCCTTGAGGGGCTGAGGCGCCCGGGCCGAGGGGAGGAGCCGGGGGCGGGGGGGTAGGGGGAGAAGGCGGGCTCTGCCCTCGGGATGGCGGGGGGTTGGGGGGGAGGCTCGGCGGGCGCTCCACGCGTGGACGCCAGTGCAGTGGCCGGCGTGGCTGAGCGGAGCGGGCGGGGAGCCCGGCCCGGCCGCCTTCTCGCCACATGGTGGCGGCGGGTGTCGGGCAGAGGGGAGGGATGGGGAGAAAAGAGAGGAGAGGGCCTCCGCGGGGGCCCTGCCTGCGCTCCCACAGAAATACTGTAACACGGGTGGGGTCGTATTTCACCCTGGGCGAAGCGAGGGGCGAGGCGCGGGCTGGCAGCGTGCCTCCACACCGGGCGGGAAGCGGCGGTGGCTGGGAAGGAAGCCGGGGAGGGGTCCCACGCGCTCGCCCTTGACGTGCAGCCTCTGGCGGCTTCCCGGGCAGGAGACTGCCTGGAAGACAGCCGGAGGCGGGGGTCTGCCTGCTCGTGGAGCCCAGCGACGGCGCGGGCGGTATCAGAGGCGTTTGGGCTTCGGAACGTGCCCTTTGCCGGCGCGGTGTGTGCGCCACGGCGAGGAAGGAGGAGGGGGCGCGAGCCCGGAGGAAAGGCCGGGCTCTGTGTTGACACCCGTCGTCACCCACAAAACGGCTCGCGCCGGTGAGACGGCGTCTCGCTGCCTCCGGGCGGCCGCTTCCCCCATCCCGCTCTTAACGCTCTTAACGCTCACCGAACACGCGCGGCCGAGCGCGCCGGCGGGTGCCGGTCTCGCTCCCCGTGGGGCGCAAACGGGCAGGTCCGGCCGCGCGTGAGACGGGCTTTCGGTGGGTGTGTGTCATCGGGAACCTGGAGTCCGTGCCCGGCTCGCCCCACCTCGCACCGAAGTACGTCAGGTATAGTCAAGAAACCTCCAGCAGACAGAAGAGGCCGTTGGACAGGAGGGAGGCGGGAGATGTTTCTAGCTCCCGGTACTCTCAGTACTCTCAAAGGAAGTGGGATATGTATTGCCTTGCGTATCGCGACACACATTATCCCAAAAGTTTGTGCGTAGCATTTGGGGTGAGGTCGGATCTGAGAGCGCGGTTCTGGCAGTGGTAGGCAGCTGTTTGCCGGCAGTGAGCGAGGAGGAGGGCCTTGGTGTCTGCTCTGAAACTGAAAGATGCTGAGATTTACCCCTAGAGGGGGTGAGTGTGTTTGGGTTACAGAATGATGGAGAGTCGGTACCTGCAGATGATATCACAGGAGTTGTAGCTTTATGCGTACCTGCAAAAGCATAAAGGCATATATTACAGTACACATGCATAGGCCCTGTGACTCCATTTCGCTTGACATAGGTTTGTTTTTCACACATTCTCAACGCACTTTTCATTTTGCACATTAAAAATACGGTGAGAAAGAATTAGTAAAGTCTCCCAAGCTTGGGTCTGGCATTTTCAGTGGTATTTGTCACTATGTTGTTATCCACCTTGTCCTTCACAAAACGGATGCTTTAAACAAACTTGATAGAGAAACAGATGTGCAAATTTGCACACCACACTTTGCACAATGCAAATCAGGTGCGTCGGGAACCTGAGTTTCAAAACTGGATCTGTGGGGTTTTCTCAGCAATTCCAGTTCTAACAACGTTTATGCCTTGTGCACTCAAACACGCGATGTTCGGATAATGTTAATGTGTTGTAAAGCGTGGAAGGCGTTAACATTAACATGATGTTAGTGTGGAAGAAGATGGCAAGTGTAGATGCACCGGAATAGGTTGCCAGGGTCTGGGCAGTGACCAGCGTAGGAAGGAATATGCTCACAGCGTGATTGGTTGAGGGCTGACATACATAAGCCTTCCCCATCTGGAGTGATACTTTTCTGTATGATTTTTTCCTAAACCGGTGAAGAGTGTGTGCACAGCTGCTGATGGCTCATGCACAGCTGCTAACAGACAAAACCCTCTTACTGGTTTATCCCCAGATGATGTCCGCCTCCTTCCCTCATCGAATGTCTGTCACTAAATGATAATTAAAAAGTAAGAAATTGTTATTGTTTTGCAGCTTTGTGAAATAATTAGCTCACATCATATTTGACAGAAACACACAAAGGCAAGGTAGGAACAGGCTAACTCACACTGTGCTGTTCAACGCACTCACAGAGTTTACCACATCAGCGTCAGTGGAACTGACACTTTCCACACTTCAGTCATGTATACGTTGCAACCTTAACTTTCTTCTCTGAGAGCAAGCAATTTTCCTACCTCTTCACTGCTTAATTCAGAGGACTTTTGTATGCAGCCCTCGACCTGAGTGGTCTCTCCCAGCATAAGCTAAACTACAACTAGTCGTGTACAGGAGAAAGTAGACTCGTAATGGGGTAAATCAGAACAGTGAAATGGAGACATTTACGGCTGCAGTAAGCAGGTTCTGATGTGCATTCCTTTAACTGGAGAAGCAGTGACATTGTATTAATGGTGACAGTCCTTCATTTCTGGATGATGAAAATTGTGCGCAACAAGAACATCCAATTTCTTATTTTATGAAGCTTTGCTTTTGCTTGTATTTAATGCCTCATTTTGTCAGTGTTTATCTATCCTTATTTAACATGGACTACAGACCTACCAGGATAGTACGCCTGCTTAGCTTTCCCCTCTTTCTACAGTACAAGAATCTGTAAATATTCTGTTTCCTTTGATGACATTATATAGATCCGAAAGTGGTTTATTACATCAAAATGTCATATGATTTAAGAGAAGTTGTTAATGAGACAAAATAACCTGCAATATATGTAACACATTCTCTACATGCTTCTCAAACACAGCATATGTATAAAATACATGCGTACAAATCTCTTTGTAAAATTGATAGTTTGATATTTTGTGCTTCCTGTGATCAAATATTAGATTTTTACAATTTTTATTCTACATAGAAGAAACGTATACTTACTTATTTGTGCATGTTTGAGTACTATTTAAGTATTTGCATGGCCTTAATGACCTTAACGTCTCAGCATCTTGCAATTTTTAATAGTAATCCTGAGATTGTAAGGATGAGAAAGGATTTTCATAATCTGTAGTTTTTATGTGGGAGAATGGATTCTTCTCCAGGTCAAAACAACTTATGTTGTTTTCAGCCAGAAAATTGACCTCTCCTGAGGCCCAGGCCAACACATTGGTTTAGATGAGAGCATTTTGGTTTCACAGAAGAAGCAATGGTGTCTGTGACTAGTTCTGAAGACTGCACCAGGGCTACATGTGGCAGAAAGGCCACAGACTCACTTTAGCTGAAAGGTATACCTTGTTTTCTGTAAAGTTTGATGTTAATTTTGTGACTTATGTCAGGAGAGACACTGAAAAAAAATGAAATTGATAAATGAATTTTTCCAGGAAATCAGTGTTAGCAGAAAAAGGAAAACAAAACCTTTTTCTTTTCTATCTCTTCCCTATGTCTTAGGTTAATGGATCACTAATGAAAAATTAGTAGGCTCTTTTATTTGTTTGTATTGAATTATTTTGGTTACTTACTGGACTCCATCAAACTATAACATCATTATGCTTTATATGACTCTATAACTGTAATACTAATGTATACCTTAAAATTTAATTAATTAAATTAAATTAATTAAATTAATTTCCTTCTCTTCTGCCAAACATAGTAAATTTTTATGCCTGTAGTAAATACAGTCCCACTTCTCTTATTTTCTCACATTTTTTCATTTTGATATAACCTGAACATATCCATCACAGCTCAGCTGTAGAAATGAAAAAAATAACAGCCTATGTATTGAAGAATATGTAGTTTGTTCAGTGAAGAAACTGGGGCACAGAGAAGTAACAGGACTTCTGTGAGATGACACAATAAGATGTGCCTGACTGCAGAACAAAGCTCTTGTCTCTCAAGTTTTAGTTTCATGCCCTGTGATATTTTTTTAAGATTATTTCTCAACAGAAAACCACCCTCAAGTCAAATGCTAAAGCAGGTTTAGCAAAGAAGGAAAATAATATTTACAATTGTCAGACTAGCTGTGCAAGCTAAATTGAGGATTAATCCAAATTCATAATATGTGCTGTTTTCTGTGTCTGATCACTTGAAGTTTGCAATAAAATGATTTTGATTTGGTCCCACCCTAATTACATCACTTTCCATGAATATTCAGTCATACATACTTACTGGCAACAAATGTTTGCCAATAAATTTTATATTACTATTGCATAGTGTTTATGAAAAAGGCAGAATCTTACTTTTGTGATCATTAGTATCCCTTGAAGAAAACTATCGCAAAGCAAACACATCTACAAGTGTGAATGTGAGGTAGCAGTCATCCATGTATTTATGTGATTTTTACCATGTTGTGCAATTTGCATATCCACAGGGAACACTGATGTAAATATGATCTTGGTGATTTCTGTAAAGATCAACAAGAGCAGATGTGCTCCACATGTAGAAATTTCAAGTCCTAAATTTGCCTGACCAGGTAATTGACACCTAAATTTGCTGCAAAGCATGAAAGGTAGCTTCTTTCCTGTTGCCAGTGATCTGATGTTTTCCAGAAACATGTCTTGTGAGAAATATGTCTCTCAAAGAGTTAAAAGCAAGATTTAAAAGAAATCCCAAGCAGTGGTGTACATTTTGTGGAACAAAAAATACAGTAAACACCAGTGTGAGTAGGAAATGGCTCTGAAACATGACCTAGGGTGCAAGACACACTCGTACACAGATGGGAACACACCGTGGTACGTGTGAACAGAAGCGTAGTCTTCCTATGGATAGTCTGCCTGGTTATATGAAACTCTGGTAGCCAAGAATAATTACAGTGCGCTGAGATCTGTTAAGCTGTCTACTCAGTTACACTCACTCTACAGAAATATGTGCTTATTTATTTACTACATGCCACAGCCATCTTTTACCTCTTGGAAATTCTTGATGTTCGGCTCTGGCCTAGTGCTGAACGCCAGACGCCCTGCTGCAGCAGCTGAGTGTGGTGCTTCAGAACAATGACTGATCAGGTGGGACAGGAAGGTTGTATTGTTGTCCGTGTCTCAGGGTGAAATTAAAGCACAGAAGATGCGTACTGTTTTTTAATAACTCTCTGGAGTGTCTTTTACTTATGCAAATCACTTCTAAATTTGGTAGAATATTTGTGTGCTCCGAGTGCTTATCTTTTTTGAAGAACAGTATTTAATGCTAGTGTTTATTATGTGCCAGATCTTTACCCGGTTATAGAGACAATACCACCACAAAAGGAAAGTAAAAGGTGGAAAACAAATTCTAATTTTATTTGGTTTGGAGTTGTAGGTGTCTAGGTAATTGTTTATCAATCTTTGCTACTGTCTGCATTGTTGGGTACTTGCAGTGCTTTAGAATTCATTAAGAAATTACTTTCTCTGACAAATGTTCAACTGACCAGCTAAATAGCTTTGACAATGCACTTTGAATTTTTGCTATGATAAAAGTAATTCTTCTTTTGTTTAGTTCATATGCAAGTGTACTCCATATAAACTTTTATCTTTCTTTAAAATATTTATCTTATGATTGTATTGGTTTGAAGAACTACAATTTGACACAACAAAGAAGTAGATATTTCTGAATAATTTCTATATAAAACCTGACACCTGTTTAATACAAAGCCTAATCCTGTGAACATATCTGAAATTAGTGTATGCAGCTGTGAAAGGTCACATGATATTAATTCAGCATGGAGAATACTATGCTGGGCAGCAGGTATATTCAGGCTTCTTGGATCCCTTCTCTGTAATATGAGAAAAATATGCCTTTCTCTAAAAATGCAAATACCTTTAATTCCTCTGGAGTGCAACTTCACATTAACAATAGCTTTTTCCTTCCGTTGAACACAGTGTTCCTACATAATTGTATAATCACTCCACAAGTTCTCGTGATTTAAAAATCTCTTCCCTCTGGAAGTTCCAGAACCAAATAAATAAATGTTTTTTTAAAAATTGTATATTTCAGTAATATGTGAATATCAGCATAAAACATTATAACTAAGTGTATGTTGTCAAATATTTGGATGTGATATGCATGTATTATGGCAGATACTACACTACCTTTTAAATAATTTTCTTTCCATAGTCCTGATTTTCCAGAAATCCACAATCTTGTTCACCTTATCCTAAGTTTGCTGAGGTTATCAGAACTGGTAGGGTGCTTTTAGAGATAGCTGGAAGGTACACTCTTGTTTAAGTCCATTTGTTAAGGTTTTAATAATTGTCAGTTTTAATCCTGGAAGCTTTAGAGCAATGTCTTGCAGGACTAATATGTGTCTTCAGTGTAATATTAATTAAGTTAAATATACTGCTTTTGAAAAGATTCTTGAAATCTTTCTTAAAAGATTAAAAAATCTTGAAAGCTGATGGTTGCTAAGTGCTTGCAAAAAAGAAGGTTTGCTCCAGTTGTTTCTAAGTTGCAGGTAGATCTTCAAGTTACTGAAAATCAAGAAATTTCAGCTATTAAGCCAACAATCAACAATGGGGGGAAAAAAAACCTGAAGATGTTCAAAACAATTCTTTAAATCTACACTGCTTTTTACAACTTTCCAGAATATTTTTTTAAATAAAGTGTTTTTAATTAATACTTTGGGGAAAACAGTGTGAATGTATAAATCTTTTCAATGTTGATGTAAATCTTCAGTTTTACCAGCATCTAAAAAGGAGTCCAGAGATGGTCCCAGCAGTAATCTAGAGCTGTATCTCACTTGCTGTCTTTGAGATACCTATTTACGTAATCATTTTTCAGAGGTACTTTGTGTTACTCATAGCTAGCTGTGCTGGTGGTAGGCGCATTTCAATTACTAGCATGTGTAATTAGAAGAACACACAGCACTATTCCCTGTTGATTGCACTGCCTCAGAGATGCAGTCTAAGTGGTCACATTGAACACACAACTCCAGAAGGAATGTCCCAGTTTTTGATGTCAGACTTTCTGTTCCTCATTTCACACCAGCAATTTTATTGCAGCTGAAGGAATCTCTGCTGCAGAGGGGGGGGAATAAGCTATCGCAACTGGCAGAAGCAAAGAGTACAACATGTACAACTGAACAAACGTAACCTCCTGAATTGCCATAAATACTTGGAGGTAAATACTGCTACTGCAAACACTGGGTCTTTTAGGTTTGAAAGCAGATTGCCATACTCTTTGACTTCTCCTACTTGGAAAGTAGATGAATTGGTGCTTATAAAGAAGTTCCACCTCTAAGATGATTTTTCCCCTTTCCAGTTGTGATATCAATCCATGAGGAAACGGAAACTGCCGTAATGGAGTCATATCTGTTACAGGCTTAGTGCCCTTTTATTAAAGAGAAATATGAATAGAATAACAATCTAAATCAATTAGCAGCAAGAATGGAAAATGAAAAGTGGTTGCTCTTTTCTTTCCCTAAGCCACTGCTGGGACAAAACACATATGACCTTAGATATATCCCCTAAAATCAGATGGTTAGATAGCTGATGGGAGATTATTTTTTGACAATAGTGGGGCTATGGCAGTTGGTGTCAGATGGCTGTATGGCCAATAAATCTCATGGAGAGGGAACACAGGCGGCCTTTGCGGTGCTCTGTAAATGGACTATTGGATGTGAATTCCATGCTTATGGGAGCCTTACATGCAAGACACCACAGAGCTATAATGGACCATGTGCATCTGTAGCAAGTTCAGGTCTTCCTGAGCAGGAAGACTGGATAGGAAACCTGAGCTTTATGAACTGAGTGATGTAAGTTAGTCACTTCCCCAGGGCTGTCGTGGTGGAAGCATTAGGAACATGAAGTGTAAAGAGCTTCTCAACCTTTATAACATCCAAGCCAGCTCAGAGGAATTCAAAGTTTGATGCTGGCAGTAATTATCAATGTACTTGTAACCAAAGTATTGCTGAACTAGTGGTGGCAACTATGGAAAATTAAAGGAATGATGATTACACACATTCCGTCTAAGTAGTATCAGAAAAAGATATGAAGATTTTGTCATTTTAAAGGGAAAAGAAGTGGAAAAAATGCATAGAAGTTGTAATTTTTATGGAACAATATACATGGTAGGTATCCTCAACAGTAAGTATACATAAAGCTTCAGTAAATAAAGGCACTTCCAATATTTATTTCCTACAGCCTTTTCTATATATTTATTCCTTTATTTAAGAATATATTTTTTTTTCAATGACTGTATTCTCCCAAGTGACTTTCAGTCCAGTAAAAAGTACTGCTAAAGTACTAAAAGTACTTTTCATAGAAGTTAGGCACAAACACTTATGGATGGAATTGCCAGGCAACCATTCATCTTTGTGTCTATGCATACAAGGAGATATGAAAAGGTGTTTGTTTGACACACAGAACAGTGGAGGTCATTGTGCATGTATAAGTGTCTTTGTTCATCTGCGTGAGTGATGGAAGAACTGGAATCAAAGGTTAACCAGAAAAAAGAAAAAAAAGCACTACAAGGGCGATCTTTCTACAGTATTTAATTTATTTTAGCAAAACTCAGAGGACATTATAATTTTTTTTTAATTTTTTTTTTTGGTCAGTGGGAGTTTTTTGGTAGGGAAGAGAGAGGACAGATCTTCAACAATGAACAACCTCCATTTGAAAATAAGATAATGCAACAGAAAGAAAAGGGGGAAGTAAGAAAGAATGCATAGTTGCCTTCAAACCTTACCTGAAAAATTGTGCATCTGACTTAGGAACTAAAAAGAACTTTGTCAGATCTATCAAGTAAAGCTAAGCATCAGGAGAAGCAAGATATTATAAAAAGGACAAAAACCTGAAAATGTCTTCAGAGAAATAGGGATAGCAGTGTGTGCAGGATGTAATTTTTCAATGTGGTTGCGGGAAGATAGTACTTCACGTAGAAGGAACATAAATTTAAGGTGAAGAATATCCTCAAAGACTTTCAAAGTTTGTGAGAAAATACATGCCATGTGCAGCAATCACAGGTAAACACAGGAAACAGGTATGGCACTTTATTAATAGAGACTTCTCCCATCTTGCTTGTTTGCAATGGTCTTCAAAAGCACAACAGCCTTCTCTGGCAGTAATGCTGTACAGAAGGTAGATGATGTTGATCTTAGATGATACAATGTTATCTCAATTCCTTTTGTAAGAAAGACACAGAATTCCAGAGTATAATATTTCCAGCTGGAAAGCTAAATCTGATAAGTAGAAGACTGTAATACAACCTGAAACTAGGTAGTGGTAGCAATAGAAAAAAGGTCTGGAAAGCTCTGTATCGAAAATTTGCTTTTTCTGAAATGCTTGAATAACTGTATACACTAGGTGGCAAGTTGCAAAAGGTATGAATGATTTTGCTGATGAGCTATTATGTCCTAAACTTGGGTTTGGTTTTTTGGCTCACCTTTTTTCTTGTCTTTAAGAAGTATAGCCTCTCTGGGCAGGGACTATACTAGATTCTTGTGCTGTTCTCATTTTTTCTCCACAAAAGAGTGAGCCTTTTACTATAGTATAATTACAAAACTGATGAAGGTGAATATTTCTAATCAAATGAGAATCCTAGCACTTTTTATCATCTTGTAGGTGATCTAGTAGTACATTCTCTGAATGTCAGTTATGTGAAGAATCACTTCCCAGTTAATGTTCTGTAAGTTAAAGTCTTGATAGATTTTATTCTTGGATTATATATGTTCATTAACCTGCATAGATTTGTAATCTATATCTTCATTCATATTGGCTATTCACTAACCATTCTTTTAGTTCTCTACTGCTATTCAGTACTGCTATATTTGAGCACTTTGTATTTAACATGAATAAGAAAGTCCTCGAAGTGCTACTAATGTCTTTCTCCATCTAAAAATTATTAGACATTTGTGATGGATCCCTTTATATATTTGTCATGGTTTAAACCCAGCCAGTAACCAAGCGTCACGCAGCCAATCACTCACCCCTACCCCTCAAAGGGATGGAAAGGAGAATGGAAAAAAAAAAAAACCAAAACTCGTGGGTTGAAATAAAGATAGTTTAACAGGATAACAAAGGAAGAGAAGAAGAAGAATAGGAATAGTAATAGTAACAATGACAATAATAATGAAAATAAAGCAAGTGATGCACAAGTGCAATTGCTGACCACATGCAGAAGGGAAAAAAAACCCAACCCAATGCCCAATCTGTTTCCAAGCAGCGATCTCACCTCCCAGCTTGGGAGGGGACACAGCCGAGACAGCTGATCCCAAGTGACCAAAGGGATATTCCATACCATATGGCATCATGCTCCATATATAGCAGCGGGAAGAAGAAGGAAAGGGGATGTTCAGAGTGATGCCGTTTGTCTTCCCAAGTCACCATTACACGTGCTGCAGCCCTGCTCTTCTGGAGATGGCTGAACCCCTGCCTGCCCATGGGAAGTGGTGAGTGAATCCCTTGTCTTGCTTTGCTTGTGGGTGCAGCTTTTGTTTTACCTGTTAAACTGTCTCTATCTCAACCCATGAGTTTTCTCACTTCTCCAATTCTCTCCCCCATCCCAGCAGGGGGGAGTGAGCGAGAGATTGTGTGGGGCTTAGTTACCAGGGTTAAACCACAACAATTCGTCAGTGAAGATCTCTTTGGGAATGATGAACTTAGATACTGTGTACTCCTTTGTAGTTTGAAAACTGTGGCAAACTTCCCACTAACAAAAACACAGAAGGATGGGAGGCATCACTTTAGGCACTCCCTAATGTTAAAATTCATGATTGACAATGCCAGTTGTTTTGTAGTAATATGTAGTTTTTATTTTTTTTTTCAGTCAAACATTTTTCCCTTCTTTGCCTCACAGTTATGTTCATCTGTAACTCTGAAAGTTCCAGGTCCATCACTAAAACTCTCCAGCTAAGAGAGGGGAAGTAAATCTTACATAGCGTTAGATTCATAGAATCATAGAATCATTTAGGTTGGAAAAGACCTTTAAGATCATTGAGTCCAACAGTAAACCTAACACTGCCAAGTCCACCAATAAACTGTGTCCCTAAGCACCACATCTACACGTCTTTTAAATACCTTCAGGGATGATGACTCCACCACTTCCCTGGGCAGCCTGTTCCAATGATTGACAACCCTTTTGGAGATGAAGTTTTTCCTAATATCCACCCTAAACCTCCCCTGGCACAACTTGAGGCCATTTGCTCTTGTCCTGTCACTTGTTAACTTGGGAGAAGAGACCAACACCCACCTCAACACAACCTCCTTTCAGGTAGCTGCAGAGACCAATAAGGTTTCCCCTCAGCCTCCTCTTCTCCAGGCTAAACAACCCCAATTCCCTCAGCCGTTCCTCATCAGTCTTGTGCTCTAGACCCTTCACCAACTTCATTGCCCTTCTCTGGACACGCTCCAGCACCTCAATGTCTTTCTTGTAGTGAGGGGCCCAACAATGCACAAAGGACTCGAGGTGTGGCCTCACCAGTGCCAAGTACAGGGGGATGATCACTTCCCTGGTCCTGCTGGCCACACTAGTGCTGACACAAGCCAGGATGCTGTTGGCCTTCTTGGCTGCCTGAGCACACTACTGGCTCATCTTCAGCTGGCTGTCAACCAGCACCCCCAGGTCCTTTTCCACCGGGCAGCGTTCCAGCCACTCTTCCCCAAACCTGTAGCATTGAATGGGGTTGTTGTGACCCAAGTGCAGGATGCGACACTGAGCCTTGTTGAACCTCATACAGCTGGCCTCGGCCTGTGGATCCAGCCTGTCCAGATCCCTACACCAGCTTGGCGTCATCTGTGGAGCTGGTGCTAGACAGGGAAGAGAGACATTTTGCTAATGGATTTCATAAATATTTACTGGCAACAGGAGAACAGTGGGTTCAGTGAGTTCCATTGCTGACTCTGGACTCAAACTGGAAAAATTTGAATATTTATTTGGAAGAAAGACCGGGGCTTATTTCCTGCCCAAAAGATACTTCAACAAATGTGCAAATTTTCATAAAATCTTGGGTGTTCTGGAAGTTCTAAACAAATAGTTACCACAACTGGCTATAAGGGAAATATACTTTGTTTTGTCTAACTCTTTTTAAAAAAAAATATCTAAGCTGTTTTGTCCGTCTGCTAAAATTCAGCCTAAGGCAAATTCCTGGCACAGGAAAAATATAAAATTTAAAATCTGTGGGTTTGGGCAGCTGGCAAAATATCTGCCCCCTTTTTTTTTTCAGTGATTCAAATGGATTTCACTGTCGGACAATCTTATTAAAAGAAGGAGGTGTTAGTCCCATGTACAGTGTGATTATGTTGTCAATACTGTTGTCAGATAAAATGCCAGCAGCATGTTCTCTGATGAGAGAAAAAGTAAGAAAGAACACGGTAACAGTGCTGACTCGGACCTTCACTTTTATTTGCTCTGCCACCTGCCGTTTCAGACCTATATAAGGAATACGCCTGCTCTGCAGCCAACAGAAAAGTACAGAGATAGTCAAGCTACCTGCACAGTTGAGCTTGTTTATATGAAGCAATGTAGTAGCAGCAGCATGGAGCCCTGTGAGAGTCAAGGTATTCAGGTGAGCAGTGAGAGTTGATTAGCTTATGCGCTAACGCTTTTAGACCTATTCCGTCGCTTCTGCCATCTCTTTTAAAGGTGGTTTATGCATCCCTGTACTGAACTGCAGGCATATGTTAAAAGGAGGTGGTATTATTCTTGAGGGGAAATTAAATAAATTATAACTTGCTAAATTTTCCAGATATATTTAATTAAAAATATTTTAGATTTCTTGCATTTTCTCTTCAATTATTCAAACTTTACCATACTTGTGTTTCATATACCATAAATATTTGAGGTGTTGAAGCAGAAAAGGTTGTGGTTTTTTTTTACAGTGATCATGCACTTTTTTCATGTTTCTCAGTTTCTAAGTCACTGAACAGTTTACCCTTATACTAATCAACTCTAGTTTATAGAGATACTTTTTCATTAACAGAGAGACAGATTGTCTTTTCCTCAGCACTGCTGCCCACTCCGAGCAGATGACTAAAGAACCATGGAGAGCATATGCTCAGCTATGCCAGTAAATGCTACACAAGCACTTTTTCTACTGCTGTGGAATGTGGCTGTTACCATCTCTACATTTTTCTTAGTACACTCAAAGGCTTATTCACTTGCTAATGCTGTTTGAGTCATGGAATATCTTTGCCTACCACATGGAAACAGGAGGAGGAAAAACATGGAACATACATACACTTTTAGGAGACTGTAAGAGAAAATACAAATAGCAATGGTGGAATTCTAGCAATACCCATAGGACTGTGGAAAAAATCTTTCACAGGGAAAAAACATTCATTAAAATTCTGTTCTGACTTTTAGAGTTCAAATGTTAAATACACAGTTTGAATTTTAATCTACAGAAGCAATCTAACAAGTCAGAACTTCTACTGTTACATCATTCCTAATTATTTTATATAATGCCATCTTTAAAATAGTGGGTCTTTAAAAATGTGGGTCCATTCATTTTGCAAAAAGAGGCTTGGATACTTGTGCTTATGGTGAGTCATCTATGTCACTTTTATTTTGAAATATGACACTGGTTTGAGACTACATATATGTATAGAAATGCTGAGTGACCAGCTAGCATTTCAGAAAAAAGTAGAAGTTCATTATTTTAACTTGTAAATATGGATAAATGGAGTATTGATAATCCTTAAGACTGAATGTTATTAATATAGAAGTCATGCAGACTATGTGGTCTAAGCACCGAGAGTTGACATTGCACTGTGTTATCTGTGGGATCCAATGATCACTGGAAAGGCAAAGACTTTGGTTGACTGTAAAAGTTAGAGCAGGTCTGGCTGTCATCTAATGAAGGAAAATAACCTGGAAACACTTTTAACCATCTTTAAGAATTCTGTTATGATAGCAATTAGTATATTTCTGCTGTTTAAATGAGGTCCTATTAGTTTCAATTCTGTAAGATAGACCACATCTAAATCCTACATATGTGCTAATCTTTCCTAAGCAAATCTGTATGATTCCCTGACCCTAAGGGTGCAACAGGACAAACACATCAGAAGGTAAATCACCTTTGTGGGGTATGATAGGCATCGAATCAACTGTTTGACCACTGACCTGTTTGGTAGTACTTTTTACACTGTAAATGTTCTTTAGATTTTGTCATGTGATACCTTAATCTGTGGTCATTAAGATAAAAAGTGATCTTTTTTTGTGAAACTCTGAAAGAGAATGCAGTCATGCAGGTCACCTCACTTTCAGTCATAAATCAAACAAAGCATTCTGTGACAAAAAATTTAAAAAAATCTCATACTGCGCAAGATTATTTATCTTGCTTATACAAGATAATCAATTCAAATCTCGGAGGGAGGTCACTGTCTGTGGTCATACTTTTAAAGATATTATACTGGCGTCTAGCAGGAACATGTACCACTGCAGAGCTTGCAGGATTATTTCTGTAACATTTAGAAATAAGCAATAAAGCCCATTTTAGCCATGTTATTTTAAAACATTTTTTTTTAAAACCTAATAAATGATTAAAGCATAATCTATCTGCACTGGTAAGCAATTTCCTGAAATTTTTAGGTAGCTATCACATACTTACTTTTGCCTACCTATAGTAATTTACTCTGTGATTCAGCAAAATGGTTAAGCTTATGTAGTCTTGTTGATTTCATGGAGACCGTGCACATTCTCAGGTTTTGATATATATCTCAATAACTTCGGCAACTGAGATCAAAATACTAATCTTACAGCATTGCATCCATCCAGATATATCTTGGTTTTGGGTTAGGCTTCTGAGTACAGACACTTTGGCATGTCTGTCCCCACAGAATTAATCTTAGAAAGATTACACCAAAAGGTGGCAATTTAACAATTTCTCTTCAACAAAGGAAAGAAAACCAAACCAAAACATTTTTCAGAACTCTTTGTCAGTAAATTAGAGACACATCAGGACGTGGTGGAATCTAAGCAGGATATCTGATGCCAATCGGACCTTTCTGATTGTTCAGAAGATTCATCTAGTCATTCCTGTTCCCCAGACTCTTTTTTTCTAAAGACTCAGAGGTGGGATGATCAGCGGAAAAATATCCCACTCTCTGTAGAACTACTTTCTGGTACAAGAGAGCTACAGTTTTCTGAGTTTAATCTCAGTGTTATTTCAATCAACATACAGTCCTTTGCCTGTTCATCATAGTGACCACCTTTGTATACCCTGGTGCCCGCTGTATGGACGTCTTTGCAGTCTTCTGCTTTCATATTCCTTACAAACTTCCCTTCAAGTGTGCTAAATTGCAATTTTAATACAAATTAAAATTCCAGCCACTTTTTAAGAGGACAAATAGAAAAAGAGGATTGCACATTTCCTTTCCTGATCTTGATTACTTATATAGCTTACATATCCTGTGTCATGTAACCTTATCAAAGGTTGCTAATAAACTGCCAAAGCTGTTGATAACAATCAATTCATGAATTCAGTGTTGAGATTTTATATTTTCACTTTTCTCAACTAACTCGGCACACCCCACTGGCTAATCTGAAATTTGCATATAATTATGTACTGTACAGTGTAATTTTAGGATTATGCTAAATATCAGCCACACTACCTGTAATATAAAACCTGTATGTTTTGTCCTACATGTAAATATATATATAGTAGAAATTGTTGTACTGAAATCAATTGAATTAATGGCCTCATTTCAATACAAGTGGCAGGAGGATCAAATTCTGACACACATTTTCATTGTATCTCACAGGCATGTGTCTTACTTAAATTTTACAAAGTCAAATTAAAATGGATAATAAATTCTATATGCTAAATATTATGTATAAACTGTAAGGATGAAAATCTTTGAGCTAGTACATACAGATTGAATTCAATCTAGGCAGAAGAGCACTGCCAGAAATTGTCTAGAGAAATATTGCAGTCTTTGATTTTCAGTCTGTACTTTGTTTGTTTGGGGTTTTTTACAGGAAATACTTGAAATGTCACTAAATTTTTTGAGTTATGGATAATGATAACATCTGCATGGTTGAGTTGCAGTAGCATCAATAGGTCTTCCTTTTAGGGTTGCTACATGGAAGTTTCCTGCTATAACAAGGCCACCTGGAAGTTTCCTGCTATAACAAAAAAGACTATAAATTTCACTCCTACTTAAGTAAAACCATGCCAAAATATGAAGAAATCCCCCTAAAATCTTTCTTCTGGCCTATTTGGTAAATTTCAAGTCACAGCTCAGTGTGTGCCTTGTCCTCACATCAGTGACAGCAAAATAGATATGATTGTCATAGGAATAGTAAAGGTCTCGTGGTACAGAGTTCACAGCCTTAAAATAGCTCTTTAAATGTTCCACAAACTTTCTCTTCAACAGAACAAAACTGGATGTAGCTGAGGGCATTGGCTTGAGAATGAAGTCTGAAAGGGATAGACCAGGTCTGTGTGTCTTGGTACTCTCATAGACTGAATAAATCATTCAGCTTTTCCTGGGCCTCTCTTGCAAAGCATTTCCTTGAGGATAAATGGAAGATGATGTGCCAGTTGGCACTGAGTTTCCAAAATGAATAAAACACTACCTGGTATTCTTTAACATCTTCTAGTCTGTTTTATCAACTGCTAGCCAGTGTTTCAAATTAGCATGTCACATTCTATAGACAGCCAAGAAACAAATTCTCTCAAACACAGCGTATTAGGCTAAATAATGTAGCATATTTGAAAAATCAATAGATTGAAGTGAGTGGTTTTGATGTCTTATAGATCCAAACAAAAATACATTATAAATCAAATTCAGCACTAGAACTCTTTGAGAAAATTCCACCACGTAACAATAATTCATTTACTCACTTTGTCCTCTCTTGCCAGTATTTCCTGTTTAAAGATTACACCGATAAGAAATAATGCTGATGGCTGTTTTCAACTCCTTTTTGACATAACTGCTTTCTAAATCTTAAGCAAATAATAAAATTCACAGGAAGTGAATGAGAGCACCTTTATAAAATCTAAGTTTAGAAAAATATTTATAAACATACTATTTTTCAATAAAACACATGCTCTTCTTATGGCAAGAGGTTTTCAATATTGATTGCATAATTACCAAAAATATTTTGAAACATAATAAAATTGGAGTGTCATCTGCATTCCACCACAAATTCCTCTGCAGAAGGGCTTGAATTCACCATCTTAGCTGTTCACAAAAATATAAGTAAGACTTACTTTTTCCCAAATCAAATAGTTTCTTTCTCTATCATTCCCATAACTGAGATTTGTCCTCAGAACTACCTCTTTGAAGGCAACTCCACCCAGTGATGAGATCTTCAATGATGAAGTGATTTCTGTGCAGATCTTGCACTACTATCCAGAAAGCTTTTTTGGATTTCCTACGTATGAAATGAATTGAGTTGTAAAAATTCACAGGCAAGCTAATAATAAGACAGTTGAGGATCCAGAATTTGAATTAATTAAAAGAAAAGCTTGAGATTCCACCCTTTACCTTCTTCAGTTCATTTCAATGGAAAATCAGCCTGGTCTTCTTGGAAGTATAATACTAGAAGGTCAGTGGATGAAATAAAGGGGTAATTCTGTGAATAATAATAGAACATAGATGAATTTTTTTCTCCCTCAGGAATGACAGCCCTAATCACTGATCTCCAGCTTCCTTCCTTCTGCCTTAATAAACCTTAAGTTCCTTTTTTGGAAAATAGGTGTTGTTATCCTACTTTCCAGAGCTTAAGGGGTTAAAAACTTCATCAGGCTGGAAAAAAATTTGACTCAGATCTCCTTTTACTATGAAAAGTGGACAGCACCGCATTTGCTAACCAGCCATGCTTGGAAAAAATTGGTTGATGAAAACTAATTGGTTTTCAAGTCTGTTGAAGCTTTTGATTTGAGAAGAATTCTAGAGGAATTTTTAAAATCTATTCATAATTTCTGGAATTTTAGAATCTGGTATTATGTCCTAGTTTCAGCTGAGAGAGAGTTATTTTTCTTTCTAGTAGCCAGTATAGGGCTGTGTTTTGGATTTAGGATAGAATAATGTTGATAACTCAACGGTGTTTTTAGTTGTTGCCAGGCAGTAGTAGTGGTGCCTACACTAAGTGAAGGACTGTTCAGCTTCCGACGCCCTGCCATGTGCACAAGAAGCTGGGAGAGCACAGCCAGGACAGCTGGCCCAGGCTGGCCAAAGGGACATTCCCTACCATAGACCGTCGTGCTCCCTATGTAACTGGGGAAGCTAGCCGGGAGGTGGGATCACTGCTCGGAAACAGACTGGGCATTGAGGTTGGTTTTTTTCACAGGTGGTAAGCAATTGCATTTGTGCATCACTTGTACTATTACTATTATTATTGTTATTACTATTATTATTCTCTTCCTTTGTTATCCTATTAAACTGTCTTATCTCAACCCACAAGTTTTTTGTTGGGTTGGTTTTTTTTTTCCATTCTCCTCCCCATCCCCTTCTTTGGGGGGTAGCGGTGAGCGAGTGGCTGTGGGGTGCTTAGGTACCGGCTCAGGTATTAAGCAGTGTTGTTATTGACACTTCCACACTCCTAAATAAAATAAATAAATAAAACGTATCAAAACGGCTAAAATAAGTAAAGGGGTTTATTGTATTGTATTGTGTAGCTGCGTGTTTTTTCTGATATGATAGCAAGACTGATTTTCACCAAGAATACAGCACACCTTTGAGGTGCTACTTCTGCTGCAACACTTTAAAATAGAACATCAAGGCAAAATAAGAGATAAGGGAGAGCCAAATTGCAGAGGCAGAAAGAGTTTCCAGAGCATTTCCCAGTATTGGAGTCTACCAAAACAGCAAGACTTTGAATTTTTAATCTGATTAAGTTAAAATTATGAGACTAAAAAAATAATCATCAGACCTCTAAGGTAGAGTTCTTAAAGATTTTTTGTTTATTTGTTTCCCATGTTCGCCTAGAATTGAAAATGGAAATTACAAAATTAAATCCATAAACTACTTTGCAACTCTATTTTGTTTTCTTTCTTTGTGAACTCAGGAAGCCCTGAAATTATTCTATAATTCTAGTTCTAGCTCATCACCGAAACATTTTAGATGAATTTAAATAAATTGTGCATAAGCTTGTAGCTGGGCAAAGTAATATTGTTCTAAAAACATTTGTTTATGTTGACCAATAACTTCGCGTATTTGAGCGTCCTGGGTTTTGGTTGGGATAGAGTCAATCTTCACAAGAAGCTGGGAAGGGACACAGCCAGGACAGCTGACCTAGACTGGCCAAAGAATATTCCATACCATGATGTCACGCTCAGTATTTAAGGGAGAAGGTGGCTGGGGAAGAGGGATCACTGCTCAGGGACAGGCTGGGCATCGGCTTCTGGGCATTGAGCAAATTGCATTGTGTGTCACCTGCTTTGAATGTTCCATTATAAGTACTGTTGCGGTTATTTCCCTCTCCCTTTGCTGTCCCAGTAACCTGCCCTTATCCCAACCCATGAGTTTTACGTTTTCTTCCGATTCTCCTCCCCATCCCACCGGGGGTCAGGAGTAAGCGAGTGGCCGTGTGGTGCTCAGCTGCCGGCTGGGGCTGAACCATGATATTAAGCAATAGTGACAGATGAGATTTGAAAATAATAGTGTCTGAAATCAAATAAAACTAGTCTGAATAAAATTCAGACTAGGTATTTGGCTTTTGATGTGGTCTTTATTACTGAATATCTGCATAAACATAGGCAGATTTTAACTCAAAATCATTATTTTCTTGGTAGTCAAAATTGCATACAATAGAAACATAGATTCATAATAATTATATCACTTAAACTACTGACAGTATGATTGGTAACAAGGTGCAATGTGAAGCATTCTTAGTAGAAGGAGGACAACAGAACGTCGAATTATTTTTTGAAGCAAAAACCAGTTTGTTTTAAGCTGACTTTGAAATGAGAGAAAAAAATATATATATACACACACATATATAAAATCAAGTGGGAATAAATATCCTTCTAAAATTTTGCTGTGAACTTTCATTTCACTCAGCTGTTGTCCAGCCTTCATTTGTTTGGGAAGCAATATATATCGTGAACAAGTTAGTGATAGTAACATATACCATGTCATTAACTCTAGATTTATTTAATAAATACATTAAGTAGGGAAAATAATTACAGATTTTCTTAGGGGAAAGGAGAAATTGTAAAGACAGGCTATGTTGCTGTTTTAAGTTGACAAAAATTAGCATGGTGAAACAAATTGCACATTCTTATTTGTAACTCCCCCTTACGCCCATACATTAGTGTGTAATTCAAGTCTTGGGCATTACCAACTCAGGATGTAACCCTAAATTACTGTCTGGTTGTAGCATCTCCTGTTCCTCTTGCCATCCTTACTGAACAGAGTAAGTCCGTGGAGCTGCTTACATGATCTTATTCAAAAGACAACAAAATCCATCTACATTTTTAATATGACACATTTTTTCCATTCTTATCCATAATTCATTTGTGCAAGTGGGCTTTTTTACATTTTAATAAGCAATATGAAAGAAAGAGCTATTCTCATGATATTTGCAGAACAACAAAGAAGTTTTGAAATGTTTACAGTAGCCCTTTCTTGTGATATGTTTAGACTAATTTCTCTGATTAAGGTGTTTAGTCACCCAGTAAACACTGATTATTTTATGTTACGGTATTGTTCTTTTATTCTCTAGAAAATCAAAATACAAAGAAAAATATTTTATCAGGATAGTGTTTGAACTGGTGATTATTTTTTTCTCATTGTTTGTGTACATTTCACTAAGTAAAATGGAAAGATCTGTAGTGCCCAGAAATTCTCTGTCATCTTCAAAGTGATGTTCATACAAAACAAGAGCAAGAAAAGAGAACAGCTACCGTATTGTAGAGATAACCCTATGTGGAATCCAAATCATTGAACTGTTTTTCCAACAGATGTTGCAAAGAAATTTCAAAAAGCAAATTACTAACATTTTCAGTAGTTGTTGCTCAAAGCTTTCTTGTAGAAATGTTGACCACCATATCTAAGTTTTTATATATATAATATTTGAGGGTGGTTTTTAATTGTACTGCATCTAATGTACCATTTTCAACAAAATTAACTAAATCTGAAGAGAACAGAAATATCCTTAGGCAGCACGGATCAACAGGGTTATCTGTTAGGTGACGTACCAAGCGCAGTTCTAGACAGCTCTAAATAATGAATGTGTAGTACATCTGCTACCTCCCAGTGGTCAGGGACGGGAATTGTCCCACTTACAGGCATTGACATGAAGCTATACTTTAAAACCGAAGGCTAACGCGCGATTTGAACTTGATAATATTAATAATGCACTATTTTTATGTTAACTGTAATTGTTTGGAGTTGAAGATATGGGGGTGGAAAATATTCTTTATGCCAAGATATATCAGTACAAATTAAGTATTTCTGTCTGCTAAAAAGACCAGCAATGCATATAACTACAGGCAACTTGTCTACTGCCATTTGGTTAACGAAGGTTGCCTGCAAATTTAGCACTGATATTTTGCACTCTGGCTCAGATCCTCGAATACACTTCATCCTCCACTGAAGTCACTGGGAGTTCAGTGCCTGAATGAGTCTGGGATCATCAAAGCAGTTAGAAGTGTTGAAATCTATGGCTCTTGTAATTGCTGGAAGCTACTTGAACATCCACCTCTCTTCTGGGTTTCTCATAAATTGTAAGGAGGAATTGAGAGTCATGAGTAGGATGGAGATGTTTACCAAGGTGTGCTTGCTGTTTACTTTGCCACAGTGGCAACTGGGTATCCGGACGAAGAAAGCAAAAGTTGTAGTGATTTATAAATAAACAGATATGCCCATCTTCAATGTGAACTTATTTTCTGATCATACAGTTCCAATAGAAGCCAGAATAATGTTTCCATTATGCTGTTGAAACTTAGATGTTTGGTAATCTTGAAATACAATTGCTAGATGCTCAAAAAAATTTCCCAGCATCAAGTAAATTCCCCATGATAGCACATAATATTGCATAAACAAGTCTGTCTCACATAGCTGATTATTTTAGCACAGGAACAATGCATCAGTTGCTACTGTGGATAAAAAAAATTCCGCTTTGCTTTTGCTGTCAACTTCCTGAATACTAAACATACAGGATTTATCTGAGTAGAAATGATTCTTTGAGATACAGTGATAAATTACTTCTGTTGGGCAATACTTTAAATACCATGCTTCCTTCTTAATGTCACTTTCATTTTCACCTTTGGCTTGAGAAAATTATTGCCTGATCACTTTCAGTGTGGCTTTGGGTAAAGGTTTGGGGCTATATAGATATGTTTAGAAAAGTTCTGTTTGGCTCCAACTTTATTTTTTCTTTTCTTTTTTGGTTCAGAAAGCTGCAAACCCATTTCAGATTAAGAGATACAATTTAGAACTGTCACAGGCAGCTTCAGTTTGGTACCTTTATTACAATACAATAACAGAACATCATTTTTTAGGCCAAATAAACTGCAAGGCTACTTATTAATAACTTTATAATTAATAAAAGTAACTTAATAAAAAATAACTTATTTCTTCTTGTGCCAACCATTACATTCACAGTGTTTGCAGTAAGTATTTTCATGGTGGTCTCTGTTTGATATTTAAAAGGCTAAAGATAAGAAGTACAATGTTACATAGATAAGCAAAAAATAGTATTTTCTGATTTTTTCAGGCACATACTGCAGTCCTGAAAACACTGGAGGGTGAATCTGCAGGTATGCTCACCTTCTGCCACCTTTCTCTGTACTAGAAGCTGGATGTGAGATATGTAAATGCCAGCCTTTTTTAATTGAGTGGTTATTCATCAAATGCAACAGAATATCATGTACTGTCTTTGTGTATTTCTGTTGTAATATCTTCTCCCTATCTACTACACAGATTTATATGATTTGTGAACTTGCTTATGCAAATTTCCAGAGGGAAAACCTTGTCTGCCTTTTATGCTTGGAAAGTATTGTGCATGACAGTATAATTCTTAACAGATCATTAATAAACAGTGAAGAAATCTTGAAACACTTGCTGGAATAGCACCTGACAAGTCAGCATTTCACAACTTGAGCTTAAAAACATAGCCATGTCATAAAAACTCTTATGATAGACTACAATAATGAGAAAATTAAGGTCTAGAACGTTGAACCTTAGAACTGAGGGAAATGTTTGATTGTTTGTATAAGAGCTGTCCAGAACTTCATTGATGCAAGCAAATGCTATTAGTGAAATAACTCACAAAAAAACCCCAAATTAACTGAAGGAAAAACAAACCAACAGACAGATTTTTTTACTGCTTGAGCATAGAATGGTAATTTCACAGAAATGGATATTCCTTATGAGAAGGTGTTAGTGGGATGGTAACATCTCTACCAGTTATTTGCTTTGATATCCTATTCTGCTAATACAGGCTTCATCCACTCTTGCTATTCTTATCACTTGAGCCCGAGTGCCTTCAAGTAATGCATTAAGCAAATTGATTACCATCTCCTACATGCTTATTCTTTCATTTTTTTTCCCCTGAGAGGGAAGTGCATGCAGTTGGAAAGTGTCTTCTGTATTTTTATGTACTATTGATGTGCACAAATAGATATATCAATCTGACTGATCTATGTGTCAGTCCATCTGATCCAAAGCCAGATTACAGGAACACATTTTGCAGTTGGAGCAGGAAATGGTAAGGTTTGTGACAGTCTGTATTTCCCACGGTCATCTCCTCCACAGTCATGGGCCAGTCCGTGGGAGCACATTGTCTTCTGAAAAGGCAAGCCCTGTCTTTATTTCTAGCACCCCACTGTGCTAGCAGAATGAAGTTGTTGAACATGGTCCTTATGAGGACCCAAAGATAAGTGTAAATAGGTGAAATACTATAAAATTCGAAGTTGTGAATATGACTTGGAGGTCAGTTTCCAAATGGAGATATTTAATAAAACTTAAGATTTATTTTTGTATTCTAGGTTCTGAGGTTTTAATTTAAATATCTGTATGTTGATTTTTAAATCTGTATTTCTGATTTGAAGTATAGATATGCAGCTGGCATTCATGCATTTAAATATAGGATTAATTAATTTACTCTTAGTACTATATTTTGTTACTTAATTGGATTCTTAATCATGTAAAGTCATTGTAAGGTTTAAGTTCTTATACTTCCTGAAAGTATAGATCCTCTTATTTTGATAGAGGAATGTGTTTGGATCTTCAGTATTCCTTTACCCTTCAAGCCATTTCTATTTCCCCAAGTACATCTCACCATTTCTATTCTGCCTTGAAACATAAGGCTAGATATTTCTCTCCCATCCTCCAGTGTAATTGTCCCTATCCTTCTCCCTTAATGAAACAAGTTAAAATAAGTGAATTTAAAATACAATTCTTTTCTACCTGGTTTGTTGTTGTTGTTGTTGTTGGGGGTTTGTTGTTTGGTTGTTTGGTTTTTAGTTTGGTTTTTCTTTTTTGAGTGGTGGAAACAGCTGCAAGTGATTGTTTGTCATCACTCTGTTCTTGCACTGGTAATGACATACAAATATTTACTTTACCCTTATGAGATCCTCCTCTCCATTTCAGTGTAGCTAGAGAGCTGACTGTCACAACAATTTAAATGAAACAATGTGAAACCATGAGTCATAAGACTGGCAAATGCACACGAATTACTTGAAGTAATTTGTTGTATTTAATTTTTAAGTTTTAAATCAGTCTTCCCATTGCATTTGATGATAATATTTTTAAAGAATTAGAAAAATTTTAATTTGAAACTGATACATATTGAAATGCTAAAAAGTGGAAGTAAATAGTATCGAATAGCATAAACCTGCTAAGAAATGCATTAAATTATAGTTGGAGATAAGCTTTCCCTGAAATACATCACACCAATAAAGATGAAAGGTGGTAAACCTGATGGGATTGTTTTTTGCTGAGGCACAAATTGGCAGAAGGTGTAAATCATTTATACCATGCCTTAGAAATACAGCCTGCAATCAGTTGAAGCCCCCAGTACTAACCATTTTTTTGTATTGTATTTTCTTTCCTTTTCTGGTCTGTTGGTTTTCTACACTTACATGACCACTCATTGGGATTCTTGTTCAGAGTGTCCAGTCGAGATGACAGTTGCCACACAAGATGACTGTCCATGCGGTGTCTCCACTGAGTCAAGATGAATTCACCTCTTCTTTTGCTAGTCATGATATTATAGGCCTCTCATGACATTGTTTCTTCCTCTCCTCAGTCTAGGCCGTGGAGACCTATTTTGTTTAGTCATTCCTTTTATGGAAGATATTTCTTGTCTTTGATCATTCTTTTGTCTCTCTCTCTTCTTTTTTCCAGTTCTCCTGTAAGATTCTTGAGACAGAAGAACCAAACCACAGGCACTGTTTGCAGGTGCTATACAGATTTATATAGTACCATAATGATGTTCTCTGTTCTATTTTCTGTTCCTTCCCTAATTATTCCTAACATTTTATTTGCTTTTCCACTGCTGCTGCACACTGAGCTGACATCTTTATGAACTTTTTCATACAATTACTTTTTCATAAGCCTTTTATCATTCTAAAATGTCTTTTCTGAGTGGTAGAAGCTAGCTCATAAACCCATCATTGTGTCATACCCTAGCTTCCCAATCATTGCAATGGCTCACGGTACTTTTTAGAAACTATGTCAATGGCAGTGATACACTCACTTACTAGCCTGACCATCGTACCATGTTTCTGACAGGGACAGTATTAGAACTCAGTCCTGTAAAAGAGCACTGGCGAGGAAAATGATAGAGTGACTGTAAGTTGTATATCGATGGGGCAATGAAGCTCCAGGCACTCAAACAATACAGAGCACTTACAACCAATAAGCCTTTTCCTTAATCAGCACTGCCCGTTGATGATACCTCAGCAGGTAACTGCCTGTCAGTCATGATTAAAGAGAGCTGATTCCCTCACGCCTCAGCCAGAAGCCCCACCTCATATATAACACATAGTCCTAACAACCTGCAACTGCAAATTGCAATGGAGATTAGGTCATTCCAATTGCAAACACAAAACACAGTTACCACAAGAAATAAATTTACAAGCAGATAAGCTAGAAATAATGAATCCTTCTTCTTTACAGAGAATAGGTTCCATGAATCCTCTCCTATTGACTGCTGCCTGTGTGCTATTTTTGAGATGAAACTATTCCTTGTTTATGCTGAAATGAAATAATTTGACAGACAGATGTACTATAAGAGCAGCTGTTTGCAATATCATAAAAAATCCTGGCAAAACCAAGGATATTGAAAGCAGCTGCTAGATACTTTCCAAAGTAATGTCATTATGTTTCTATACTAATTCTGGAGAGCACAATTCAATTTCTTAATAGTAATTTTTTTATTTTATTCCATACCAGCTGAATTAGGCTCTTACTTCTTAACTGGCTTGTAAAAGAATCTTCATTTTTCTGAAGTCCTGAAAATTTATTGAAGTCTCCAATATAATTTCCCAATGCTAAAAAAAAATTTAAAAAATAATGAAAAAAAAATACCCAGCATGAAATTTTGGGCTAATTTGCTACTTTTATGTCTGCTTCCTTGTTGCATATGTTTCTCATTAATAAGTAAATGAACTAGATTATTATTTTGCGTACTTAGTTCCTTCAGATTCCTGTGTGATTGGTAGCAAAACATCTTTCCTGCTTTGATAGAAAAGTACTTACATGCTCAAAACCTCACTTTAAAAGATTTGAAACAAAATTGAATGAACAGAGTGGAAAGGCTCCAAAAGTAAAAGTACTCCAAGACCCTGGAGGTAAGAGAGAAAGTCTGGAGAAAGGAAGACTTTCCCTTGGTCGAGACTATGCAGGGATGCAACAAGGAAGGCTAAGACCCACTTGGAATGAAATCTGGCAAGGGATGTCAAGGACAACAAGAAGGACTTCCACAAGTACATCAGCAGCAAAAGGAAGACTAGGGAGAATGTGGGCCCGCTGCTGAATGAGGTGGGTGCCCTGGTGATGGAGGATACAGAGAAGGCAGAGTTACTGACTGCCGCCTTTGCTTCAGTCTTCACTGCTAAGGTCGGCCCTCAGGAAACTCAGACCCTGGAGGCAGGAGAGAAAGCCTGGAGAAAGGAGGACCTTCCCTTGGTTAAGAAGGATCGAGTTAGAGAATATCTAGGCAAACTCAACATCCACAAATCCATGGGCCCTGATGGGACGCACCCACGAGTGCTCAGGGAGCTGGCAGATGTTAGATAAAATTAGAAAGGCAAAAGCCCAGCTAGAACTCAATCTGGCCACTGTTGTAAGGGATAATAAAAAATGTTTTTACAAATACATTAACAACAAAAAGAGAGCTAAGGAGAATCTCCATCCTTTATTGGATGTGGAGGGGAACATGGCCACCAAGGATGGGGAAAAGGCTGAGGTACTCAATGCCTTCTTTGCCTCAGTCTTTAATAGTCAGACTAGTTATCCCCAGGGCATTTAGCCCCCTGAGCTGGAAGACAGGGACAGAGAGCAGAATAAACCTCCCATGGTCCAGGAGGAAGCAGTTAATGCCCTGCTACACCACCTGCACACTTACAAGTCTATGGCACCGGATGGGAGCCACCCGAGAGTACTGAGGGAGCTGGTGGAGGAGCTTGCCAAGCCACTCTCCATCATTTATCAACAGTCCTGGTTGACAGGGGAGGTCCCAGATGACTGGAGGCTTGTCAGTGTGATGCCCATTTACAAGAAGGGCCAGAAGGAGGATCTGGGGAACTACAGGCCTGTCAGCCTGACCTTGGTACCAGGGAAGATTATGGAGCAGTTCATCTTGAGTGCGTTCACCAGGCAGATGTAGGACAACCAGGGGATCAGGCCCAGCCGGCATGGGTTGATGAAAGGCAGGTCCTGCCTGACCAACCTGATCTCCGTCTATGACCAGATGGCCCACCTAGTGGATGAGGGAAAGGTTGTGGATGTTTTCTACCTGGACTTTATTAAAGCCTTCAATACTGTCTCCCACAGCATTCTCCTAGAGAAGCTGGTGGCTCATGGCTTAGACAGGTGCACTCTTCAATTGATAAAAAACTGGCTGGAAGGCCGAGCCCAAAGAGTTGTGATGAACAGAGTTAAATCCAGTTGGCGGCTGGTAACAAGTGGTGTTCCCCAGGGCTCAATACTGGGGCCAGTTCTGTTTAATATCTTTGTCAATGAGCTGGACGAGGGTATTGAATGTGCCCAAAGTAAGTTTGCAGATGACATCAAATTGGGAGGGACTGTCGATCTGCTTGAGGGCAGGAAGGCTCTGCAGAGGGATCTGGACAGGCTGGATTGATGGGCTGAGGCCAACTGTATGAGGTTTACCAAGTCCAAGTGCCGGGTGCTGCATTTGGGTCACAACAACTCCATGCGATGCTATAGGCTTGAGGAAGAGTGGCTTGAAAGCTGCCTGGAGGAAAGGGACCTGGGAATGCTGGTTGACAATCAGCTGAAGATGAGCCAGCAGTGTGCCCAAGTGGCCAAGAAGGCCAACAGCATCCTGGCTTGTATCAGAACTAGTGTGGCCAGCAGGAGCAGGGAAGTGATCGTCTCCCTGTACTCGGCACTGGTGAGGCCGCACCTTGAATACTGTGTTCAGTGTTGGGCGCCTCACTACAAGAAAGACATTGAGGTGCTGGAGCGTGTCCAAAGAAGAGCAATGAAGCTGGTCAAGGGACCAGAGCACAAGTCTGATGAGGAGTGGCTGAGGGAACTGGGTTTGTTTAGCCTGGAGAAGAGGAGGCTGAGGGGAGACGTTATTGCTCTCTGCAGCTACCTGAAAGGAGGTTGTGTTGAGGTGGGTGTTGGTCTCTTCTCCCAAGTAACAAGTGATAGGACAAGAGGAAATGGCCTCAAGTTGCGTCAGAGGAGGTTTAGATTAGATATTAGGAAAAATTTCTTCACCAAAAGGTTTGTCAATCATTGGAACAGGCTGCCCAGGGAAGTGGTGGAGTCATCATCCCTGGAGGTGTTCAAAAACCATATAGATGTGGCACTTCAGGACATGGTTTAGTAGACATGGTGGTGTTGGGTTGACAGTTGGACTTGATGATTTTAGAGGTCTTTTCCAACCTTAAGATTCTATGATTCTATGCTTCTGTGATTTTATGTTATTGCTAGGCCGCTCTCCACCATCTTTGAAAGGTCATGGAGAACAGGAGAGGTGCCTGAGGACTGGAGGAAAGCCAGTGTCACTCCAGTCTTCAAAAAGAGTGAGAAGGAGGATCCAGGAGACTATAGGCCAGTCAGCCTTACCTCCATCCCTGGAAAGGTGATGGAACAACTTATTCTGGGAGTTATCAATAAGCATGTGGAGGAGAAGGTGGTTATTGGGATTCACCAAGGGGAAATCATGCCTGACCAATGTGATAGCCTTCTATGATGGCATGACCAGCTGGGTGGATGAAGGGAGAGCAGTGAATGTATACCTTAACTTCAGCAAGGCTTTTGACACTGTCTCCCATAACATCCTCACAGGCAAGCTTAGGAAAGGTGGGTTAGATGAGTGGACAGTGAGGTGGATTGAGAACTGGCTGAATGTCAGGGCCCAGAGGGTTGTGATAAGTGGCACAGAGTCTAGTGGGAGGCCTGTAGCTAGTGGTGTGCCCCAAGGGTCAGTGCTTGGTCCAGTCTTGTTCAACATATTTATCAATGACCTGGACGAGGGCACAGAGTGTACCCTCAGCAAATTCACTGATGATACAAAACTGAGAGGAGTGGCCGACACATCAGAAGGCTGTGCTGCCATTCAGCAAGATCTGGACAGGCTGGAGAGTTGGTCAAAAAGGAACCATATGAAATTTAATCAGGGCAAGTTTAGGGTCCTGCACCTAGGAAAGAACAACCCCAAGCACCAGTACAGGTCAGGGGTTGACCTGCTGGGAAGCAGCTCTGTGGAGAGGGACCTGGGAGTCCTGGTGGACAACAAGCTCTCCATGAGCCAGCAGTGTGCCCTCGTGGCCAAGAAGGTCAATGGTATCCTGGGGTGCATTCAGAAGAGCGTGGCCAGCAGGTTGAGGGAGGTTATCCTCCCCCTCTACTCTGCCCTGGTGAGGCCACATCTGGAATATTGTGGCCAGTTCTAGGGTCCCCAGTTCAAGAAAGACAGGGAACTACTGGAGAGAGCCCAGTGGAGGGCTACAAAGATGATGAGGGGACTGGAGCATCTCTCGTATGAGGAAAGGCTGAGGGAGCTGGGGCTGTTTAGTCTGGAGAAGAGAAGACTGAGAGGGGACCTTATCAATACTTATAAATATCTAAAGGGTGGATGTCTAGGGGAAGGGGCCAGACTCTTCTCAGTGGTGCCCAGCGACAGGACAAGGGGCAACAGGCACAAACTGGAGCACAGGAAGTTCCATCTGAACATGAGGAAAAGCTTCTTCACTCTGAGGGTGACCGAGCACTGGAACAGGCTGCCCAGAGAGGTTGTGGAGTCTCCTTCTCTGGAGATATTCAAAACCCACCTGGACGTGATCCTGTGCAACCTGCTCCAGGTGATCCTGCTTTAGCAGGGGGTTGGACTAGATGATGGACTAGAGGTCCCTTCCAACCCCTACCAATCTGGGATTCTGTGATTGCATGTGCATGATAACTATGTGTCACCAAAAAGATACATACAAATGGGAAGCATAGTTCGATAGACCTAGAATTCTCTTTACATCTTTCTAGAAAAGTAAAAGCAGATGCTGAAATAGTCTTCATCTAGGTCCCACAGCCAAGGTGTCATTCAGAAAATCTAGGATGATCACCTCTAGACAATAATGGAGTTAATTCCTTGTGGCTGAAATTAAGTCATTTGTTCATATTTTGTATGTCAAAGTTGAGTTAAGGCTTTTGCCTTTTAGTAAATATTACCCGACACATAATGTCTCCAGCCTTCTGAGGCTGCCAATAAGGTTACAAATTAGTGCCACTGAAAATGATGATTTGTGAAAGTGTCCATTGAGAATGTCAGTGGTGCCATTCAGCTCAACTTACATATGCCACAGAGTACTGCTAAGCTTGAGGTTGAATATTAAATTTTCTAACATGGCAGAAAACTTGGGAATACTTCTGTGGTCAGATTTCTTCCAAAGTTTCCTTCTGGAATCCTCATGTGTATAATTGTGCAACAACTGTTATTTGTGTAATTTTACTTAAAAATAAAAATGTCAGAAATATGGTTGTAACTTTTGGTTTCTACCAAACCAACTTTGTAGATACAGATTACATATCTATTGCTGGGATATTAAAGAATTTCATGTTTATGTAAGATATATTATTCATGCTTTCTTGGTGAGTATCCCCTGCCATATCAAAAGGTGCATCACAAAATGAACAATGTAGTAGATGTAGACTGGACATCTCTTAGAGCTCATCTCCTGAGAGGAATTCAGTTTCTCCTCTCAGGGCCTGCTCTGTAATGCAGACAGTAGCAAGGGTGACTGGTAGATTGCTTCAACATCATAACTGATCTGAAACAAAATGCTAATGTATTGCATGCACAGTCAGCTCCTTAAACCAACTTTCCCTCTGTCCTTTCCTTGAGAGGACAAGCAGAGTCCCCATCACTCCCAAGGCTATTGTCAGGGAGCACCAAGAGCTGCTTGCTCCAGACGGGATAGGGAACAAAACCCAGCAATGCACCTGGGAGAGCCTCCCCAGGGCCCAGTCCCCCAGTACCCAAACACAGTGAACAGGACAGCTCTGGTAGCAGCTGGTTTCAGCTAAGGATCTAGATTGCTGGGCAAGTTCATAGTGATGGGGGGGCCCAAGGTCAGGTCACCAACTCAAATGTGCAGGTCAGGCTCTGTTCAGACCAATGCACACCACAGGACAGCCCAAGCGAGGACTGAGGGCACATGCCTTAGCTTAAATGCAGCTCCTGAGCAAAGAGGTGCATGGGGTGGGTAGTCTCATGCTTCTCACAGCTGTTTCTTGCAGCAGTGTTATCCGTGGCAACACAGGTGTACAGTACCACTGATCCTGAGCACAAACAGCAAAGCACTTGACAGCCTCTTCAACTTCCATTGTTTTCTGCTGCTCAGGTGCAAGTAGAAGCACACTCATACATTACTTATATTGTGGGAACACTCAGATGCTGTTTGTGACCTTTATTTTCAATATAGAAGAATGTGCAGTGAAGCTTTCAAGCTCTGTTCCTTTTCTTTTTCTTGGGATGAAAGATAGTTGGGGGTATAGAAATATATCAGTTGTTTTATTTTATTCCAAAGAAATATAGGTGCTATTACCAACATGCCTACATATTAAGTATGGTTATTAATTTTTACTTCTCAAAGGTTTACTATTATTCTGGACTAGGAAGTGGATAATGCTCCAAACTTTAGGTGAGAGATCTAGTCATGGCAATCTTACAGAAATTTGAATGCTGTTTCTTTTGTTAAGTTTGTCTTTAAAGACAATAACCATGTTGCCCTCTCTTGAACCAGCCCTTCTGTTCCACGGTTTTTGGTTTTTTTCACAGCTTTTTACTTTGCTGTATTTGGGATGTAGGTAAGGCTGTGGTTCAAATGCCCTTAATTTAACTTCTGCTTGGCTCATTTTGCCCTTCAACTTATGCCTTTTGCAGAGTTATTTTCTCTAGCTTGGCACCACATTAACTGCCCTTCCATGACTGCTTTGAGGTCAGTTCATCTCTACTTACAACAGGTTGTTCTCACAAGTAAATTTTTGTTACACAGCTTTGCTTTAGGATTTTAAGTCTAGCAATTTAGGATTTATTAATATTTTTTAGATAGATGACAAGTTTAGTTATATAATTACTAACAGCCCTTAATCATCAGCCAATTTAATAGAGCAATTCAGTGGAATTTGTTACAATCAAAATAGCAACTTAATTAGAGATTCAAGAATGGCAAGGGGTGCCTGAAACTTACAGCGGGGTTGCACATGCAGATGGAGGTTAAATCAAATCCCACGTACAGACGGGCAGACAAACAATTCTGAATCAAGTGGCACACAGACAGGCAAATAGTTCTGAACCAAACTGCACACACACACAGAGTTTAACCTATGATTAAAACTTCCCTTTTTGTGAGTTTCTCTGTGCCAGCATTCATCAATGAATGGATGGTGAACATCGCAAAATCGTCGACAGATGATCTGTGAATCCTCACGAAATCTACCCTGAGAGGCATCCCAGCTCATGTGAGATACTGGGTCACGCAGCCTGCCGCAGTCCCAGAGAGCTCTAAAGGTCTCACTTCTGGATCACATCTTGAGACTGCTGGCTTTGGTCAGTATTCTCCATTCTGGCCACAGTTCATGCTGTCTCATTCTGGTAGACAATGCAGGCAGCAGATGGCCCAGGTGTGGCCAAGGGGTGCCTGCCCACCTTGGCTCCAGGCTACTGCACTTGTGACCAAGATAACGGAATGGGAGTTTCTCCAAAGCATGCATGGCTCATGCTGATGTACCATTCACACAGCAGATGGCTCAGGTGTGGCCAGAGAGTGCCTGATGCCCAAGTTGCTGCACTTGTACCCAAGATAAGAGCACAATGGGGCTTATCCATTGATCTCACCACTGCAGTTGTACAAATGTATCTTAAAAACTAATATCTGAGAAACTAATTCTTTCCATGGATATCACGTTGTATTTGCAAATGGTTGTATTCATGATTATTCATGGGGTGATACATGCCAGCTATCTGTAGAGTTTAACAAATCAATGTGCCTGTGAAATCTCTGCTACAGCTTGCTTGCTTAAAAGAGCACCTGCAAAGCAGAACTCTGATCTATGTGTGTCTTAAATCCTCCTCCTTCTTCACTGCATGGAATTTATCTTCACTTCTCTTTAGCCTTGTGAAGTGGGTCTCTCAGTGGTTAGTCTACGCTCTCTCAGTGGTCTGTTATGGTTCACGTTCCAAAACAGGTAGAATTGCTCTCTGGAGGCACCTTTCCCAGTGACTATAGAGGTGGGGAGCCTAGGTAGCCAGCTTACGCTACGTTGCTGTGTAGATAGCAAAGATGAGGAGGGATGAAGCCTCCACTTCAAATTTATAGCTAAATGTACTTTCCAATGGATAAAGACTTCTTCTTTTTTTTTTTTTTAACATGGGGATAAGAATTCAGTTAGATGACACTAATATAATTGAAGATTGTTTTTCCTTTATTTGATAAGAGGATGCTCATTTTAAACCTGCATATTTTTGGTAATGAGGTAAACTGGCATTCATATGCTTTCCCAACATAATGAGCAAATTAAATAGAATTTGCATCTCTCTCTCTCTGCTTGTTCACAATGTTACCCTTTGTATCAAGGTGGTCATGAGTCTGTTTTGAGGGGTGGTTACTCAGAATCCTCATTAAATCTTCTTTCCAAATCCAGATATTTCTGAAGGCTTTTTCAGATTTACAGACCTTGTTGCACTGTGAATAAGTACCCCAGTACGGATTGACAGCTATTGCTCTCATGTGGAACCATAGCTGTTCATCTCTATTAAGAAGATAAATCATAAGTAAACCTGTTAGCATGGGAATAAAAAGCACTTAAATTAAAATTATGATAACTAGTCATGACATAATCCTATGCTTAGTTAATACAATGTCCAGAATGACCTGCTGTGGAGTGCCATAGCTACTGTGGAATTGGGTAGCACAGCCTATGTTGTTTTTCCTTTTTCCAAAATGCTGGAGTGCTTCGAAATTGTATTTATGACTGCATCAAGTTGCTGACCAGTATAAAGTACAAACTCTCTATAAACTCATAAATCTATGGAAAGCAAAATTAAAATTCTTAATAGAGTTTAATGCTGTCAGCATAATTTTTAAAATAGAAAATGCTTTTAAAAAGAGGAACAGTAGATAAGGAACTGTTCCACCATAACAGTAAGTTCTTTAAATCAGCTACTATGGAAATACTGTATAAATAAAATCAACTTATTGGATTCCTGTATTAGATAACTTCTAAGCAGCACATTAAAAATGAGGGAGAGAATGTTTTATTTATGTGATGTATGCAGTGTTCAGCTTTGGATAACAGGAAGGAGGAAAAAAAAAGCTAAAACCTTCCTTTGTTTCCAGAGTGAACATGTGGATGTAGAAAATTCTTGCTCTAGTGCAGCAGTTTATATGCTACTCGGATAATTAAAATGCCATGGAAAAAATCATAAGAAAAAGTCTCCTTTTCACTCTTTTAGCATAGGAGTTTGAAGGATACTCCTGGATGAGTATCACCAGTTGTATTACTAAAGGAGCGTCAACAACACTACAGGCAGGAGAAGGAAGTAATAATCTTGCTAAATTTGTTTCTGGAGTTACTGATTTAAAGTCACTGACTGTTCCATAGCTTCTGGCAAAACACATTTTTGATGGCAGCTTCTTTTTGATGCCATTTTCAGTGAGCAACAGCATCAAACTTAGTACTGAAAGTTGGCAGAGCTTTTGCATATCTTTCCCTCTCATGCTATGACAAGAGCCTTTTTAAAGTAGTTTCAGGGAAGTCCATTCATATCCTATAGAATGCAAGGGAAATCATTCTTTTGCTAGTATGCAGATAAATGCTGTTCATGGTCCAATGTATAATCAGCAGAGAGATTTCTCGTATTCGCCAACTTATCTAGCCAATGCAACTTCTGGTGATTTGTATTTCATGAAGAGGAAAAGTTGAAGTCATGCTTTGTAACCAAGACAGATAATGTCTATAAGAAACAGCCCCCTGTACCTGCCCATCCAACTCCCAACAGATTGTTTGCCCTCCTGGCTGCAACGCTATCTGCCCTTCACACTCTATATTTGAATTGTAAATCTGGATCCTTTTTGCATGATAACAGTTATGGGAAAGATATTCTTTGCAGCTTTTTCAATCTTCTAGTCAGTGTACTCAGAGGCACTTGCAATTTATCTAGTAAAGATTTGTTTGAAAGCTATTAACCAGACCAGTGTGCCTGTTTGACACCTGCTATTGAAAATTGAAGATGTGGCATTTTTGTTTATATATGGATCCATAAAATAATAGAAGAGTTTGTTGTAAAGAACATGTGGGACTGTTGGACCTTATTTGTCCAAGCAGGGCTAGCTTCAAAGTTGGATTGAAACGCTCAGAGCTTTGCCCAGATGAGATCTGAAAAATCTCCAAGGGATAGAAATCACAAAAATCTATGAGTAGACTTTTCTAACTGCTAGGTTACCGTCCTAGTGAAGAACTTGTTTTTCTGATGTCCAACCTGAGCCTTCCAAGCAATGGCTTGTGACCATTGTCCCCTTTTATCTCACCTGGCATTACCAAGAAAGACATTGGCTCCAGCATCTTTGTAACTAGCTTTAAAATAGTTGCAGGGACCTTATTTACAATAAGCTAGAATCCTGAAGGAATCTATATCATTTTACACACACCCATAGAGAACTTCAGAAAGAAACAGAGAACAGATAAATGGGGAAATGTGCACAATTTTGAACAGAATAATACTTACATGTATTATGTAAGTTAGTAGGTGATAGGGAACCTCCTCAGAGTGTGCTGTAAGCTGATGTCATGTTTCTGAGCAAAGGGGATTTAGGTGTAAAATTGAGGCTAAAGTTAAAAGAAAGTGACTGTTCTGAATGCTGTTTAAAGGAATTTAGAGAAATTAAGGCAACTCAAAATTCCAGACTGGCTGCTGAGGATGTTATGTTTAGTGTGCTCTGGTGAATTGGTTTGGTGAGACTCATGGCAGTTGATACTAGTTGTAATGAAAAGACAGTAATAATATAAAGAGGTGTGGGGTGCAGCTGTGCATGTAATTCACTGTCTGAATGGATGGAGAAGAATCACCTGCAGAGAAAGCATGAAGTAAATGCTGTACACAAAGAGAAAAAAAATTCAACACTTGGAAGGAAGATGGATGACCTCAGTGAGGTCAATGTATATAATCAGCATACAGATCAGCATTCAAGAAAAATATAGTTATTGCTCTGTGCAGACTACAAAACATAATAATGTCAGCACAAAGCATTATGGCATTAAGTCATTTAAATATATATCCAGCTCTAAGATCTTAATTTGATTTTACTTAAATAGGTATCTTTCATAAGTTTTGTTTGGATGGAATAAAGAGTTGCAATTTTAACTTGCTGAAATCTAAAGTTTTATAATTTGTTTTATCACTTTTTTGGCATATTATCTTTAACACAGATTTCAACAAAGTACTAGTTACAATGAACTATTTCTATTAACAATATATAGCCAAGCTTCCTTGTATTCGAAGCTGCCCAAGGGAATTACTTAGATTTAAATTAGGGTTTAAATTGGTACTCTGCTGCAAATCTTAAATGTGATATATGAGGTGTCACATTTTTCTAAAAGCTCTATAGTCCTTTAACTTCTGCAGCTGCAATTATGAAAGTAATGATCAGCTATGATCACAGCTTCCTTCCATGGAGTAGACTTGCCTTAAAATCAGAAGATGAAATCTGCACTTTGCCTAAAAACCTGGGTCTCGTAAGAGCCAAGAAGGCTGTCATTCAGAGCAAACAGCGAGTAAACGAGAGAAAACTTCAAAAGAATGCAGCGGTTGCCTAAAGCTTACATTTCCAGTTATAAGAAAGTACAGATGAAAATCAGAGCAAAATTACAGATTGAAAACTTTTATTTTCTGTTCATTTTGTGCTGACTTTTTCCAAGAGTGAGGTATTCTGAGGAATTAAATGTGTTAGTGCAGTATGGGATGAAAAAGTGACCTCAAAGTAATGAGTTAGCTGGCTACAAATGAAGCCACATCTTTAAGATCTGCCCAAATGTATAAAAACTACAATAAAGCCAACATTGCTAGCTTGTTGCCTTCTGCTGCAACAAGGATTTAAGTTCAAAACCATACTAATCTGAAAGTGAATCTCAAATGTATTAGTGACATTTGCAATCACTTCAGTCGATGTAGTTAATGAAGATTTCAAACAATGTAAACTAGGATTAATTACATTTGGTCTGATGTAGTCTGTTAGATTTACCTAATATCTGTCACTTATAATTTATAATATACATAAGGAGAATTAAGCTTTTTTGAAGAAAAATCCATCATTAACCAGTATATTGAAGTACAATAAATATATTTACAGTTCAAACTTACCATGTTTGAGCTAAATTTAAACCATTGTTACTTTACCTGTAATGTGTGTTCCACTCGGTCATTAACTATGTTAGTTTAGCAGCACACTTGAAATATTATTTAAAACAAATGCTGACTGTTGCAGTTTATCATGTCAAATATATTAAATATTGAATGGAGAATGCCTGCATAGCTGCTGCATATTATTGCATGTAAGTGGACGCAAAATATTTTTCCTGTGCTAAGCAGTTTTTGAAAGGCAAAATAACATTCTGGTAATTTTAGTTATTAAAACAAACAAAAAAAACAAAAAACCCAAAAAAACAACCTGGGATGCTAGGGATCATACAGTGACTTCCTTCTTTTCATCTCTTCCCTGAAAAAATCTGCAAAAAAGTTTGCTGAATCTGTTCAAAGAGTTACACACAGTCTCCCTGGTGAATGATTGTCACATCTGGGGTTCCCTGGAAATGTTTTTCTCTGCTTAGAAATCTGGGCAGAATTTGAGGGGTTTATGCACTTGTTCATGAGTGCTTTATTTGTGCTCAATTGGTGGCCCTTGTCAGCTGCAGACTCACAGAAGATATTTGTAGCGTGCACCAAGAGTGAATCTGATGCTTCTGGAAAGCATTGACACTTAGTGCCTATACTACACAATGCATAAACAGATATGGAAAAACCAAAGACAGAAATGCAATGAGCCACCTTCTCCAGCTGCTTATCCTTGCACTCAAGATGAATAAATGCCTGTGAGAGCATGAACTGTAACTTGGGGCTGAAGAAAACCTTTAGGGGAGTGGGAACTGCCTGAGTCCCTCTAAGACAGACAGACAGACAAAAGGTAGGTTGTTTTTTTAGGAGCTCAGCTCTTTGTTTGGTGAGGTATAAGAATTATTAAATGGGAGACTTAGGATAGGGTAGGCGAAATCAAGCTAGTCCTAGATGGTTCAGAAGACTGAAACTAGCAGGAAGTAAAATTTATTGCAAAATGGATCTGAAGATGTTGTTAGTGCTAAAGGTTTAGTGTTTTGAATATTTAGGGATTACTTGAATTTTACTTTTTTTTCTTGATTTCTAATGGTCAAGTTATGTCCTTGCTGCTCTGCTGCAGAGAATATGTGCACTCTCCAGACCCTGTTAGTGAGAGTTTCCCCTCAGCAGCAGGTTCTGTACATCTGGAGCTGTTGACTCGTGTTAGTGAATATGACAGTTCGGAGACCAGTTGTGAGCAGAATTGTGACTCAATGTGAGTTGCTTCTGTCTTGGGAGAATTTAAATATGCCTGTTAATAAGGAAAATGGCTGTATGTAAACATAGGTAAGTTGGTTCTTAATGCATTTATAAAGAGTAACTGCTCTTTGAGAGAGGCAGAACTTAAGAAAACATTCAGAGTAAATCTCTACTGTACAGTAAAGCCTATTTTAATTTCAGGTTCCTTAGATCAGTGTAAGGAAACATCTGCTCAAGTTATAGCAATGCCACAAACTTCAGCTATCTGCTGCAACAAGGTAAATACCCTTGAGCTTGTTTTAACTCAGTTTCTACCTCTTTGGCTCTTCCATGTGTTCCAAGATGATCAACTCCAGGGTAGAAGTATAATTTTTGTTAATAGAACTCATTATCTCCTTTTAACTGAATTTACATGTGTCCTGTAATTTTTGTTGCTCAGTCTCAGCATGTAATGAGAACTTTGAGGGTCTCTATCAGAAGACACTGTTCTTTGTTTTCTAGAACATGTAACCCTGAAATTTCCTCTAGTCTCCTACACATAATAGTATAAATACTGATAAAATGCAGCTGAAATACTGGTGCTGTCCAAACTGAAGCAGCATCATGTTCTCTCTCAACCTAGCTGTTAAGTGTGTCAACTGCATAGTTTTCAATCGCTCTAGCAGGTTTTGTGTGTTAGGAAAACTTACTTTGATGCAGGAAGGTCTAAGAGCTTTTAATTGTAGATATTCCTCATGAACAAATGAATCTGGCTGGCTAACAAGTCTGACATAACCCAAATGCATTGGGTTGGCTTGCATATATGTTCACCCATGGTTTTTTGCTCAGTTTAATAGTATATCTTTTTAAATTACCCAGAAGACAATCTTCTAGTGTAAATCAGTAGTGTTTAGTACCACAGCTACCACCCCAAGTAGGACGTATTCTACAATTATTACGGAAGGTGTTTTCCTGACAAAGTTTTAACAGGAGAGAAACTGTTAAATTAACTCAAGTCATGCAATTCATGAATCAGCTGAAAGGAATAAAACAGGTGAATTCCTGTGCAGATGCCAGAATGAGGCGAATGGGGAGACATAGTCAAGCTTCCCAGTCTGTGAGAAAGAACAATGAACTGCAAAAGAAGAATCAGTGGGTGAGCTTAAGAGCATGTCTACTGTAGAAAAAAAAAAGAAAAAAAAAAATCTGCTTTATTTGATAGATCTTGTTTGGGGTTTTATTTTAATAAATAGAAGCAGAAGCCATTATAACACTGTTATACATTTATTCTGTTCTTTGATTTTTTTGATAGAAGTGCTTTAGGTATTTGTAACTTGTGTCCTAAAAGGACTAGGAGTTCTGAATCACACTGGGACCCTCTTTGTTGGTACTCCTAACACAGTGACAGTCCTGTCCTGTAAAGATGCTAAAGATGAAGCAGCACCCAATGAGCAGGCTTAAGGAACAGGAGGGTGAGAATGGGCAGCCAAGTTGGGGAAGAATGTCTTGCAAATTCCCTCTGGATTATTGCAAGCATCTGCCATAACAGGAAGTGGCTGGTAAGGGAGAGGCATCTCACATTTGATCACTTTAAAAACTTAACATTCTTCAGTTCCTGTTCAAACACAGCACCTGTGTCCCATAGATATTTGCATGTAACCAATTTGACTGTCCTTTGCAGTCAGAGGGGATTCTCTTCTAAGAAAAGTGAATTGTAGCCTTTTTAAACATTGCCATATATTAGGTAGATTTGTAGCTCACTCCATGTGGCTTTTACAATGGTGAGAAATACTGCTGCAAAATATGGTGTTTCAGGACCTGTACACTGTTTAACAAGATGGTTTCTGCTGTTTGTCATGTCTGATATAGAATACAAAGATGGGGAGCAAGAAGGACAGTACAAGCTGTGTTTCCTTCAGCAGCAAATTTACCAGCTATAATTCCTTTTCTATGAAATGCTGGATATCCTCCTGTGTCTGACAACAACATCTCAAACTTGCTGATAAGGTCTGAGCTATTGACACTTGCTGCCTCTGCAGGCAGCAGGTCAGTCTGGGCTGTGACCCTAAAAACCTGGGCCATGAAGCATTGTGGATGTGATCAGGATGCAAATGTGGCTGAAATGCAAAGGAAGGCTTTACTAGAGCTGGTACGGAAACCATCAGTGAGCGTGCTCCAGAGGGCAAGTGACAGACAAAGAAATGTGGAAGCTTTGAAGATCCAGGTCAGTCAGGCTATAGTCATTGAAGTTGACAGATGTCATCATGGTATGGTGTTTTTTGTTCCTGTTCTGTGAAAATTACACAATGGTCTTAAAAAATGCCAAAGCCATGCAGCCAACCACTGCAGTCCTGATTAGTGGCTCTAGAGCAAGACCCTAGAATGCCTAATCTTCATCCATTCAGTTTTATTAAAAATTACCAGTTTTTTGAGAATTCAGTATAGCATGTTTCTGGATGGGTTTATTTCCAGGTAACTGGGTATGTCTCTCTAGTGGATCTCTGAGATCAGCTGTAGGCTAGAAGCAGTCAGCAGACTGTAATCTGTGTGGATTTTAGATTGAAAGGTTTTCAGAAGGGAGATAACAGTATTACCTTCCATGGGGCTGTGGTCAAGGAAGTCCCTTAATGCTTGCAAGTATTCGTGCAGTGAAGTGCAGGCTCTCTGCCATGCTACCTGTGAGGAAGGACGTTGTGAGTTGGGGAAATTTCTTGGTTTGGAAATAGAGAAAGTCCATTACCATGCTATATGATTCTTAGAAGTTAGAGCAATTTGATCAGATTTGCAGATTCAGCCTGAATCCTGGTGAATACTTACTTGCCTGATAGGACAGAGGAGAGCTGTGAAGTCAACTTAATTTGACACCTATGAAATTTTTGTTCACCAATCTTGAACATAATAGGTTAAAATAAATTTAAGGTGGGTTTAGTTTGATAAAATAGACTTAATATTTTGCAGATGTATTTCAATAGCCTACTCAAACAGAACAAAAAAGCAAGACATTTTTATTCTGTTAATCCCTAAATCTCGTACTTCCTAATATCAAATAGTTGTCTTAAAATACTTAAAAACCCTTTTTTGGCAACTTAAGAATTTGCCAGAGAAGGCTTTTTTTCAAGAATTGCTGTGTTGGGTTTACGTGGCAAGGTTTTGGTAGCGGGGGGGCTACAGGGGTGGCTTCTGTGAGAAGCTGCTAGAAGCTCCCCTGTGTCTGATAGAGCCAATGCCAGCCAGCTCCAAGACGGACCTGCCGCTGGCCAAGGCCAAGCCCATCAGCGCCTCTGTGATAACACATTTAAGAAGGGAAAAAAAAACAGTTAGAGAGAGCTTTTGCAGCCAGAGAGAGGAGTGAGAAGATGTAAGAAACTCTGCAGACACCAAGGTCAGTGCAGATGGAGGGGGAGGAGGAGCTCCAGGCGCCGGAGCAGAGATCCCCCTGCAGCCCGTGGTGAAGGCCATGGTGAAGCAGGCTGTCCCCCTGCAGCCCATGGAGGAAGGATGAGGGGGTGTAGAGATTCCACCTGCAGCCCGTGGAGGACCCCACGCCGGAGCAGGTGGAGACACCTGAAGGAGGCTGTGGCCCGTGGGAAGCCCACGCTGGAGCAAGTTCCTGGCCAGACCGGTGGACCCGTGCAGAGGGGAGCCCACGCCAGGGCAGGTTTGCTGGCAGGACTTGTGACCCCGTGGGGGACCCCACGCTGGAGCAGTTTGCTCCTGAAGGTCTGCACCCCGTGAGAGGGACTCCATGCTGGAGCAGGAGAACGATGAGAGGAGTCCTTCCCCTGAGGATGAAGAAGCGGCAGAAACACCGTGTGATGAACTGACCGTAACCCCCACTCCCCGTCCCCCTGTGCCGCTGAGGGGGGGAAGGTTGAAGCCGGGAGTGAAGTTGAGCCCAGGAAGATGGGAGGGGTGGGGGGGGAGGTGTTTTAAGAGTTGATTTTATTTCTCATTCCTCTACTCTGTTTTGCCTAGTAATAAATCAGATGAATTCCCTCTCTAAGTTCGGTCTGTTTTGCTCGTGACAACAATTAGTGAGTGATCTCTCCCTGTCCTTATCTCGACCCACAAGCATTTTGTTATGCCTTTTCTCCCCTGTCTGGTGAATGAGGGGAGTGAGAGAGCGGCTCTGGTGGGCACCTGGCCCCCAGCCAGGGTCAACCCACCACAATTGCCCAATAGCCCCTATGACTATTACTATGGAGGTGTTGCATGAACTGCCATATTACACTTCTAATTTTGATTAGGATAGTTTTATGTCTTGTATTGTTTCAAGAGCTGTATTTGTTTGTGATGCATTTAAATATTATTTGTATTTTTATTTAGCAATTAATCTGTCACATTCTTTAATGTGACAGCATTCTTTACATTATATGTATATTTCTGATGTCAGTTTAGCTGTTTGGTGAAACTGTATATAATGACTTTTAAGGATAACAAACTATAAAAGCAGAGATTTCTGGATTCACAGAATTCTTCTTATGCTGGCAAAAATTGTATTAAAAATATTTCCACTAACTAGCATATGTATATATCGCTTTTCTGAGTAACAGACCCCAAAGGATTAGGTAGAGTTTTCTTTGACATAGTTTTAAACAATGCTGCTATTTATGGTATAATCTGGTTTTACAAACAGCCAAGTTGTTTTCTTCAGTGAAATTAAAACATATGTAGATAATACAAACACAAAGTCAAACACATTTCCAAGCAAATACAATTAAGTAGGATTGAGTCTGTTATACTAATCAGGCTATACTAACTAATTTCATAACATAAAACATGTGTCTGAAATAGAATCTTTCTGGGTGTTTTAGTCTCCTAGCTAACAATTTTGGTGCCCTCCAGTTCCTCATGTTTATATGGGATTTTATCATTGCCCTACCTGGTATCTTACAAAATGAAGGTCCCTGGCCTGTCTCTGTATGGAAGGCAATCTTTATCCTTCTAGCCATTCTTTAAAACTTTTCCACTTTTACCTCTTGTTTGATTTGGTGAGAGGGAAGGTTGGAAAGATTACAGCTGAAAAGCTATGAAAAATATGTAAGTATTTTTTTATTCAGTAAGGGTATTTTTTGTGGCTTTTTTGATTTAAGTGACTGAGCATCAAGGTGGTACTTGCTCAGTAATTCCAAAAAATCTTCTCTGAGCAGCAGTTTAAAGTCCATAGTTTGTGCCCCATTCAAACTTTATGTATGCATTCTGGTAGAAAAATGTTTTCTGTGGAAGTAATTTGATCATGGAAAGGCTGGCTTAATATACCTAATTTGAAGTTTGGGCAATGAAGTATAAGAATAATGATGTGATTTTACTCACAAACTTCAAGTATAAACTCTATAGATGGGCATAATTAGGGCACCTGACTCTTGGTGACATTACCAATGCCATCTGGTTTGTCACATGCATATTATGCATCTTGAGACATTTTTGCATTTTTCTGACAAAGTTATTGTTCTCTTATTTTGCTATCTCTGGTCTTTATAGAAGATGCATATACTACAAGCAATTAAATGTTTCTGTCATGTTTCTTCTTTGTATAATTATTTTCCTTGCTGAATGTATCTGTAACAAAATATGATGCTCCATTTCCAGATGTCTTTTATTATCTGAGCTGGAGCACTTTATTTTCAAAATATTTCTTTTCTGAATTTCTTTTGTTTTCTGTGCCCTTATTTTGTTCTGATTATAGATGATAGCCCTTCACTTCTTTTGAGTGCATCATACAGAAGAGATAATTTAACTGTGATACTTCTGAGAAACTCAGTATATTCAATACAGAACAAGTGTTGGCATGTCCAGGGCAAATTAATTCTCTTGCAGAGGAGTAATGTGAAATACTTTATATTTTTATTTATGTATTTGTCAATTTATGTAGGACACCTATCATGACAATGACAAATTCCTAGAGTAGGATTATTGAATACATAAAAGCCTTTTAGATGTGAGTCTTACATCTTTCGAAACTTTAGCTGCAGAAGGTGGCAGCACTGGCTCTGAGAGAATAGGAATTGATCCAGGATGGTTGTATATCCATACAACTTAAATTGTTGTTTTCTGTGTTAAAAATGTGTTCTGTGTATGCTCAGGCTAAGATTCTAGCCCACAACAGAGGTCTTGCATGGACTGGGGATGCTTCTGAAAGTATTGCATAACTATTTCTCCTCTTATAAAAACCACACTTCGTGTGGTTCTAAAGCTTTTGATATGCCTTTTATTTGTGGATTTGCTTTGTCTTTTGTTTTGAATTGGGTTTTGCTTGTTATCTTTTTTTTTTTTTTGTTAAATGGTACATTGAAATAAGCAGATAATCCTGTCAGAACATCTCCAACAGGGCATCAGCTGGTAGGGTGTTATTGTAGGTGGTGGGCAAGATGTGAAGAGATGCTACCTTATGCCTGCGACTGCCTTGACAGTAATAACCCTTTCAAAGAGACCTCAGGTCTTGAAAGACTCAAGAAGGTGGTAATTTGACTGTAGTTATCTTAAGTTTGAGTGAAAGCTATTTAAGAACTTAGGTCCATATAAGTTTAGGTATTGATAAAGGCATTGCATACGTGCCTAACACCTTCATCCCTCTGCCCACTACTTGTAGTCTTTTCCATGGATAGTATATGCATAGTCATGCAGTTAATGTTGTAAAACTCGTCTTGGTTTTTTTTCCCCTTTCTGTTCTTTGAGATGAACAGTACTTTTTCTTTCTTTTAAGTGGTTTATGGGTGTTGAGTCACAGGGTAAATTGGAGTCTTCCCAAAAAGTGCATAGGAGAGACTGTTCCTGTGTGGTGAGCCACTGAGCTGGCTTGTGTAGTAAGGCAGCTTGGCAGATGACTGCAGTACAGAGGTGGGAGCCTGCAGGGAGCAAACAGCCAGGCTTCCGAGGCAACGGGGGCGACCCTCCAGGATCAAAAGAGACCCATCAGAGTTTCTTACTACTTGATTACTGATTTAATGTTGAAAAAGCTTGAAAGAGGTGAAGGCCTGCCTGCAAGGGCAGGAAGCTCACTTGGCATCCTACAAAACTTGGATTTTAGCCCTATGCAGGCAGGGTACCCCCTGTAAGCTTGGTCCTCCTAGGAGACTGACTATGGCTACCTTCCTCTGTGTGGTGACAACCACTTCCCCAGCATGTCATTTCTTCATCCTGGTTGCTGGAGTCCGGTCCTCCCTTCCAGGTCCCAGGGCCAGCTGATGGGTTTTGAGCTCGGCAAACACAACTGGAAGCAGAGACTGATGCTTTCTGTGAAACTGCTTGTTTGTCATCCTTGGAATGCCACCTGGCTTCCTGAGCACTGGGGGTTTGTGCAACCTCTTTGAAATTTTCTTGCTGTTGCTTTTTTTGACAGAGCTATGTTGTTCTGCAGCTCATTACCTTCATCAGTAAGTACCTCATAATGATGTACCTCATACCATAGTGGTCTACCAGCCTTTTCGTGGCTCTGTAAGTTCATAGCAAGTCACACACAGTGAGCAGCAGGCTGATACTCTAGGCTGAAACAACAGATTACTTAAAAGGCTGAGAAATTCTACCAGTTTCGTAGTACTGAACCAGAGTATTGTATCCTTAAGCCATTTACTGGTAGTTGGATTGGCCCGTATCTGAACTCTGCCACTGAAAGATTCCTTTGGCTTACCTTAGATTTTAATTATTTACTTTCAACCATATGTAATAATGATCACCAAATGAATATAATTAAAAAAACTAGCATAAACCCAAGATGATTCTGTTGATTTCAGAATGCTCAGTTAAGCCAAATCTTGGAAAAGAAATACAAAATATTGTCTGGTATTTGAGAACATTATGTATTTTTAAATTAAAAACTTTAATGTTTTAATAAATATTAGGAACAAACTGCCTATTGAAATAAGACATTCTAATCAAATCCAAAGTACATTGCATTTTCTTCATTGAATTTTCATGATGGAGGTGTTTTGACATGTCTCATTCTCATTGAAGGCTTCTTTTCTGGAATAAATATGATGTATTCCAGATATTTTTTTTTTCTAAATCTATATTATACCTATATATTTTCTCTCTATATATTGAGATCTTGATATTTAAATGTTTATACAGAGGTTACATAGAGGTTATCCTCCCCCTCTACTCTGCCCTCGTGAGGCCACATCTGGAATATTGTGGCCAGCTCTGGGCTCCCCAGTTCAAGACAGACAGGGAACTACTGGAGAGAGTCCAGTGGAGGGCTATGAGGATGATGAGGGGACTGGAGCATCTCTCGTATGAGGAAAGGCTGAGGGAGCTGGGGCTGTTTAGTCTGGAGAAGAGAAGACTGAGAGGGGACCTTATCAATACTTATAAATATCTAAAGGGTGGATGTCTAGAGGAAGGGGTCAGACTCTTCTCAGTGGTGCCCAGTGACAGTACAAGGGGCAACAGGCACAAACTGGAACACAGGAAGTTCCATCTGAACATGAGGAAAAGCTTCTTCACTCTGAGGGTGACCGAGCACTGGGACAGGCTGCCCAGAGAGGTTGTGGAGTCTCCTTCTCTGGAGATATTCAAAACTCGCCTGGACACGATCCTGTGCAACCTGCTCTAGGTGTTTCTGCTTACGCAGAGGGGTTGGACTAGATGATCTCCAGAGGTCCCTTCCAACCCCTACCATTCTGTGATTTTTTGATAGCTATATACAAAAATAAATATTCAATACACCCATTTGTATATGTATCTAATATATATCTACTACATGTCTAATGATATTTACTCTCTATAGAGATATCTCTATATTTATATATCAATATATTGATGTATTTTCTGTTTATGTCTACCTAAATATAGTTAAAGTTATTATCTATATAGAATAGATACATGGAAAGATTGCTATATATAAATATATTTATATATACAAAAATAATCTTGCTGTTAGCAATGTTTCACATACTCTTATTCTCAGTTAACCCAGAACCGTAAAAACAGCCATAAAAACAGTCTGTGTGATAGACTCATCAGTTTGTTATTGCTCTGAGATGCTTAAGAGTCCTGGTTTTGGCTGGCATAGAGTTAATTTTCTTTCTAGTAGCCAGTATAGGGCTGTGTTTTGGATTTAGGATGAGAATAATGTTGATAACACAACGGTGTTTTTACTTGTTGCCGGGTAGTAGTAGTGGTGCCTACACTAAGTGAAGGACTGTTCAGCTTCCGACGCCCTGCCATGTGCACAAGAAGCTGGGAGAGCACAGCCAGGACAGCTGGCCCAGGCTGGCCAAAGGGACATTCCCTACCATAGACCGTCGTGCTCCCTATGTAACTGGGAAAGCTAGCCGGGAGGTGGGATCACTGCTCGGAAACAGACTGGGCATTGAGGTTGGTTTTTTTCACAGGTGGTAAGCAATTGCATTTGTGCATCACTTGTACTATTACTATTATTATTGTTATTACTATTATTATTCTCTTCCTTTGTTATCCTATTAAACTGTCTTATCTCAACCCACAAGTTTTTTGTTGGGTTGGTTTTTTTTTTTCCATTCTCCTCCCCATCCCCTTCTTTGGGGGGTAGCGGTGAGCGAGTGGCTGTGGGGTGCTTAGGTACCGGCTCAGGTATTAAGCAGTGTTGTTATTGACACTTCCACACTCCTAAATAAAATAAATAAATAAAACGTATCAAAACGGCTAAAATAAGTAAAGGGGTTTATTGTATTGTATTGTGTAGCTGCGTGTTTTTTCTGATATGATAGCAAGACTGATTTTCACCAAGAATACAGCACACCTTTGAGGTGCTACTTCTGCTGCAACACTTTAAAATAGAACATCAAGGCAAAATAAGAGATAAGGGAGAGCCAAATTGCAGAGGCAGAAAGAGTTTCCAGAGCATTTCCCAGTATTGGAGTCTACCAAAACAGCAAGACTTTGAATTTTTAATCTGATTAAGTTAAAATTATGAGACTAAAAAAATAATCATCAGACCTCTAAGGTAGAGTTCTTAAAGATTTTTTGTTTATTTGTTTCCCATGTTCGCCTAGAATTGAAAATGGAAATTACAAAATTAAATCCATAAACTACTTTGCAACTCTATTTTGTTTTCTTTCTTTGTGAACTCAGGAAGCCCTGAAATTATTCTATAATTCTAGTTCTAGCTCATCACCGAAACATTTTAGATGAATTTAAATAAATTGTGCATAAGCTTGTAGCTGGGCAAAGTAATATTGTTCTAAAAACATTTGTTTATGTTGACCAATAACTTCGCGTATTTGAGCATCCTGGGTTTTGGTTGGGATAGAGTCAATCTTCACAAGAAGCTGGGAAGGGACACAGCCAGGACAGCTGACCTAGACTGGCCAAAGGGATATTGCATACTATACAATGTCATGCTGCGTATATAACTGGGAAGCTAGCTGGGAAGTGGGATCACTGCTTGGAAACAGACTGGGCATTGGGTTGTTTTGTTTTTTTCCCTTCTGCGTGTTGTAAGCTAATTGCATTTGTGCATCACTTGTTTCATTTGTAATAATAATAATAATAATAATATTCTTGTTCTTGTTGCCCTATTAAACGGTCTTTATCTCAACTTATCAGATACGTCAGGAATGTAATTGAGAAGCAGTTAAACTTGCAGGTCACAGCCATAGAGTCTGCCTCAGACCAGGATGCTGCAGGGCAGTTGAGGTAGAGAGTGTGATGCTTAGAGGTGGCATGTTCCTCACCCAAACTGCAGCAAAGGGGCTGAAGCCCCTCCAGTGTCAAGAGAGAGGAACACCTTCTATCACATGAGTTACACTTACCACCAGAAGGCTGGCAGCAACAGGAGAAGTCAATGCCCAAATCCATGTTACCTCTAATCTGGGCTTCCTGTGGTGGGTCCAGTTTCTACGTGTTCTTGGTGTCATTAGTGCTACAAGCTAACATGAGACTAGTGGGACACTAGCTAGTACTGGCACGAGTTGTGCTGTTCGTAGTAAGGAGTAATGTTGAAAGATATATACTTAAAATAAAAAAAAAAATCAGGCCAGGAATCTATAAAGGGTTAAAAATTGAGAACTGCAGCTAGGTAAACCTTATTTTATTCATATAAAATTCTGCTTCTTCCTTCATAAAGACAATTGATTTAGCTTGGTTTGTACTAATGATGAAAGCAGTCAAGACCAACCAAGAAAAATACAGCTTCCGATGCTGTGATGCCATAAATAGGACTGTTCTGTCACCTACTCGAGGCTGTGTTTAGATTTTCCAGCATGTAGTTCCCCCACGTTGTGGCAAACTGAAGAAGCAAGAAAATGTTTACTATTTTCTTTCCTTGGTTAGGGTCACCTACTCCTCATTCTTAGCCCTTTCGATAGGTTGGGTGTAGATGAATAGCCCTTTTCTTCTTTTCTAGGCCTGACAAAGCAGGCTCTTTCTTGTCTCTTAGATTCTTATAGAAGAATGCTGGAAGGATGAAACAATGTGAAAATCATGAGTCACAATCTATAATTTAAACATAATTCACCATGACTCATTCATGAAATGCTTTTGCAGAGTTTCATGTGACAAAACAATAGCCATAAGCGTAATCATCAGCGCCTACTCAATCCTCTCTTTACAGCTATGCAATTCTGCGATTCAAATGATTTTGGAGAGCCTTAGCAGATATAAATCAGAAGAGAGCTGTCAGAGGCAAAAGAATTGAATGACTTAGAGCAGCTGCAGGGTCACACTTTTTTATGGGTATTGTAAGTTCAGCTGGCACAAACATCTTCACTTGTTACACAGAGGAGGAAAAAGAATCAAGGATTGCTATCAGTTTCAACTTGCATCTTAGATGTGCTGCTGTTAGTCTGACAGAGCAGATCATGACCGCTTTGTTAGCAATCATTCGATTCAGGTGTGTCCATGGTGAGCTAGGGCAGTTCACACAGTCTTTCCCCATTTGCGCTTTTCCCAGTCGTCCCTTCAGAACACAGGCTGCCACTGTTCCCATCCACCCTTCATGCCATGTTACCCAGAGCCCGCTCCACTCCTGGAGTAAGTGGTGGGATTTGTTCTGGCAAGGGCAGTTTAATCCAGGCTACTCTTTCCAGGCCTGCCTGCGTGCTTCCAGAAGATAACAGACCTTCTGTATGTCACTCAGTATTGCGGCCAAAGCTTTTGTCTTATTCCAGAGGCAGGTTTAACCTGGAATAAGATCTGTGTTTCTGTCCGCTAACAGATGTTTGTGTTGTGGCTTCAGTGATGCCTGTAGAATACGGAGCAGGTGCACCACTCTTCAAAATGTTCTTTGTTGTAAGCCCTTGATTTGGTGCTTCATGTTCTCAGTGCTTCTTGCATAAACTAGCTTAAAACACAAAAGAGAAACTGCAGAAACTGAATAAACAGTCTTTCAATACAGGGAGTGTTGAAAGGGATCAAAATAAGGAGCCATACTCTCTACATAAGCAAATTTTTTTATCAGTGTTTCCACTAAATTTGGGGAGCTACAGCAAATTACTAAATCAGAAGCTTTTAAGTAAAACAGGATGTATGAAAGAAACATGGAATATAGATCAAAATCCAGTATTCCAGAAGAAGCCAAGGTAAAAAAGAGCTTGTGCAACTAAAGTGGCTTCTTTTATTACTGGGGAGAGAGGACAAAGAATTTTTCTGGTCATCTACCATGAATCTAAAATGCTAGACACTGAACAGAGCCTTCTCAGGAGTCGTTAGGAGTGCTATTCTTGTAAGGGAAATATGCATATTGTGGATTAGATTAACAATCTGATGTATTCAGTCACTGACACAGATATATTCCAATGTATTAAATGGCACATAATTAATCATGGTTCTCAGCCTCTGCCACATGAATATCTTCATCAGTTATAGGAAGTAGCCTTCCCAGAAGGAGATTTTTAAATTGAGGCTGAATGATAAAACGAAGCTGGTTTTAAAGGGGGGTTTTTTGTAACAGATTTCACCTGATGTTTCAAACTTACACAGTAGGTTTTTCACAAGTTACCTTTGTATCTTAAACTCACTCTGCACACTGAGGAACCTAACAGAAATGTGGCTCTATACCTTTTCTGAATAAAATGTGTTGCTAAATAATATAGTGAGGTCTGGGATTGGTGCCTTGATTGAGGGCTGTCCCTTAGCTCCGGTGACATTGCATCTTTCACAATTCAGTTCAATGCAGAATTTCTTTCAAAAAACTTTTAAAGTGCACTGAGTTTGATACTTGACTAGCACCAGTTGACTAATGAGGGTTGAAGTGGAGGAAAATGAGTAACAAAAATACAGATGTCCTTTAAAACAAAGGACTCCCTGGAGTAGCACAAAAGCCACCTTTACTACCATAAATAAGCTATTTGTAAACAGGTGAGAAAATTCAATAATACAATACAAACCAGATTAAGATCATAAATTCTGATGACTTGATTTCAGATATGTGCTACATAATGATGTGAAATTGAAATTGTTTTAGGGCTGTAAAACACCAAAACTCAACAGCCAAAGGAAAACAATATAAGGGGATGATCCCATAAAGCAGCAATTCCACTGACTCCTGATGAAGTCAGTAGAATGTGTAATCCTAGTGAGGAAAAGGAAAATTCAGGAATTTTCTGTAGAATCTATAGCTTTTGAATTTTAAAAACAAAACCAAAAACCCTTAAGTCATTAGCCTCTGCATTTTTATGTATTCAGTGTTGTTTATGACACTATTTATTCTGCTGTCTTACTGTATAATTAGTCATTAACAGAGGGCAAAGGTGTTAAGCAAAGGAGTCTCAATAATGTAGTATTTAGTCCTTAAAATTTATTCTAGCCCTTAAACATAATCTGCAATCATCAGAATACAAGACTGGACTAATATCGAACCATTGATTCAAAGGGATTGTAAGAAATTGTCTAATGCTTTCACATCCAGTACCAGCACTAATTTATAATTCTCTCTTGATATCTGTGAAGTATCTGTGAGGTATTTAAGAAATTATGGATATTCCACAGCCTCTTCAGGCAGTCTGTTCCACTGGTTCTGTCTTGACAGAAACATTGCTAATACCTAATCTGGAACTTTTTAACTACTAAATCCATTATTACTTTTTGTCCTACTGTGAGCATGAACCGATTGCCTCCTTTCTTCAGATACACAAAAACATGTTGGAAGAGGCTATGTAAGTTTTGAATAGCCTGGGATATTTCACTGAAAGAAGAGAACAATCTTTGATACAGGTTCTGCCTCAGTCCCTGATCACTCTTTCTGCTTTTCTTCTGTTTTCTAAAGTTAGCCTACACTTTTGAAAATTGCATTTGAGGTCTTACTGTTGCTGACTAGAGCACAGAGATCAACTTGCGTGTATTTCAGATAGTGATTTTGATTGTGGGCTTTTCTCTTTGGCAAATTTATTTTTATTTTGATAAAGATGGTAAAAGACAAAATGAAAACTTCTTGTGTAATAGACTTATTCCAACACATTTCTCCAGCTAAAAAGGATAATGCAAATGCACAGGGTATACTGAGACATAATAATAATAATGTGCAAACTTTTAATTTCAAAAGAAAGATATGCAAAAAATACTTGTTATTTTCATAAGAAAATGGCATTGCTGATAAAGTCCTGATTATGCCATCTTTATTAATTTTTCAGTACCCTAGGTATGAAAGCTTTATGGAGCCCACGTCACAAGAATCACAAGCACAGGTTATGCATTTTCTCTGCAACTGAAGTTCTTCTGTAACTACTAGACATCTTGATCATGCGGACTATGTCAGTTGTTGAGAAAATTTAATTTTCCTCAAATCGTTTTTCACTTCCTCTAGTTTACTTGGGTTGCTTCCACCTCAGCAGTTTTGCAGTGTCAGATGTGCGGTGTCAATTCTCTCTTCAGAGGAAAAATAAAGATTTGCTGTGGAAAAGACGACATTCCTGAAGGAAACAGAAAATGAGCATAAGGTTTTCTGAGTTGGACTAGGTTAATTGGTGCCTCTGAAAATCAGGCTCTAAGTGGACATTGTTTCAGTTAGAAAATAGATTGGTTTTATAAGACAGTTCCTTTTATATGATTGAATCAACTTTAAGCTTCTCTGAGCTATTTATATTGATGTACAAATCTTCTACTAGAAAAAAGAAAATACTTTCTGAGGATGTAACTAATTTGTCTTGATCTATTCTGTAGTTTAAATTGAAACAGAGCATATGCATCACGCTTGAGTAGCTTGCTAAGACACCAGCTGAACTGATTAATAGTCTTCTGGATCAAATGTCAGCTTTCTTCCTAAATAAAATAAATTCAAGTGAACATGTTAATATAGAAATACAAGATATAAGTAGTGTGCTTCAATATGATCCATTAGGTGCAGCCCACAGTAATGAGAATTGAAAGTCCCAGCTGTTTTAAGTTCAACCGTGAGGCAAAGCCTAAACAGTGCAACCAGTTTGTCCTAGATTCCTTCCAGCATATTTCAGGATGCTCTCTGGCAAGCATATGTAATCCTCTGAGAAGCTCTGTATTGTGGAGTTCTCTTTTAGATCCTATTCTAAATAGATTAAGCTTTATATTTTGTTACTTAATTATCAAGACTGTAAATACATACACACAGAAATTATGTCAAAAAAAGATTAATATTCTGTTACTTCCACAGAGTCTGTCTGGACTTAGCTTCATTTTATCTATCTATCTGTAACATACACAGGTTGTCATGCAGCTTGTCCTGGAACTGCAAGAACTGCAGTTTGCTGGTCCATATAAGGTTTTGGTCGTTGTATAACACTCCTGTGTATATTATTGTTGTATATTACAACTTGTATTGAGTTGTCTTCTCTATTTGAGAACAGACTGCCATGTCCTTTGTTTGTTGGGTTTTTAGCTTTTTCTGATCCAGCAATTAAAATTGCTGTTACTTGATGTTAGATATCACACAATCAGCTTGCAACCATCTGGCTGTTTGAAGTAAACTTATACGACTTCAGTGAGTAGAACAGGAATATCTGGTATGAAACAATGTTGAAAAACGTTTAAGTTGAAATTTACAGTTCGTTTTCTTCATTATTACTCTAGCGGTATCTGACACTTTATTCAGTTCCTATAAGCCTCTAATAATGGAGGTACTTAAGGTGTTAAGAGCCAGTTCTGTGCTGAGGTATGGTGACTATACTGCATATTTTCCTTCTCAGTGGGCTCTTCAGACTTCACTCACATACCCAATGAACAGGTCTTGAATCTCCTTAGTGTCAGCTGTGTACAGATGAAATTTATGGGGAGTATAGATGACCATCTTTGGCTTTTCAGAGTTTATAAAAAGGCTGGTTTCTGAGAAAGCGATCAAGAACTTTTTAGAGGCAAGATTAATCAAGATTATGTCTTGAGTTTGATACCAATACTATCTTATACCCTCTAAATTGTCTTACTTTTGCTGGTTCTTCTTTGCCCTTTGACTTCAGTGAGTGCTGTCTCTGTGTGGTTTATGATTGACTTTTTTGTGTTTTTCTGATACATGAAAGCTGCATGGAAGAAGAATGTTTCACATTGCTTTGAATGAGAATTTGACTGTCTACATCTGAATTCAATTATTGTTGCATTCAGTTTTCAGGAACACCTGTTTGCACCACAATTTGGTAGAAAAGCCCAGGCTTTTAGCCTCTAGAAATGAAGCCTGCTATGGTCTAAGTGCATAGAGTAGGTTAGTTTGCAATTATTGCTTCCATAACTTTTGAATTCCTGAAACACCTCACTGTGTAGTACTGTAAGACCAGTGAAACTTCAGTCTACAGAATATACTCAGTCTACAGAAAACACTAGTTTTATTTTGTTTCATTTTAAAAAACTAATTATTTGGATAGCTCCATTCGAGATTTCAATGATGCTTTCTCTTTTCCCTTCTCTAGTTGCCATCTTCTTGAATCAGAATCATAATTGGAGTTACTGTGTTGGTTACATATCTAAAATTTGGCGGTAATATCTGGTAACTGATTCCACTGGAGATGATGGCTTTTCCAATTTTTACCTTGTACAATACCTTCAATGTAAACATCTTTAAACATGCATGGTACTAGAATTAAGCTGCAGTTATATTCTGATTTTTTTCCTGTTTCTCTCCCTCATTGTCTCTAGCACATAGCTGTTTGTAGTTTTCAATCTTTTTACACTGAAGTATGGGGCTTTGGGGTTTTTTGTCACAAAGTCTGTTAGGTTTTTTACATGCAAATGACTACACAGCATACAGCCTTTAGGGTAAGAATCTGCAAATTTATAGTGCTCCATACTGCTTCCATGCTCCTGTGCTTTTCTGCACTGGTGAATGCAACTTTAGCTGCCAAAGTTTTAAGCTGCAAGTCTTCTCTCTTTTACTGCGGAGAGGTGTCTTCAAAATAGAGTAAATCAGAAGTCACTGTGACAAATTAATTAATCTTTAAAGACTTTATAATTGTGCAAATCAGTTATTGCACAAGTTAGTAATTATGTACTGACTTTTCTCTCCAGATCTTCTTTATACTCCTTGCAAAGAAACTTTTAAGTAAGCTGTGATTTATGGGCTAAAAATGCTTTGATCTTTTCCGGGAGTCCGTGGTAACCCTCCTTTTTCATGACTGAGTCATTCAACCAATATTTGAGGTGTTATAAACTGAGACTAATGTAACTAACAGTGTAACTAAACTTGCTTTATTTCCCTGTATCAGTATTGCAATTATCCATTGCAATTATGAAGTTTTTGCATAACAACCTGAAGGACATCTGTTTGCTTGCATCTTACTGTGAAGAGATCTATAATACCGGACGTACTCCAGGCACTGTTATCATTTGTTCTTTCTTTTTCATTCTTTTATGTCAAGTAAAGCACAAAATATGTGTGAACTTGGTAAGCAGGAGAAAAAAAAAAAAAACCTGTTAAAGCTCTTTAGAATGAGAGAAGGCTGTCCTAAGGCTATTAATGGAATAGATATGCTATGGATTTTTAGGTTTTCAGGAAGACAGTTTTGTCTAAAAGCTTATTCTAATTCACCAGAAGAGTAAAACCTGAAATGAGAAATATTCAGTTCTGTACCCCTGTCCTGCTGCTTGTTAACAACTGATAAACATGAGACATCATAAAATGTTCAAAATTTAAAAGGAAGCTGAAGACATTGGGCAAACTCAGGACTTGCTAGAAAATGTAATTGTGTATTGGAAATAAAAGTAGTAGAAGTAAAGATTTTGATGTGAAGTGTCATTTCATTTCACCTCATCCATAGAATTATCCTCGAAAGCGCATTAGGTGAAGAACAAAGACTGAACAGACATTCATCAGAGGCTCCATATCAACAAAAGTTTGAGTCACCTAATAATTCAGCAGGCTTCTAATACATTTTAAGGCTTCCAACCATTTTGAACAGCTACGAATTTTTGTTGTGATTCTTCTGTGTTCCAATATGATATGAAATGAGTTCCTGTCATTTTGATTTGCTTTTAGAGCAAAAATAAGTGTGATTACATGTCTCAGCATTTTCCTAGGTATAGGAATTACTTTGCATTTCCAAGAGCTTTCTATTAATCTTACCTGCCTGCTTGAATCTGTTCGGGTTTTTGTTTTGTGGTTTGTTTTTTTTTTTTTTTTTTGGTTGGTGGTTTTCTGTTGGTTTATTTTTTCAAAATGAACTCATCCATTTCATGACAATCAGGGCAAACAATCACCCTTATTTTGTGGGAACGTGTACCCATAGCTTAACAAAATCAGTAATTACTTCTGAGAAGTTAATATGTATGTGACAAGCTACTCATTACAGAAGTGTAACACCAGTCCATGTATCTTGTGCTGCAAAGACCAAACTATTAAAGAGCAGTAATTACAGATGTTTCCTCTTGTGGCTGTCACTAGTAACAAAGCTCTCTTCACCAACCTCGTGCACCCTGTTATCTCTCTCCTTGGTGCTTGCTGTTTGTGACTGCCCTATGTTTCTGAAGTGACAGGCTCCATTTATAAATCAGTAACTGTCACAGTAAACAAGCGGTTGATTATCTTCTTACTAGATACTTTGCCTATGTGTAGGGGATGCAGCTGGTGCATCCCTGACACCATGGAATGGTGGTGATGGCAGTGGAACAAATTCTAGGTGCCTGGAAACTTCATCGCTACTCATGCTGGTTGCTCAAACTCAAGTGAACAGGAAGCTCTAACATCTAAACTAGGGGAAAATATCCAAAATAGGACAGGCCTGTGAGGACATATTCAGCCAGCTGTACTTTTATACTATAATGATAAAATTGATAGGAAAAATATGTATTTATTAATACTAGCCAATTTTATATTAAAAAGAAGAATCAACAGACAAGAAATCCCTTTCCCTCCCTCTCCTCAGACTGTTTGGATAACATTTAGCTCATGTGATTAGATGACATGGAATCACTTGTGACTATTGGAGTAGAGAAGGCTATGAAGAACTTGAGGAGCACAACAAAGTTAGGTGCCTGGGAGGCAGAGTGACAGATGACACTGACTATTGTCAGTGCAAGCTAATGCACAGTAAAAGGGATAATTGTAACTGCAAACATACCTTGGGGGATTCTAAATTAACTGCACCTTTAAGCAAAAAGGATCTGTGCATAAGTCCATGAAATTATTTGCCTAAAACATAGTTGTGCACTGGGAAAGCAAGTAAGAAAATAAGATTGTAAGAAGGAGAGGTGATAAGGATTCCTGTGATCGTATTAACCCTTATATAATGAAAATTAGGGTGAAATATTGAATACAGTATATTAGCTATAAAACTTGATTATTATCCTTTATGTCTGATCTTGGTTATCATATTTAGAAAAAGAAAATATATACAGCATAGAAACATGGTTTTTATTTAAGCTTAAATTTATATATATTAATTTACATGAATTAAGCAGTGTCTTCTACAGCTAAACAATAATCATTTTTTTAAATAGCTGTTTTATACTGATGAAACAGTACCTATTTATTTGCAGAGAGAAATGTAGTTCCTGGAGAAATATAATGAGTTGAGGTGGGGGTAACAAGAAAGGGAAGTTGTAGGGCTGAAAATTTTTCCAGTGTTACCTCATTTCTGTAGTGTCATGAGAGAATTTGCTGGATGATTTAAAGGAAAATTCTACAACTTCTTGGCTTTTGACTGAATAATGGATTCAACAATGTAACTAGACTCTAAAACAATAACTAGTAGTACAGAACTCTCTGCATCTGCTCTGTATACTCTACTGGACTTTGTACTTGCAAAGCATTTAGTATTATAAATTAACATTTCGGACATAGTAACCAGATGCTTTCATGTGTCAGTTTGCTCTCTATAATTTGAATTACTTTACAATATTCAGTTGAAGATGATGCTAGATTTGATATACTACCATGGAAAGAATCTGTGACTGCTTTTTACTTTTGATATTTTACTTTGCTCAAAACGAGTCTCAAAACAATTAGGAAAATCTTTAAGATAATAGTTGAATTTGAGCCACAACTGTCCATGAAATCCAGCGTTTGAATGTCAATTTCATTTTGATCAAACATTACACCCTCAGACTGCAATTTATTCGGAAACTAAAGCAATTATGTCAGCGTGATCACCATCTGCACTAGGCACAATTTCAAATCAATGCTATTCTTTTATATTTTTTTCTTGAAAGGGAGAGGCCTTGTTAATCTTATAGCACATCGAAAATAAAATAACCTCCTTATGGAGCTCCATCTATCACAAAAGGAAAGCATAATATGAACCTCTTACAATATGGCCTTAATTTGTCTATTGGAGCACTCTTAAAGCAAAATGCTTGGATTCTGTTCATAGACTCAGCAAGTACCTAGATAATTTATGAAAATACTTAATTTCAATTCAGACCAAAAAACTCATCCTGAAAGAGTTCAATATGACCAGTGAATGTCACGATTTTTGTAGGACCTGATTCTGAAATTAGCAATGTTCTGGAGAACTCCTGTCTTCCTGTACTGTGTCAGAGAAATCAGTATGTTTGCTAAGGCTACAGAGCTTTGGCATTCCATATAAATTGCAGGGCTGGCATTTCAGAGAGAAAGAGATGCACTTAATGGTAATAATTTTGACATGTTCCTACTCCAGGCAATTTCTGAAGTAAGTAAACAAATGTGCACAATATTAAGAGAACTATTTATGTAGTTTCAAGTTTAAACTACAAAATGCATATCCATATTTGAATTCAGCCTGTATTTGAATACTTCGTTAGGTTAAGTAAGCAAACAAAGAAATATTGTTCTATTGAGGTGGCCTCTATTTGTAGGGTTTGGACCCTACACTAAAACCGAGGGAAATCTCTGTTTGACCCTGGCCTTTTGGGATACAGCTACAGGAACTATGAATGCCCTTTAGGCTGCAGCTTGTCTGTTTTAATTTTGTATCAATAGCACAAAATCATAAAAACATAAAAACATAGGGAAGGCCATTAATAAACCAGGAGAAGTGATCATTCAGCTCCGAACCTCATCTCTGACAGTGGCATGAAATAATGAAAGAACAAAGAATTTTTTTATTACTTTGTCTCCCAGTACTGAAATAAAAGTATTTCAAGTAAGAGGCTTAGATAGCTTCTATGTACTTTATAGATTCCTCTTCCAAACAGTTACAGCATCTATGATGCCCTGCTGCAAAAAATTCTACCACTTACCTACACTCTGTGAAAACCACTTTCTTATGCCTTTTAAGGGGAAAAAACTGAAAATTAGTAAAATATTTCTACACTGATAAGGTCACTAGCTTCTCTAATCAATCTCAAACTCAGAAAAAAAAAGGTGCAGCTGTTCCTCCCAGTGATACTTATAGCTTTATTTCATCTCCCTTGTGGAAAGCTGTTCTGCTTTTAGACCAAAAAAGCAGTGAAGAAAAAAGACTTATACTATGGTCCTGGCTTACTTTTTGATTTTGTGGAGGAGAGATGTCTCATTCTGTTCTTACTACATTAAAGGAAAAAGTCTTATTTTTGTTAATCTATAGGCTTACTTGGACTCTGAGAAAATCCTTTTTAACTTTTCATTTGGATGAAAGAAGCTCGACCTCTACCATATATATATGCTGGAGGCTTTAAAAGGGCAAGTGTTTCTGTTATCACATCCTATGTTTCAACAAGCTGCACCTCAGAGGCGCTCAGCCTGAGGCATGAAAGTGTTTTATATAACCTGCTGCAACTTGGCTGACCTGCCATAAAGAATGGGGAAAAGACAAAATTCTGTGATTCCTGAGGAGCAGGCAGGCACTCTTACTATAATGTCAACCTCTATTTCGCTGAACCAGGTGGCAGGCTATTTAGTTTAGCCACCTCTAAACCCAGTTAATTTAGTCTTATATTAAGAAAAAGGGCACAGAGTTTAACCTTGGGACTTGCATAAGGCTTAACAAAGATAAATGGAAAGTCATGTACCAGGATGGAACAAACCTGAGCAGCCATCCAGGCTGGGCACTGCCTGCCTGGGCAGCAGCTCTGCAGAGAAGTCCCCGGGGCCCTGAGGGACAGCGAACAGCACAGGAGCCACCCTGGGGCTGGCAGCAGTGAGGGCCAGCAGCATGCGGTGCTGTAGGAGCAGGGGTACAACAAGGAGATGGATGTGGTGATCCCCATCCACTCAGCACTTCTTAGACCACATCTGGAAGACTGTGTCCAGCTTTGGTCCCCTCCAGCTGAAGAGAAACACTGAACAACTGGAGAAGGTCTAGTGGATGGCCACTGAGGTGGAACCTAATTGTAGTCTTCCAATACCTACAAGGTAGTGATAGAGAAGGTGGAGGTACTCTCTTCATAGGAGCACTTGATGACAGGACAAGAGGATATAAGAAAAATATTTTTCACTGTGAGAACAGTTAAACACCGATCACCTGAAGAAGTGTTGGAATCTGGGAAAGTCAAGACCTGACTTAACAGAGCTCTGGAAAATCTAATCTAAAGCCCTACCTTTAGTAGAAGGTTGAACCAGATTGTCTCCAGAGGTCCCTTCCAGTCTAGACTTTTGTGATTCTGAAAACAGTCAATGTCTGGTGGCCTTGCTCGTCTCATTGGTATTCAGTAACACAGCCCCTAAATGGAAGAAATCAGTGTGCAAATTCTAAACTTCATTTCTGTACATGGTCTTGTCTCATCACTGTGAAAATCCAGGGGCAAAAGTTAGCTTTGAGTTGTAGCAATAGGGAACCTGAATATAAATTTGATTGTTTGACTGAGCCGCAGTGTTTTAAATGGTACACAGATTATTGCTTGCAGTACACAGTGATGTTCAAAGCATGTCCACAAAAGGAATTTTGTATTTGTTGTGTTTTGTATTTTAAAGTGCATTCATTTTACTTCATCCAAAACATATAGGTGAGGACCATGAGTCACTGACTGGCTACCTCTGCACATGACTCATTCTTTGCTACGCTGCGTTACTTCTGTTTATTCCCCATATACTTCACCATCTTTGCATTATCTTTGATCATTTACTGACTTCATTATACAGGTCCATGAAGTCATAAATGATATAGAAAAAACAGAATAAACATTTGGGGATTTTGCACAATATAGAGTGAGGGAAAAAAATGAAACAATTAGGCAACAGACTTAAATAAATTATGAACAAAATGGAGAATTTTTCACACCGCAGTAGTTAAAATAGGGAGCTCCTAGACACAAGTTTGTGGAGATCAAAAATGGAAATACTCCTCTACTAAAATGTTGAAAGCCCTTTTTGTGCATGCATGACTATTAAACATTCTGTGAAACTTTCTAGGTCAGAACATTTATAAATCACTGGTTATTCGAAGCTTGGAGGGCATGGCAGAAGAACCATTTCTTCTTTACATGCTTTTTGCACATATGTGCTAATGACCTCTGTCAGTGGTGGAATCCTCAACCATATGGGGGATGGCTCTCACCCGCTATGACAACGCTTCTATTCCTTAGTTGCATTCGGGTATTAGGGTAATCAGCTTTTGTTCATAAACCATTAGCAAAATGCAAAACCACAGCAATGTATGAATGAACAGTTGTGGAAGTAATGGCCCTGGAATGCCTTTGCAGGCTACATGTGATGATTTTTGTTTTATTCATGAATATAGTAAGCAGATGTGAATATTTGCAAGTAATACACTGTTCTAAAAAGGAGACAAGTTTCTTATACTAACCAAGTTCATTCATTCAAATAGAAAAAATACTATGCAGCTTAGGTGATCTGCTAATTGGCTCACATAATAAATAATAGAACAACAAATGTTCAATTTCCAATTGGTAAACAATCCATGGCCTAAAATACTTCCACTATCTTTTTGCTGTGGAACGAGGACAACGACTAAACTTGGGGAAGGGAGGCGAGGAAGCAAAGTGCTCTTTGGCAAAATTCTCTAATCTGTGTAATTTGCTACCTTGCGTGAATCAGTGAGTCCTGTATGGCTGTGAAGGACTATTACAGTAACTGTAATATTTCTTTCTTTGTGAGGCTACCCTGTCCTCTCAGCTTCACAGACCTCCATGTAGAATTTGGATATAGGGGGCACACCGGAAAATGTGGAGGTACTATCAGTGATTAAATTTGCTTTGGTGGGTTTAGCCAATATGACAGGTAACCATGCAACAAAAATTTTGGGTTTTGTTTGGTTTCTGGTTTTGCTGCAAGCAAAGGGGGGAATTGAGATGAAGCATGAAACCTGAAATATAGTCTAGAAATTGCTTAAGCAAATTTGTGCTTTGTTCTTTAAAGTGCTCTCAGGAGATTTTCTTTCTGGAGGAAAGCAATCAGACTTTTGCTTATTACATCAGTTTATATGATGTGACAGTACAAATAGCTATATGCAGTGTTAAGTATTCACTATTAGAGTTTTACTTTGTATTTCTGGCTAAGTTGTTTAATGTACCGTTTAAAACATAGGTAGTTGCTTTATTGTTTTGTTCTGTTTTGTTTTTTTTTTTTTTTTTAAAAGGATTCCACTCTTTGTTGCTTCTGTTCCTTGAGTTAATTCTTTTTATCATCATGTCCTCAGATGGATTATAGATGGCTATACTAATGCCTGCCTTGGTGTTACATTTATTGCCTGAGTAATATTTTTTGTTACCTGGTGGCCTGTCATCATTTGTTTTTTGGGTAGAATAGATATTAACTTTGCATTTTAAGTTTATTTTATTTTAGAGCATTCATGTACTTTCTCACATAGTTAGGGATAAATTCAGACTTGTATGCAGCAGTTAAATTAAAAAATAAGGTGATATATATCTCTTCCCTGTGTGTCATTGATTCAAAGTCAGTTCACAAGGATAGTGAAAAATTGCCAAATATGAAATAAGCAGATACTTTCAATCGGAACAGTTTTAATATAAAATTTAGCACCACTGCTTGACTCAGCAGACTGAGGCTTGAATGTGAGTTAAAGTGAATTTACATTTCCATCAGTAAGTTTGTCCCCTGGTACCAAGGTTACATTACTATTTTATGGAGACACAATTTCAGACTCTTGCGGTATTAATATCACTGAAATTCACTTTAATGTGAGTATTTTCAGATAAAAATTCATTGCTAAAATGCTCATGCCTTTGAGCCTGTCAGCTGCAAAACGTTTGCTGGATTACTGCTGTGATACAGTGGACTGTTAAGGTTGAAAAGGTAAAGTAAGTCACAATCAAGAAACCACTTCTAAGAGGACATCATAGCACTGCAAATTACTTGCAGACCCTTCTAGCTGCATGCTATGTTTCATGTTTAATGCTCATCACCTTAAAAAATGCCAAAAATGGTCTGGACAGCCACAGGAGATGCCTTAATTGTGAAGTGCTGTACCCATAAGTCACCCACATACTGCTGAATTTAATAATTTTATCACCTGATTTGATGCTTCCACACTTACTCTTTGTTCATTATTGTTATCCCCACCATTCTAATGGTTGTTGAAAACTTTAGTCGACATTTTTATTTCTCCTTTTTCCATGCAAATAGGTATCAGTGTGATGTTTGGTCAAGCTCAATTAGGTAAACTTGGTGGGAGGGGTTTTTCTAACCATTAGAGCAGATACACTTACTTCATTCTCATGTATGTGGAATAGGAAACGAGCCCAAGTTTGTGGTCTCTGAAAGGGACATGATGTCTGCGATTTAAAGCACGAATCAACAGGGTGGGTACAACCTGTTCCAGCGACCTGGAAACTAAGCACTGCTGACAAAGACAACCAAGTGTAGCCAATATCATGGTAGGGTACTTTAATCTGCCACTGGGCTTTCTCTAGATGTAATTTTAGTCCTGGAGCCATAATCACATTTGATTGTGGTGCATGACAAATCTTTTTTCCCTGCTAGACCTCTACCTGTTTTCCTTGAAGATTAGGCATAATATCTCCAAACTTGATACTTGTATTTTCGGTTAAGCATGCTTTCCAACATCTCGGCCTCTCTAGGAAAGTCCTTGTATTTCTCCTCAGGCTTTCTCTACCAGTTACATTTAACTTCCTCTGACATACCACCTTGTGAAGTAGCCAGAGTGCTGTCTCCAAAAAGTGTTCTGTGTATTAAATTTTTTCTGAGCATTTTCTTGAGCTGTTTCATTTGTGTGCATAACGGCATTTAAAACTGGATAAGTTTTCATTCACTTCTCTTGGCTTTGTCTGCTCTGAGGGACTGATCCTTCCATTCCAGTTTGTTGACAGTTGTATAAATTCTTTACACAGGTTCCTGATTATGATTATTTTTTTCCTCCTAATGCCCAAATTTTTTCTCCTTTTTTTTATGAAGTTAAAACTTTTTAAATAGCTACTGTACCTGTGATGATTATTAATTGATCTGCTCTACAGGGTGTTAATAGCATTATTAAGTATTGTACAGGAATTCCTGCACTGTTTCACTCCATTAACTGTATCTTGGGCAAGACTATGTGGATGAAAAGCTCAACATGAGCCAGCAGTGTGCACTTGCAGCCCAGAAAGCCAACCGTGTCCTGGGCTGCATCAAAAGCAGTGTGACCAGCAGGTCGAGGGAGGTTGATTCTGCCCCTCTACTCCGCTTTCATAAGACCCCACCTGGAGTACTGCATCCAGCTCTGGGGGTCCCCAACATAAGAAGGACATGAACCTGCTCAAGCAAGTCCAGAAGAGGGCTGTAAAGATGATGAGAGGGCTGAAGCACCTCTCCTGTGAGGACAGGCTGAGAGAGTTGGGGTTGTTCAGCCTGGAGAAGAAAAGGCTCCAGGGTGACCTTATAGCAGCCTTCCAGTACCTGAAGGGGCCCTATGAGAAAGATGGTGACAGAGTTTTTATCAGGGCCTGTAGTGATAGGACAAGGGGTAATGGTTTTAAACTAAAAGAGAGTAGATTTAGACTAGTTATAAGGAAGAATTTTTTTACAATGAGAGTGGTGAGACATTGGAACCGGTTGCCCAGCGAGGTGGTAGATGTTCCATCCCTGGAAACATTCAAGGTCAGATTGGACAGGACTCTGAGTAACCTGATCTAGTTGAAAATGTCCCTGCTGATTGCAGGGGAGTTGGACTAGATGACCTTCAAAGGTCCCTTCCAACCCAAACCGTTCTGTGATTCTACGATTCATATAGCTGAGACCTTTTTAGGATTGGTTGCAAGGCCTCTGAGAATAGCAAACTCTTGTTGGAGTGTTCCTCTTCCTCCCCCTACTCCTATTATCTCAAAGGTTTTAGGTAATGTTATCTTCTGGTTTTAGATATTGTATCTTTTTTCCTAGACAGAGGAGTTGTGGATTACTGTCACCTTGGTTGACATGCTTTAAAAAATGCTGTGATGTGTTAAAGATTGCTAACCCTCTTTAAGGCTAATTTATCTAAATGCCCAATTGCACGTGTCACACTAGTCTGTGAAACAATTCATGGGTTCAAACTACGTGTTTCACTTTTTAGGTTCTTTGCCTTTCATAAAATGAAATGTTGAAATACAAGATGTGAATCAAATAGCATTCTCATACCAACTGAAAGCTCAAGTTCTTACATTTTTTTCTTTCTCCTCTCTATCTACTCTAATTACAGACTTCTGCCAAACAGATGGACGTATATCCACAGAAGAAATATAAAAGAGATCATCTTAGTTCGGAATCAAGTCATTCTGACCGTTAGAATTAGCTAACTTCCTGCTGTGTTAAAATGTGTTAAGTTCCAAATGTGATCTCAACACATTAGTCTGCAACAAACCGAAACTATCTGTCTATCTCAAAAGAGCCCAGATTCTGCTGCTGGAAATCTTGGAAGCACCTATGGCGTTTGCTTCAGGAAGGAGTCACCTTCAGGCATCTCTTGTTCTATTGATGTTTCTGTAAAACCTCTTGGACAACCTCAGCAACTTGCTGACAAACTGCTCCTAATTCTGTTATGTAACTATTAATTGGAGCAAGACAGGTGGAGGAGAGGAAGGGATGGGGATTCTTGGCTCGCGGGGTTGTTTTTCTGGGAGCAGTGACTGTTGATGGGACAAGTTACTTGTCTCCTTATCACAGCAGGAGCAGTTTGCAGCAAGTCTGGTTGCCAATTTTCTTACATAGTCACTGGAGCTGTTACCATTTTGCAGACAGGCACCTTTCTCTGGCTCCAGGCATGTGCTGGCTTCAGAGAGAAGTAATCACGATTTTTTATAATCACTTTGTTAGGACAGCCCGCAAGTTGTTGGTGTCAATAGCATCCCCAGTCAACCACATTTGCTATGGCTGCTGCCCTGAAGACCAGAGCAGCGGGTGACTTCTCTGCCAGCCCCATGCTAAGCTAGACATGCTGGTAACTGTGATACAGCTGTGTCACTGGACTATTCCCTAGCTTTCTTCCACAGAATTGAACTTATTTCCTTATGGTTTTGTTTTTCAGCTTTTAAAATATTAATGTGTGTATGAGCTTTATAAAACTTGGGGTTTATATCTAAATAAGACTTGATCTTCTTTGCTGAAGGTAGTCTACAGCCAAAAGATTGAATCTTACATAGAACGTATTGTGGGCAGTATCACTCTGTGCTACCTTTTTCACAAATGTTTGCTGCTGTCAGACATGAAATATTGAGCTAGATGGACCTGCAGTATGACCTTGTATTACTGTAGAAAATGTAGAAAGGAATACTAGGTTTGATTATCAGCCATAAAATACTGAACTCATTGTAAAATGGATAGAATGCAATTGATATTCTAAATACTTTTATAGGATATGTAGTTAGATTAGATATTCTAGTTAAATCTCAGTTTTCAAACGTGGAAAATTATGTTAGAAAGGAATACTTATGGAAGCAGTATTTTTTCTTTATTAAACTGAATGAAAAGACAACTGCAATGTTGAGCTTGTTTCTAGTGTCGTACTAAAGAGATCATCTAAATTATAGTCTGGCTCAGGTAACTGATTCCTCCAGAAGAATAGAAATCTTTAAACAGATTGCTGAAGTAGGTTCTTAAACTGTCATTTCTTATACTGTCAGTTGTTATGAAAGACTAGTACATAACCTGAAAAGAAAGGACAGATCAGATAAACATAGGGCAAACAGGGTTGGAAGATATTTAATTCCTATCAGTATAGATGAGTTTCCTGATTGAATTCCAAATGCCCATATAGCTGGCATTTACTGTTACATACATATTACTGTAAATTAGATGGCCTGTTAACCTGCATGCACACTAAGAAAAAATAAACTATTAAAATAAATTATCCCTAAATATAGTTCATAAAGAGTATAGTTCATATAATAATTCATAAATGCTGGGTTTAACTAGTCAATACTAATGTGTATGCATTTTAAACTGCTCATAAATGCAATATTGGCTGTGGCAGATTGACTTTATTACGCCTAATAGAGGCAGGTTCAAGCTATATCTTTCAAGTTCTTGACTTCTTACAAGAAGTGTCTTGTTTGAAATAATATCACTTTTCTGACATTTATTTGGTGTCTCCAATCAAATGACAGAAATATCAAGTTCTGCAAAAATCTTGAATTAGACTGTGAAATACCATCTTCTGGGCCTGTCTGATTTCTTGCACTGCTGCAGCAGCAGGATACGTGGCAGGGCTATCACCGCTACGTTAGAAAATAAAATATTTGTGAGTGGAGGTGACAGTGCCTCCTACCAGGTCTCCAAGCATGTGGAACTAGTTGAAGACTGTCTGCCTTTGACCACGTAGGTTTTTCTGTGTAGGTGGAAAGCACTAGTACCTGCTTTAGTAAATAATGTTTGTAAAGCATCTTTGTAGATACTAATATTAAGGCAACCAGAGCCACTGTTTGCAAAATAGGATTAAAGGTTTTTACACACAGGATCGTGAATCACATTTTTCTCTCCCTCCTCTTCCATGTAACTTCGCAAATTTGCAAGTTTACCTTTTGCAGGTTTATTCTTCACATTTGCTTAACTAGTATAAATATTTTAATATCGTTACGGAAGGGAGGATTTGAAATTGTATAAAACAAACTGAAAAAACCCAGCCTTCATTCCTGAGTTCACAAAGAAGCATCCTGCTCTCTGTTGTCATAGTCTAATCAAGACCTTTTTTCTACATATGTCCAAATGGAATTCTATGTAGGAGTACAGTCTTCTTTTCACATGCTGCAAATAACTTTAAGGGAAGGATGCTAGCTATTGAAACAGCAACACCATTTGTTGTACCTGAGTATTGTTCCCATTTGATTTTTAATGCATGAAATGAAATAAGATCCCAATGAAAAGATGTAGAGGGTCTAGACAATGAGTGGAAAAGACTTCATAGCTTTGTGTAGCCCAAGTGCTGTACTCTGCAATGAAAGGGAATTTCATGCCAAAAAAGCAACTTTGCTTGGTTTGGACTTTTTTCTAGGTACCAATGCCTCATTCCCCTGTTCCTGGTGAATGTTAAATTCTGCTAGCCATTTAAGTGCAAATAGACATGTTTCTGTGAAAAGCAGCAATACTTTTTCCTTGCAGCATTCACACACAGCATTGACTTTTCTCCCTTAATTTCATGGTTATGCACTTGCTCAAGCTTCATAGCTGGGAACAAAGAAAGTATCTTGCCAATAACAGATGGTGGTGAATGGAAGTATGGAATGTATTTCACCGAATCATTTGTTCATTAGTTACAGTTTGGATAGAATTATTTTTGGCTTAAGCATATCCCTTGGGAATCTAATTTTTCATTTGCATATTTTTGACTAAATTCTCCTGGGTCCCTGTTAAAAGCAAGATAAAGTACACTAGAAAAGACAACTACATTCAACCTTATATGACAGGTACTTATAGGTGGATCATGGGAATGCTTACTTAGAAATCCTGGAGACATTGATCATAGTTGATGATGTTAGAGAAGTCCCCAGGAGACAAGTTACTTCACAGTCAAAATATAGAAGTGTCATACAGCTGTTTTGGACAAACAGTGAGTATTTCAACCCCTGAAGCAATGAAGTTAAGCTTTATTCATATCTTCAGTGTATCATGAATAAAAGAGGCATTCTGTAACTTTAAAAACAAGAACAAGGAAAGGAAAGGAAAGGAAAGGAAAGGAAAGGAAAGGAAAGGAAAGGAAAGGAAAGGAAAGGAAAGGAAAGGAAAGGAAAGGAAAGGAAAGGAAAAAGGGAAGGAAAGGGAAAGGGAAAGGGAAAGGGAAAGGGAAAGGGAAAGGGAGAGGGAGAGGGAGAGGGAGAGGGAGAGGGAGAGGGAGAGGGAGAGGGAGAGGGAAGGGAAGGGAAGGGAAGGGAAGGGAAGGGAAGGGAAGGGAAGGGAAGGGAAGGGAAGGGAAGGGAAGGGAAGGGAAGGGAAGGGAAGGGAAGGGAAGGGAAGGAAGGAAAGGAAAGGAAAGGAAAGGAAAGGAAAGGAAAGGAAAGGAAAGGAAAGGAAAGGAAAGGAAAGGAAAGGAAAGGAAAGGAAAGGAAAGGAAAGGAAAGGAAAGGAAAGGAAAGGAAAGGAAAGGAAAGGAAAGGAAAGGAAAGGAAAAAGACAAAAGCATTAACACTATACGGCTGCCAAAAATAGCTGATTCCCCCATCTGCTACAGATAGGCTGGAGCACAGTCGTGCAAATCCTGCCAACTCAGTTTTGATTTGAATAACAGCTCCTCTAGTAACTGAACAACTCCCAGAGTAGCAAATCAGTGAGCAGATAGAAAAATGTAATGGCAGGGTGGTAATTCCTCCAACTACAGCCAAATGCTACAAATACCTGAGTTTTCCCTCCCTATTTCAGCTGAATCAAAAAAATTTTAAGACTATCATTTTCACCTCCTTCTTCTTCCTTCTTTTTTTTTTCCTCATTCTGTCCATCTGTTCTGTTTTCTACTGTTGTAAAATAGCAAAGTCGGAAAGAGGAGGTTAATGTTGCACATAGGCTGTGAGATTAGTGTTTTTTTTCAATTTTTGCAATTATATGTCCAATTATAAGTAGTTTGATTTGATTTTTGGCACAAAACTGTCTCTTGCTGTCACAAACAGGCCACTGAGAAATTTCTGGAGCAAATCATGCTGCTAATGGATGCCACCTTTGTGGCAATAGTTTGCTTTGGTTATGGGCCATGTCCATGAGGCACCTAGAAAATTTGGAACTTCTAAGGAACATTTTATGTCATATCTTATGAAGAAACAGGGTTGTGAGTCACTCAAGTGCTGTCATAAATTATGAGAATATGCATTACTATGTTTTGTAGTATATGTCGGTACACAAAACAAACTCTGTGATGGAGCTAATCGTAGTGTCTGTGGTTCCATGGGGGTCTTGCGGCAACCAAGTGGGATTGTCCAGATCGACATTTATTTTGTCTGATGCTTGCTCTACTGTTATTTACCTTTCTGTGCTCTTGCATGGTGCATGATAAATCAGATTTCTGGGATGACGGTGTGCAGTATAAAGCAGTATAAACCTTTAAATTCTCAATGCCTCTTTACGCACACAGAGGGTAGCAAATTGCACTGGACACCAAACTTTGATCCTGCCCACTCTCATGGCTTTCTGTAATGCATTAAAATCGTCAACTGTTGCTTCGCGTAACTTATGTGCTATACAGAATTGCAGAGTATGTGATTCTGCATGAAACAGCAAATGAAGATGAGTTTTTAAGGGGGCTGTGTATATTGATTTTCTGGAATTAATCTTTTTTAACAAAGCTCCCATTCATGCCACAACATTGCTTTACAATTTCCATGAGGTGCTCTCTTCTCCATGTAAGTGAATAGTGGAAGAAAACTACATGGGTTTAGAAAATTATCTAATAAATTTAGAATGCCTTAATTAAAACCCAGCTTGTAAAAACACGTTTTGTGAAGACAGTATTTTAAATTTGCAACAATTGTTATGCGTATCTGGAAATAATGTTTGCTAACAGATCAATTACACACGGTATATTCAAGTGCTTGCTTCTTAGTCTATGACTTCTAACAGCACATGCTTGTCAGAACTGCTTGAGGATTTTGTTAATAATTGCTTGGGGAAAATTGCTAATAGATCATAACACTTTCATATCTTTATTTGTAATATATTATCCTTATGTGTTGGGCTGACTCAGAGGCTAAGCCTGTTATTTGTAAATCCATGAGCCCTAGCTCATCAAAACACAGTAAGATCATGGTTAGGCTTGCAGTTACAGCTCTGTAGGAGAAGAAAAGTAGATGCAAAGACTGCTTGAATCTTATTACCAGTAATTTGATGTAGTACTATGTCACTGTTGCTCAAAGGTGTAAAAATTATGGACAAAAGTATATTCATGTAGCTAAATGCTACAGAAGTGTTTTTTATCATACATTTATCAGTACATTCATCATAACAAACTTGATGTCAAAACCCCAGTTCTCTTTGATGCTGTCTGAATATTCACATGACTGTTACTGGAACTCCCCTGTTGTCAAGCCCTTTGCCTCGACAGTGTTCTAGAGCAATCTAGAGTGTACTCTGCACTGCACAGTGTCTGACCTGTATGAGTTTTGCTGAACTTGTTCCTCAGAAATGTTACGTGTTTGTTTATGGTGGTGCCCTTGTTGTTTATCATCAGAAAGTCACCAGATGAGAACGGCTTGAGAGAAGTAATACACAGAGTGTGGGCATCTCTTTTGAATTGTGATACACAGCTATGTCTAAAAATAAAATCTTATTTAAAATAATGTGACTCAGTTTTTAATACTGGTAGGGGTGCAAGAAGTCTTTAAATTTCATCTTATCCTATTTAGTCTGGCTTTTGGGCAGCAATTTTTTTTTCTTTATTTTTTTTTCTTTTTGGAAGGTGGTAATGTCTAACTGGGGCTTGTGCTGAAGTTCAAGACACAGATCATAACTCCACACTAAGAGTGACATTATGATAAAAGGTCAGCCTGCAGGGCATCTTCTAAATGACAAGCTCATTTTAATCTTATTACTCATTAATAGCTAAAAACTCTTAGGTTATAATCACCACCAAATGGTAGTTTGAGCCACTCACTAGTGATAGGGTAACTTTGTACTGAACTAATGGTGGATTCTCACTGATGTTTAACTGAATGACAAGGAAGAGAGTTTACTTAAGGTTACCTTATCCTATTCACTGGGACATCTTGCCTCATGTCCAAGGTAATATTTAACCTTTCTGTTGCCACACTAGGCTTCAGAAGGTGCTGATTGATCTTAATTACCATGTGGCCTTTTCCTAGGATGTGCTGAAATGCATAATAATAACCTGTTCAAGTACACTACTTGATCTGGTAACATGCACTCAGCTGAAGTGTATATTCCCTTAGAAGTCTTCTGTTGTGACAAAGAGTTGCCTTCATCTGAACAGTTCTGTTCAGATTGCAGAGGAAAACAAACCTGGCTCATTAAAATGTATTTTGTCATCTGTATGTAAATGCTGTATTTTCAGGAACTGAAAATATAAGGAATTATTCAGAGCTGTCAGTAGGGGGAAAGACTGGATGATTTAATTGGTCTCTTCCATGTCTAATTCTTAAGATTTCATGAATACAGATGAAAATATAAATTAAGAAATATGCAAAAATGTATTTTGCACTCTCATCTTTAATTAGTTTGATACTTTTCAGTCAAGGGCATAGAAAAGTCATAATTATGGCAACTGAAGAACAGATGTATTAATCAAGATCTTATGGGCAGAATGAAGGGAAAAAACACTAAATTTGTCCTTTAGTCTTTTTCCCCACCTCTGCTTTTCTCTGCTTAAGACCTTTACTCTATATTCATTCTAATTTCCAGATACCATTTTAAAGTACAACAAGGCTTTTTCGTATGAAAACCAGTGCAAAAAAAATGATTTTTTGTTTTTAAAACTCTAAGACACAAGCTCGGGAAAGAACGTAATCACTATGAAGTTTTTAGATGTAAGAATAATTTTCTTACTTTTATGGGGATTGCTGACAAGTTTGAGAAGAACAGATAGATACCCAAGTAAATAACTTCATAAATTATCACTAGCTATCTGATATAGTCATCTACCTTTGAGATTATTTTTTTTTTAGTGTTTTCTGTAATTTATCCCAATGAATAAAGCAGGCAGCTATAGACTTGTCATGAAAGTACTCCCTTTTTTGTGTTAAGGGTAGCCTCTCCACACAATTCACACATTGGCAGCTACTGAAGGGGCATACTGTTTGGTGCAAGGAGTCTGAAAGAACTTATTCACTTTAAGGAAAATTATTAAGAATATACAATATCTTTATGTTTCTTGGTGGTTAGTACTGTATGTGTTTATGTCGTTTGGTTTTTGGGGGGTTTTTTGTCTGCTTTAATTGCACAGGTCTCTGTATGGATGATAAGTCAGGACTCATTATCTTTCTATAATCATTGTCCTTCATCATAGGCAAAATGATGATCCCTCATCTTCTTGTTCATTTTGTGAGTTTCATTATTACTTCTGGATATTGTAAAACAGGCTCCATGAATCTTATTTTCTATTGTCTTGATACTTGCTTACAGCAGAGGTGGAATAATAAATACCATATTTGAAACTGGATGCATATCACTTTCATCTATCTTTATCTTATTCAACTGCTATTGAGCCTACCATATCTTATCCTTTTGCACTTGTGTTATTTGTATGTGGAAGATCATTTCAGACAGCACTGTCTTTTTTCTGACAACATCGCAGAGAATGCAGTCAACAGGCTCACTACTGAATTTACTTTTCACTGTCATATCCCCAGTAGTGTGATCTCTCTCTGCATCACGCTGGGAGTTAACACATTCTTCGTAAAGGGAATCATATCACACTGTGTGTGACACTGTAATTTCTATCCAAAGTGGAATTATCACTGCAAACATGGCCAATGTTTTAATGTCCAAAGGCTGCATAAGGCACCACATATAAAAAATGTATTAAGTTGGTAGATCCCTCAGTATTTTTCCATGTTAAATATCTTCTTTACTCTTTTCATATAGAATTCCTTCAATGTTAACTTAATTGTAATTCTGCTTTTAATTTTACAGATACTTACATGTGTTGCTAAATTATCCTGTTATGTTGTTTAAAATCAACAGTCTATTCCAGCTGTAGGTGTTCTTAAATCAAACAACCCCCTCCATTTTTAATACCTGAAAGCTGTGAGAGATATCTTGAAATTGTGCCTGTTTATAGGTGAATTAATCATAGATTTCTATATAAAAAATATAATCAAAACTTAAATTCTTGGGAGTTATATAATCATTACTGTGCCAACCTCAAAGTTTTTGAACTGAAGCAGAGACAACATCAAACATTGAGCCTCACCACCTAGATTTTAGAGCAGTAATTATTATCATGATCTTTCTCTGCTCTCAGAGGAAAAAACAACAGAGGATCTGTCTTCTGTTTCACTACAACAGAAATTGACAGACTCAGAACTCTTGTCTGGTTAGGATCTTTTATGTGCCGGTACTTTCTGTGGCAAGAACAGTTCTTACTCATTTTTCTTTCCTTTTGCATGTCATCTGCATCTCAAAAAAGCTATCTAGCATTTGTTATCTATATCTGTATTACATTTCATAGGCTATTGCAGAATTGCATTATCTTATAACTGTGATTTAACATGCAATCAGCTTTTTTCCCCAGCATAAATATGTTTTTCCTTCTTCAATGCAACAAACGATTCACTTGCCATGAATAAGTGTTTGAATATTATTTGTCAAAAAAAGGAAAAGGAAAATAATGCAATTGGAATCAGCTGTCTTGTTAGCCAGGACAAAATGTAGGACTCGTTTCCAGCACATTACATATGGTGAGAGAATCTAAAACTCCATCATCTATACTGTCTTCTCATTATCTGTGAGCTACAGGACAAAATATTATCATAAATGTGTCCACCTTTTTAAGGTGGTGCTATTCAAAGATCTAGTTCATAGAATAATACTCAAACATTGCAATCTCGGCTTTTCCCCCTAAAAACAAGAGCAACGCAATCCTCCTGGCTGTTCAGAAAAGCTTTTATGTGCAAGTCAAGTGTAATTAATTTATATAGCCTTGATACTTCATTTGGGAAAGGTTGAGCATAATCCTTCTCCTCCACCTCCTCAGGCACCAGAGTGCAACAGCAAGCACCAGATCTGTACTGCTCTGTGTGTCCATTTAGCATCCCTTCAGAGAGACCTTTGTGTGTACACAGCTGCTCATGCCTCTAAGCAGACAAAAATGAATAAATATCACAACACAGTGATGGGAATAGCCAGCTTTCATAAATGCTTACTCTAGAGCAGAGTGTTCTTGCTGCTCCTGAGAATGGAGGGGAGAGACAGGAGCTGTTCTTTTTAGGGACCTGCAAACCGTACACCGTCTGATGGCCTTAAATAGCATATGGAAAATGGGAAGAGGTCTTCTGCCATAGGGTGGTTGGAGCCCAGAGAGATTTATTCAGCACTACATTATCAGAGTTCTCTAGATTACTGAAAAACAGCAAAAAGTAATGAGTACACAATGACTTCACAGAAAAGCAAGTTAGAGATGCAGTAGATTACCCAGAATATTACCTTGCAAAGTACTGACTGCGATCTGCAGGATGTTTGGAATTCCAATCTCCTGAGCAGTGTTCATATGATATCAAGGTGTGAAGCCTTGTTAAAGATGTGAAGTTCTTGCTAGGACTGGGACCTTACCAAGCTTGCCCAGAGCTTCCAGTTGTATCAGTTTTGGACTGGCTTAATATATTAACGGACTTGATGCTGTAATTCACTTGAGCTAAATAGCTAATTTGCAAGACTTAGAATGTGCTACAGTAGCATGATTATGAAGGCTTAAGCTCTTCTTTCACACAAAAAATGCAAACAGGTACAAACAAGTATTAAAAATATTTTACCATTTTGTTCTGTAAATACTTCTGAAAACATAAATTCAAGAACTATGTGAGTATGGGTAGGCTTCCTATAAGACTTGCAGACTGCTAAGTGATGATGAGTCTTTATACCACTAAAAAAGCTCTGTCTTTTCAAGAACGTAGAAATACTCTGCAGTGCATATGTACAGAACTTCAAATTAATTATATTTAATCAGCAGCTCATGGGATAACAGGTAAGGAATTTTATATGCAGATTAAAGTGCAGTTTCCTCTAAAAGTTATGAAGTATTCCTGATGAATACTGAAATTCTGAAGACAGCTTGTCAAACCTCCTTTCCTTTAGTTCTCAGATTCACAGAATGAGCTTCAATTGCCTGTCTTGCTGGAAAGCCCATGTGTCTAAGATAAAACATACATGAAAGATGAGATGATTCCCTAGCCTTCATTTGAGTGTACCCATTCACATATGAAACATAATAGTCTTGCCTTGTCTAGGTTATTCCGTAATGTGTTTTGGTATTCACTAGTTTTGCGCTACAGTAGTTAGTGCATCAACTCTTCTAACCAATTAAATCCAAACGTTTATCATTCTTCCTATCTCATATCTGTAGCTGGGGAATGCAGCTGTGACAGCCTTCCTGAAATCAGAGCATTGTTTCTTAAATCACAAGAACAAAGCTTTCAGAGAAGCAGGTACAAGACAGCCACAGTAGGGATTCTCAAACCTGAAGTGTTGGTAGCATTAAGATACTGCTTCTGAAGTTCTCGTGTCTCAGCAGAGATCTGGCAGCCGCAGTTGCTGTGGGTGTCTTGCAGCACTGCTGCTAAGGGAATACCTGCCAGCACGTGCGTGGTCTTTGGCTCGGTTGGACCAAAACCAATTCTTTAGCCTAAGCGAAGGACTGAGTTGTAATATTTACTCTCTAATATTTAGAAAGGCATTTTTGGAGTTATTTTCTCGGGTTCTGTCTGAAGTAAACCAGTCTCGTCCACCATAAACATCCTGATAACATTGTCAGCATACAGTATTTATAGATAATTATCAAGAATGCACAATGCTACTTTTTAATCTTGTGTTCTGCCAGGTAGCCAAGAAAACAGAATCTCTGGGGTTATCTCATGCTATTGCCAGGTATAGCTATATGGATCAGAGGCAAAATGTCAGCACTCCTTTGTCAAGTCTCTGAGGTAAATGCAGGAGGAGAAACACGGAGGATCAGATACAGCTCATGACCAGGAGCTTAAATTTTTTCATCAGCTCTCTCTAGCTGCAATTACGATGACCTTTCAGGTTTATGGAACATACTGACAGAGGTATTTGGCAAAACCACAAGAACATCCTAAGGTGGAATACTTGGAATATGAAAGCATAAACACTTGTTATACTTTGTTAAAATGCTTGGGGTTTTTCTCTCTGCCTAACATTACATAACAGGAAGAGTCTTTATCTTGAGAGAAGTTAGGAAAAAAAATGCAAAGGCAATCATGTGTCTAACTTGTTCACATAATTATTGCAATTATACATTCAGATCGGACAGTTGCACGTAAAGTAACTGTAATTGTGTACTTGTGCGTTCCATAAGCAGCTAACCCTTATCTTCATGCAATCATAGTAAATCTACATGCAAATTAAATTCAGAGTTACAATCTGTTATTCCAGTATGTGTGACCTGTTGGTCCCCTAGGTCTTCCTGAAAGCTGGTCTGGTCTGTTAAAGATAACCAGTAACTTTCTCCAGCCAATGGAATCATATCAGCCATGACCACTTCATTTTGAATATTTGTTAGGATTGTGTTCATACTAATGAGTATAACATCATGTTACACTCATTCTTAGTTTTATTTATTAACTATTTAAATATGCATGAAAGAGTCACCTACACTCCTTAGCAGCTTCTGAGATATATATATAAGAAAAAGTCTTCAGCTGGATGTAACCTTTTCAAGTTCTGCCTTTCAAATAAATCCATCATGAGTTCACTTTCCTTTTCTTTTAAAAAAATCAAGGGGAAGCTATTGGAGCTGAGCTGATTTCCCTACTACACATATACACTGAGTTCAGAACTAAATGAGTTGTAGGATCCTGCTGAGCTTGTAGGATCAAGCTGCATATACATAGCTTTCTTCAGGGCAGTCTTGGACAGCACTACTAAGTCTCAGATCACAAAATGCCATTACTTTCCATTACAAAATGGATATAGAAGAACTTGCAATTTTCTGTTGCAATTCCTTCATGGCTACACATATTCTGCCTGTGTTAGAGAGAGCAGCTGACAAAATTGTCTGCACTCTGGATTGCCCAAGCATCTACATGGACTGCAAACAAAACCTACCTTTAGGTCCTGAAGCATTTAAGTATGTGATGCAGATGTTGACCACTTTCTTGTAAAGAAATATGTGGCCCAAACAACAGGCACTATTGCTTTTTGGGGGAGGAGAGACTGATGGTGATGGAGAAAGAAGTTCTACTTTGCTCAGCCTAAGTAGTGGTCCTTGGTCTTGGACTAAATACACCTTACCCTATTTTTAGCTATAAAAAGCTTTCAATGCTATTTCTATGTATGCTAAGAGGCTTTTTTGTACTAAAGGGCCTCATTCTCAGTGCTGTGCAAGGTGCAAAAAGTATGAAAGAAAATCTTATTTCCAAGCCCTTACAGCTGTAAGGCTAGATACAAAAGGGAAGAATAAAATTGTCTGGTGATCTTTGTAAGAAGGTAGCACGTCCAAGGAAGATCAGTTGGTCTGAAATTGTTAACTGGAAGTACAGATGGAAGAGTTTGAAACTTTTAAACTGTGCTGCCTCTGAGTAGCCCCTTTGCCTGACATTGCTGGAAACTTTCCACAGTCCAAATGAGTTGAAACTGTCTTCTAAATGTTTATTATTTAATGGATATTCTTAAAATTAAAAAGTTTGGGGAGTTTTGACAGTGAATAGTTGTATGTGTGCAAATACATTTGTTTGCAATGGTGCTATAGGATCACAGAACAGCTGAGGTTGGAAAAGACCTCTGGAGGTAAGCAAGTCCAACTCCCCTGCTCAAAGCAGGATCAGCTAGCACAGGTCGCTAATGTTGCATCTCCATTTGGTTTGTTTATTCTGTTTTGGTCTTTTTAAAGAAAAAAGTAAAGATGTTAAATAGTAGTACTTCTAATGAAACCAGAGCCTTGTAAAAAGGATATATGAATGAGAGGAGAATGAGCCCCTTATTAATGAACTTTGTATCTCTTGCATTTCATTATACTTGATTATGTTCACTAGCTAGCTTTAGGTAACTATTTTGGAATCATGCTGTAATGAATAGTTTAAATTCTATACTGTTGCTGTGAATAACGGTATCAACACTTACTTTGGTAAACAGTTTTATCTCTTAGCCTCTGCTTTGGAATTGCTGAATATACAGCCCAGCAGTTCAAGTGCCTATTTCAGGTAAACTTGAAACCAACCTGAGGTTGTCAGGGGTTATATGTAAAGTAAATAAAAGTGATCCTGGCCATCTGATGTTACCTGTTGTTTCCCTTATATCCCCTGGCATAAACAAGGGCACTTAGCCACATGATACTCTTTCTGTTCTCTTTTCCTGAGGCTTCTCAGGTTACTGATATTGCTGTCTATAACAATGTGATGAAATATTGGTAGCATGGGGATTTAAAATGTCCTTTGTTGTACTCTTCCCATCTTCAATATGAAGACATCTTATGGATCAATTCCCTCTCTTCTGTATGATTATATAGGTTATCTTTGCTTGTGCATGGTGTTACTGGGGGGGGGTGGGAACAAACCACCACAACAGCAATCACCAATATGAAAAAGCAATGGCTATATTTATAGCTGCCTTAGTACCTCTTAGCAATAAGAAACAAATGCAGTTTAATCATTCAGGTGTCTGGGTTTGCCATAACCCTTGTGATAGATCTGGGATCTACTATCTATTGCTTGCATGATCCTTTGTAGTATTTCGGTACATTTAGCCAGTGGGATGTGTATGGATTTATAAACAAGCCTCCCTCTGTAAAGGTATATATGCAAGTAATATCTACCTGCATATCTGTACTATATCTGTAGTTCAGTAGTATCATAGAATCGTACAATCATAGAATCAGTTAAGATCAAGTCCAACTATTAACAAACACTGCCAAGTCCACCATTAAACCATGTCCCTAAATGCCATGTCTATACAACCATTTCCCTGGGCAGTCTGGTCCAATGCTTGACAACCCTTTTGGTGAAGAAATTTTTCCTAATATCCAACCTAAACCTCCCCTGGCACAACTTGAGGCCATTTCCTCTTGTCCTATCACTTGGGAGAAGAGACCAACACCCACCTCACCACAACCTCCTTTCAGGCAGTTGTAGAGAGCAATAAGGTCTCCCCTCAGCCTCCTCTTCTCCAGGCTAAACACCAGTTCCCTCAGCCGCTCCTCATCAGTCTTGTGCTCCAGACCCTTCACCAGCTTCATTGCCCTTCTCTGGACACGCTCCAGCACCTCAATGTCTTTCTTGTAGTGAGGCGCCCAAAACTGAATACAGTACACGAGGTGCGGCCTCACCAGTGCCGAGTACAGGGGGATGATCACTGCCCTGGTCCTGCTGGCCACACTCGTTCTGATACAAGCCAGGATGCTGTTGGCCTTCCTGGCCACCTGGGCACACTGCTGGCTCATCTTCAGCTGGCTGTCAACCAGCACCCCCAGGTCCTTTTCCACCGGGCAGCGTTCCAGCCACTCTTCCCCAAACCTGTAGCATTGCATGGGGTTGTTGTGACCCAAGTGCAGGATGCGATACTGAGCCTTGTTGAACCAGTTGACCTTGGCCCATTGATCCAGCCTATCTGGATCCCTCTGTAGACCCTTCCTACCCTTAAGCAGATGAACACTCCTGCCCAACTTGCTGTCACCTGCAAACTTATTGAGGATGCATTTGATCCCCTTGTCCAGATAATCGATAAAGATATTAAACAGAACTGGACCCAATACTGAGCCCTGGGGAACACCACTTGTGACCAGCCGCCAACTGGATTTAACTCCATTCACCACAACTCTTTGGGCCCAGCCATCCAGCCAGTTTTTTACCCAGCAAAACACTTATTTATGAGATCTTCATTCTGCTCCTTATCTCTGTATTCCAGCTCAGGGGGCTGGATACCCCAAGAACAACTGGTCTTACTGCTAAAGATTGAGGCAAAGAAGGCATTAAGTACTTCAGCCTTTTCCTCATCCTTTGTCACTGTGTTTTCCCCACATCCAACAAAGGATGGAGATTCTCCTTAGCTTCCTTTGGTTGGTAATGTATTTATTAAAACATTTCAAATTGTCTTTAACTGCAGTAGCCAGGTAAAGTTCTAGCTGAGCTTTGGCCCTTCCCAAAAGGTGCCTGCCTTGGCACGGCAGGCGAACCTTCTCCTCCTCACCCATCTCGCCTTCCCATGTACCCCTGTACAACAGGTACAAGACTCTGGCTGTGGAAGGCCTCTCGAGTGAGGATATGGATGACAGTCAGGCTACACCAGAGGTAGCACCTCGGCCAAAAAGGCCCAGGCCTCGTGTCATGACCACCCGCACAAAGAAGAAAAAGGAGGGTTCTAGTTGTAGGGGACTCCCTTCTGAAGGGTACAGAGGGCCCAATATGCAGGGCAGACCCTCCTCTCAGAGAAGTCTGCTGCCTCCCGGGGGCCCGTGTCAAGGACATTGCTAGGAAACTCCCCAGCCTGGTATGCCCCTCTGACTATTACCCACTGCTGCTCCTCCATGGGGGTGGAGATGAAGCAGAGACACGTAGCACAAAAGCAATCAAAAGGGACTTCAGGCTCTTGGGACATCACTGAAGGATTCAGGAGCGCAGGTAATATTCTCCTCCCTCCTTCCAGTTGAGGGCAGCAATGTTGGGAGGAACAGGTAGACGCAGTCCATAAATGCATGGCTCCGTGGCTGGTGTCAGCGCCCCACCTTTGGGTTCTTTGACAATGGGACAGCCTACACTGCACCAGGCCTGATGAACTCTGATGGGATTCATCTCTCTCAAGGGGGAAGAGAATCTTTGCCCAGGAACTAGCGGGGCTCATCGACAGAGCTTTAAACTAGGCTTGAAGCGGGAGGGGGATAACATCAGGCTTGCCAGCGACATGTTGTGGGATGATGTGCCCAGGTTGGAGGGACGGGGTGCTGGTGAGGGCCCTCAACCTACTGCTCAGAGATGTGCTGGATATACTGCAGCACACTCGAAGCCTTGAGGAGATGAGCCAGGGGCTCTAGATGCAACGGGAACCAACAGGGAAACACTGGGAAGATACATGAAAAGAATTCCAGCCACCCCAGCCAACAAGTCAGCCTCATCGGGGGCACAACTGAAATGCCTCTACGTGAACACACGGAGCATGGGGAATGAACAACAGGAGCTGGAGACGTGTGTGTGTGTCTGTAAGGCTATGACCTTATTGGCATTACAGAGACGTGGTGGGATAGGTCCTATGACTGGACTGTTGGGATGGAAGGATACAGGCTCTTTAGGAAGGACAGGCAGGGCAGACGAGGAGGGGGTGTCGCCCTCTATGTCAATGACCAGCTGGAGTGCATGGAGCTCCACCTGGGGATGGATGAGGAGATCACCGAAAGCCTATGGGTCAGGATTAAAGGGAGCGCTGGGGCAGGGGACATCATAGCGGGGGTCTGCTACAGGCCACCTGACCAGGGAGACCGAGCAGATGAAGCCCTCTATAGGCAGATAGGAACAGCCTCACGTTCAGAATCCCTGGTCCTTGTGGGGGACTTCAACCACCCCGACGTGTTGGAGGGACAATGCAGCAGAGCACAAGCAATCCAAGATGCTCCTGCAATGCATCGACGATAACTTCCTCCTCCAAGTGATAGAGGAGCCCACGAGGAGAGGTGCCATGCTGGACCTTGTTCTCACCAATAAGGAGAGCCTGGTAGGGGATGTCAAGTTCAAGGGCAGCCTTGGCTGCAGTGACCACGAAATGGTGGAGTTCAAGATCCTCAGGGCAGCGAGGAGGGCGCACAGCAAGCTCGCTACCCTGGACTTCAGGAGAGCAGACTTTACCCTCCTCAGGGATCTGCTTGGTAGAATACCATGGGACAAAGCCCTGGAGGGAAGAGGGGCCCAAGACAGCTGGCTAATATTCAAGGGTCACCTCCTCCAAGCTCAGGAGCGATGCATCCCCACAAAGAGGAAGTCAGGCACAAACACCAAGAGGCCCCCATGGATGAACATGGAGCTCCTGGGCAAACTCAAACACAAAAAGGAAGCCTGCAGAGAGTGGAAGCAAGGACAGGTAGCCTGGGAGGAATACAGAGAAACTGTCCGAGCAGCAGGGATCAGGTTAGGAAAGCCAAAGCCCTGATAGAAATTAGTCTGGCCAGAGATGTCAAGGACAACAAGAAAAGCTTCTATAGGTATGTTAGTGATAAAAGGAGGACGAGGGAAAATGTTGGTCCCCTCCAGAATGAAACAGGCGACCTGATTACCCAGGATATGGAGAGGACTGAGGTATTCAATGACTTCTTTGCTCAGTCTTCACCAGCAAGTGCTTGAACCACGCTGCCCAGAACACAGAAGGCAAAGGCAGGGACTGGGAGAACGGGACCTGATGAGTTGCACCCGCAGGTCTTGAGGGAACTGGCGGATGAAGTGGATAAGCCACTTTCCATTGTATCTGAGAAGTCGTGGCAGTTGGGTGAAGTTCCCACTGACTGGAAAAGGGGAAACATAACCCCCATTTTTAAGAAGGGTAAAAAGGAAGACCCAGGGAACTACAGGCCGGTCAGTCTCACCTCTATGCCTGGCAAGATTATGGAGCAGACCCTCCTGGAGACTGTGCTCAGGCACATGGAAAATAAGGAGGTGATTGGTGACAGCCAACATGGCTTCACTAAGGGCAAATCATGCCTGACAAATTTGGTGGCCTTCTATGATGGGGTTACAGCATCGATGGATAAGGGAAGGGCAACTGACATCATCTACCTGGACTTGTGCAAGGCATTTGACACTCTCCCGCATGACATCCTTGTCTCTAAATTGGAGAGACACGGATTCGATGGATGGACCACTCGGTGGATAAGGAATTGGCTGGATGGTCACACTCAAAGTGTTGTGGTCAACAGCTCAATGTCCAAGTGGAGAACAGTGACGAGTGGCGTTCCTCAGGGGTCGGTATTGGGACCGGTACAGTTTAACATCTTTGTCGGCAACACAGACAGTGGGACCGAGTGCACCCTCAGCAAGTTTGCTGATGACACCAAGCTGTGTGGTGTGGTTGACACACTGGAGGAAAGGGATGCCATCCAGAGGGACCTTGACAGCCTTCAGAGGTGGGCCCGTGTGAACCTCATGAAGTTCAACAAGGCCAACTGCAAGGTCCTGCACGTGGGTCGGTGCAATGCCAAGCACAACTACAGGCTGGGTGGAGAATGGATTGAGAGCAGCCCTGAGGAGAAGGACTTGGGGGTATTGATTGATGAGAAGCTCAACATGAACCAGCAATGTGTGCTTCCAGCCCAGAAAGCCAACCGTGTCCCGGGCTGCATCAAGTGTGACCAGCAGGTTGAGGGAGGTGATTGTGCCCCTCAACTCCACTCTTGTGAGACCCCACCTGGAGTACTGTGTCCAGCTCTGGGGACCCCAGTACAGGAGAGACATCAAGCTGTTGGAGCGAGTCCAGAGGAGGGCCAAAGCTCTCTGTTCAGCCAGGCTGGTCTTCTTCGCCATGGGGCCGTCTTTTGGCACATTGGGACGGCCTGCTTCTGCGCCTTTAAGATTTCTTTCTTGAAGAATGCTCAGCCTTCCTGGACTACTTTGCCCTTCAGGACTGCTTCCCAAGGGACTCGGTCAACGAGGCCCCTAAACAGGCCAAAGTCTGCCCTCTACAAGTCCAAGGTGGCAGTTCTGCTGACCCCCCTCCTTACTTCTCTAAGAATCAAAAACTCTATCATTTCATGATCGCTGTGCCCAAGACAGCCTCCAACTACCACATCACCCACAAAGTCCTCCTCTGTTTGCAAACAAGTCTAGCAGGGCGCCTTCCCTAGTTGACTCCCTCACCATCTGTGTCAGGAAGTTCTCTTGTACACACTCCAGGAACCTCCCGGACTGTTTCCTCTCTGCTGTATTGTATTTCCAGCCGACATCTGGTAAGCTGACGTCCCCCATAAGAAGAAGGGCTAGTGATCGTGAGACTTCTCCCAGCTCCTTATAGATTATTTCCTCTGACTTTTCATTCTGGCTGGGTGGTCTGTAACAGACTCTCACCATGATAGCTGCTTTGTTGGCCTTTCCTTTGATTGTTATCCATAAACACTTGACTTCAGCATCAAGCTCTTGACAGTCAAACACTCCCTAACATACAGGGCTCTCCCACTGCCTCTCCTTCCTTATCTATGCCTTCTGAAGCGCTTATAGCCATCCATTGCAGTGGTCCAGTTGTGTGAGTCATGCTGCCATGTTTCCATGTTTGCAATTACATCATAGTTTTCCTGCTGCACAATGGCTCCCAGCTCCTCCTGTTTATTGCCCATGCTGCGTGCATTGGTGTTGATGCACTTCAGCTGGACTATTGATCCTGCCACCTTTTGGGGGGGAGAAGTCCTAATTCTTAAGCTCTCAGGTGCTTCTGTGGTTTCTAATGCATCAACAACCTTTGTGTCTTTGCTGCCATGGGGACCTCCATTCCTTACCTCCACTAAGATGGCTAAAGTGCTGTGCACATTGGTATAGGGATATTTCAAATGTTCTCCAGTGTACTCAGCACATCATGGAGCAGACTGAAGGACCTTGCTAGCACACTGTCCCTCCAATTTTGGTGTGCCACCCCACAGGTTACCACTAGTGAACCCAATTTTATCCCTTTCCCCCTTGATATCTAGTTTAAAGCTCTTTTCAATGAGCCCTGCTAACTCTCGCGCAAAGATCCTTTTCCCCTTTGAGACAGGTGTACCACATCTGTCACCAGCAGACCCGATGTCATGTAGACTGACCAGTGATCGAAAAACCCAAAATTCTGCTTGTGATAGCAGACTCAGAGCCAGGTATGATCTGCTGGCTCTTCCTCTTTCTTCCACCATCATTCCCTGCAACTGGAAGAATAGAGGGAAAAAACACTTGTGTTCCTGATCCCTTAACCAGACATCCCAAGGCCCTGAAGTTTCTTTTGATCAGCCTTGGACTTCTTATTGCAACTTCAGTACTGCCTACATGAAAAAGCAATAATGGATAATAATCTGTGGGCCGTACCAGTGTAGGAAGTTTTCTTGTCACATCTTCAACCTGGGCCCCAAGAGGCAGCAGATTTCCCTATGAGGTCGGCCCATTTGGCATATTGCGCCTTCTTTTCCCCTTAGAAGATAGTCTCCTATGACAGTGACCCATCTCTTTATGGAAGTGGTTTTGACAGAGGGCGTAGGCCAACTTAACATTGGTGACACCTCCAAGCTTGATGGACCATCATCCTCATCATTGTGTGGTTCCACTTGCAGACTCTTGTACCTATTATACAAGAGCACCTTTGAAGTAGGGGCACCCACAGAGGAGATATACCTGCTGCGCTGGGCAGGAACTTGTCACCATTGCCCCCCCATCCCTTAGGTCACCATGTTCTGCCAGATGGAGAGAGGACAGAAAATCCTCTGTACCATGGTCCTGCCTGCCTGTTGGGCCTGCCCCAGGGAAGGTAGGGTATGGTTCCAGCAGTCTGTCTCCTCCTCAGACTCCTGATGCTCCTCAACCTACTCGTCTCCTCCCAGAGCTCTGTCACTAAGCGGGAGGTGTTCCTCTACCTGGGCACATCTCCCACAGGTGTGCTCACTACAGCTGGCCTGTACTGGTGTAAGAGCAGGGTACACCCTGTAGCCTGACACCTGGGTTGCTGTGCGTTCACAACAGAGCTCTGTCTGGGGAGCTGCATCAGTCGTGGTGAGTGCAGAGTTTAGCGAGGACATGGCCTTCTGAGACACCATTGCTCCCTGACAGAGCCGGCAGAGGTACAATGCCCATCCTGCACAAACTTCCACGCAGCACCCTGTTTGCCCACCCTGCGTACTAGCGTGCCAGCACCAGAGCTGATAGCCTCGGCAACTGACTTAAAATAGCAATAGCCTAATTCATGATATGGTAAGGTTTATTGTTGTAGCTGATACCCACTCCTCAGCTGCGAAGCCTGAGGTGCAGGAGGTTAGAAACTGAGTAACAAACTGAGAATTTGGGAACCTCTGGATGTTCCTAAATGACTGAAGATTTAGGTAGAACATACTAAGTCTTTAATTACCCTGCTTCCTTTTCTTTTACAGAGGAAAGACATGCTTAACCAAGATCTGCCCTTTGCCGAAGGTAGACTGAAGTGATTTTTGTCCTAATTAGTGAGAACTTCTGTTTTCTGTGTAAAGGTTATTTCTGTGTATTTCTTGGAGATATTTGCATAATCACCCTCCTTTTAATAGTTTCTCTTAAAAAGAAAGAAGGTGACAAAACTTAACTCTTTGAACAAAAGCATCTTTGTAAAAGTGAGTTTGCAGAACTTGAGGCTGGTATCTCTCCAATTTATTCAGAGAAGCTTGAAAGTTCAATATTGATATAATTACTCTATTATAAAATCATTTAAAAAAAAAAAAAAGAAAGAAAAGAGTGTTGAGAATTGGGGGGCAGGGGGCAAGGGCTGCTCACAGCAATGAATTTGCTCTCCATGGAGGATTCATCAGGTAGAACCAATCTAGTTTTGCAGTCTTACATTTGGAAAGCCTTCAAAGTACTGTTGTGTAAGAAAAACTATCTTCTCTGATAAAAAGGGAAAATCCTCACTCCAGAGAGTAAGGATTATAGAAACTATTTTTAAGCACTGTGTAGCTTTGGATCTCTTGCTGAAGGTTATCAGTAGTATTGTGAAATGAGAGATTTCCTGAGAAAATCCTAAAATGTTAATGCTTTGGAACTAAAGAACAATGTGAACTTTCACCTTGCTGCACAGTGTGATTTTTTTTTCCCCCTAGATAGGACAGATTTAAGTACAAATATGTGATTTTTCAACTGTTTTGTGAGTACACCACAAATGAGACAATCTGGGGAAAAAAGCCCCAAATCACTCTAAGATGCAGATATGAGAAACCTTATTAGGCTTGATGAACACTGAAGATGGATGGATGAGTTGTACAATGCTTCTGAGGGCTGACTGGTCTGTTCCTTACTTAACAAAACAACACAGAAATGCCTGTTAGTTGAGAAAAAGCTGTAGTATGAAGGCACCTGGGAAAGTTATCTTTCAAAATCTTGAAAAGAAATTCTTGGCAATTAATGAAAAAATACTGAAGATAGCATTGAACTCTTTAACTGAAGTCTCTAATACCTTGACAGATACACTTTGGGAAAAGCTTTGGGTAAATCTACATTAGGAAGTGCACAACTACTGTGTGCTTGAAGCAGATGTCATTGATCCACTGTTCTTCTACCCTGTCTTCCAAATCAGTAAATAAAACTTCCTTTTGATATCCATGAAAAAAAAAAAAAAAAGGTTCTGTGAACACCAGTCCAAGTAAGCCCTTCTTCTTATGGATTAAAGGTTACCAGGTTGAAGTATGAAGTCTGAACACAGCTTTTTCTATGGCTGGGGCAGCACCTAAGCTTTTCCTCCCATTTACATTATCTGATAGTAGATGATTAATCAAGTGAACAGTTTTCCCTCCGTGGGAGTACTGGAAGACTGATTTTCACATAATATTTGTCAGTTCATTACTTTTTTATCAACTGTGGCTGAACTTGTCCAGAGTGTTCAAAGGTTTTCACAGGATCTTGGGCACATATTTCCACAAAATTTATTTTCCTAGGAAACCAGAATAGTAACTTCAAACAGTAAATAGCCCAGTGTACTAGTTATAATATTCTTGGGTGCTAAGAACCACCCCAAAAAAAGTCCTATCTACACACTAGATTTATTCCAGCTGAATTTACATTCATGTCGTGGCTTAACCCAGCAGGCAGCTAAAACGATCACACAGCCATTCACTCACTTGCCCAGTGGGATGGGGGAGAGAATTGGAAAAAAAAAAAAAAAGGTAGAATATAGAAAACAAGTGATGCACAGCATAATTGATCACCACCTGAAACCAATGCTCAGCTAGTTCTCAAGCTCAACCACCTCCCAGCCCACCCTCCAGTAATATAATGAGCATAACGTCATATCATATCGAAAATCACGTTGGCCAGTTTGGGTCAGCTGTCCTGGCTGTGGCCCCTCCTAGCTTCTTGGGTGCCCCCCACCTCACTGGCAGGCTAGTATGAGAAGCTGAAAAAGCCTTGACTGCTTGGAAACAACTAAAAACATCAGTGTGTTATCAACATCATTATCATCCTAAATCCAAAACACAGCACTATACCAGCTGCTAGGAAGAAAGTTAATTCTCTCTCAGCCAAAACCAGGACAGTATCCATGCCTTATTCCATACCATCTATGTCATGCCCAGGTCCTATACTTCCCAATGCATTCCAGTTAATCACCATAATTTTTCCTGTCTCTTGATATATCACACAGATATAACTTCCTTAGTCTATGGGCCATCCCTCTAAAATGTCTGTTGAGTTCATTTAGGACTTTGTGCTCCACCTGTCATAACAGTCTCTCAGGGCAGGAGAGATGGTGTGTGGGGTTGGATTGTTATATGCTGCATCCAGAGCTCGTAGCTAATATATCTTACATGGTCCATGCGCACGGTCTGCAGGCCGAAGATGTCAGTCTTGAGGAAGTTGCTGGGTGCTGGGTGCTGAAGCTAGTTCTGCTTTCATCACCTCTGCACCTTGCTCAGTTTCATCAAAGTTCATTCTTTATTATTCTGGGTTATTCTTACTATAATACTGTTGTTATGGCAGACAACAATCTTAGTAGTGATGACATTCATTATTACGTTAATGTTAACATCATACCATTTAAATCATTGGCTATTCTCACACAAAATCAAATCCCTTTGAGGTACACATTTGACTGCCCCATCCTTCCTCATAACCCAGCAAGTCCACCCAGGTCCTTGAGCAAAAGCAATCCCATGGATGGGTTTATGTTTGACTGGGGCAGGAGTAAACCACACTATCTTCCCTAGCGTTTCATGCACACTACAGGGACTTTATCCCCTTCTACAGTAGGAGTGCATTAAGAAGATTGTGACCAGAAGGTTGAGGGAGGTTCTCCTCCCCCTCTACTCTGCCCTGGTGAGGCCACATCTGGAGTTCTGTGTCCAGTTCTGGCCTCTCCAGTTCAAGAAAGACAAGGAACTACTGGAGAGAGTCCAGCGGAGGACTACAGAGATGATGAGGGGACTGGAGCATCTCTGGTATGAGGAAAGGCTGAGAGAGCTGGGGCTGTTTAGTTTGGAGAAGAGACTGAGAGAGGTCTGATCAATGCTTAAAGAGCAGGTGTCAAGAGGATGGGGCCAGACTCTTCTCTGTGGTGCCCAGTGACAGTACAAGGGGCAATGGGCACAAACTGGAACACAGAAAGTTTCATCTGAATATGAGGAAAAACTTCTTTACTGTAAGGGTGACCAAGCACTGGAACAGGCTGCCCAGAGAGGTTGTGGAGTCTCCTTCTCTGGAGATATTCAAAACCCACCTGGACGCCATCCTGTGCAACCTGTTCTAGGTGATTCTGCTCTAGCAGGGTGTTCGGACTAGATGATCTCTAGAGGTCCCTTCCAACCCCTACTGTTCTGTGATTCTGTGATACAGTAAATAAACGTTTTGATTGGGCAGGGCAACTCGACTGGTAGACCACCCTAGTGTTAACTAACCAGGTGGCCTTTGTAAAATGCATATCCCAGTGCTTCAAAGTCCCACCACCCATTGCTCTCAGCGTAGTTTTTAGAAGTCCATTGTATCATGTGATTTTCCTGGAGGCTGGTGCATGATAGGGGATGTGATGCACCCACTGAATGCCCAGGTGGCTCTTTGCACCAGGTGTCTATAAAGTTGTTTCAGAAATGAGTCCCGTTGTCTGACTCAATTCTTTCTGGGGTGCCGTGTCACCACAGGACTTGCTTTTCAAGGCCCGGGATAGTTCTGGGCAGTGGCATAGAATCACAGAATCATAGAATGGTTTGGGCTGGAAGGGACCTTAAAGATCATCTAGTTTCAACCCCCCTGCTGCAGGCAGGGACACCCTCCACTAGACCACATCGCCCAAAGCCTCATCCAACCTGGCCTTGAACACTTCCAGGGAGGGGGCCTCCCCAGCCTCTCTGGGCAACCTGTGCCAGTGCCTCACCACTCTAACGGTAAAAGAATTTCTTCCTAACATCTAATCTAAATCGACCCTCCTTCAGCTTAAACCCATTACCCCTTGTCCTGTCACTACACTCCCTGATAAACAGTCCCTCACCAGCTTTCCTGTAGGTCCCCTTCAGGTACTGGTAAGCCTCGGAGCCTTTTCTCCAGGCTAAATGATCCCAACTCTCTCAGCCTGTCCTCACAGGAGAGGTGCTCCAGACCTCTGATCAGCTTTATGGCCCTCCTCTGCACTCTCTCCAACAGCTTGATGTCTCTCCTGTACTGGGGTCCCCAGAGCTGGACACAGTACTCCAGGTGGGGTCTCACAAGAGTGGAGTTGAGGGGCACAATCACCTCCCTCAACCCCCTGGTCACACTGCTTTTGATGCAGCCCAGGACATGGTTAGCTTTCTGGGCTGGAAGCACACATTGCTGGTTCATGTTGAGCTTCTCATCAATCAATACCCCCAAGTCCTTCTCCTCAGGGCTGCTCTCAATCCATTCTCCACCCAGCCTGTAGTTGTGCTTGGCATTGCGCCGACCCACGTGCAGGACCTTGCAGTTGGCCTTGTTGAACTTCATGAGGTTCACATGGGCCCATCTCTGAAGGCTGTCAAGGTCCCTCTGGATGGCATCCCTTCCCTCCAGTGTGTTGACTACACCACACAGCTTGGTGTCATCAGCAAACTTGCTGAGGGTGCACTCGGTCCCACTGTCTGTGTTGCCGACAAAGATGTTAAACTGTACCGGTCCCAATACCGACCCCTGAGGAACGCCACTCGTCACTGTTCTCCACTTGGACATTGAGCTGTTGACCACAACACTTTGAGTGTGACCATCCAGCCAATTCCTTATCCACCGAGTGGTCCATCCATCGAATCCGTGTCTCTCCAATTTAGAGACAAGGATGTCATGCGGGAGAGTGTCAAATGCCTTGCACAAGTCCAGGTAGATGATGTCAGTTGCCCTTCCCTTATCCATCGATGCTGTAACCCCATCATAGAAGGCCACCAAATTTGTCAGGCATGATTTGCCCTTAGTGAAGCCATGTTGGCTGTCACCCATCACCTCCTTATTTTCCATGTGCAATGGCATGGTGCATGGGATACATTTCCAGCCATCAGGTGGTTGCTTCCACCATTGTAAGCACATGTCACCTGCCTTTGTGGGTTTTTAGGAGTGTGATATAATTGATCTGTCAGGCCTCCCCATATTTATATTTCAACCATAGTCCTCCATACCTCAGAGATTTTAATCACTTGGGTTATTTGACTGCAGTGCGTGTTTCATATTCATAGATAACCTGAGCAACAGTGTCTGTGGTTAAGTCCACCTCTCGATCATGAGCCCATCTTTATATTGCATCTTTTCTTTGATGGCCTGAGGTGTCATGGGCCCTCCCAGCTATAAATAGTTCACTCTTGTCTTGCCAGTTCAGGTCCACCTGAGCCATTTCAATCTTAGAAGCCTGATCCACTTCATGGTTGTTTTGATGTTCCTCAGTGGCCCCACTCTTGGGTACGTGGGCATCTACGTGAGGTACTTTCACAACCAGCTTCTCTAGCTGGGCAGCAATATCTTGCCATACTGGGGCAGTCCAGATGGGTTTGCCTCTGCACTGCCAGTTGCTCTGCTGCCATCGCTGTAACCACCCCCAGGGAGCATTGGCCACCATCCACAAGTCAGTATAGATGTAGAGCATCAGCCACTTTTCTCTTTAAGCAATGCCTAAAGCCAGCTGGATGGCTTTCACCTCTGCGAACTGGCTCGGTTCAGCTTCTCCTTCAGCATCTTCTGCGACTCATGATGTAGGACTCCATACAGCAGTCTTCCACCTCCGATGATTTCCCACGATGCAGCATGACCCATCAGGGAATAGGACACATTGCTTCTTATTTTCTGGTAATTTATTATATGGTGGGGCCTTTTCAGCATGTGTCACTCCATCCTCTGGCAATATTCCAGAATCTTTGCCTTCTGGCCAGTCTGTGATCACTTCCAGAATTTCTGGGCGATTGAGGTTTCCTATTCGAGCCCGCTGTGTGATCAGTGCAACCTACTCACACCACGTAGCATCAGTTGTATGATGTGTAGAGGGGGCCTCTCTTTGAACATCCAGCGCAGCACCAGCAGTTGGGGTGCCAGGAGGAGCTGTGCTTCAGTACCATCCACCTCCAAAGCAGCTCAAACGCTTTCATATGCTGCCGATATCTCTTTCAGTTGAAGTGTAGCAGGCCTTGGATCATCTGTACCCCTGACTCCAAAACTCCAGCGGTCAACCTCAACTCTGCCCTGGTGCTTTCTGCCAGAGACTCCAGGTAGGGCCATTTTCCCTGGCTGCAGTGTAGAGCACATTTTTTACATCTAGTCCTGCCCGAACTGGCCCAAGGGCTACTGCATGAACAATTTCCTCTGATTTTTTCAAAGGCTTGTCGTTGCTCAGAGCCCCATTTGAAATTGTTCTTCTTCTCAGTTGCTTCATAAGGAGGGCTTACAATCAGATTGTAATTTGGAATAAGCATTCTCCACAAAAACACAACACCTAAGAAAGCTTGTGTTTCCTTTTTGCTAGTTTGTGGAGACAAAGCTGTTATTTCGTTGATCACATCCATTGGCATCTGACGACATCCATCTTGCCATCTTATCCCTGAAAACTGGATCTCCTGTGCAGGTCCCTTGACCTTACTTCATCTTATGGCAAAACTAGCTTTCAGAAAGATTTGGACTGCTTTCTTCCCTTTCTCAAAAACTTCTTCTGCTGAGTTGCCCCGTACAATGATGTCGTCAATGTACTGCAGGTGCTTCAGAGCTTCACCCTGCTCCAGTGCAGTCTGGATCAGCCCATGGCAATGGTGGGGCTGTTTCCACCCCTGGGACAGTCAATTCCAGGTGTACTGGATGCCCCCCCAAGCAAAAGCAAGCTGTGGCCTGTACCTTGCCACCAAAGGGATTGAGAAAAATACATTTGCAATATCAGTTGTGGTGTACCACCTGGCTGCCTTTGACTCCAGTTTGTATTGAAGTTCCAGCATGTCCAGCATGACAGCACTCATCGGCGGTGTGACTTCACTGAGGCCACCATAGCCTACTGTCAGTCTCCACTCTCCATTAGACTTCTGCACTGGCCACATGGGACTGTTAAAGGGTGAGCGGGTGCTGCTGATCCCCCCTTGGCTCTCCACTTGACGAATCAGCTTATGGATGGGAATCAGGGAGTCTCAACTGGTGCGGTATTGCTGCCAGTGCACCACTGTGGTAGCAATCAGCATCTGTTGTTCTTCATCCCTGAGCAAGCCCACAACACAAGGGTCCTCTGAGAGACCAGGCCAGGTAGACAGCTGTTTAATTTCCTCTGACACCAAGGCAGCTATACCAAAAGCCCACTGGTACCCTTTTGGGTCCTTGGTAAACCCTTTCCTGAGATAGTCTATGCCAAGGATGCACAGATCCTCTACACCAATCACAATGGGGTGCTTTTCCCACTCATTCCCACTTAGACTCACTTCAGCCTCCAGTACAGTTAGCTATTCGGATCCCCCTGCCACTCCAGAAATACATAGGGGTTCTGCCCCTTTGTAGCTCGATGACATCAGGGTACACCGTGCACTGATGCCTACTAGAGCGTTATATTCCTAGGGGTCTGACATGCCAGGCCATCAAATCCACACAGTCCAGTAAACCCGGTTGTCTCTTTCCTCCACCTGGTTGGATACAGGGCCCCTCTAATCCTGCTCATTGTATTCATTACTCACTTCTTGCAAAAATGGATTAGAAGTCTCTTCAAGGGGATCATAAATATGAGTAGGTCTTCCACTCGCTCTGAGGGATGGCTTGCTGGAAATTGGAGTGGCATTTTTCCTGGAAGAATCCCCTTTTGTGATTGTTTTCCCTTGCAACCCATGTATTCATGCCGCCAGGGTCGAGGTTGGTTTTCCATCCCACTGCCTCATGTCCTCTCCATGGTCATGCAGGCAAAGCCACAGGATGCCTCATGGTGTGTACCCTCTGTATCCTCTCTCTGGAGCAGAGGAACACTTACACCTAATAGCTAAGATACTGGTCCATATGGGTGGGGAGTAGAACATATACTCTTTGAGTTGCTGGACCTTCCAGGACAATTTCTCCACAGCTTATATGAGAGATTTTCTTCATATTGCTGGAGTCAGCTAGCCAATTTATCCAGTGTTGGCCCCTTTTCGCCTTCCAAGTCCATCACTGCCAATGAGTTGACGTAAAATGATGGTGTGTTCTGTACAAACTTCCACCACATGTCCATATGTATTGGACTTCATCAGGATCTGTGGGTAACTGCGCGTTGTCCAGGTCATATTAACTATCTCCCACATGGCTAATTCCCTCAGGTAATGGATATCTCTCTTCATGGTGGTCCACTTGCCTGGATGACATACAGCATCTTCCCTGAAGTGATACCTTTCCCTCACACCTGACAGGATTCACCTCCAGAGGCTGAGGGCTTTTGGTTTTTTCCCAATGGCCTGGTCAATGCCCCCTTCCCTATACAGGGATCCCAGCTGCTTGGCCTCCCTACCCTCTAATTTCAGGCCACTGGCCCCGTTATCCCAGCATCAGAGCAGCCAGGTAACAATTTGCTCACCTGGATGGCTGCTGAAATCTTTTTGCATATCTTGCAGCTCACTCAGGGACAGGGATCGGGTGATTACCTCTGGTTCTGGCTCTTCCTCCTGTTCTCGTGATGCTCTGTTTCATCATCCTTTACTAAATGAGCTGACTTTTGTGTTCATTTCTTCTTGTGCATAGGGGTGACTAATACCAGCACACGTTGGTTCTCGGGTTCAGCGGCAGTGTCTGTCACTGGGGTTGGAGTAGCTGCAGTCCCCGTTGGTTTGTTTTCCCTTTCTTCTCCCTGATGGTGCTGCGTAATATTGAGCAGTGTTTGGTAGATACTGGCTGGGGCCCAGCACAGTGCAGTAAGTTGTGCCTCCCTGGAATAGCCACAGCATTTTATTTTTTTTCGCCAAATATTCTATCACTTCATCAGAATCCTGTGGTTACTCAGGAATGATGTTCCAGACCATTTGAGGTGAGAAGTTCTATAGATACCTGCCATATTCTCCCACATGCCATGCCACCCCTGACTAGCCAACCAGGGGCAGATGTCTGGGTGGTGTTCTTAAATAGTTATTTAATCCTAAACAAGGCCTGAAACGCATTGAGAAGGCTTAGCAATAGGAACATGCTGGTTTGAACACTCCAAGGGTATTCAAAATTCTCAACAGCTGTGGTAACTAGGCTGAAGGAGAAAGGGGAGTCACCTCAACCCCCAGCCCATCTCCCGCATAGATTGGTTCTCCAAGGAAAAAAGGCAGAGCATGTGATTACTAATAATTCCCGGGAGATGGCGCCCGAGGTACGGAAGTGAACGCAATGCTGACTACACAGACCAAATCACTCTCCTGGCCAATAGTGCTGTCTTGTCATAAGCGATTTGTACGCAGTGCAGCAAAAGGAAAATCCTCATCCAGCTCCCAGAGAAGATAAACAGCACCGTAGAGAATACATAAGGCAAGTAAGGAATTCCTTTACACAACCATGCGAACAAATAATACAACATTGTGACCAGTGACTATTAAACTAATATATTGAATACTTACAATGAATTTAACACACATTGGTCAGATCTGTTGTTATCTCGACGCTTCGAGCCCCATGTTGGGTGCCAAAAGGGCTGTTGTTTAACCCGGCAGGCAGCTAAAACAACCACACAGCCGTTCACTTAGTCCTGCCCTCCCAGTGGGATCAGGGAGAGAATTGAGAAGAAAAAAAAACAAAATTAAAAAAAGGTAAAATTCATGGTTTGACATAAAGACAGTTTAATAGGATAGAAAAGGAAGAGAATATTAATAATAATGATAAAAAAATATAGAAAACAAGTGGTGCACAGCACGAGTGCTCACCACCTGAAACCAATGCTCAGCTAGTTCTCAAGCTCAACCACCTCGCAGACCACACCCCAGTTATATACTGAGCATGACATCATATGGTATGAAATATCCCATTGGCCAGTTTGGGTCAGCTGTCCTGGCTGTGTCCCCTCCCAGCTGCTTGGGCACCTCCAGAGATCCTGCTGGTGGGGCAGTGTGAGAAGTAGAAAAGGCTTTGACTGATTGACAACAACTAAAACATCAGTGTGTTATCAACATTATTCTCATCCTAAATCCAAAACACAGCACTATACCAGCTGCTAGGAAGAAAATTAACTCTATCTCAGCTGAAACCAGGACAATTGGTACTGATAGCAGTTTACTTAAAACAGTTGCTGTATGCTTATTTGGATTCATAAACTGAACTAATAGTGTTGGTTATAGCAGATTGCAATTAATTAACCAAGACTCAACCTACACAAAATTAAAATGTTTTGTTAAAAGACAATCTGTTGGATAATTCACAGTCTGGGCTGTATTCAGAGTATGTGATTTTTGACAGAGTTTTATTATGTTGGTGGTAAATTCTTAATTCCTCATATTCAAAATTCTTACCTAGAGAGGGAAGACTATCCAAAAATTAAATTCTTATTAAGTGTGCCAATTTCCACAGAAAAGTTTAATATGAAGCAATTTTTATAGTTAGGTTAACAACAAAACTCCTGTGGATCTAAACCAGAAGGTGGTGAATGAGGTATTTGCAGAATTTTTTTAATTATAGTTACTGTTTTACTTAAATTATCCTATGGGGTTTGAGGAAATGTATCTAATACTATGTAGGAGTCTTGAAAAATTATTTGATAGAATCTAGAATGAGATGTCAAAAGATGGACTTAAATGCTTAGAAAAGTTCACATAGATTTGGGGGTCATCATTGTCAAAAGGAAAACTGAAGCCCTGAGAATTATGCCAGCCATGAAGTACATGTAGGAGAAGCCTGGATCCTAAGCGTCTGTACGCACTGAGATGAAAGGGTTCATATTAAAAAACCATGGCTATATCTTTGACAGCCTTTTAACAGTACAAGCATCAGAACCTAATCCTACAGCCGGGGAGATGATGACTTAATATTTTATTTCGTGCCGATCCTTTGATTCTTTCCTTCTTACTGTTTCCTTTTAAACCATTTCTCTGTTTGTTAAAGTAGGCTGTTATAAGTGAAGATCATAAGTGGATTGTTCCTGAGGAAATGTGGGTGTCTCTGAACCTGCAAGTGTGGTGGAATGAGAGGAAAGGCCAGGTTCATCACCCACCTGACTCTGGCAGACTAGCACGTGTAGCGGGTTTTTGAGTGTCCTCTTTCAACAAGAATTACATGCTGGAAAGGGTTAAATCTGGAACTGACTTGAAAGACATAACTTGCCACAAGTCCCTCTCTAATCATAGCTAGAAAACAGCCTTTTTTTCTTTCTACAGTTCTTGACTGACTACAGTTAAGAACTGACTTCTTGCCCCAGTTTTATATGCCTGTGGATCATCTCTGTAGCTTGATGATTACTGCTATTCCTACCTGCTTTAATCGTTTGCTGTAGGGCAGTGGAGCAAGGGAAGGGAAACTTCCTCTAGTCTAGAAACTTCTTCTACTGTTAGAAGAGCCTGGTCACGAAAACATTTTCAGTTATTCTTCCTTAGATGGTTTACTGGTTATATAGAACAGTATATATGGATAATAAATTTTTGGAGGACTGAAGCCTACCTATTTGTTGCCATCAATTTTGATATCTGTCAGTTTTGAGGAGCTGGTAGAGGTACAATGACATTTAGAGCAATCAGGGTGTTGGAGCATCTCGGTGTCATCTGGCAATCTTGCTCTCCCTAGCAGACTATTTTGATCACTAAGTCAAAGCTGGATCTTGATCTGCTTGCCAGAATAATTTTGTTCCTGATCTATGTCAGATCTTCTGACATCTTGAAATATGCCATTAAAGTTTTGTAGGTATAAAAACTGCATGTATTCAAAGAAAAAAAAACAAAACAACACCAAAAAACCCAAACAAACAGTTAAACAAGACATTCTTTTCAGCCCACTTGAAACTGCTGCTGGCAGTAACCCCGAACATGAAATGTATTTGCAGTTGGTGTGATGTAATTAGCAGGTCATTTCAATGTAAGTGTTGTCTTTTATTATTTTTGCTGCTTTCTTCATTTTTTAAAAAAATTTTTGCAATTTTCAAGAGTAACTAGAAAAGTAATCTTTAAAAGAATGATGAAATGTCTCTTCTTTATTCCATTCTCAGCCTTCAAAATGTCAAGGAGAGAAAAAACTACAAATAAAATTAAAGATGCTCTAGGAGGCCATGTATCTGAACATCTGCAGTATTTTTGCAGAAACTTTTCTATAACAGTATCTTTCTGTCTCTCTCTGAATACGCGTGTGTGTGGATTTTGTGTTCAGGGTCAGAGTTACTTATATAGAGAAGTTACTGCTTTGGAAACTGGGTCTGTGCCAGATCAGCTTTCAATTTTAAATAAATTGAGGCAGCAACTAATAGTAGAGCAGCATATGCTTGGGGCAGTACTAAGCCCTCTTACTGACCCTGTAGAAAGCACTATGTGATTTTTCCATAACGTCTGATGAGTTTATCTATTCTGATTGTATGAGAAATGACCGAACTATTCAAAAGCTTTTAAAAATATTGTCCTGAGCTCAGCTATAGACCATGCTGATGGTACCAATACTCTGACCCAATATAAAAAAACCAAAAATCAAACATTTGAATTTAGGTTGTTGGACCTGAAGTTATTATAAGATATATTTCTAGGCTTTCTGATGCAATGAAATAATAACTATTGCAAATAAAGATAACTTGTGAGGCAGTAGCATGCCCACTGGAAGACTAAAGACTAAAAAAATCAAACTTTTTTTTTTTTTTTAAGGAAATAGGTGGAAATAAAAGCTACCTCTAACTGAAAGAACTAAATAATCAGATACCGGATACTTTATTGATAGGACATCATGTTGGAGTTTTGATTGTATAGAAAATGTGTTATTTAATTCTTAAAATTTCTCATAAAACTGAATTTAAAAAGTTATTTCACATTAAAACATCTGAGAAAGTTAAATGTCAATTTGTTTTTCTGTTTACTTTTTGGCATTATATAGAAGAATCTTTTCTGAAAGATGCCTGAAATTCAAGTAGAGATAGGAATATTAATATCAAATTAGGAAATTCCAACTTCACCAAAATGATCTTTTCCTCCTTTACCATTTCTAAGCTTTCAAGGAGATGGTAATGCTGTGTTTGCAAAACAAAATATTTCTGCCAGAAAACTTTAATCCAGTCTTTCTCCTTAGTTCTGATTCTATTTCCCTTTTTACCTGCTTTTAATAATGTTTTGAAATTTAAATAACTCTTCACAGCAGCACTGGCTGATAACTGAGGTTTTTTTTCTTCCCAATGATAAGAAATGAATTAGCAAAAACTGTGCTGCTTTGAAAAAATATTTAATTAAATTTTTTATTGCTTCTAATTGTACCTAATTGTATTGAAAATCAAAAGTGAAACATTTATTTTTTCAATTATCAGTTTTATGTAATTATTCTCATTTGGGGCAAAGAAATGTAAATTAATTAATCTATATTTTGTTCTTCACAGTCATGTAGGTCTTTACAGACTGCAAAGAGTAGTTAATACACATTGTGTGTGTATATATGTCTATATATGTGTGTACACTTATATATGTATATATATGAAAAAGTCCATAGATATGAGGAAAGACTACCTGTCCTTCCAAAGAAGTTTTTCTTTGCACACAAATGTATCTGTGTGGGTTGTAGCTGTGGCCTTTTGACAGCTTTATGATTCAGATAATCAAGTAAAAGTACTGAACCTTTTGCACATATGCTCATCAACACACTTTTCCTCTGCCTTTTTTTTTTTTTTACCTTGCTAAATGTTAAAAAAAATGTATAATGCAGATGGCTGGCTCTAATTTCACCTTCTCAACCTAATGCTCTTCTTTACCTGGTGATTTTCCAATACCTGGGATCAGCTGGTGGATTTTTTAAATTTTTTTTTAGGTATAATCTCTCTTCTGGCTTATTAGTACAGGAAGCTAATGGAGCTTGAATTCCACATGTGCTTAGAAACATAGCATCAATAGATAAAAATATATGTTCAAATGGAAGGGGAAGGGGAAGGGGAAGGGGAAGGGGAAGGGGAAGGGGAAGGGGAAGGGGAAGGGGAAGGGGAAGGGGAAGGGGAAGGGAAGGGGAAAGGGAAGGGAAGGGGAAAGGGAAGGGGAGGGGAGGGGAGGGGAGGGGAGGAAAGGGAAGGGAAGGGAAGGGAAGGGAAGGGAAGGGAAGGGAAGGGAAGGGAAGGGAAGGGAAGGGAAGGGAAGGGAAGGGAAGGGAAGGGATAAGATAAGATAAGATAAGATAAGATAAGATAAGATAAGATAAGATAAGATGTGTGTTTGTCCCTGTCCTGGTGGTATTGAATCATTCCAGAGAGCTGACTCAGGTGTCTTGTTCCTCTTCATCAGACAATGAAGTGTCGCTCTAGCAGATCCTGGTGTACCCTCTCATATCTCAAGACATAAGGTACCTGACAGTGGCTTTATTTAGGATGTTACAGTGATTGCTTTGCACCAGCTGGCAAGGCTCCTGCAAGCTTTTTTTGCAATGTGAGAAATCACTCATTTTATTGTCAGGTGGCAGATCTTTGGTTTGATCAGAAAATATACCAAGTTAATTTGATGCTTTGATGCTTATTCTGCAGCTCTGAGATTAATTTCTGGGTCTATAACAGTGCAATTGTAGAAATAATCTCAGAAAGGCAGTGCAAAGAGGTAATGTTTTTCCAAGCAAAATCATAGAATCATGGAATCATTTATGTTGGAAAATAATTTTAAGATCAGAGAGTCCATAACTCCAATACTCTGAATTCAGAGAACAACAGATTTCTTTAGAGCAGGTTTGCATTTGAATCTAATCTTCTTCACTAGAAGATTGCATTTGAATCTAATCTACTTCTGATGTGTATGTGAGTGGAAACTACATCAGGAAACCATGAAGAAAATTTAATTTCTGACTTTAATTCGCTAGACTCTGGCACCCTACTTATCTATTCCTTTCCAGGTTAACACCTATCTTGTTCATCCTGGGTAGAACAGAAGCCTTGATAAGGTATCATGAAAAGCTATAATAGCATTTGCTCACATTTATTCATGTGCAAATAATCTGTTCCTCAGCCCCGAAGCTTTTCCATGTCAGACCTGACATTTATGGATGACAAGTTTCCACTTTCTAATTGTGGGCTTTCTCTAGAACTGTTTTTCGTCTTAGGAATGCTTATATATAGTGACTTCACTTTTGCTGTCTGCCCCGCATTTTCTTCAGAGATGCTTTTTTAATGCAGAGAACATGGAAGAATATTTTCTTTCTTTGCATGAACAGATAATACAAATGACCATACTAGGAACTTCAATAATGTTTTTAATTATTTCATCTGATATGTTATCAGCAGTTTTCATTTAATGTGGATCTTGCTCTGGCAATTGTCTGTCACTTCAGAAACAAAGGTTTCAATGTCTGTTTACTGCTGTGGATTAATATTGACAAAAGTGGACATAATCTGTGTAGTCTGGTGCTATCTCTGTGATGATGTGAACAGATAGCCTCATGTCTACGATGATGTGAATAGATAGCCACCTTCTTTATGTTCTGCATTGCAAGATAATGGGTTATTCACAGGGGAGTGCTAGGGTACATTTCCCAAGGGTCTGATGGAGACAAAAGTTCTCCTGAAGCTGGGGCATTAGACTGGACGTGTGCTGCAGCTGCAACGTTGGTTGCCTTCTAAGAGGACGTGGCATGAAAGCTGTGCTATTTCTTTCATGTTCAGCTCAAAATTTTAATTTCATAACTACTTCTGCTCTGGAACAATAACATTTGGTTAGCCCGTTAACCAAGACCAAATTTTCATGATATTATCCCTCTGAACATTGATCCAAACTGTTCCAGTAGATGCCAGAGAAGCTTTGTTTGTAAGCACAGGCTGTGAGAAAGTTTTTCACACAGTTAGGGAAATGTCTGGCTCTGGATGTACATATTGGAATGAAAAAATGTGTAGGCTTTAAAAATGTTTGGGCTTTAAACTCTGGGGTGGGGTGTCTCTGGGAGTGCTGTGCAGTCACTGGGGAGCACTTCTGAGAGCACAGGATAAGATGGGCAGAAAAGCAACGGGCAGAACAGGCAGGGACTGTGTGGGAGGGCTGGGGCCATAGGCACCTGTGCCTCGCTGAAGGCAGAGGGGACACTCTTTGCTGGGGCTTTGAGAAGGACTGTTGCTACTCCACCATACAGCTCCTGGACTGGCAACAAGATTGGGGGAAGGGTTCTGCTTATCAACACTAACACAAAATGTGATTGTCGGGTTTATGTTCTGTCCTTTATTAGTGTTTTAAAACATCATTATTCTAGTTTCAACTCTAATGAAACCTGGTTCTGTAGTTGTCATGGGCACATCTGTTTTATTTCCTTGCCCACATCCTGAAATGATATGTCTAGGATGTGGAGCCTTCATTTGGCCAAAGTGTATGTGGAAACTGTAGGGAAAAATGGGAAACTCCACCTTCCTTCAAAGCAATCTTGAGAACTTTGCAGAGGACACTATAAGTCAGACAGAAGTAGTGGAAAATAAATTGTGGGTAGAAGGAAGACTGTAGTACAGCAAAGAGAGACTGCTAAGGAGCACCAGAAGCAGACACAGACCTTCAGGTCTGTGGGAAAAATGGGACAATGTAGAGTTGCCTGTGGCTCAGGAAGAAAAAAAAAAAACACACACACACAAACCCCCCCCCCCCCACACAAAACCCCACAACGCACAAAACACCCAAGAACCACAGTTTATATGAGAAAAAGCCTGAAAGAAACAACCCACCCTATAAGTCTACAATGGATTGAAGGGAGAAAATTCTTTGGTCTTTTTTACTTCACTTGGAATATTCTGTTTGTAAGATCTGCTCAAGATAAAATCTGCCTTTTGAGTGTAAAAGCTGCTTTTTTATCCTTTTGAGCTGCTCACATTATTTTGGATAGGTCTAGAACATCCATGTTTAACCAAGAACCCTTTTAAGGTTTTGGCAGTCTTCAATAATCTTGGTATACTTTCAAATAGGATGCAGGTGGATCTGCCTCAAAACTCCTGCCTGGACTTCTGTCATTACTCTTATGTCTAGGAAATTTAGTGAAAAACAATAAATGACCCTTAAAAACAGGAGGAGGGGAGAAAATATTCTATTCTTGCTTTCCTGATATCTCCAAACCTTTTCTATCGCTATGAGGAACAGTACGAGAACCACCTCAAGACTTTCTGATCCCACTTCTTGAGACAGAGTATATTGTCTGTTTCATAATAAACTGCTTCTGACCTGACATGTGGCCTTGCATATGTACAAACTGTCTTTTTCCCTTTGAACTTTTTAAGATTTCAGGACAACAGTACAGGCACTGAGAATCTGGTCCTGTATGTGAACTTGTTTCAGAAGATTGATTAACCTCTGCTTCCACAGTTACAGTGCCAATACAGGGGAGGACGTGGAGTCCTCCTAAGATCAAAAGCATACAACTCCAATAACTGCACAGAGCACAGATCCAAGCATGAAGTCCTCTTTCCCCCTGCCAAAAGATACAATCTGTAGTATGTGGTGATAACTTACATATGTTTGAAGCTTCCTTTATAGCTGGCAGAGGAAGATATGTGACAGACCAAAGTTCATGTTCAGTTTTGTGAAAATATGCGATTACTGTGGTGATCACTTAGAGAAGTGAAAGAAACTGATCATAGACTGCAGTGTTACCAAGATTAGAAATAGCACTTGTTGAATAATAAGTATTAATTAAACAGTGTGGTTTTTTAATATGGGTATAACTGAATTGAAGGTTACATAAACTACAGCAATAGCAACACACTTGTGCAAGTCCATAGTGAAAAGGAAAGCGTAGAGCTGGCCCTAACAAAGATCATAGAATCATAGAATCATAGAATCATAGAATGGTTTGGGCTGGAAAGGACCTCAGAGATCATCTAGTTCCAACCCCCCTGCAGCGGGCAGGGACACCCTCCACTAGACCACGTTGCCCAAAGCTTCATCCAACCTGGTCTTAAACACTTCCAGGGAGGGGGCATCCACAGCTTCTCTGGGCAACCTGTGCCAGTGCCTCACCACTCTAACAGTAAAGAATTTCTTTCTAACATCTAATCTAAATCGACCCTCCTTCAGCTTAAACCCATCACCCCTTGTCCTGTCACTACACTCCCTGCTAAACAGTCCCTCACCAGCTTTCCTGTAGGCCCCTTCAGGTACTGGAAGGCCACAATTAGATCTCCCCGGAGCTGCCTTTTCTCCAGGCTGAACAATCCCAACTCTCTCAGCCTGTCCTCATAGGAGAGGTGCTCCAGCCCTCTGATCAGCTTTGTGGCCCTCCTCTGGACTCGCTACAACGGCTCCATGTCTCTCCTGTACTGGGGTCCCCAGAGCTGGACGCAGTACTCCAGGTGGGGTCTCACAAGAGCGGAGTAGAGGGGCAGGATCACCTCCCTCAACCCCCTGGTCACACTGCTTTTGATGCAGCCCAGGACACGGTTGGCTTTCTGGGCTGCAAGCGCACACTGCTGGCTCATGTTGAGCTTCTCATCAATCAACACCCCCAAGTCCTTCTCCTCAGGGCTGCAAAACTCTTGTGTTCAGCTTGTAAAGGCCATAATATAGATCAGCCATCAGATAGAGAGGCAACAGATAAAAGCTTCGGAAATTGCATTGTTCTCAGGTGACAACAGGAGGATAATGTTAAGAAATCCAGGACTGGGTCAGCAGAAAGGAAAATGGTTTCTATGGAAACATGGTGATGATGTCAGTTTGAAGAGTCTGGTGGGTTGCAAAGGAAAATGACCCAGGAAGGCACTGAGGAAGGAATTCAGATTTCCTGGGAATATGAGGGACCTATGGAGTAGAGGTATATGCTGTTGCTATGTAGAAGATTGCAAGATTTTTAGATGCTTTCTCTCTCAAAACCATCTTGGGGTTATTAGTTCATAAAAATTTAACAATCTAAAAAGATCAAAATAAAAGCTATTCTACTCACCATTGGAAGCAGTGGAAATACAAGACTGTTTTCTGTTGAGAATTGGGAAGGAAAGCTATTCTGAAGTCTGTACTTAGAGCCCAAAATGTTAAGAAGTCATACTGGTCCTTTTTCTTAAATTCAAGCAAAAAGATATACCATCAGGATACCGGCTCTGAACAAAACTGTTGTTTCACAGGCATAGACCTCTTAAGGTTCGCAAACTGTTCTAGCTATTTTTCCACATTGTATGTAAAAATGAAGTTTGTTTGGCATAACCAGATACGAAGAACTTATAGTTAGGGCAGAAACATGTATGAATGTATTTAATTCATGTAGAAATACTAAAAGGAGGATTCGATGGTAAAGCTGTGTGTATTCACACAGTGTAAATTAAATTCACGTTGTGTAAGTGCAATCACCCAAGCCTACCTTATTAACAAAAAACCACAGAGCTGAAATAAGATTTTCAAAGGTGGTATTCTAAAGTTGGGATTGTCTTTAAAATAAAAAAAAAAGTGGGGCAGGAGGGGACATCAATTCTCATGCTACGCTAGAGACTTCGAAAATAAGATGTGGTGGTTTTCCCCAATCAATTTCAAATTAGTAACAACAGGGAGAGACAATGACTTTTTGGAAATAAATTTTCTAATGTTGTAATATGGATGGGGTGTTGATGAGTCAAATGCATGACTTCAATAGTATGTGTTGCCAGTACAGCATTGCCTTTTAGTGGCATTAATAGGCAATCCTCATGTTACGCATTTAGCACAGGTTTATTAAAAACAGCAGCTCTGCAGAAGTGGTCAGGGAAGGCAGGAAAGCGTCGTGTGAGAGTGGTGGCATGTTCTGTGGGAAAAGGGCAGCAGAAATCAGGCTCGTGGCCAGTGGTTGCTATGTATATTTTTACATAATCTCAAAATTGAAACTGCTGTTGTGTGTGAATACACCAGTACTAGCTTTCTTTTCACTGATCTAGTCTATTGGTATGTGTCAAAGGCAGCAAAGTGAAGCTGACTGAATAGTTTTCTTGCCTGATTTGGTTTGTCTGTCCCAGTTAACCAATCATAAGAAAGATAAAAAACCTAAAAGGACTTAGGTTTATGATACAGAAATCCTTATTAAAAAATTCTGCAACAGTTGAATTCTGGGAATAAAAAATAAGCTGAGGTTTACATTCTGTTATTTTTGCAATTAAACGTATGCTGTCTGGAGCTACTGAACTTGGGATCTAATGCATGGTCTTTAACAGCAGTAAACTAGAGTACCTTTGGTCAGTGTGGACCACTGGCTACAGAACACATGTAGGTGTGGTAGACACTTAGGTGTCTCACCGACTCACCCTGTTTTCAAAACTCTTTTTTTCCTAAAACAAAAAAATAACTAATATATTGCTAATCCTGATAGACAATATCTTAACTTCTGCAAATATCAAAATGAACAACAAATTTTAAAGCTATTCTGAGCAAATGTATCATAATAAATTAATAGTACACACTACATTTTAGCATTAATTATGATAACTGTTATACTAGCTACGAAAATTTATAAATGTTTTTCTTGTAGTGTTAAGCATCACAGATGTCAAACTTAATAAACAGCCTGTTTGTCTGGATATGGGCATAAGTAAACTTTCTCTAGAATTTTAATCCGTTTATTTGCAACAGCATATGTTCATTGTGAATATTTTACATGTAACCATTAAAAAGCTGTGAAATATTAAATGTAATACAGAATTGATAGAACCAGGAAAACAAACAATATTTTTTTCTCAGTTTTTCTCTCATGGTATGGATATAATCAGGAAAAAATATATTCTCTAGAATATGCAAATAGTGAGCATTAATTACTTGCTGTTTATAGAGGCTTGATGCATGAAAAGCTTTAAGTATCATGGTTATGAAGACTATTATCATCTGTCATAAAAGGACTACATAAGTTGTTCTCCAAACTGTATAATACAAGTGTAATATGGCATAAACGGGACCTTCATTCTGCATTTTCATAGAATCATAGAATAATAGAATGGTTTGGGTTAGAAGGGACTTTAAAGATCATCTAGTTCCAACAATTTAAAGTGCTTCATCAGTATAACGATCCTGCAGCTTACGGAAAAGAGAAGGTATGGCTGGGTTGATTCTGGTTTGTGAAGAAATACATGTGCCACCTGGAAAAGTTGGTTTTGCTTTCTCCTTCCAGTTTGAGACACACACCTAGCCTATGAGTCCAAACCTTATTACTACCTTTAGTCCATGAACTTGCGTCAGCATTCATCCATGCAGCTGGTGTATGTGCGTTGGAGGAATCCATGTAGGATTCTGGTTGAAGTGAATCAAATACTTGATGACATCTCTCCTATCACATGGCAATATACAGAGGCTGCCTCTGAATATATGGAGGATTTCTGTACTCCTTGTCATTTGATCATCTTTATGTATAACTGTTCTCTTTTGCCTGTGTGTATGTGCTGTGAAATATTTTATTATATTTCTGGCAGTTATTATTCATGAAGCAACTCTATGTCACGGTAGTACAAAGAGCAGTAGTACTCACTGAATACAGCAACCAGCCTATAATGTATTGTTGTCTGATATGCAATGTCAGGTTGTAATTACTTTGCACCTTCCAAATTGCATTGTAGAAACAACTGTTTTTCTTTAGGTGCTTTCTAAGGCTTTCTTTGAATATTATCTGATTACCTTACAAGCACTAATAGATTTTTCTTGCTAATCTGTTGGAATGATTGGGAAGTATCATTTATTTCCATTTTATAGATGGACTGCCAAAGGTTAAAGTAAATTAATTGCCCATGACCATGTCACAGAATATCTCTGAAAATCAGTAGACAATTCTAGATCTGCTGAATCTCAGTTCCGTGCCCTAGTCATCTCCTTTTCCAGGACAGCACTGAGAAATGATTGTAGAGTCAAGGGAGTTCTTAATGTTATGGAAAAGTCGCTTTTCTGTTTTGTAGGAATTAAGAAAAAAAGAGACTTTTACTTTTTTAAAATGTTCAGAAAATTGTCACAAACACAACTTTAGAACCTAGTATGACTGGCTTTGGAGATGCAAAAAACCTCCATACTTTATCTGCAAATTGCCAGGTGCTTGAGCTCAAATAGCAACATCTGAGAAATCTGGCCTAAAAATAATTGCCCATTGTGTGCAATCTCCCACATTCAATAGTGCTATTAGGTGGATCTGCCTCTGTGTTCTTCTAATGACCTCTTCAAAGAAAATGAAAAGGCATAGAAACTCAAAGATGGTTTTTATTAGATCATAAATTAAAGTCATTAGCTTTTGTTATAGAGATGGCATAACGAAAATTCAAAGTGAGTAAATGAGAACAGAAATCAAAAGAGGTTATAAATAACTTCCTTTCTGCCCATTGTGTCCTTGCAGGACAAGTACTTGCTTTCCAGCAAGGTTTCAAACAACTCAGTGGCTTTCTGTCCTTTCCAAGTACTGCTTGTTTCTCTCTGATTGTGGACAGCTTCTTCCTGTGAGGACTGCGTGTCTGTACCCTGCTTGGCAGTCCATAGACTCTCTATGAGCTGCAGGCTCATAGGACCTTGCTGATGCTCTTGTTCCTCTTCTCCAGTTAAGTCACTTTCTGGAAAAGACCTGTTTCTCTGCCTGCTTTAGGGGCCTCCTAAATGGCCAAATTAGCCAGTGAATGGCCAATGTTAGTTCTGTGTAAGGGGACTGAAGATCAGGGCTACCACTCTCTTCCTTCATAGCAGTAGCTCTAATGGGTAGACTTTTAAATTACACTTTTCACAGTCATTTCCTTTCTTACTGGGATCATAACAGATTGGTCAGTCCCTCCTGGTGCAAAACACAGACCCATGAGGGCTGCTTGTCAAACCCAATTCCTCCACACATTAAGCCTGAGAAACAAAAAGTGCTTTGCTGGAATAGCAGCATGCTTGTAGATTGCTACTGAAATCCAGGAAGCTTAAGGTCTGGAGCTTTGCTTCCCTGACAGGGATCAAGCCAAGGCAAGGGGCTCAACAGAAGGGTCTTGTTCCCCTGGAGTGGTTTTTGGGAACCAGTGATGGGGTTTGGGGTTAGAGGAGTTGGGGCTGCTGTTGTAGAGAGGTGTCACAGAAAGTCTCAGACTGGTGTGACTGGAGGGTGATGGAGGCCATTTGGGTGTGGAGACACCAGCAGGAGGACCCAGTAGGGACAGGGCTGTCAGCCAGACAGTAGTCACAGCACCTGGATTAACAGGTCTCAAGGATCCACAGCTGGGCTGCTGCTTGGACATCCTCACCCTGGTACTACTAAGGGCAGTGATGGAAAGTAGGAGCAATATATGTTCTTTTGCAGCACTTATATTAAATAACATGGCCGCACACTCCAGGGATTTCCTGCGTTGTTGAGACTATGTTGGAGAGTATTCCCTGCAATGGGTGGTTGTTCTTTGATTTTGAAAAAAACACCCCGTGAAAAGCAACCGGATGTTTATTGGGCTCTCCGGAAGGAGAGCTGGACGCGCAGGGGTGGCAGTGCCAGCGTGCCGATATGGACGCAGGCTCCATCGCCGGGGCCGACCACGCGCTCCCCTGCGGTGGGTGGGGTTCGTGCCCAGGAAGCGCCGGGTACAGGAGCCTGCGGGGAGGTGGTGTTTGTGGGCACAGGAGCTCTGTCACCCCTCGACGCTCGGTCGCTCCCCACAGGCCTCCTCCTCCGAGCTGGGATCCTGTTGCCCACGGTGTGCCTGGACAGCACGTAGCGCCGCCGTGGGGATCTGCTCTGGGACCTCTCCCTGGCCACGTTCCTCGAGCGGCTGGCAGGAGAGCCATCTCTGTCCTCTGCCTCCTCGTCATCTGCTGGCAGCACCTGCAGGACACGATCGAAGGGCCTCCTGCAGAGTGGGCACACAGGTCTCATCACGGCCCACCGCTGGATGCAGCCAAAGCAGAAGCGATGGAAGCACAAGGCCACGCAGGCTGCGTTGCTGATTTCTGCCAGGCAGATGGGGCACAGGCTGCCCTCTGATGCCCCCGACTGCCCTGCCTGTGGCAGCTGGCTCCCGCTGGCCCTCAGGGCAGAGCCGCTCTGCTCCGGAGCTTCCTCGGCAGCCGATCCCATGTCCTGCAAAGACAGACGTGCAACGTGCCTGAGCTTTCCTTGCGCTAGGAAGAGAAAAGCAGAGAAAACCCAAGCAGGCGGTGGGAGAGGGGAGGTGAGGGCCTCCCAAAGGGTCCCCCGGAGGGCTGAAAAGCAGCAGCTGCAGCAGCAGCCCTGTGGGGCAGCCAGCCCCATGGGCTGCCCTCCACACCTGCCCCCTCGCCTCCCCCAGGCACGCTGCCCGCCAGTGCCAGACCCCTGCCCCAGCTGCCAGACGACCAGCACGGTTTGAGCTAGCGGGGGGTACCTGAAGGAGGAGGTGCTCAGGGAAGACAGAAGAACTCGCTGGGAGTCTTCAGCGCGGCCCGCAGCCCGGGAACAGCCTCTGGGTGGGGCCCCCAGCACCCCGCAGCCGGGCAGTGGGGAGAGGAGCACGGGAAGGGGCGGCCTGAGCTCAGCGCCCAGAGCTGCTGCTCTCCTCAAGGCCGAGACTCAAGCCCAAGCCCAGGATCCTGCTCAAGCGTGCACGTCGTGCTTGTGCGCCGCAGGAAGCCTGAGCAAAATGCGCCGGGACAGAGATGGGGGCTGCTAAAGAGCAGTGAGGTCACGGGCAGTCACAGGTGCTCCGTGGTGACATCACAGGGGTCTCTGGGGCTGCCCTAACTTCCACCCAGTGAGGACGACAAATGCCCCAAGGGGAGAAAGCCCCTGCTTAACAGGACATTGGCCATCTTCACGTGGCCTTGCCTGGGGCTGGGGCTTTACCTCGGGCTAGTCTGGTCCTGCGATGAGAGGCTGGTGCGCCCGAGCACCAGGGCCCGGCAAAGGGCAGCCCAGCAATGTAGACGGGCAACCTTGCTGACCTCCTTGGAGCAAACAGACTGCCCTGCCTTGGCTCCTCCGAGGGCTGCTGGGGGAGCAGGACCCACCCCGTGTCACCGGTGGGAATGCCCCAGAGATGACAGAATGGTTGAGCTTGCCAGGGACCTCTGGAGATCATCTGGCCCAAACCCCTTGCTCAAGCAGGGACACCTAGAGCCCCTTGCCCACGACCATGTCCAGACAATTGCATCTCTTCATTTAGAAAGCCATCTGTAAGCAGCTGAGCTTTGGCTCCAGAATGCTGTAAACTACTGACTCACAGGAGTATTAATGGGAAGAGACCTAGGGAAGCTGTCTGTAATGCCTACTACCAGTGAAATGAAGGGAGTTATCCCAGGAGTTACGTCTCGATCCAAACAGAAGTAACAAAGATGGCACCTGGATCCAAAGACACCTTAAGCCTGCCTTCGTTATAACCTCACACAGACTGTGCTCTTCCAACATCTAGCATTTAAGCTACTAATAAATGTTGATGCTTTCACTGTGCCTACGTCATTTATTTGCTACTGCATGCGAACGGAGTTACAAATTCCCATTCTGCAAAGAAAATGTTTTTAGACTCAACTGTAATGCTGTCTCCTCATGAAAAATTTCTGCTGTCCTAAGGAGAGGTAGTAGGATTGTGACAATCGATGTCTCCAGTTCGACTGGCATTCAGGAGCACAGGGCACTTGGGCTGAAAAGATTACCTCGTTGGGACAGACCACAGAAAATGCAGATGCGTTTCTGTATCTGACAGAAACAAGAAGATGAAAGGATACTTTCCTTCCATGCCTCACTTTCCAATCTGTATTTAAAACAATTCTCTGCTGCTAAGCTCCCCAGACAAATGGAAATACAGAACCAGTAAAGCAGCTGTCTTTTTCGTATTCTTAACTGAAATCAGCAGGTTCATCCAAGATTATCTCAGGAGAAACAATGAGGGTTTTTCTCTTGGGCAGACGTTTGTGTGAACGCTCAAGGTTTCTTTACTACAGTTACGTATCTCTATAGCAGCACAACACAAATGGATCAATCAGATTTTTTTTTTTGCTTGTTGCTTCAGTAACCAGAAAATGAATGACCAGACAATTTCGTTGCTTCCTGAACAGAAGGCCACTGTGTGTCTTACTCTTTTCCTTCAGAAATATTTTTTCCTCAGCTTCTCCAGTTATCCCTGCCTGGTATGCCAGGCAAGCCATGAAATACACGGAATGGGCTAGAAACTGCTCCAGAAAGGCTGCTCCCACCTTCAGAATAGATGCTGGGCATTTTGAATTCTGCCTGGTGATCATGAATTCATGGGAGAAGCAATCTCTGATTTCAAGGCACTCACAATGCCTCTTGCTGATTTGGCTCCACAAATCAGAATAACGCAGAGCAAAAACCTACTGCTAGATGCGAGTTAGTATCTCCGGTGGTAAAAAACATGTCACATAGCGTACTTTATTCCCCAGAGAAACATACGATTTTCCATTCAAAAAGAATACCTGTTTCATTAACTGCCGGCACATATTCCTGCATCTCCCGAGGCATATACGTAAACTGAACCAAGAATAGGTAATAAATTCACATTTATTTTCCGGACGCAATTCCCAAACCATATCTTGTTAATGACTGACAGACAAAGGGCTGAGTATTCCGATGGGCAGCGATGGGTGAACAACGTCTGCTGAGGCGGTGTCTAAACCCCAGCTTGGGACCCCGGACCTGGCAATCACCTCTGGCAAGAGTTGGTTACTCTCATCAGGAGCTCCCTCAGCTCTGTCCGTGCTCGCCCTTGCAACCTATCTCTGTCTCCCACGCTGTGCCGGGGCTGGGGCCTCCACCTCCCCTCATCCCTGCACCCCCCATCATGCAGGTGGTAGATGCACATCTCCGCAGACTGCTCTCTTCCTTACTATTTCTCTTGCAGGCAAATGCGGCAGGAAGTCAGGAGGAAGTCAAGTAGGAGCACTGTTATGCTGAACGCTGTTCATGTGTGCCATCCATCCGTTGTCTGGTCGCTCTGTAAACAGTGGCAGTACTACCTGGGTGGCAGAAACAATCCTCCGCACCTCATTTCCCAGGCTTTTAGGTGGCCAAAACAATCTCTGAAATCCGGGAATCGATCAGACGACACAGTCAACAGGGATCACGCTGTTCACTGCGTGTAAGGATCCCATCACTTCAGCCCACAAGCAGGGGACTCTATGGCAGACTAAGGCATGAACTGATCTGTGGTGTCTCACAGGGCTACAAGTAGTCACAGCCCTAACTAAAGGTGAGAGCAAAGCGTTAAAGACAGAGCAGCTGTGGGCAGGGGGAAAGAGAGCCGGGCTGGCTCCAGGAGATGTCTCTGCATAAGAATCCAGTTGAATCAAATTGAATAGTTCAGTCGGAAGGGGCCTACACGATCATCTAGCCCAAGCGCCTGACCACTTCAGGGCTGACCAAAAGTTCAAGCACGCTCTTAAGGGCATTGTCCCAGCAATGCCCTCTTAAACACTGACAGGCTCGGGGCATCGACTACCTCTCTAGGAAGCCTGTTCCACCAGTGTTTGACCAGCCTCTCAGTAAAGAAATGCTTCCTAACGTCCCGTCTGAACCTCCCCTGGCGCGGCTTTGAACCACTCCCACGCGCCCTATCACTGGATCCCAGGGCGAAGAGCCCAGCACCTCCCTCTCCACTTCCCCTCCTCAGGGAGCTGCGGAGAGCCCCTCAGCCTCCTTGTCTCCAAACTAGGCAGACCCGGAGGTCTTAGCCGCTCCTCACAGGACATGCCTTCCATCCCTGCAGTTCTCTCAGATGAATCCCATCTAGCCCCAGGGACTTAGGACCATTCAGCTGACACAACAGGTCCCTTACAAGTTCAGTGTCCGCAAACGGAAAGCCACTGTTCCCACAGTCGTGGTCCTCCAACTCAGAGCACCGGGCAGCAGGAGGTCTGTCAGTCTTCTTAAAATCTGAGGCAAAAAAGAGCATTGAATGCCTCCACTTTGCCTTCGTCCCGGTTTTGCCAGGTGACCGTCCTCAACAAGTGTCGGTCCCGTGTTTTCTTTCTCTGCCTATTAACATGCTTAAAAAAGCCTTTCTTCTTGTCTGACACAACACTGGCCAGTTTCAACTCTAATTGAGCTTTGGCCTTTTGTGTCTTCTCCCTGCACATACCAACCACGGCCCTGTAACCTTGTGGCAAGGCCTGACCTCGCTTCCAGAGATCATACAGTCACCTTTTCCTCTTGAGCTCCATGAGGAGCTCCCTGTTCAGCCAAGCTGGTCTGCTGGCCCGCTTGCCTGGCGTACGGCACAGTGGAATTGCCTGCTCCTGTGCTTGTAAACAGTGGTTCTCAAGAACTGACGAGCACTCGTAGACTCCTAAGCCCTTACTTACGGGCAGATTCCCGGGCGACACTGCTAAGCAGCTCCCTGAGTAGCTTCTAGTTTGCTTGCTTGAAAACCAGGCTAAGAACTCTGCTGAGCTTCCTTCTCATTACACCAAAATTTTACACTCCACCATTTTGTGATCACGGTGGCCAAGACAGCCGCGGACCATCACCTCTCCAATGAGGCCTTCTCCATTCACAAAGAGCAAGCCTAGAAGGGCGTCTTTCCTAGTTGGCTCACTGAGTATTTGTGACACCAGCTGCAGGAACTTCCCAGATGCGTTTGTCACAGCACTACGGTACTCCTCGTAGATGTCTGGGAAGTTGAAATCTCCCCTAAGGAGATACCCATCCAGAGATCTCTCCTCATTGCTTACAGAAGAACTGATCATAAGGTCAGAGGAGGTATATTTCTTCCCAAACACGGAATCACAGAATCACAAAATGGCTGAGATCAGAAGGGCTGGAAGTGTTACATCCCGTGACAACGGTTTATAAGGAAGACATGTTTGGATAGTTTGTGGATGGGCCTTTTCTGAAACCATTGCAGGTATTTATGCTCAGGGCAACTCAGTACCTCTGCAGCTGCGTGCGAGTTCTGGTGAGGGCACAATGAGCCACAGCTCCTTCGTGTGCATTTGCCACTGAATACGCTTTGGAAACAGGTTGTCCAGGCTTCCTCTTCAACACCAGCTCACAGGTGCTGTTCCCGAAAGCCAAACTCCTCCACAGCTTCAGCCTGTGGCACAAAGCTGCTTTGCTTGCGTGGCAGTCCGATTGTGGATTCCTGCCCGCTTCCCGGGGTCTGGAGCTTTGCTTCCCTGACAGGGATCAAGCCAAGTAAGGGGCTCAACAAAAGGCCCTCATTCGCCTGGAGTGGGTTTTGGGCACGAGCCAGCCTGTGCCCAGAAGACACCGGCAACCCCATCCGGCCTCCCAGCCAAAGCAACTGAAATCAGCACGCACGTGCGCGCACATGCGCACTCCAGCAAATTCTCCCCTCGGGATTTCCTGCGTTGTTGAGACTATGTTGGAGAGTATTCCCTGCAATGGGTGGTTGTTCTTTGATTTTGAAAAAAACACCCCGTGAAAAGCAACCGGATGTTTATTGGGCTCTCCGGAAGGAGAGCTGGACGCGCAGGGGTGGCAGTGCCAGCGTGCCGATATGGACGCAGGCTCCATCGCCGGGGCCGACCACGCGCTCCCCTGCGGTGGGTGGGGTTCGTGCCCAGGAAGCGCCGGGTACAGGAGCCTGCGGGGAGGTGGTGTTTGTGGGCACAGGAGCTCTGTCACCCCTCGACGCTCGGTCGCTCCCCACAGGCCTCCTCCTCCGAGCTGGGATCCTGTTGCCCACGGTGTGCCTGGACAGCACGTAGCGCCGCCGTGGGGATCTGCTCCGGGACCTCTCCCTGGCCACGTTCCTCGAGCGGCTGGCAGGAGAGCCATCTCTGTCCTCTGCCTCCTCGTCATCTGCTGGCAGCACCTGCAGGACACGATCGAAGGGCCTCCTGCAGAGTGGGCACATAGGTCTCATCACGGCCCACCGCTGGATGCAGCCAAAGCAGAAGCGATGGAAGCACAAGGCCACGCAGGCTGCGTTGCTGATTTCTGCCAGGCAGATGGGGCACAGGTTGTCCTCTGATGCCCCCGACTGCCCTGCCTGTGGCAGCTGGCTCCCGCTGGCCCTCAGGGCAGAGCCGCTCTGCTCCGGAGCTTCCTCGGCAGCCGATCCCATGTCCTGCAAAGACAGACGTGCAACGTGCCTGAGCTTTCCTCGCGCTAGGAAGAGAAAAGCAGAGAAAACCCAAGCAGGCGGTGGGAGAGGGGAGGTGAGGGCCTCCCAAAGGGTCCCCCGGAGGGCTGAAAAGCAGCAGCTGCAGCAGCAGCCCTGTGGGGCAGCCAGCCCCATGGGCTGCCCTCCACACCTGCCCCCTCGCCTCCCCCAGGCACGCTGCCCGCCAGTGCCAGACCCCTGCCCCAGCTGCCAGACGACCAGCACGGTTTGAGCTAGCGGGGGGTACCTGAAGGAGGAGGTGCTCAGGGAAGACAGAAGAACTCGCTGGGAGTCTTCAGCGCGGCCCGCAGCCCGGGAACAGCCTCTGGGTGGGGCCCCCAGCACCCCGCAGCCGGGCAGTGGGGAGAGAAGCACGGGAAGGGGCGGCCTGAGCTCAGCGCCCAGAGCTGCTGCTCTCCTCAAGGCCGAGACTCAAGCCCAAGCCCAGGATCCTGCTCAAGCGTGCACGTCGTGCTTGTGCGCCGCAGGAAGCCTGAGCAAAATGCGCCGGGACAGAGATGGGGGCTGCTAAAGAGCAGTGAGGTCACGGGCAGTCACAGGTGCTCCGTGGTGACATCACAGGGGTCTCTGGGGCTGCCCTAACTTCCGCCCAGTGAGGACGACAAATGCCCCAAGGGGAGAAAGCCCCTGCTTAACAGGACATTGGCCATCTTCACGTGGCCTTGCCTGGGGCTGGGGCTTTACCTCGGGCTAGTCTGGTCCTGCGATGAGAGGCTGGTGCGCCCGAGCACCAGGGCCCGGCAAAGGGCAGCCCAGCAATGTAGACGGGCAACCTTGCTGACCTCCTTGGAGCAAACAGACTGCCCTGCCTTGGCTCCTCCGAGGGCTGCTGGGGGAGCAGGACCCACCCCGTGTCACCGGTGGGAATGCCCCAGAGATGACAGAATGGTTGAGCTTGCCAGGGACCTCTGGAGATCATCTGGCCCAAACCCCTTGCTCAAGCAGGGACACCTAGAGCCCCTTGCCCACGACCATGTCCAGACAATTGCATCTCTTCATTTAGAAAGCCATCTGTAAGCAGCTGAGCTTTGGCTCCAGAATGCTGTAAACTACTGACTCACAGGAGTATTAATGGGAAGAGACCTAGGGAAGCTGTCTGTAATGCCTACTACCAGTGAAATGAAGGGAGTTATCCCAGGAGTTACGTCTCGATCCAAACAGAAGTAACAAAGATGGCACCTGGATCCAAAGACACCTTAAGCCTGCCTTCGTTATAACCTCACACAGACTGTGCTCTTCCAACATCTAGCATTTAAGCTACTAATAAATGTTGATGCTTTCACTGTGCCTACGTCATTTATTTGCTACTGCATGCGAACGGAGTTACAAATTCCCATTCTGCAAAGAAAATGTTTTTAGACTCAACTGTAATGCTGTCTCCTCATGAAAAATTTCTGCTGTCCTAAGGAGAGGTAGTAGGATTGTGACAATCGATGTCTCCAGTTCGACTGGCATTCAGGAGCACAGGGCACTTGGGCTGAAAAGATTACCTCGTTGGGACAGACCACAGAAAATGCAGATGCGTTTCTGTATCTGACAGAAACAAGAAGATGAAAGGATACTTTCCTTCCATGCCTCACTTTCCAATCTGTATTTAAAACAATTCTCTGCTGCTAAGCTCCCCAGACAAATGGAAATACAGAACCAGTAAAGCAGCTGTCTTTTTCGTATTCTTAACTGAAATCAGCAGGTTCATCCAAGATTATCTCAGGAGAAACAATGAGGGTTTTTCTCTTGGGCAGACGTTTGTGTGAACGCTCAAGGTTTCTTTACTACAGTTACGTATCTCTATAGCAGCACAACACAAATGGATCAATCAGATTTTTTTTTTGCTTGTTGCTTCAGTAACCAGAAAATGAATGACCAGACAATTTCGTTGCTTCCTGAACAGAAGGCCACTGTGTGTCTTACTCTTTTCCTTCAGAAATATTTTTTCCTCAGCTTCTCCAGTTATCCCTGCCTGGTATGCCAGGCAAGCCATGAAATACACGGAATGGGCTAGAAACTGCTCCAGAAAGGCTGCTCCCACCTTCAGAATAGATGCTGGGCATTTTGAATTCTGCCTGGTGATCATGAATTCATGGGAGAAGCAATCTCTGATTTCAAGGCACTCACAATGCCTCTTGCTGATTTGGCTCCACAAATCAGAATAACGCAGAGCAAAAACCTACTGCTAGATGCGAGTTAGTATCTCCGGTGGTAAAAAACATGTCACATAGCGTACTTTATTCCCCAGAGAAACATACGATTTTCCATTCAAAAAGAATACCTGTTTCATTAACTGCCGGCACATATTCCTGCATCTCCCGAGGCATATACGTAAACTGAACCAAGAATAGGTAATAAATTCACATTTATTTTCCGGACGCAATTCCCAAACCATATCTTGTTAATGACTGACAGACAAAGGGCTGAGTATTCCGATGGGCAGCGATGGGTGAACAACGTCTGCTGAGGCGGTGTCTAAACCCCAGCTTGGGACCCCGGACCTGGCAATCACCTCTGGCAAGAGTTGGTTACTCTCATCAGGAGCTCCCTCAGCTCTGTCCGTGCTCGCCCTTGCAACCTATCTCTGTCTCCCACGCTGTGCCGGGGCTGGGGCCTCCACCTCCCCTCATCCCTGCACCCCCCATCATGCAGGTGGTAGATGCACATCTCCGCAGACTGCTCTCTTCCTTACTATTTCTCTTGCAGGCAAATGCGGCAGGAAGTCAGGAGGAAGTCAAGTAGGAGCACTGTTATGCTGAACGCTGTTCATGTGTGCCATCCATCCGTTGTCTGGTCGCTCTGTAAACAGTGGCAGTACTACCTGGGTGGCAGAAACAATCCTCCGCACCTCATTTCCCAGGCTTTTAGGTGGCCAAAACAATCTCTGAAATCCGGGAATCGATCAGACGACACAGTCAACAGGGATCACGCTGTTCACTGGGTGTAAGGATCCCATCACTTCAGCCCACAAGCAGGGGACTCTATGGCAGACTAAGGCATGAACTGATCTGTGGTGTCTCACAGGGCTACAAGTAGTCACAGCCCTAACTAAAGGTGAGAGCAAAGCGTTAAAGACAGAGCAGCTGTGGGCAGGGGGAAAGAGAGCCGGGCTGGCTCCAGGAGATGTCTCTGCATAAGAATCCAGTTGAATCAAATTGAATAGTTCAGTCGGAAGGGGCCTACACGATCATCTAGCCCAAGCGCCTGACCACTTCAGGGCTGACCAAAAGTTCAAGCACGCTCTTAAGGGCATTGTCCCAGCAATGCCCTCTTAAACACTGACAGGCTCGGGGCATCGACTACCTCTCTAGGAAGCCTGTTCCACCAGTGTTTGACCAGCCTCTCAGTAAAGAAATGCTTCCTAACGTCCCGTCTGAACCTCCCCTGGCGCGGCTTTGAACCACTCCCACGCGCCCTATCACTGGATCCCAGGGCGAAGAGCCCAGCACCTCCCTCTCCACTTCCCCTCCTCAGGGAGCTGCGGAGAGCCCCTCAGCCTCCTTGTCTCCAAACTAGGCAGACCCGGAGGTCTTAGCCGCTCCTCACAGGACATGCCTTCCATCCCTGCAGTTCTCTCAGATGAATCCCATCTAGCCCCAGGGACTTAGGACCATTCAGCTGACACAACAGGTCCCTTACAAGTTCAGTGTCCGCAAACGGAAAGCCACTGTTCCCACAGTCGTGGTCCTCCAACTCAGAGCACCGGGCAGCAGGAGGTCTGTCAGTCTTCTTAAAATCTGAGGCAAAAAAGAGCATTGAATGCCTCCACTTTGCCTTCGTCCCGGTTTTGCCAGGTGACCGTCCTCAACAAGTGTCGGTCCCGTGTTTTCTTTCTCTGCCTATTAACATGCTTAAAAAAGCCTTTCTTCTTGTCTGACACAACACTGGCCAGTTTCAACTCTAATTGAGCTTTGGCCTTTTGTGTCTTCTCCCTGCACATACCAACCACGGCCCTGTAACCTTGTGGCAAGGCCTGACCTCGCTTCCAGAGATCATACAGTCACCTTTTCCTCTTGAGCTCCATGAGGAGCTCCCTGTTCAGCCAAGCTGGTCTGCTGGCCCGCTTGCCTGGCGTACGGCACAGTGGAATTGCCTGCTCCTGTGCTTGTAAACAGTGGTTCTCAAGAACTGACGAGCACTCGTAGACTCCTAAGCCCTTACTTACGGGCAGATTCCCGGGCGACACTGCTAAGCAGCTCCCTGAGTAGCTTCTAGTTTGCTTGCTTGAAAACCAGGCTAAGAACTCTGCTGAGCTTCCTTCTCATTACACCAAAATTTTACACTCCACCATTTTGTGATCACGGTGGCCAAGACAGCCGCGGACCATCACCTCTCCAATGAGGCCTTCTCCATTCACAAAGAGCAAGCCTAGAAGGGCGTCTTTCCTAGTTGGCTCACTGAGTATTTGTGACACCAGCTGCAGGAACTTCCCAGATGCGTTTGTCACAGCACTACGGTACTCCTCGTAGATGTCTGGGAAGTTGAAATCTCCCCTAAGGAGATACCCATCCAGAGATCTCTCCTCATTGCTTACAGAAGAACTGATCATAAGGTCAGAGGAGGTATATTTCTTCCCAAACACGGAATCACAGAATCACAAAATGGCTGAGATCAGAAGGGCTGGAAGTGTTACATCCCGTGACAACGGTTTATAAGGAAGACATGTTTGGATAGTTTGTGGATGGGCCTTTTCTGAAACCATTGCAGGTATTTATGCTCAGGGCAACTCAGTACCTCTGCAGCTGCGTGCGAGTTCTGGTGAGGGCACAATGAGCCACAGCTCCTTCGTGTGCATTTGCCACTGAATACGCTTTGGAAACAGGTTGTCCAGGCTTCCTCTTCAACACCAGCTCACAGGTGCTGTTCCCGAAAGCCAAACTCCTCCACAGCTTCAGCCTGTGGCACAAAGCTGCTTTGCTTGCGTGGCAGTCCGATTGTGGATTCCTGCCCGCTTCCCGGGGTCTGGAGCTTTGCTTCCCTGACAGGGATCAAGCCAAGTAAGGGGCTCAACAAAAGGCCCTCATTCGCCTGGAGTGGGTTTTGGGCACGAGCCAGCCTGTGCCCAGAAGACACCGGCAACCCCATCCGGCCTCCCAGCCAAAGCAACTGAAATCAGCACGCACGTGCGCGCACATGCGCACTCCAGCAAATTCTCCCCTCGGGATTTCCTGCGTTGTTGAGACTATGTTGGAGAGTATTCCCTGCAATGGGTGGTTGTTCTTTGATTTTGAAAAAAACACCCCGTGAAAAGCAACCGGATGTTTATTGGGCTCTCCGGAAGGAGAGCTGGACGCGCAGGGGTGGCAGTGCCAGCGTGCCGATATGGACGCAGGCTCCATCGCCGGGGCCGACCACGCGCTCCCCTGCGGTGGGTGGGGTTCGTGCCCAGGAAGCGCCGGGTACAGGAGCCTGCGGGGAGGTGGTGTTTGTGGGCACAGGAGCTCTGTCACCCCTCGACGCTCGGTCGCTCCCCACAGGCCTCCTCCTCCGAGCTGGGATCCTGTTGCCCACGGTGTGCCTGGACAGCACGTAGCGCCGCCGTGGGGATCTGCTCCGGGACCTCTCCCTGGCCACGTTCCTCGAGCGGCTGGCAGGAGAGCCATCTCTGTCCTCTGCCTCCTCGTCATCTGCTGGCAGCACCTGCAGGACACGATCGAAGGGCCTCCTGCAGAGTGGGCACATAGGTCTCATCACGGCCCACCGCTGGATGCAGCCAAAGCAGAAGCGATGGAAGCACAAGGCCACGCAGGCTGCGTTGCTGATTTCTGCCAGGCAGATGGGGCACAGGCTGCCCTCTGATGCCCCCGACTGCCCTGCCTGTGGCAGCTGGCTCCCGCTGGCCCTCAGGGCAGAGCCGCTCTGCTCCGGAGCTTCCTCGGCAGCCGATCCCATGTCCTGCAAAGACAGACGTGCAACGTGCCTGAGCTTTCCTCGCGCTAGGAAGAGAAAAGCAGAGAAAACCCAAGCAGGCGGTGGGAGAGGGGAGGTGAGGGCCTCCCAAAGGGTCCCCCGGAGGGCTGAAAAGCAGCAGCTGCAGCAGCAGCCCTGTGGGGCAGCCAGCCCCATGGGCTGCCCTCCACACCTGCCCCCTCGCCTCCCCCAGGCACGCTGCCCGCCAGTGCCAGACCCCTGCCCCAGCTGCCAGACGACCAGCACGGTTTGAGCTAGCGGGGGGTACCTGAAGGAGGAGGTGCTCAGGGAAGACAGAAGAACTCGCTGGGAGTCTTCAGCGCGGCCCGCAGCCCGGGAACAGCCTCTGGGTGGGGCCCCCAGCACCCCGCAGCCGGGCAGTGGGGAGAGAAGCACGGGAAGGGGCGGCCTGAGCTCAGCGCCCAGAGCTGCTGCTCTCCTCAAGGCCGAGACTCAAGCCCAAGCCCAGGATCCTGCTCAAGCGTGCACGTCGTGCTTGTGCGCCGCAGGAAGCCTGAGCAAAATGCGCCGGGACAGAGATGGGGGCTGCTAAAGAGCAGTGAGGTCACGGGCAGTCACAGGTGCTCCGTGGTGACATCACAGGGGTCTCTGGGGCTGCCCTAACTTCCGCCCAGTGAGGACGACAAATGCCCCAAGGGGAGAAAGCCCCTGCTTAACAGGACATTGGCCATCTTCACGTGGCCTTGCCTGGGGCTGGGGCTTTACCTCGGGCTAGTCTGGTCCTGCGATGAGAGGCTGGTGCGCCCGAGCACCAGGGCCCGGCAAAGGGCAGCCCAGCAATGTAGACGGGCAACCTTGCTGACCTCCTTGGAGCAAACAGACTGCCCTGCCTTGGCTCCTCCGAGGGCTGCTGGGGGAGCAGGACCCACCCCGTGTCACCGGTGGGAATGCCCCAGAGATGACAGAATGGTTGAGCTTGCCAGGGACCTCTGGAGATCATCTGGCCCAAACCCCTTGCTCAAGCAGGGACACCTAGAGCCCCTTGCCCACGACCATGTCCAGACAATTGCATCTCTTCATTTAGAAAGCCATCTGTAAGCAGCTGAGCTTTGGCTCCAGAATGCTGTAAACTACTGACTCACAGGAGTATTAATGGGAAGAGACCTAGGGAAGCTGTCTGTAATGCCTACTACCAGTGAAATGAAGGGAGTTATCCCAGGAGTTACGTCTCGATCCAAACAGAAGTAACAAAGATGGCACCTGGATCCAAAGACACCTTAAGCCTGCCTTCGTTATAACCTCACACAGACTGTGCTCTTCCAACATCTAGCATTTAAGCTACTAATAAATGTTGATGCTTTCACTGTGCCTACGTCATTTATTTGCTACTGCATGCGAACGGAGTTACAAATTCCCATTCTGCAAAGAAAATGTTTTTAGACTCAACTGTAATGCTGTCTCCTCATGAAAAATTTCTGCTGTCCTAAGGAGAGGTAGTAGGATTGTGACAATCGATGTCTCCAGTTCGACTGGCATTCAGGAGCACAGGGCACTTGGGCTGAAAAGATTACCTCGTTGGGACAGACCACAGAAAATGCAGATGCGTTTCTGTATCTGACAGAAACAAGAAGATGAAAGGATACTTTCCTTCCATGCCTCACTTTCCAATCTGTATTTAAAACAATTCTCTGCTGCTAAGCTCCCCAGACAAATGGAAATACAGAACCAGTAAAGCAGCTGTCTTTTTCGTATTCTTAACTGAAATCAGCAGGTTCATCCAAGATTATCTCAGGAGAAACAATGAGGGTTTTTCTCTTGGGCAGACGTTTGTGTGAACGCTCAAGGTTTCTTTACTACAGTTACGTATCTCTATAGCAGCACAACACAAATGGATCAATCAGATTTTTTTTTTGCTTGTTGCTTCAGTAACCAGAAAATGAATGACCAGACAATTTCGTTGCTTCCTGAACAGAAGGCCACTGTGTGTCTTACTCTTTTCCTTCAGAAATATTTTTTCCTCAGCTTCTCCAGTTATCCCTGCCTGGTATGCCAGGCAAGCCATGAAATACACGGAATGGGCTAGAAACTGCTCCAGAAAGGCTGCTCCCACCTTCAGAATAGATGCTGGGCATTTTGAATTCTGCCTGGTGATCATGAATTCATGGGAGAAGCAATCTCTGATTTCAAGGCACTCACAATGCCTCTTGCTGATTTGGCTCCACAAATCAGAATAACGCAGAGCAAAAACCTACTGCTAGATGCGAGTTAGTATCTCCGGTGGTAAAAAACATGTCACATAGCGTACTTTATTCCCCAGAGAAACATACGATTTTCCATTCAAAAAGAATACCTGTTTCATTAACTGCCGGCACATATTCCTGCATCTCCCGAGGCATATACGTAAACTGAACCAAGAATAGGTAATAAATTCACATTTATTTTCCGGACGCAATTCCCAAACCATATCTTGTTAATGACTGACAGACAAAGGGCTGAGTATTCCGATGGGCAGCGATGGGTGAACAACGTCTGCTGAGGCGGTGTCTAAACCCCAGCTTGGGACCCCGGACCTGGCAATCACCTCTGGCAAGAGTTGGTTACTCTCATCAGGAGCTCCCTCAGCTCTGTCCGTGCTCGCCCTTGCAACCTATCTCTGTCTCCCACGCTGTGCCGGGGCTGGGGCCTCCACCTCCCCTCATCCCTGCACCCCCCATCATGCAGGTGGTAGATGCACATCTCCGCAGACTGCTCTCTTCCTTACTATTTCTCTTGCAGGCAAATGCGGCAGGAAGTCAGGAGGAAGTCAAGTAGGAGCACTGTTATGCTGAACGCTGTTCATGTGTGCCATCCATCCGTTGTCTGGTCGCTCTGTAAACAGTGGCAGTACTACCTGGGTGGCAGAAACAATCCTCCGCACCTCATTTCCCAGGCTTTTAGGTGGCCAAAACAATCTCTGAAATCCGGGAATCGATCAGACGACACAGTCAACAGGGATCACGCTGTTCACTGCGTGTAAGGATCCCATCACTTCAGCCCACAAGCAGGGGACTCTATGGCAGACTAAGGCATGAACTGATCTGTGGTGTCTCACAGGGCTACAAGTAGTCACAGCCCTAACTAAAGGTGAGAGCAAAGCGTTAAAGACAGAGCAGCTGTGGGCAGGGGGAAAGAGAGCCGGGCTGGCTCCAGGAGATGTCTCTGCATAAGAATCCAGTTGAATCAAATTGAATAGTTCAGTCGGAAGGGGCCTACACGATCATCTAGCCCAAGCGCCTGACCACTTCAGGGCTGACCAAAAGTTCAAGCACGCTCTTAAGGGCATTGTCCCAGCAATGCCCTCTTAAACACTGACAGGCTCGGGGCATCGACTACCTCTCTAGGAAGCCTGTTCCACCAGTGTTTGACCAGCCTCTCAGTAAAGAAATGCTTCCTAACGTCCCGTCTGAACCTCCCCTGGCGCGGCTTTGAACCACTCCCACGCGCCCTATCACTGGATCCCAGGGCGAAGAGCCCAGCACCTCCCTCTCCACTTCCCCTCCTCAGGGAGCTGCGGAGAGCCCCTCAGCCTCCTTGTCTCCAAACTAGGCAGACCCGGAGGTCTTAGCCGCTCCTCACAGGACATGCCTTCCATCCCTGCAGTTCTCTCAGATGAATCCCATCTAGCCCCAGGGACTTAGGACCATTCAGCTGACACAACAGGTCCCTTACAAGTTCAGTGTCCGCAAACGGAAAGCCACTGTTCCCACAGTCGTGGTCCTCCAACTCAGAGCACCGGGCAGCAGGAGGTCTGTCAGTCTTCTTAAAATCTGAGGCAAAAAAGAGCATTGAATGCCTCCACTTTGCCTTCGTCCCGGTTTTGCCAGGTGACCGTCCTCAACAAGTGTCGGTCCCGTGTTTTCTTTCTCTGCCTATTAACATGCTTAAAAAAGCCTTTCTTCTTGTCTGACACAACACTGGCCAGTTTCAACTCTAATTGAGCTTTGGCCTTTTGTGTCTTCTCCCTGCACATACCAACCACGGCCCTGTAACCTTGTGGCAAGGCCTGACCTCGCTTCCAGAGATCATACAGTCACCTTTTCCTCTTGAGCTCCATGAGGAGCTCCCTGTTCAGCCAAGCTGGTCTGCTGGCCCGCTTGCCTGGCGTACGGCACAGTGGAATTGCCTGCTCCTGTGCTTGTAAACAGTGGTTCTCAAGAACTGACGAGCACTCGTAGACTCCTAAGCCCTTACTTACGGGCAGATTCCCGGGCGACACTGCTAAGCAGCTCCCTGAGTAGCTTCTAGTTTGCTTGCTTGAAAACCAGGCTAAGAACTCTGCTGAGCTTCCTTCTCATTACACCAAAATTTTACACTCCACCATTTTGTGATCACGGTGGCCAAGACAGCCGCGGACCATCACCTCTCCAATGAGGCCTTCTCCATTCACAAAGAGCAAGCCTAGAAGGGCGTCTTTCCTAGTTGGCTCACTGAGTATTTGTGACACCAGCTGCAGGAACTTCCCAGATGCGTTTGTCACAGCACTACGGTACTCCTCGTAGATGTCTGGGAAGTTGAAATCTCCCCTAAGGAGATACCCATCCAGAGATCTCTCCTCATTGCTTACAGAAGAACTGATCATAAGGTCAGAGGAGGTATATTTCTTCCCAAACACGGAATCACAGAATCACAAAATGGCTGAGATCAGAAGGGCTGGAAGTGTTACATCCCGTGACAACGGTTTATAAGGAAGACATGTTTGGATAGTTTGTGGATGGGCCTTTTCTGAAACCATTGCAGGTATTTATGCTCAGGGCAACTCAGTACCTCTGCAGCTGCGTGCGAGTTCTGGTGAGGGCACAATGAGCCACAGCTCCTTCGTGTGCATTTGCCACTGAATACGCTTTGGAAACAGGTTGTCCAGGCTTCCTCTTCAACACCAGCTCACAGGTGCTGTTCCCGAAAGCCAAACTCCTCCACAGCTTCAGCCTGTGGCACAAAGCTGCTTTGCTTGCGTGGCAGTCCGATTGTGGATTCCTGCCCGCTTCCCGGGGTCTGGAGCTTTGCTTCCCTGACAGGGATCAAGCCAAGTAAGGGGCTCAACAAAAGGCCCTCATTCGCCTGGAGTGGGTTTTGGGCACGAGCCAGCCTGTGCCCAGAAGACACCGGCAACCCCATCCGGCCTCCCAGCCAAAGCAACTGAAATCAGCACGCACGTGCGCGCACATGCGCACTCCAGCAAATTCTCCCCTCGGGATTTCCTGCGTTGTTGAGACTATGTTGGAGAGTATTCCCTGCAATGGGTGGTTGTTCTTTGATTTTGAAAAAAACACCCCGTGAAAAGCAACCGGATGTTTATTGGGCTCTCCGGAAGGAGAGCTGGACGCGCAGGGGTGGCAGTGCCAGCGTGCCGATATGGACGCAGGCTCCATCGCCGGGGCCGACCATGCGCTCCCCTGCGGTGGGTGGGGTTCGTGCCCAGGAAGCGCCGGGTACAGGAGCCTGCGGGGAGGTGGTGTTTGTGGGCACAGGAGCTCTGTCACCCCTCGACGCTCGGTCGCTCCCCACAGGCCTCCTCCTCCGAGCTGGGATCCTGTTGCCCACGGTGTGCCTGGACAGCACGTAGCGCCGCCGTGGGGATCTGCTCCGGGACCTCTCCCTGGCCACGTTCCTCGAGCGGCTGGCAGGAGAGCCATCTCTGTCCTCTGCCTCCTCGTCATCTGCTGGCAGCACCTGCAGGACACGATCGAAGGGCCTCCTGCAGAGTGGGCACACAGGTCTCATCACGGCCCACCGCTGGATGCAGCCAAAGCAGAAGCGATGGAAGCACAAGGCCACGCAGGCTGCGTTGCTGATTTCTGCCAGGCAGATGGGGCACAGGCTGCCCTCTGATGCCCCCGACTGCCCTGCCTGTGGCAGCTGGCTCCCGCTGGCCCTCAGGGCAGAGCCGCTCTGCTCCGGAGCTTCCTCGGCAGCCGATCCCATGTCCTGCAAAGACAGACGTGCAACGTGCCTGAGCTTTCCTCGCGCTAGGAAGAGAAAAGCAGAGAAAACCCAAGCAGGCGGTGGGAGAGGGGAGGTGAGGGCCTCCCAAAGGGTCCCCCGGAGGGCTGAAAAGCAGCAGCTGCAGCAGCAGCCCTGTGGGGCAGCCAGCCCCATGGGCTGCCCTCCACACCTGCCCCCTCGCCTCCCCCAGGCACGCTGCCCGCCAGTGCCAGACCCCTGCCCCAGCTGCCAGACGACCAGCACGGTTTGAGCTAGCGGGGGGTACCTGAAGGAGGAGGTGCTCAGGGAAGACAGAAGAACTCGCTGGGAGTCTTCAGCGCGGCCCGCAGCCCGGGAACAGCCTCTGGGTGGGGCCCCCAGCACCCCGCAGCCGGGCAGTGGGGAGAGGAGCACGGGAAGGGGCGGCCTGAGCTCAGCGCCCAGAGCTGCTGCTCTCCTCAAGGCCGAGACTCAAGCCCAAGCCCAGGATCCTGCTCAAGCGTGCACGTCGTGCTTGTGCGCCGCAGGAAGCCTGAGCAAAATGCGCCGGGACAGAGATGGGGGCTGCTAAAGAGCAGTGAGGTCACGGGCAGTCACAGGTGCTCCGTGGTGACATCACAGGGGTCTCTGGGGCTGCCCTAACTTCCACCCAGTGAGGACGACAAATGCCCCAAGGGGAGAAAGCCCCTGCTTAACAGGACATTGGCCATCTTCACGTGGCCTTGCCTGGGGCTGGGGCTTTACCTCGGGCTAGTCTGGTCCTGCGATGAGAGGCTGGTGCGCCCGAGCACCAGGGCCCGGCAAAGGGCAGCCCAGCAATGTAGACGGGCAACCTTGCTGACCTCCTTGGAGCAAACAGACTGCCCTGCCTTGGCTCCTCCGAGGGCTGCTGGGGGAGCAGGACCCACCCCGTGTCACCGGTGGGAATGCCCCAGAGATGACAGAATGGTTGAGCTTGCCAGGGACCTCTGGAGATCATCTGGCCCAAACCCCTTGCTCAAGCAGGGACACCTAGAGCCCCTTGCCCACGACCATGTCCAGACAATTGCATCTCTTCATTTAGAAAGCCATCTGTAAGCAGCTGAGCTTTGGCTCCAGAATGCTGTAAACTACTGACTCACAGGAGTATTAATGGGAAGAGACCTAGGGAAGCTGTCTGTAATGCCTACTACCAGTGAAATGAAGGGAGTTATCCCAGGAGTTACGTCTCGATCCAAACAGAAGTAACAAAGATGGCACCTGGATCCAAAGACACCTTAAGCCTGCCTTCGTTATAACCTCACACAGACTGTGCTCTTCCAACATCTAGCATTTAAGCTACTAATAAATGTTGATGCTTTCACTGTGCCTACGTCATTTATTTGCTACTGCATGCGAACGGAGTTACAAATTCCCATTCTGCAAAGAAAATGTTTTTAGACTCAACTGTAATGCTGTCTCCTCATGAAAAATTTCTGCTGTCCTAAGGAGAGGTAGTAGGATTGTGACAATCGATGTCTCCAGTTCGACTGGCATTCAGGAGCACAGGGCACTTGGGCTGAAAAGATTACCTCGTTGGGACAGACCACAGAAAATGCAGATGCGTTTCTGTATCTGACAGAAACAAGAAGATGAAAGGATACTTTCCTTCCATGCCTCACTTTCCAATCTGTATTTAAAACAATTCTCTGCTGCTAAGCTCCCCAGACAAATGGAAATACAGAACCAGTAAAGCAGCTGTCTTTTTCGTATTCTTAACTGAAATCAGCAGGTTCATCCAAGATTATCTCAGGAGAAACAATGAGGGTTTTTCTCTTGGGCAGACGTTTGTGTGAACGCTCAAGGTTTCTTTACTACAGTTACGTATCTCTATAGCAGCACAACACAAATGGATCAATCAGATTTTTTTTTTTGCTTGTTGCTTCAGTAACCAGAAAATGAATGACCAGACAATTTCGTTGCTTCCTGAACAGAAGGCCACTGTGTGTCTTACTCTTTTCCTTCAGAAATATTTTTTCCTCAGCTTCTCCAGTTATCCCTGCCTGGTATGCCAGGCAAGCCATGAAATACACGGAATGGGCTAGAAACTGCTCCAGAAAGGCTGCTCCCACCTTCAGAATAGATGCTGGGCATTTTGAATTCTGCCTGGTGATCATGAATTCATGGGAGAAGCAATCTCTGATTTCAAGGCACTCACAATGCCTCTTGCTGATTTGGCTCCACAAATCAGAATAACGCAGAGCAAAAACCTACTGCTAGATGCGAGTTAGTATCTCCGGTGGTAAAAAACATGTCACATAGCGTACTTTATTCCCCAGAGAAACATACGATTTTCCATTCAAAAAGAATACCTGTTTCATTAACTGCCGGCACATATTCCTGCATCTCCCGAGGCATATACGTAAACTGAACCAAGAATAGGTAATAAATTCACATTTATTTTCCGGACGCAATTCCCAAACCATATCTTGTTAATGACTGACAGACAAAGGGCTGAGTATTCCGATGGGCAGCGATGGGTGAACAACGTCTGCTGAGGCGGTGTCTAAACCCCAGCTTGGGACCCCGGACCTGGCAATCACCTCTGGCAAGAGTTGGTTACTCTCATCAGGAGCTCCCTCAGCTCTGTCCGTGCTCGCCCTTGCAACCTATCTCTGTCTCCCACGCTGTGCCGGGGCTGGGGCCTCCACCTCCCCTCATCCCTGCACCCCCCATCATGCAGGTGGTAGATGCACATCTCCGCAGACTGCTCTCTTCCTTACTATTTCTCTTGCAGGCAAATGCGGCAGGAAGTCAGGAGGAAGTCAAGTAGGAGCACTGTTATGCTGAACGCTGTTCATGTGTGCCATCCATCCGTTGTCTGGTCGCTCTGTAAACAGTGGCAGTACTACCTGGGTGGCAGAAACAATCCTCCGCACCTCATTTCCCAGGCTTTTAGGTGGCCAAAACAATCTCTGAAATCCGGGAATCGATCAGACGACACAGTCAACAGGGATCACGCTGTTCACTGCGTGTAAGGATCCCATCACTTCAGCCCACAAGCAGGGGACTCTATGGCAGACTAAGGCATGAACTGATCTGTGGTGTCTCACAGGGCTACAAGTAGTCACAGCCCTAACTAAAGGTGAGAGCAAAGCGTTAAAGACAGAGCAGCTGTGGGCAGGGGGAAAGAGAGCCGGGCTGGCTCCAGGAGATGTCTCTGCATAAGAATCCAGTTGAATCAAATTGAATAGTTCAGTCGGAAGGGGCCTACACGATCATCTAGCCCAAGCGCCTGACCACTTCAGGGCTGACCAAAAGTTCAAGCACGCTCTTAAGGGCATTGTCCCAGCAATGCCCTCTTAAACACTGACAGGCTCGGGGCATCGACTACCTCTCTAGGAAGCCTGTTCCACCAGTGTTTGACCAGCCTCTCAGTAAAGAAATGCTTCCTAACGTCCCGTCTGAACCTCCCCTGGCGCGGCTTTGAACCACTCCCACGCGCCCTATCACTGGATCCCAGGGCGAAGAGCCCAGCACCTCCCTCTCCACTTCCCCTCCTCAGGGAGCTGCGGAGAGCCCCTCAGCCTCCTTGTCTCCAAACTAGGCAGACCCGGAGGTCTTAGCCGCTCCTCACAGGACATGCCTTCCATCCCTGCAGTTCTCTCAGATGAATCCCATCTAGCCCCAGGGACTTAGGACCATTCAGCTGACACAACAGGTCCCTTACAAGTTCAGTGTCCGCAAACGGAAAGCCACTGTTCCCACAGTCGTGGTCCTCCAACTCAGAGCACCGGGCAGCAGGAGGTCTGTCAGTCTTCTTAAAATCTGAGGCAAAAAAGAGCATTGAATGCCTCCACTTTGCCTTCGTCCCGGTTTTGCCAGGTGACCGTCCTCAACAAGTGTCGGTCCCGTGTTTTCTTTCTCTGCCTATTAACATGCTTAAAAAAGCCTTTCTTCTTGTCTGACACAACACTGGCCAGTTTCAACTCTAATTGAGCTTTGGCCTTTTGTGTCTTCTCCCTGCACATACCAACCACGGCCCTGTAACCTTGTGGCAAGGCCTGACCTCGCTTCCAGAGATCATACAGTCACCTTTTCCTCTTGAGCTCCATGAGGAGCTCCCTGTTCAGCCAAGCTGGTCTGCTGGCCCGCTTGCCTGGCGTACGGCACAGTGGAATTGCCTGCTCCTGTGCTTGTAAACAGTGGTTCTCAAGAACTGACGAGCACTCGTAGACTCCTAAGCCCTTACTTACGGGCAGATTCCCGGGCGACACTGCTAAGCAGCTCCCTGAGTAGCTTCTAGTTTGCTTGCTTGAAAACCAGGCTAAGAACTCTGCTGAGCTTCCTTCTCATTACACCAAAATTTTACACTCCACCATTTTGTGATCACGGTGGCCAAGACAGCCGCGGACCATCACCTCTCCAATGAGGCCTTCTCCATTCACAAAGAGCAAGCCTAGAAGGGCGTCTTTCCTAGTTGGCTCACTGAGTATTTGTGACACCAGCTGCAGGAACTTCCCAGATGCGTTTGTCACAGCACTACGGTACTCCTCGTAGATGTCTGGGAAGTTGAAATCTCCCCTAAGGAGATACCCATCCAGAGATCTCTCCTCATTGCTTACAGAAGAACTGATCATAAGGTCAGAGGAGGTATATTTCTTCCCAAACACGGAATCACAGAATCACAAAATGGCTGAGATCAGAAGGGCTGGAAGTGTTACATCCCGTGACAACGGTTTATAAGGAAGACATGTTTGGATAGTTTGTGGATGGGCCTTTTCTGAAACCATTGCAGGTATTTATGCTCAGGGCAACTCAGTACCTCTGCAGCTGCGTGCGAGTTCTGGTGAGGGCACAATGAGCCACAGCTCCTTCGTGTGCATTTGCCACTGAATACGCTTTGGAAACAGGTTGTCCAGGCTTCCTCTTCAACACCAGCTCACAGGTGCTGTTCCCGAAAGCCAAACTCCTCCACAGCTTCAGCCTGTGGCACAAAGCTGCTTTGCTTGCGTGGCAGTCCGATTGTGGATTCCTGCCCGCTTCCCGGGGTCTGGAGCTTTGCTTCCCTGACAGGGATCAAGCCAAGTAAGGGGCTCAAAAAAAGGCCCTCATTCGCCTGGAGTGGGTTTTGGGCACGAGCCAGCCTGTGCCCAGAAGACACCGGCAACCCCATCCGGCCTCCCAGCCAAAGCAACTGAAATCAGCACGCACGTGCGCGCACATGCGCACTCCAGCAAATTCTCCCCTCGGGATTTCCTGCGTTGTTGAGACTATGTTGGAGAGTATTCCCTGCAATGGGTGGTTGTTCTTTGATTTTGAAAAAAACACCCCGTGAAAAGCAACCGGATGTTTATTGGGCTCTCCGGAAGGAGAGCTGGACGCGCAGGGGTGGCAGTGCCAGCGTGCCGATATGGACGCAGGCTCCATCGCCGGGGCCGACCACGCGCTCCCCTGCGGTGGGTGGGGTTCGTGCCCAGGAAGCGCCGGGTACAGGAGCCTGCGGGGAGGTGGTGTTTGTGGGCACAGGAGCTCTGTCACCCCTCGACGCTCGGTCGCTCCCCACAGGCCTCCTCCTCCGAGCTGGGATCCTGTTGCCCACGGTGTGCCTGGACAGCACGTAGCGCCGCCGTGGGGATCTGCTCCGGGACCTCTCCCTGGCCACGTTCCTCGAGCGGCTGGCAGGAGAGCCATCTCTGTCCTCTGCCTCCTCGTCATCTGCTGGCAGCACCTGCAGGACACGATCGAAGGGCCTCCTGCAGAGTGGGCACACAGGTCTCATCACGGCCCACCGCTGGATGCAGCCAAAGCAGAAGCGATGGAAGCACAAGGCCACGCAGGCTGCGTTGCTGATTTCTGCCAGGCAGATGGGGCACAGGCTGCCCTCTGATGCCCCCGACTGCCCTGCCTGTGGCAGCTGGCTCCCGCTGGCCCTCAGGGCAGAGCCGCTCTGCTCCGGAGCTTCCTCGGCAGCCGATCCCATGTCCTGCAAAGACAGACGTGCAACGTGCCTGAGCTTTCCTCGCGCTAGGAAGAGAAAAGCAGAGAAAACCCAAGCAGGCGGTGGGAGAGGGGAGGTGAGGGCCTCCCAAAGGGTCCCCCGGAGGGCTGAAAAGCAGCAGCTGCAGCAGCAGCCCTGTGGGGCAGCCAGCCCCATGGGCTGCCCTCCACACCTGCCCCCTCGCCTCCCCCAGGCACGCTGCCCGCCAGTGCCAGACCCCTGCCCCAGCTGCCAGACGACCAGCACGGTTTGAGCTAGCGGGGGGTACCTGAAGGAGGAGGTGCTCAGGGAAGACAGAAGAACTCGCTGGGAGTCTTCAGCGCGGCCCGCAGCCCGGGAACAGCCTCTGGGTGGGGCCCCCAGCACCCCGCAGCCGGGCAGTGGGGAGAGGAGCACGGGAAGGGGCGGCCTGAGCTCAGCGCCCAGAGCTGCTGCTCTCCTCAAGGCCGAGACTCAAGCCCAAGCCCAGGATCCTGCTCAAGCGTGCACGTCGTGCTTGTGCGCCGCAGGAAGCCTGAGCAAAATGCGCCGGGACAGAGATGGGGGCTGCTAAAGAGCAGTGAGGTCACGGGCAGTCACAGGTGCTCCGTGGTGACATCACAGGGGTCTCTGGGGCTGCCCTAACTTCCACCCAGTGAGGACGACAAATGCCCCAAGGGGAGAAAGCCCCTGCTTAACAGGACATTGGCCATCTTCACGTGGCCTTGCCTGGGGCTGGGGCTTTACCTCGGGCTAGTCTGGCCCTGCGATGAGAGGCTGGTGCGCCCGAGCACCAGGGCCCGGCAAAGGGCAGCCCAGCAATGTAGACGGGCAACCTTGCTGACCTCCTTGGAGCAAACAGACTGCCCTGCCTTGGCTCCTCCGAGGGCTGCTGGGGGAGCAGGACCCACCCCGTGTCACCGGTGGGAATGCCCCAGAGATGACAGAATGGTTGAGCTTGCCAGGGACCTCTGGAGATCATCTGGCCCAAACCCCTTGCTCAAGCAGGGACACCTAGAGCCCCTTGCCCACGACCATGTCCAGACAATTGCATCTCTTCATTTAGAAAGCCATCTGTAAGCAGCTGAGCTTTGGCTCCAGAATGCTGTAAACTACCGACTCATAGGAGTATTAATGGGAAGAGACCTAGGGAAGCTGTCTGTAATGCCTACTACCAGTGAAATGAAGGGAGTTATCCCAGGAGTTACGTCTCGATCCAAACAGAAGTAACAAAGATGGCACCTGGATCCAAAGACACCTTAAGCCTGCCTTCGTTATAACCTCACACAGACTGTGCTCTTCCAACATCTAGCATTTAAGCTACTAATAAATGTTGATGCTTTCACTGTGCCTACGTCATTTATTTGCTACTGCATGCGAACGGAGTTACAAATTCCCATTCTGCAAAGAAAATGTTTTTAGACTCAACTGTAATGCTGTCTCCTCATGAAAAATTTCTGCTGTCCTAAGGAGAGGTAGTAGGATTGTGACAATCGATGTCTCCAGTTCGACTGGCATTCAGGAGCACAGGGCACTTGGGCTGAAAAGATTACCTCGTTGGGACAGACCACAGAAAATGCAGATGCGTTTCTGTATCTGACAGAAACAAGAAGATGAAAGGATACTTTCCTTCCATGCCTCACTTTCCAATCTGTATTTAAAACAATTCTCTGCTGCTAAGCTCCCCAGACAAATGGAAATACAGAACCAGTAAAGCAGCTGTCTTTTTCGTATTCTTAACTGAAATCAGCAGGTTCATCCAAGATTATCTCAGGAGAAACAATGAGGGTTTTTCTCTTGGGCAGACGTTTGTGTGAACGCTCAAGGTTTCTTTACTACAGTTACGTATCTCTATAGCAGCACAACACAAATGGATCAATCAGATTTTTTTTTTTGCTTGTTGCTTCAGTAACCAGAAAATGAATGACCAGACAATTTCGTTGCTTCCTGAACAGAAGGCCACTGTGTGTCTTACTCTTTTCCTTCAGAAATATTTTTTCCTCAGCTTCTCCAGTTATCCCTGCCTGGTATGCCAGGCAAGCCATGAAATACATGGAATGGGCTAGAAACTGCTCCAGAAAGGCTGCTCCCACCTTCAGAATAGATGCTGGGCATTTTGAATTCTGCCTGGTGATCATGAATTCATGGGAGAAGCAATCTCTGATTTCAAGGCACTCACAATGCCTCTTGCTGATTTGGCTCCACAAATCAGAATAACGCAGAGCAAAAACCTACTGCTAGATGTGAGTTAGTATCTCCGGTGGTAAAAAACATGTCACATAGCGTACTTTATTCCCCAGAGAAACATACGATTTTCCATTCAAAAAGAATACCTGTTTCATTAACTGCCGGCACATATTCCTGCATCTCCCGAGGCATATACGTAAACTGAACCAAGAATAGGTAATAAATTCACATTTATTTTCCGGACGCAATTCCCAAACCATATCTTGTTAATGACTGACAGACAAAGGGCTGAGTATTCCGATGGGCAGCGATGGGTGAACAACGTCTGCTGAGGCGGTGTCTAAACCCCAGCTTGGGACCCCGGACCTGGCAATCACCTCTGGCAAGAGTTGGTTACTCTCATCGGGAGCTCCCTCAGCTCTGTCTGTGCTCGCCCTTGCAACCTATCTCTGTCTCCCACGCTGTGCCGGGGCTGGGGCCTCCACCTCCCCTCATCCCTGCACCCCCCATCATGCAGGTGGTAGATGCACATCTCCGCAGACTGCTCTCTTCCTTACTATTTCTCTTGCAGGCAAATGCGGCAGGAAGTCAGGAGGAAGTCAAGTAGGAGCACTGTTATGCTGAACGCTGTTCATGTGTGCCATCCATCCGTTGTCTGGTCGCTCTGTAAACAGTGGCAGTACTACCTGGGTGGCAGAAACAATCCTCCGCACCTCATTTCCCAGGCTTTTAGGTGGCCAAAACAATCTCTGAAATCCGGGAATCGATCAGACGACACAGTCAACAGGGATCACGCTGTTCACTGCGTGTAAGGATCCCATCACTTCAGCCCACAAGCAGGGGACTCTATGGCAGACTAAGGCATGAACTGATCTGTGGTGTCTCACAGGGCTACAAGTAGTCACAGCCCTAACTAAAGGTGAGAGCAAAGCGTTAAAGACAGAGCAGCTGTGGGCAGGGGGAAAGAGAGCCGGGCTGGCTCCAGGAGATGTCTCTGCATAAGAATCCAGTTGAATCAAATTGAATAGTTCAGTCGGAAGGGGCCTACACGATCATCTAGCCCAAGCGCCTGACCACTTCAGGGCTGACCAAAAGTTCAAGCACGCTCTTAAGGGCATTGTCCCAGCAATGCCCTCTTAAACACTGACAGGCTCGGGGCATCGACTACCTCTCTAGGAAGCCTGTTCCACCAGTGTTTGACCAGCCTCTCAGTAAAGAAATGCTTCCTAACGTCCCGTCTGAACCTCCCCTGGCGCGGCTTTGAACCACTCCCACGCGCCCTATCACTGGATCCCAGGGCGAAGAGCCCAGCACCTCCCTCTCCACTTCCCCTCCTCAGGGAGCTGCGGAGAGCCCCTCAGCCTCCTTGTCTCCAAACTAGGCAGACCCGGAGGTCTTAGCCGCTCCTCACAGGACATGCCTTCCATCCCTGCAGTTCTCTCAGATGAATCCCATCTAGCCCCAGGGACTTAGGACCATTCAGCTGACACAACAGGTCCCTTACAAGTTCAGTGTCCGCAAACGGAAAGCCACTGTTCCCACAGTCGTGGTCCTCCAACTCAGAGCACCGGGCAGCAGGAGGTCTGTCAGTCTTCTTAAAATCTGAGGCAAAAAAGAGCATTGAATGCCTCCACTTTGCCTTCGTCCCGGTTTTGCCAGGTGACCGTCCTCAACAAGTGTCGGTCCCGTGTTTTCTTTCTCTGCCTATTAACATGCTTAAAAAAGCCTTTCTTCTTGTCTGACACAACACTGGCCAGTTTCAACTCTAATTGAGCTTTGGCCTTTTGTGTCTTCTCCCTGCACATACCAACCACGGCCCTGTAACCTTGTGGCAAGGCCTGACCTCGCTTCCAGAGATCATACAGTCACCTTTTCCTCTTGAGCTCCATGAGGAGCTCCCTGTTCAGCCAAGCTGGTCTGCTGGCCCGCTTGCCTGGCGTACGGCACAGTGGAATTGCCTGCTCCTGTGCTTGTAAACAGTGGTTCTCAAGAACTGACGAGCACTCGTAGACTCCTAAGCCCTTACTTACGGGCAGATTCCCGGGCGACACTGCTAAGCAGCTCCCTGAGTAGCTTCTAGTTTGCTTGCTTGAAAACCAGGCTAAGAACTCTGCTGAGCTTCCTTCTCATTACACCAAAATTTTACACTCCACCATTTTGTGATCACGGTGGCCAAGACAGCCGCGGACCATCACCTCTCCAATGAGGCCTTCTCCATTCACAAAGAGCAAGCCTAGAAGGGCGTCTTTCCTAGTTGGCTCACTGAGTATTTGTGACACCAGCTGCAGGAACTTCCCAGATGCGTTTGTCACAGCACTACGGTACTCCTCGTAGATGTCTGGGAAGTTGAAATCTCCCCTAAGGAGATACCCATCCAGAGATCTCTCCTCATTGCTTACAGAAGAACTGATCATAAGGTCAGAGGAGGTATATTTCTTCCCAAACACGGAATCACAGAATCACAAAATGGCTGAGATCAGAAGGGCTGGAAGTGTTACATCCCGTGACAACGGTTTATAAGGAAGACATGTTTGGATAGTTTGTGGATGGGCCTTTTCTGAAACCATTGCAGGTATTTATGCTCAGGGCAACTCAGTACCTCTGCAGCTGCGTGCGAGTTCTGGTGAGGGCACAATGAGCCACAGCTCCTTCGTGTGCATTTGCCACTGAATACGCTTTGGAAACAGGTTGTCCAGGCTTCCTCTTCAACACCAGCTCACAGGTGCTGTTCCCGAAAGCCAAACTCCTCCACAGCTTCAGCCTGTGGCACAAAGCTGCTTTGCTTGCGTGGCAGTCCGATTGTGGATTCCTGCCCGCTTCCCGGGGTCTGGAGCTTTGCTTCCCTGACAGGGATCAAGCCAAGTAAGGGGCTCAAAAAAAGGCCCTCATTCGCCTGGAGTGGGTTTTGGGCACGAGCCAGCCTGTGCCCAGAAGACACCGGCAACCCCATCCGGCCTCCCAGCCAAAGCAACTGAAATCAGCACGCACGTGCGCGCACATGCGCACTCCAGCAAATTCTCCCCTCGGGATTTCCTGCGTTGTTGAGACTATGTTGGAGAGTATTCCCTGCAATGGGTGGTTGTTCTTTGATTTTGAAAAAAACACCCCGTGAAAAGCAACCGGATGTTTATTGGGCTCTCCGGAAGGAGAGCTGGACGCGCAGGGGTGGCAGTGCCAGCGTGCCGATATGGACGCAGGCTCCATCGCCGGGGCCGACCACACGCTCCCCTGCGGTGGGTGGGGTTCGTGCCCAGGAAGCGCCGGGTACAGGAGCCTGCGGGGAGGTGGTGTTTGTGGGCACAGGAGCTCTGTCACCCCTCGACGCTCGGTCGCTCCCCACAGGCCTCCTCCTCCGAGCTGGGATCCTGTTGCCCACGGTGTGCCTGGACAGCACGTAGCGCCGCCGTGGGGATCTGCTCCGGGACCTCTCCCTGGCCACGTTCCTCGAGCGGCTGGCAGGAGAGCCATCTCTGTCCTCTGCCTCCTCGTCATCTGCTGGCAGCACCTGCAGGACACGATCGAAGGGCCTCCTGCAGAGTGGGCACACAGGTCTCATCACGGCCCACCGCTGGATGCAGCCAAAGCAGAAGCGATGGAAGCACAAGGCCACGCAGGCTGCGTTGCTGATTTCTGCCAGGCAGATGGGGCACAGGCTGCCCTCTGATGCCCCCGACTGCCCTGCCTGTGGCAGCTGGCTCCCGCTGGCCCTCAGGGCAGAGCCGCTCTGCTCCGGAGCTTCCTCGGCAGCCGATCCCATGTCCTGCAAAGACAGACGTGCAACGTGCCTGAGCTTTCCTCGCGCTAGGAAGAGAAAAGCAGAGAAAACCCAAGCAGGCGGTGGGAGAGGGGAGGTGAGGGCCTCCCAAAGGGTCCCCCGGAGGGCTGAAAAGCAGCAGCTGCAGCAGCAGCCCTGTGGGGCAGCCAGCCCCATGGGCTGCCCTCCACACCTGCCCCCTCGCCTCCCCCAGGCACGCTGCCCGCCAGTGCCAGACCCCTGCCCCAGTTGCCAGACGACCAGCACGGTTTGAGCTAGCGGGGGGTACCTGAAGGAGGAGGTGCTCAGGGAAGACAGAAGAACTCGCTGGGAGTCTTCAGCGCGGCCCGCAGCCCGGGAACAGCCTCTGGGTGGGGCCCCCAGCACCCCGCAGCCGGGCAGTGGGGAGAGGAGCACGGGAAGGGGCGGCCTGAGCTCAGCGCCCAGAGCTGCTGCTCTCCTCAAGGCCGAGACTCAAGCCCAAGCCCAGGATCCTGCTCAAGCATGCACGTCGTGCTTGTGCGCCGCAGGAAGCCTGAGCAAAATGCGCCGGGACAGAGATGGGGGCTGCTAAAGAGCAGTGAGGTCACGGGCAGTCACAGGTGCTCCATGGTGACATCACAGGGGTCTCTGGGGCTGCCCTAACTTCCGCCCAGTGAGGACGACAAATGCCCCAAGGGGAGAAAGCCCCTGCTTAACAGGACATTGGCCATCTTCACGTGGCCTTGCCTGGGGCTGGGGCTTTACCTCGGGCTAGTCTGGTCCTGCGATGAGAGGCTGGTGCGCCCGAGCACCAGGGCCCGGCAAAGGGCAGCCCAGCAATGTAGACGGGCAACCTTGCTGACCTCCTTGGAGCAAACAGACTGCCCTGCCTTGGCTCCTCCGAGGGCTGCTGGGGGAGCAGGACCCACCCCGTGTCACCGGTGGGAATGCCCCAGAGATGACAGAATGGTTGAGCTTGCCAGGGACCTCTGGAGATCATCTGGCCCAAGCCCCTTGCTCAAGCAGGGACACCTAGAGCTACTTTCCCAAGACAGTGTCCTGACAGATTTTGAGGATGTCAAGGATGGTAACTTCACAACCTCCCTGGGTAATCTGTTCCCATGCTCATTCACTCTCGCAAGGAAAAAATGTTTCACGTTGCTCAAGAGGATGCTCCTGTGTTTCCATTTCTGCCCTAATTGTCCACTGAATAGTCTGGGTCTGTCATCTTTCTATCCTCCCTGCAATGAGAATTAGATCAATGGATTTCCCCAAGATTTCTCCAGGCTGAAAACTCCCAGCTCTCTCAGTCTTTCCTCTTATGGGAGATGCTTGAGTCCCTTCATCATCTTAGTGGCCCCTCTCTGGACTTTCTCCACTAGCTGCACCTCTCTGGGGATCCCAGAACTGGACATGCTGCCCCAGAGGTGGCCTCACCAGTGTTGAGGATAGAGGAAAGATCACCTTCCTCAACCTGCTGGCAACAGTCCTCCTAATGCAGTCCAGGATACTGCTGGCCTTCTTTGAGTCAAGAACACATTTCTGTCTTATGTTCAAACTTGTGTCCACCAAGTTCCCCAGATCCTTTTCTTCAGAGCTGAGATGGGTCACCCACAAAAATGCTGTGCAGGGGTATGGCGGGCTGATAGGGCTAGCTGCCTCGAGGGCTGGGGGAGACTTTGCAGGATGCAGGGCAAGATCATTTGGGGTTGCACAGATGTTACGAGGGGATGTTGTTCAGAGGCTTGTGGAAATGTGTGACACTTGTCACAGGATGTCTTGGGGAGGGCCCAAATGTGGGAGGAATGGGATGGGGCCCGCTGGATGGGGGAGGAAGCAGTGTGGGAAGAGAAGGGTAATCATAGGCTCATAGGAAAATTCAGGTTGGAAAGGACACCCGGAGGTCCCCAGTGCAACTGTCTCCTCAAAGCAGCATCACTGAGGAGGTCAGACCAAACCTCCAAGGAGGTAGACTGCACAGCCTCTCTCGGCAACCTGCTCCACTCTGGACTGTCCCCATCGGGAAAAAGTTTCCCTTTATATCCAGTCTGAACTCATCTTATTTCAACATATGCCCACTGTCTCTCATGTTGAGGGCCTGCCTCTGTCTTCCCCTGTGCAAGGTCATAGGTAGGAGAAGGCTGTTCTAAATTTCCCCCAAAGCCTTCTCTTCTCCAGGCAGAACCAGCTCCACCCCTGAGGCTCTCCTTGCAGAGCACATGCTCCAGTTTCCTGAGCATCCTGCTCAGCCTCTGCTGGGCTCGCTTAAACCTGGCATCATCTTTCCTGGACTGCAAACCCCAAACCAGAGGACACAGTATCCAGGCATGGTCTCAGATGCATGGAATTGAGGGGATCGACATGTCCCTCCATCTCCTGGCTGTGCTCTTACTCCTACAGCACCGCATGCTGCTGGCCGTCACTGCTACCAGCCCCAGGGTGGCTCCTGTGCTGTTCACTGTCCCCAAAGCCCTGGGGACTGTTTTGCAAAGCTGCTGCCCACACAGGCACTCTCTGCCTTGCACAGAAAGAAAGTTTATGTTGTTGAGGTGTTTGAGGACTTATTCCAAGATTTGGCAGTCTTCTCAACAATGTCTTTTCAAAAAGCTTGGACAAGAATAACCTTCAGATTTATGGGTTCTGTATAAGCTATGATAGCATCTTTAGATTATAATGATAGGATAACTGACATAGGAAGGCATCTTTCACAATCATCTAGTCCAACCCTTTCTTAAAGTAAGACTTACTTCTGCATCTTACTATGTATGTTACTCAGGGCCTTGTTCAGCCGAGTTTTGACTGTCTCCAATGATGGACTGTCCTTAGTCTTTCTTTTCTCTTTTTTTCCTAAGTTTCCTTTATCTATCCTGGGCTGTGTGAAAAGCAGTGTGACCAGCAGGTCAAGGGAGGTGATTCTGCCCCTCTACTCCACTCTCGTGAGACCTCACCTGGAGTACTATGTCCAGCTCTGGGGTCCCCAATACAAGAAAGACATGAACCTGTTGGAGCAAGTCCAGAGGAGGGCCACAAAGACAATGAGAGGGCTGGAGCACCTCTCCTATGAAGACAGGCTGAGAGAGTTGGGGTTGTTCAGCCTGGAGAAGAGAAGGCTCCAGGGACACTTTATAGCAGCCTTCCAGTACCTGAAGGAGCCTTAGAAATTCAGTGAGAATCTGTGCGATGAATGAGTAACTCTTTAATATTAGATCATACTCAAATAAGACATTCTCTCTTTATAGCACAAATTCTCCAGAAACTTGTCTGTCATCATTGCTTTTTGTGTATGAACTCAGAAGGTGGTGGAACTGATACAGTACAACAAATTCTAATGCTATAGTAACATTAACTCCCAAAACTTATTTTTGCTTCACCTTTTCCATTTCTTAAGAAAACTTTAAGCTTCTTTTGACTGTACCGAAGTGCCTATGCCATAGGGATTTCCTCCATTTATAAATCATATTGTATGCTTACTGGGATTTAATACAGGAACTAATGTGTTTAAGATCCATACAGTTGTTTCTAGACCTACTGCATTCTGAAGTAATGGATCTGAAAGAAGATATTTGTAGAAAACGATTAATGGTAATTTCTAAAGACATTTCAAACATATTGAGGGATTTCCTTTTATTTATTCTAAGTCTGTAATAGTGGTACAAGGCAGCTTGGTTTATAAGGAGATGAAGCTTTGTAATAGAAAGAACTACAAATTCTTTCAAAGGAGGTAATCCTTTAGTAATGCATCTTCAGTATTAGCATACGGGTACACTGACACATCACCCCTTTTTCACCTGGAAGACAGTGCATTGTACTTAAGGGGAAAGCTGATGATTAAAGCACAGCGGAGCACATATATCTATCAGGAAGTTAAAATTAAGATGTTGTGACATTTAAATGAGCATGAAGTAATTTCGTGTGGATCTTATGATAGGCCCTGGTGTATTTGAATCACCTGAAACCTTTTCAATGGTAACAAAAGAATGCATAAACATTTTATATCTACCTTTAGTAGAGTTATTACAAATAATGAGACTGTTGTACATGATTTAGCAACGATATAAAGCCCACAGCACTCTATATCCTGTGTGCAAAATGACTATGGATAACATAGTAGTTTCCTTTTTGAGTCTTTTTATTTGTCTTGCTTTGAGAGACTAAGCATAAATTAGAAATAGCGATAGTGAAGACTTACTGCCCCCAGGTGTCCGTATGAGGATTCATTTGATTAGGAGGCAGCAATATCCTTCAAGGAAATATCCTCCTCTTTCTGTCAAAAGAATCGTATTCTACACTTTTATCTTAGGTATTCAAAGACTTTCACTTTGTTTTAGGATGTACAGTATTGTTGTGCGAGTCAGAAATAATTAAGATCATGACTCAGGCACTGACCAAATGCCTAAGCTGACTTTTTCTCAAGAAGCATTTGGTTTCTCTTTTAATTGGGAATGGGCAAACTTTGAATACATAATCTGCATACAGCTAATGGTTTTGAACAAATCAAATCAGATCTTACCCAGCTTACTTACAGTCACTCACAGAACAAAACTGGGTGTAACTGTCAGAGGAGAAACAGAGTGAAACAGGAAAACAACAATGAAGGAAGCATGATTTACATTCCCAGGAGCACCGTAAAAAAAAAAAAAAAGAAAAAGCCAAAACATGGGAAAGAAGGTATGATTCACTAGAGGCTAGAGGAGTAATGGGAACTACTTATACAGTGGAACCACTGGAGAATTAATGCTTTATGTTCCTTATTCTGCATATTCATCGAGTTAATTCTCTGAACATGATGCTCTCTGAATTTCCTATGTGATATATGGGTCACTGAGCAGGGAAGTGCTACTGTGTGACTGAAGCAGGTGGGCTTCCAGTGGGATCCTGTGCTCTCTGGAAGGCTTGTGAACAGGTAGATTTTAACAGCACTTGACCTTCACTACCTCATGACTCTTCCCCTATCATCTGGAGGCACATCTGTTGTATTTCAGCGCGCCAGCAGTCTGTCCCACCTTGTGTGGTATATTACAGGTTAGTAAGCTGAAATGCCTTTGCCTGCACTCATGCTCATGCTCATAGACCCCACTAATTACTCAAGTAACAGAGGCTTGTGCTGTAAGTTCCCTGCCAGTCCCACCTTGATAAAAAAACATCAGACCAGGATAGCATTTTCTTAATATACATGTTTATTTATTTAAAATAACAAAAGCATACATGTGTAATTCTATTCCAGATTACTTTAGAACAAGCTGTTTATGATGCTTGCAAGATAGCCCAGCTGGCCCAGGAATTGAATGGACAGGTGTAATTTTGCAGGAAGCTGTGATACATCAGGTGGCATTCTACCCTTGTCATATATAAAACCTAATATATTCACCAGTATAAGATAGGGAGCCATACATAATTCGCTGGTTTTTTTGGATGATAGATTAATCCATGCTCTTTAACATTTGCAGTTACTAAAGATTTAGATATTTTAAGGTTGGGTAACTATTAAACCATGTTTCCTATCCTACAAGAACATGTTACTCTGACTATGATCCTGTCTGCAAAATTTGTAGTATTTGTCATAGTGACCTGACTGAATTACACATGGAGTGTTTACACTCTAGCAATGTATTGGTAGTTTCAAATGGGTACAATAGGCTTAGTTAATCCTTAACTAGACTATTAAGATACCTTTCATAAAAGCTGTGCTATATTCATTCTAGAAGTATTTCCACTTAAAAAAAATCCTTAAATCTGTCCTGTATAGGGCTGATTTGTGATTTCCCTGGGATGAAAGGTACTGCCCATACTGAAGATTTTATTCCCTAGTATCTCTAAATGTAAATAAGAAATGATACATACATATTTAATATTAGATGAGAAAAGCAAAGGCAGTAAGGTTAGTAGAGGATAAATCCCTACCTTTAAATTTTTAAAATGAGAGAAACAAAAAGAAACTCTATATTGATGAAATACAGTATTAGAGCTCCAATGCCTTTACTTGCCAGCACTTTTCTGCTTTCATCATCCAATTCAGAACTTCTGTAGCTCTTTTCAAGTGCACAAAATTAAAGGTTTAGCATTAAAAATACAACCCAACAGATTATACAAGTGCCTTTTATGAAGTTCACAGAATCACAGAATTATTGAGGTTGGAAGACACCTCTGGAGGTCATCTCGACCAATCCCCTTGCTCAAGCAGGGACACCTAGAGCCATTTTTCTGGACCATGTCCACACAGCTTTTCAGGATCTCCAAGGATGGAAACTTCACAACGTCCCTGGGCAATCTGTTCCCATGCTTATTCACCCTCACAGGGAAAAACTGTTTCCTGATGTTCAGGAGGACACTCCTGTGTTTCAGTTTGTGCCCGTTACCTCCTGCCATGTCAGTGTACACCACTGGACAAAGTGTGGCTCAGTTGTCTTCATGCCCTCCCTTCAGCTCTTTGTACAGCTTGATGAGGTCTTCCCTGAGCCTTCTTTTCCATAGGCTGAACAGTTCCAGCTCTCTCAGCCTTTTCTCTTACAGGAGATGCTCCAGTCCCTTCATCACCTTAGTGGCCCTTCTCTGGACTCTCTCCAATAGCTCTATCTCTCTCTTGTACAGGGGATCCCCAAACTGGACATGCTGCTCCAGACATGGCCTCACCATGCTGAGGAGAGTGTAAGGATCACCTCCCTTGATGTGTGGTTAAGACTCCTCCCAATGCACCCACTAGGTTACCAGTGGCTGCTTTTGCCACGAGGGCACATTGCTGGCTCATAACTCAATTCTGTGTATACCAGGATCCCCAGGTACTTTTCTGCAAAGCTGCTTTCCAGCTCTTAGGCCCCTAGCATACATGAGGCATTGTTCCTCCCCAGGTATAGGGCTTTGCACTGCCTTTGTTGAATTTCTTGAGGTTTGTGTCAGCCCATTTCTCCAGCCTGTCAAGGTCGCTCTGGATGGCACCACAGCCCTCCGGTGATCAGCCACTTCTCCCAGTTTTGTATCATCAGAACACTTGCTGAGGGTACACCCTGCACCATCATCCAGATTATTAATGAAGATGTTGAATGGCATCAGACCCACTGTTGACCCCTGGGGTACACTGCTAGTTACTGGCCTCCAACTAGACTTCATGCCACTGATCACAATCCCCTGGGCCCATCCATTCAGATAGTTTTCAATCCACCTTGCTGTCTGCTCATCTATCCCATAGTTCAGCAGCTTCTTTATGAGGATCTTGTGGGAGACAGTCTTAAAAGCCTTACTGAAGCCTAGGTAGTTAAATGGGCAATATCCACTGCTCTCCACATACCTACCAAGCCAGTCATTTCATCACAGGTTATCAGATTGATGAAGCACGACTACTTCTTTGTGAATCCATGCTGACTAGTCCTGATCAGCTTCTTGTTTGTGTGCCTGGAAATGGCTTCCAAGTTTTGTTATTCCATCACCTTCTGAAGTGTTCTCAGGAGTTGTTGAAGTAAACATAATCTAAAGACTGATGTATATCTGGGATAAAAAACTTGCATACAATAGCTAAATTTTACCATAATTTAAATGTGGTGAAGTTGCGCTGAAAACAAAAACCCTAGTCTCTAGCAGGTAGTCTCAAGTGTTGTCACACGTATTAGTAAAAAAAAATAAAACCCTAATTGTTTATGTCTAGCTACCTTGCCATACCAGATGAATAACTTTGCCAAATGGGCTTTCTTCTAAGGGTTCCAGCACTGTTTAAGATAATGCAGGCCTACTGGTTATGCACAAGAGCAGCTGTTTGGAACGTTTGTTACAGACAGCAGGTGCTGTCCATCTGGAGGCTGCTGGGGAATGGCAGATCGACCATCCTTGGATGGCCTCACAGGAGTCAGCTGCAGTTTCTGTGGATGAAAAGCAGTGAAGGGATCTTCTCACAGCATGTCAGCCGGCCTTCACCCATACCCACTCCCCAGTGGGCTCTCTACTTTGGCTGCTTTTACATTCTGTGAGCTCTGTGGTATAGAGCAAATTTAATTGTAGAATGGTATTAGGGATCAGTGACAGCTCTTTCCATGATTCATTACAGACACTGGAAATATGATAACAGGCTTGTAGAAAGATGTGTGATCTCTCACAAATTCTATTGTTATTTAGCTGTATATTGTACAGAAAGAACTGCATTGGAAGACTAAGGCAGTTGCCCACTCCTTGTTTTTCCTTCATATATGTGTATATTATATACCTTCAGGATATTGTACATCTAAGCAGGCATTAGGAATAGGCCTTTAAGTCTTATCACAGTATTTAACAAATTAAATTGAGTCATTTACCCTCCCTATCTTTCCACCGGGAATTCTGGAAAATGCCCAGTGCACATATTATGCTTTTTTTTTTTTTTTCCTCTGCACAGAAGCAATGAATTTTTACATTTTGCATGCATCAGACTAGATACAGAAACTAAATCAGCATAGTTTTGCTGACTGAACTAGAGATCTGCTGGTGACTTCTGTGTGAATGAGTGTGTGCATTCACTCGTGAAGTTTCCAATATTTGCACATGCAAAAGTTAAAATTTATTTTCTGGTTTTTTGGCAATTGGTTTGAGATGTTAAGGAATCTTGAAGTCAGAATTACACAATCTACTGATGTTTTGTTGAAATGATTTAGAAGACAACCTTGTCCTCAGCAAGATGGCTGAGTGGATTAATAAAAACTTATTCCAGTGATACAGAACAGAACATATAGATAAATTTAAATATACATCAGTTTGTCCTTTGTGTGTAAATAAAGAAATTAATCAGCTAAAAAAAAGAGAATTAGGAACATAACAGATCAATGTACCTCTAAGAGACTTTGTGTGCTTATGAAATACCTGATTTTGACTTGATCATTTTTTTATTTAGCGCAATTATGTTCACAGTAATTGCTTCTCTTACTGAGTTTGCCACCAGTACCAATTGCATGTTACAATATGTAATATTTTTAAGCACAGTTTTGGGAGATTTTTTTCACTTACTTTAAAATAACTTAAAAATATTAGTATCTTTAGTAAACATGATTGTGAGATAAAGAGAAATATCATCTAGAGACTATGTGAATTTGTGACCAAGCTTTCTTAGTATTAGGTGAATATCTCAGAATACTCGTGTGAGTATGTGAGGCTTTTTTTAAAAACAGAGTCATACTTCCTTATTTCTCTTGAATTTATATCTAACCTGGTTTATTCAGAGTCGATCTTTGCCTTTTCTACAGCTTTGTTGTCACTTGATCTGAAATCATTCCTCCTCTTTTTTACTTCCAAGATCCCAGATCTTTTAGTCCATATGTGTGCACCTTCACACTTTATATTACAACTTTTTTTTACTCCATTTCTAAAGATCACCCAGTTCTTCTCTATTTCAGAAATATTTGTAGTTATGCTATCTTTCCAGACAAAATCTTCCACCTTTGACAGTTTATTTCAGTATTGATGTTTTTAGCAGAAACTTCAGCCTGTTTACATTTGAGCATTAACCTATCCAGTGTACATCATGTTCATTTTATCACAGGCTATTACTACAATTAATTACAAAGTAATTGTATCTTGTCTCCTATCAGACAAACCCTTTCAATATAAATTGCATTGCATGATACAATTTTGTCTCTGAATAAATAAAAGCACTGCTCACACTAGACTATTTACCTATTGCTTATTGTAGAGAAACTACGGATGGGAAAATCTTCACTTGTTATAAAACAATTGATTTGCCCATGATGTAGCTAAACTTCTTTCTGAAAGGGGCCTCTTATTTCATTTGTTCATGGTAAGAAGTGTCTTTGCAAGAACATTTAATCATCAGTAATCTTCTTCCAAGATTTCTTACCTCATCATCTTATACTTCCTAACAAAAGAGTCCTATTAAAACATTTTGTTCTGCAGAACTAGCAGACGTGTTCCTGGTACATTGTAGCTCTTTCTTAGAAAACACGCAAAAAAATGACTCAATTTCTATAGCTCATCAGCTTTTAAACAGGTCTTTAATTTGAAGTAGTTACTTCTGCTTTTGAGCTTGAGTCACACAGAAGTTCTAAAAGAGATACAGAAAAAAATATAAATGTCTAAACAATTTACTATCCTTGGTACAGAATTATGAGGAAAGAGAATTTGAAAATTAACCCATGGGGGTTTTTTGTTTCTGCAAAGAGCATGAAAGCCTTGTCTCTCCCATAAAGCATATTAAACTAACCTTCATTTTAAAATGAATTTTAAAGAAAATTGAAAAATAAGATTACAAAGAAGACTAAAGCATTATGTTTACATTCCTTATTATATACCTTCTCTACTAACTTTCAATCAGTGCATGAACTATGTGGTATCCTAATGACTCAGTAGGCATATATAAAGAAAGAACTCTGACATAATCCCTTCTAGGGAGGAAAGACTTCTGTCCTGGTTAGATGAACTTGATAAGAGACAATATATACCATAGATAGAACACAATTTTCAACTTAGTTACTATTTTTTTGCCCACCATTCCCACAAATGATCAAGAAAATTATGATGCATTAGACCTTGTCCTTTATTGCTCTTGATAAGGTTATTGGTACTTTTACTCCATGCTTGTCTTGGTTTAGCGTATTTTAGTTTAGGAAAGCAAAAGAGAAACAGTCAAAGTAAATCGCTATTTAGTAGTCTTATATGAATCATTCAAAATCATTTGAGGCCTTAAAAAGCCTATAATCTTATAACACAGGTTATCAAACAGTATTTCTTTCTCAAAATAAATAACTGTTCGAGAACCAGAGAAGATACAACATGTATAGCTTTTTGCCTTAATATCTTTTTTTTTTTCCATTGAGAAAGTAGTAAATCCTAGCTTAACAGCAAATGCTGAGGGGAGCAAAGAAGAAACGGTATGAAGACTGAGTAGCAATTTCCCAGGATACACGCCCAATGTTTCATAACTAAAGGTCTGTCTGATTCAGATATAGTATCTTGATGTATTTTTCTTGAAAAAATATTTGTTCAGCTATTACAGATCCTGCATAAGCTTTTAGCACCTACAGCATCTTGCATCAGGAAGTTTGAAAGCTCAACTACAATTATGGAATGACTCTAATTTTGATACTGGAAGAGACTACAAACAGTTGTTCTGTATTTGCTGCCTTTATGCCACTCACAATTCACATTTCACGCACAGGTCTCCAGCAAATCCTTCTAATAGTCACTTCTGAACTGAAGAACCATAGTGTAAATACTTTCTACTGTCAGAAATCCAGGAATGGGTATACCAGGGATGACTAAGTAGACTAAAACTCTCCAGCCTATGGACAGCATATGGTGGGTTTGTGAAATCATGAGAGAGGGTGAGTAAGGAATGATTGTACATTTTGTTTTCCAATGTACCGGAGAGGAAACATTGAATTAAGCTATTGTGGAAAGGCTGAAAACAAACAAAAGGAGGTGGTCTTTTGCATAATGTTCAGATAAACTATGGGATTTAACTACCATGAGCTGCTGTGGGCAGTGAAAGTTTGCATGGATTCAAAAAACTTATGAACAAAACAATGGGGAGAAAATCCCTTGCAAGCTATGAATACAGAGAGATCGCATTCGGTCAGTAAGCCCTAGACCTGCATGTTTTTGAAGGTTGCATGAGCATTTGGAAAAAGTACTGTATGCTCATTCTTTTCTAATTTTCCTCCTTAGAAGTCCACTATGGTCAGCTATCAGAGCATGTATAATGGGTTACATGGACCTCTGATCTATGCAGCCCTTTGGATCAGCACTCTCATGATTTTAGTTTGGCATCATTGTGGTTTCTTCTGGCTTTACTTTCTGTAAGCTTTTGCTGAAATTAAGAAAACATGAAAACTCAGATTAGCATCATAGTCTTTTATCAGAGACATCTAGGATGACAATTACCTTCTAAAGATTGCAGAGTCGGTTTGGTCTGTTGACCCATAAAATGGGCATACTCTTCTAGCTGATGTGGGAGCTGCCAGCACAGTTAATTTGAGGTCTTTTAACTGAAAAATCCCTTTAGCAACATGTGCTCCTCTCTCTACCAGGTCACTTGCCTGTGAAGCATGGATGCTGACAGTAATATCTTTGATACAAAACTGCCCTTCGGAATTACTGCAGCAAACATTGCTGTTTCCTATAATGAAAATTTTCCACACTAGAATGTCTCATCTGGCAAATACAGCTCAAATACAGCTTGCTGTAGTCGTTATTTCTTCCAAGACTTTAAAATTAATGGGACGCATTTTAACTTATCTATAGGTCTAGCAAGAACTAGAATGCGTATCCAAACACAGATGCTGGTTTCTCGATATACAGAAAAATTCCTTTTCTTTCTGCACATCTAATTGTATTATTTCTTAGGTTTTACTATATAACAATGTAAGTATGAGTCTTTTTTCAGCTTTATCCTTCTACAAAATTATTTCCTTAATATTTTCAATTCCAGCTGTCTTGGTCAGATAGAAAATTATATTTGTAAAATACTGTGAAGCCATCAAGTAGATTTTGTCATATTATGTCTTCTTAAAACTGCAATTTTTTATGGTGATTCCTCCAGTGCAGGTATTAAGTATAACTCAGGAGGTTAACATTTTTAAGGATTGTTTCATTGTTCATTTTAAAATAGATATCTGATGCTGTAACAATAGTTCGTACTCTGAGTGTAGCAGATCCAGGCCAGAGAGGAGAGGATGATTGTGTTGGGTTTTGTGTGGCAAGGTTTTGGTAGCGGGAGGGGCTACAGGGGTGGCTTCTGTGAGAAGTTGCTAGAAGCTCCCCGTGTCTGATAGAGCCAATGCCAACCGGCTCCAAGATGGATCCGCCCCTGGCCAGGGCCAAGCCAATCAGCGCCTCTGTGATAACATATTTAAGAAGGAAAACAAAAGAGTTAAAAAAAGCTTTTGCAACCAGAGAGAGGAGCGAGAAGGTGTAAGAAACTCTGCAGACACCAAGGTCAGTGAGGAAGGAGGGGGAGGAGGCGCTCCAGACACCAGAGCAAAGATCCCCCAGCAGCCCGTGGTGAAAACCATGGTGAGGCAGGCTGTCCCCTGCAGCCCATGGAGGAAGGATGAGGGGGTGTAGAGATTCCACCTGCAGCCCGTGGAGGACCCCATGTTGGAGCAGGTGGAGGCACCTGAAGGAGGCTGTGGCCTGTGGGAAGCCCATGCTGGAGCAAGTCCGGGCCGGACCGGTAGACCCGTGAAGAGGGGAGCCCACGCCAGGGCAGGTTTGCTGGCAGGACTTGTGACCCTGTGGGGGGGGACCCCACGCTGGAGCAGTTTGCTCCTGAAGGTCTGCACCCTGTGGGAGAGACTATGCTGGAGCGGTTTGTGAAGGACTGTAGCCCGTGGGAGGGACTCCATGTTGGAGCAGGGGAATGTTGAGAGGAGTCTTCCCCCTGAGGACAAAGAAGTGGCAGAGACAATGTGTGCTGAACTGACCGCAACCCCCATTCCCTGCCCCCTTGTGCCGCTGAGGGGGGAGGAGGTTGAAGCCGGGAGTGAAGTTGAGCCCGAGAAGATGGGAGGGGTGGGGGGAGGTGTTTTAAGACTTGATTGTATTTTCTTATTGCTCTACTCTGTTTTGCCTAGTAATAAATTAGATGAATCTCCTCTCTACATTCAGTCTGTTTTGCTCGTGACGGTAATTGGTGAGTGATCTCCCCCTGTCCTTATCTCGACCCAAGCCTGTTGTTAGACTTCTCCTCTCCCATCCCGCTGGGGGAGGGGTGAGTGAGCGGCCGCGTGGCACCCAGCTACCGGCTGGGCCTAAACCACGACAATGATAATGTCCAAATTGGCACTCCAAAAACTGGGATTTGTGTTGAGAATGACACAGTATATCTTGATGTTCTGAGTTCCCTAAGAAACAAAGTTCTGTATTACAGACAAGGTTTAAAATTATAAAATTAACTTTTTCTATGAAGGTAAAGGTTAAGAATGTCATTCCTCATTATAGGGCTAGAGTATATGGAGACTCCTTTGACTTGTATCTATCATCTTCGTTTCTACCTTTGTGCATAGAGAAGCAGACAGGTCTATATATCATGCTTTAACCCAGAACTCCTCTTTTACTTCTCCCTAAACTTGTATGAGCCTTCTAACCAGCCACAGTGGCCAGGGACAGAGACGTCACACGCTAATGAGCAGGACACAGCCTTTGCTCATAGTTGCACTTCTGTCATGTCTCAGCACACCTCCACTACAACGTACACAATAGCACTTCTAGCTGTTACTACTGCTACTGGCTTTGTTACAAAGGTGCAGTCAGCAGTTTGAGCCTACCTGGAAGCTTAGACCTACAGGAGGGTTTGGTAGCAGTGGCACTGGATGTTGCAATGTCTCCTTTTTAGCATTGACATTACATACCTCAAAAGAAATTTACAGAAAAATTCACCATGCTGAGTTAGGACACACCTGCACCCCATAGGACATATTAAGCTTTCTAGTAGGAAAGACTGAAGACAGTGGTACTTGGAAACTTTCTGCTAACATATTCAAAATGCATAACTGCAAGAACTGTCTCTGAGATGAACTCAGACATCCATATAAACTAAGCTGATTTGTTTAATTTGGGCAGAAGCAAATTAGGATAAAGGAACCTTTGCCTTTGGGAACTGACACTGTCCACAGCCTAATTCTGCTTCCTGACCTGTAAAAAGACATATCTGTTCTTACTGCCCTGTCTACACTGAAATAATATAAACTTTCCCAAGGAGACAAAACTCCAGTTTTGAAAGACTGGAAAAGATAATGGCAAAATGGAAGCACAAACATCTTAAAAAGAGACAGACAATTTGATCTGTAAACTTAGAAATTTTCTATCTGAACCCTTTTTTATGAAGTTAATCTGTCAGCTGATCTGGTTTCTTCAGTTCTGCAGTCAAAAAATAATGTCCTTGTTCTGATATTTCAACTTTCTATCTCAGTTTGTCCTTTCTAGATTCATTTGTTTGGATTGAGAAAGCTATCAATCATGCAGCTTAATCAATGTATGCTACTCCTTGCAGCTGTTAGCACTATCCGAAGTGAGTGTCATGCATATTAATGTTGTAATTTTATTAAATCTTTTGAACAAATAATATGATACCTGATGGGACACTGAGGAAGAGAATATCAGACATCAGGACTAATAAGTGAGAGTGGTTTATACTACAGAATGATAATGAAAGTCCTTTAATCATTGTCCCATTTCTGTTTCCTCATGGACAAACAACAGTACGAAAAAAACCCTCAAGCCTATGAGTAACTTCAGCTTCTCGTCAATAAATTATTACCAACTTGATATTTCCCTCTTTAATTGCTGATGCATCATGTAAAATATTAATTACTGTTCCTGCATATTAGGCTGGACAGTTGGGAGTCCCTTACAAACATAATGTGATAAGATTTAAGTCATTTTGAAAAGGCATCTCTGGGGATGTGGGGAAGTTTTTCTGAACTGCTGGTAAATTGGAGAAGACAGTAGACATTAGAGTGATTTCATTGGTTAAGTCAGCAGGGAGAGGTGGCTTGCAGGCTGCACGCTAATATCTATGCTGCCTTCAGGTCTGTCAGCTGAAATTAATGACTCACTGCAAACTAGAAAGGACTGTTTTCTGTGAGCTGCTAGGGGATAAAACAGCTTTGCAAGGTCACATTCTGTGCACACTGTGTTCCTCATTAACCTCCGCCTGGCCCAATCATCAGTGAAAAACAAAATCCCAGTGTAGACATATGATAAAAGGCAGTAATATACACTTATATGTGGGAGACTAACAGGAGGTAAGCAAGCTTACTCTATGAACAACCTAGCTAGATAAGACTGCAGCAGAGCAATCCTGGGTTTTAGTGGAATTAAAGGAAGAAAAATATCAATATATTCCATACCTAAGAACAAAGTATGGTCCTATGATGTTCACATTATAACATGCATTTCTTTTTTTAAAAACACAGATTTCATATGCATTTTAACTTGCTTTATTAATTTTCCATTGTCCATCAATATTAGCCATAAAGAAAAGTTTTCTTTATCTAAAATGATAGACATCTAAATTACCTAAATTGTCAAGACAACAAGTTTTATTTTCTTAATTTTTTTTGGTCCATTTAGACTGCTAAAAGAGAGTTTGTAATGGGAGGAAAGATAAGAAGAGCAGAGATTTCAGATTCTTTGACAGAAGAGAGTATATTTTGACCTTTAGCCAGGATACTCGGCCCAAACCAAGTCAAAAGCTGCGTTCAAAAAAGCACTATGTTGTGTCTTCATTCCTTTCAGAAACTTAAACTTGGTGTTACATTTCTCCAGATAGCAAAAGAATTATTTCTTTTGAGGCGCTGAGAAGAAAACACATAAAGCAAACTTCAAAAAAATTCCACAAACATTTTAGAACTAAAGATATTGCAGACTAAATAAAAGCTTGCATAAAGCTAAAATAATCAAGATTTATTTCAAATAATAACACATGCTTAGTCAATACTGCACAAAATCTATATTGTTCACATGATATAGATTGGCATACTGATTGTTTCAAATAACACAATCTTAGCCAATGAATTAGAAAATGTATATAGTTCACACGATACACATTGGTGTAACGATGCTACACTAGTTGTCAGAAAATTATGCCAGGCACTGTACAAACAGTAACACAGTCTGTTTTGCAGTGAGCGTACAGACAGCTGCGAAGTGGCCATGTTTTTGCAGCCCCTTGGAGCCACTATCTTTATCAGAAAAGAAGAAGCTCCTGAGAGTTCCTCAGGATTGTCTGGCTTTCTCATTTTACAGCCTCCCTGGTGGAATGCTATGGGGTCAAAATGCATTTTGATTATGCAAATATTTTTCAGATTTGACTTATTGTACCTTAAGAAATAGATACTGTAAATTAAGCTTGAGGTATTACATGATTCTCTCTGGAAGAATCAGGAGAATCTGATATTTAATTTACTGCATAAGGCTAAAGCTTTCCTTGTATTTTTTCCATCCTTTTACTATTTCCACAAAGCATTATTTAAGATAAATAGTGAATTACAAGACCTCTCTGCTATTGTCTCAATATAAGTATGAGCTAGAGAAAGAATTTGCCACTTTTATCACATTGGAAAGGAGCAAACATACTCAATGAACTTTGTTGTTGTTCCTAAATTGACATATAGGGAGCCATTTTGTTGTTACTTATCATAAAGAGTGAAAGCAGTGTTTCTGCATATATTGTATGGTATATGCTACATATTTTTGCTTTTATAGAACAAGCATGGTTGCCTAACGCTTTGTTAACTCCATTCTGGAAGGTCATGTCTTTCATATTAGTACAGCATGGTTAGCATGGTTAGCAACCATGGGTTATAATGTTGGAATAACACAATAGTGTTATTCACCATGATTCTAATTGGATCTGACAGGGAGAGTGTGTGACGGCTGTGCAGAAGGTGATTATCTAAAAACTGGTACTCCACAGAACATTTGCAAGAAAGTTTGCACAGATCTGGTATTCAATTTCCTTCTGAGTATCCATATTCCTTTTGCATAAAATCTGTGATGCTGGGAAACAGTTGTGGAAACAAGTGGAGTCTTGCTAGGGAAAAAGAGATCTACACCTTTTATGACTAAGTTGATGCTTCAGGCCTTGCATCCTTGTCCTTCCTTGTTTAAAAGGGCCAGTGAAGAAAAGATGGTCCAGATTCATCCCAGTGCTAACTTCCCTTGTAGTTTACAACAAACTAAAATGATTCAGAAAATTATTTGCACAGAAAGCAGTCTTATCTCCTGTGATGTGTGTGTTGCCGTTAGCAGTCTCTGAATGCTTGCAGAAAGCCAACTGAGTACTAAAATAGGTTTAGAAATTTGGGGACATTACATAATTCTCAGATTAGAAAACAGTAATATCCCTTAAAGGTATTAGAAAAAATAACAATTTGTCTCCAGTGAAGACAGGCTGAGACAGTTGGGGTTGTTCAGCCTGGAGAAGAGAAGGCTCCAGGGAGACCTTAGAGCAGCCTTCCTAAAGGAGGCCTACAGGAAAGCTGGAGAGGGACTTTTTACAAGGGATAAAGTGACAGGGCAATGGCTTTAAACTGAAGGAGGGTAGGTTCAGATTAGATAGGATGAAGAAATTCTTTACTGTTAGAGTGGTGAGGCACTGGAACAGGTTGCCCAGAGAAGCTGTGGAGGCCCCATCCCTGGAAGTGTTCAAGGCCAGGTTGGATGGGGCTTTGGGCAACGTGGTCTAGTGGAGGGTGTCCCTGCCCATGGCAGGGGGGTTGGAAGTAGATCATCTTCAAGGTCCCTTCCAACCCAAACCATTCTATGATTCTATGATCAATGGGCACACTTCAGCGTGAGTGCTGTTTTGCTGTTGGGAGGTCCGGCTGTGCGCGGCAGGCGGGTGGCTGCAGCCCCGGTGCTCAGAGCATCCCGGTGCTCAGAGCATCCCGGTGCTCAGGACAGCGCGGCTCCGGCGCCCGGGGAACGGCTGCCTCGCACGAGTCGCTGGGCTCTAATCACTGCTGGGCTCCGCACGCCGACACCCGCTCGTCCTTAACCCGAAGGGGCTGCAAACAACGGTGGGAAAGTGACACCTTCCGGCCAAAGGAGAGATTTGCACAACCCCCAAACCTCTAGCTCGGGTGGTGTAGGGATGGCGAGGGACTAATTATAGTCTCTCCTGCAGTCTCCGTTTGCTTTTAAAATATTGATGCCTAATTGCTTCCCACCGATATCATTGAACCTCCTAATGCTGGCAATCTTAGTGCTCTACTGCTGGCATTTGGCCACTGATGTTTTAGAACTGGGCTGAACTAAATAAATGAACTCTTGAGGAAAAACACTTTTTTCAAACATTTTTTGGTTAAAAAACCCACAACTGCTAATGAATATTCATTACCTAAGGGAACAGAGAGAATACTACATCTCTAGCGATGTATGGTAATTGTATCTTCATTACCTTGTCCTAATGCTGTGTGGCAAGCAAGTAAGTGCTCAGCATGACACCGACTGTACTTCCCATGCAACGTGGGGTTTCATAGATTCTGACACAGAGAGTAAATTCCAACATCTAATTTCTTTCACTGTCTGAAAATGGATGGACAGGTTAGCCTGCTGAATGTCTGAAGTGTTCCAGGATAATCTAGTTCAGATAACCTTTATATGATTCTTTCTACCTACTGAATTTACTGGAAGTTTTTAGAAAGTCACCATATGATTTCCCTGATTTAAATGTTCCCAATCTATATAGACATTGATGAATAGAATTGGTGGTGAAAGCAGACGGAATCGAATAATGGGGGGTTTTTGGTTCACTCCGCTGATGTGGCAATTCTGTACCATTAGATCAACCAAGACTTTATGAATTGTTGTAATGGAAAAATACCACTCTCTTAAAAATGGCCTTAACTCAGGCAGGTTGGTGATTTTCTTTAGACTACTGGACCTGAAGGTGTGACACCAGAAATGGGGACAATTAAATAGACTGCCACCTCACTTTTTCACAAGTAGGGTGGTTGTGGATGTCAGTGACAACAAAAAGACCAAAAAAAAAAAAATATCCCCCCAACAGAGAAGGAAAATCATTTAATTTTAGCAGTATCTTGATAGCCAAATAACAGACCTTGCTCATGCTCCTACTTAGGTGTGTTGGTGCTTTGCCATTGCCATTAATTTCAGTAAGGTGTACTTTACATACCGTCCCCCTTCAGGATCTTAAATTATTGACCAAACCACTGTACAGAAATGTCACTTCTTCTTAAAGGATTTTGTTCAAATGCTATGTTGACTGCTTCCAGAAATCTTTTCTGCTGTATTCTTCTCACCAATAATCATCATCTGCTCTCTTTCAGCAAAACCACTGCCCCTTGTCTCATCCTAGGCTGATTTTTTGTCTTTGGACCATGTTTCTGTGATTTTTCCATTCAGTGATGATGATGATGATGAGTAAGTCTTTATAATTATGTGGTATTGGATGGTTTCAGTGAGAAATTGGGTAACAACATGTGAAGGATGCAAGCAAAATTTCATCAGCTGTTTCTTCACCATCATTAGTGTTAAAGAAGTAACAAGGAATTTTACTTCAGTTACCAAGATTTGATAAACATGATACAGGATTTCCTTCATTGGTACTTTTCATTTAATTGTCCAACAGTTTAAACAATTTCCTGAGAAATTCACATCAAGTGTCATATCATGTTTCCTGACTGGCTTCACCCTGTCAAAGTAACTTCTCGGCTGGCTCACTTAGTCCCTGCAGTTTGGGGGTGCACAATTTGCTATGTAACCTTTTGCAGCATTCAGCATTATGCTACAGGAATTTCCTTTTCAGAAGCTGGGAGTCACCTGTTACTGAGACTCATGGCAAGCAGGGGCAAGCCATGAGAAGAGAAAGACCTGGTTTTCTTTACAAATGAATTGTTGTGTCTTTTTGACTATTGCAGAAATAGTTCTTCTCCAATTTCTCCACAATATTTTTTTTTTCTGGATAAATAAATTTAAACATAGGGTACCTTGGCCAGTGAAATCATTGGATTGACAAGTGAATCAATAGAGTTACACCACTCAGCTCCAAGCTTTAATTTATCTTTTGATGTCCAAGATCTGGTAAGCAACTGATGACCAAACACGTTGCACCAGTGCTTCCAGGTGCCTTGTCTGTGATTTGATTATAATCAGATAGGAAATCCCACATACAAGGTACATCTTCAAAGCGCTGTGCAACATGAGGTAATTTGCTTTTATGCATAATTTTATTAAAGGAAATTATAATTTTGAATTCCTATCTGTGGAGCACAAAATTATGAGAAGTTTATTTTGCTTGATTCCCCTCCACATATATAGATAATAATTTAGATCTTTTCTGTGCAGACTGACTGACAGAAAGGTATTTAGGAAATAGTACATTACAAGATGGACTGCAGATCGATCTCCCAGCTGGGCGCTAAACATAAAGTAGTTGTTTATATTTAATCTTTTGCTAAGGTCTGTGTAAGAGAGATGAAAAAGCAAGTAACAGGCTTAAATCTGCTCTATTACTGCTTCATCTTGGATGAAAAGTGATTAGTTCTAGAAATCCCCTAAATCTTGAAAACTACCAGTGGCAAATACAGATTATTTGAAAAAATGTAAAATCCCAAAAGAAGCATGTTTGCCTTACCTGTTGCCAAATATTGAATGACTTTTGCCTTAATGAATGATACATTTTACATTCAATATTTTTTGGGGGTGGGGGGAGGAATATTCATTGTTCTCATTGCTTAGACCTCTGGGGTTTTAACTGCTGTTAGTAATTTACTGTCAATTAACTCAGACAGCAAGTAGCTTGATAGGTTTATGAGAGTTATATAGGAAAAAAGAGATTTTTATGGTCTGTTTCAGGGCCAGAATTGGAAAGGAGGCTCTGCCTTGTAAGATGTTGGTGTACTGAGTCTGGCTGGGATGGAGTTAATGTCCTTCATAGCAGCCCATATAGTGCTGTCCTTCAAAACTATGTCTAAAACAGTGTTGATAACACAGCACTATTGTGGCCATTGCTGAACAGTGCTTGCACAACGTCAAGGCTTTCTCTTTCCCAATCTGCTCTTCCAGCGAGTAAACTCAGGGTGGGCAAGACGTGAGGAGGTTACCCAGCCAGAACAGCTGACCCAAACTGATCAAAGGGATATTACATCCCATATAGCATCCTTCTCACCACTAGAAGCTCAAGGAAAAGAGGAGGAAGGGGGGATATTTGTGATTATGGCATTTGTCTTCCCAAGCAGCTGTTACACATGCTGAGTCCCTGCTTCCCAGGCAGTGTTTGGACATCTGCCTGCCTGGCACGTAGTGAACGAATTCCTCTTTTTGCTTTGCTTGCAGGCACAGCTTTTGCTTCCCCTATTAAAGTGTCACTGTCCTGATCCAAGAGGCTTTTTGCCTTCCTTCTATTTCCTCCCTGTCTCACAGGAGAGTGGAGTGAGTGGGCAGCTGCGTGGGTGTTTGGTGTAGACTTTCGCGGCATGTACCCCTGATACAGCCCTTCTAACATAGGAAAGATAATTGAAGAAAAGAAAACCAATAGCATTTTAACTGTCTTTTCTGAAATAGTGTACCACTTATCATAGAATCACAGAATCATAGAATGGTTTGGGTTGGAAGGGACCTTGAAGATGATCTACTTCCAACCCCCCTGCCATGGGCAGGGACACCCTCCACTAGACCACGTTGCCCAAAGCCCCATCCAACCTGGCCTTGAACACTTCCAGGGATGGGGCCTCCACAGCTTCTCTGGGCAACCTGTTCCAGTGCCTCACCACTCTTAACAGTAAAGAATTTCTTCCTTATATCTAATCTAAATCGCAAAGAACACCAAAAGTATAAAGGGAATATGGGTGAAGAGTCATATTTACATCAGTAACAACAGTGGTGGCTTGATAAGATATATAAATAATGACTAGATGGTATTTTTCATTGGGAAAAATTTAAAAAATGGGCAAACTGTACCTCAGTTTCTCTCGATCTCAGGAGTCTTTTAGTCCTATGTGGTCACAAACACAATCCTGAAACAAACAAAACAGTATTATGTGGTTCTACCATAATTATTGCAGTATTAACCCGGAAGAAAGATAACAACCAAAAATTCAACATGTTTCTGTTAGATCACCAGGAAAGAGTATGAGAACATGGCAGGCACACAGTGATATGCTTCAAAGATATCTGTTGTGCTTTGAACCATCCTTGGATTAGACTGTCCTTGAGACAAAGACTCTAATCAGTATTTGATACTGGCAGAATTTTCATTTGTGAATTTACACAATTACTTCTTAAGCTTGTCTAATCTTTGATATTCACAAGATGCTGCAGCAGTTAGTTACCAGTTTAATGGCATCATGGGAAAAGTACAACCTAACGATATGTACATAAACTAGCTATTGTTTTGCTTTTATCAACTTTTGTTATCTGCCACTTAACCTTGGTTAAAATGTTATTCTGTTATTCTGAGAACTCATTTTCAGATTCATAGTTAAGAACTACCAGCAAATGTTCTCATCTCACTAAGCACCTTTTTTGCTTTTATTAATATGTTGAACAACATGGATCTTAGCATTGATCCCTGCTTACACTGTGAAAGTTGAACATTATTCATGTTTCCTTGTTTCTTGCTAAAGTAACTATTGGTCTATAATAGGTCTACTGCTTTTTCCCCTAGTCTTTTCAGACAGTGTTGGTATGGGACCTCGTCAAAAATTTTTTTGAAAATCCAAGTACACCATTTCACTCTTTCCATAAGCTTATTGATTCCTTCAGATAACTCCTACAGATTTGTGTGGTGACACTCCTCCTATGCTAACTCTTCCTCATTGTATCATCTATACTCATCTCTGCTGATTTTATTCTTTACTGACATATCAACCAATTTATCCATGAAGACCTGCTATCACCTGAAAGATTGCTTTCCAGATGCTTTCCAAACTTTAATTAATAATGAACAGGGCAGGCTCTGATCTGGAGGACAGGTTTTTCTTTATCTGACTCTTATGCGTCTCTCAGAAACAGATGTGCTTCCCAGATATCTTACCTGGTTTATTCATTCTTGCATTCCTGTGCTTGTCTGGTACCAGGAAGGAGAACTTTCTACAGGAAGTGGGCTTGAATTCACTACTAATGTCAGCATTTGCCATTCCTCTCCCTAGAAAGGCATCAAACATCTTCCATTTTTTTTTAGCATGCATCTTTGCCCATGCTTGTTCTCTCAGGCCCTCCTTGACATCCTGTCACTTCTGCCCCTCTGCCCACTTAAGGTGTCCTAAGGTCCACATTCAGTTTCTTCTCTTTTCCTGCAGGTTATGCTCTCTTGATTGCCCTACCTATCTGATGAGACAATGGCCAGCAGCATGGTTCAGTTGTAGCATGGTTTATCCATGCTGTGATCGATCAACATCACGGAGTATACTTTACACACATGTTTTTTGGGAGAGAGGTCACTAGGAGGACAAGATCAAAGGCATATCATTCAGCTTTTGTACAGGATATCTGTGATCTTGCAAAAGCATACATAAAATCTCTCTCGATTCAAAGGAAAAGTCAAATGATCCACTGTTGTTTTGTTTGTTTTTCTGTCACTCTACATACATATTACAACCATGATCTTAGAAAAGGACATTAGGATGTGCAAAGATAGCTTTTCCTAATGTACTGTTGTAACTGTCACCTAATGTATGGTGTAACTCTATATGCAGGATGTGACAGAAAAATTATTAGTCTGTCTAAGTTTGGTATCTATTTCGTCAAGTAGTGAACTGTCACATACCTTCTGCAGTAAAATTTTGCACAGAGCTGATTGCAGCACAGCAGCTAATAACAAACTTTTCCTTCTCTATAAAACCGCAGTTCTTCCCCTTATCCCCCCATTTTCTAGGATCTTTTCCTTTGCATGCAGGCTTTCCTTTGCGTGCAGTAAGATACAGTGCCATAAAGCAGCCCACAGATAACTTGACGTAACACCTACGCTCCTGTTGAATGACCAATGAGCATGTCATCCTTTACTGGGTCTGACATACACCATTATCAATACAAGCTGAAATAGCAGCTGATGTCATTCTTTCTAAAATGTGAGTTAGGACAAAGCTTGCTCTCCCTTCTCTGCACACACTTTTGCTACTTACTAGCAAAGCCAGAAAAGAGCCAAGCAGTGTAAAATTCTTCCAAAGGCATGGAAGTCTAAAGGGCTACAGGAAGCAACTCAGAATATTCATTAGTTCTTATGTCTGGCCTTTCAATAGCTGAGACTTGGTAGACATGAAAATCACCTGAACTGCTTTCAACCATAGTATCTTATTTCCTCATGATGGCATCTCAGGGTGCTATAGACACTCACGGTTCCTTGTGTCTAGCCTGACATAACAAACATCGATCAGGAAGCTAATTTCCCCAAGTTAACTGATCTGACAGAAATGCTTTTAGTTACTTCTCCAAAAGTAGGCTGTGTCAAATTGCATCATATTTCCAAAGTAATATCTATACATATTTGAATGGAAAGAAGCCACTAAGAACTCTACTTTTCTGAATTGGTGGTTATGCATCCTGGGATTTCTTTCCTCAAAGCATTTTCCTGATTCTTTCTTACCACTTCTTTCCTTCATTTCTGTGTCATAAAAGTTACAGAACCACTGCACCTGAACCTAGAACAATCCCAAGTCCTGATTATGTAATTGCATGTAATGGCTGAACTATGTGGCAAATTGAGAGAACCACATTACCATAAACCCAAAGTAATTCCCAAGTTTCAAAGAGTACCTGCATGACCTCATTCCTTCTGATGGTCTTCATGAGAGCTGAGGATAACAGTGTAGGTGCCCATCTATCAAGTAATCTAAAGGCTAATGTATTTTAAAATGTTGGACATGATTATCAACTCTTTATCCATAGAAACAGTAGAATTAAATGGATTAAACAACAGTTGTTAATCAATATGGAAAGGCTATTCCTATTTTATTTGCACTGTGGAGATGATTTCTTTCCAATCCATTGTATGAGTTTGAGCTGTCAACTATTTTTTAAACAGTATTGTTCTATATATTTTCCCTTATCGTTCTCAGAAGTATGCATGCATTTAGAAGACTCTATGACCATTGACAACAAAAGGATATAAATCATCTTATTCCTCTGTTTTGGAAGAACTCCAAACTTTGCCTCCCTCTGCTATTATTCTCTCTCTTTTCTACATACTGTCTTTTGAATTTCTACGGCATATTTTTTTAAAAGACAATAGAGAAGTATTTGGTATTTCAAACATATGACTTCACTTTCTTATTCTATGGCAATACATTGTCTTCCAAGTATCTTGGCTGCACACCCTACATCTCCTTAGGATGAGACTATTTATTGGTAGTAGTTAGCTTTAGTCTTTGATATTTTTTGCCTAGACTGGTACTTCAGTACAAGAAATTCCAAGTGGCAGAAATATAGCTAATGGTACTCTTGGTATTCTGTGCTAGGGGAAAACAGATGCTCAGAAACATTCTAAACAACTGCCAAAAGGGAGACTGAATGTATACTTGCTGCTGTGCAGTTTAATTATTTAATCTCATTTGAACTCTTCAGGCAAATAGGGCAATCAGCAAGGATGAGATGTGTTACTTAACACAGTAGAAACAGCATTAATACGTACTAAGAAAATGTCACATTACGTCTGTTTGTGATCATAGAAGGCAACCTAATGAAATATCCTTAGGTGTCCTTTAAAATGATAATTGAGAGGAGAAACTAGTATATATTTCAATTCCCAAGTCAAGTGCAGAGATTTATCTTCATGGGACGACTAACACAATTTTAAATATAAATTATAAATTTTGACACCTTGTGCTTTATAAAAAATTAACACTGTCTCGGAGGCTGAGATTTACCGTGCTTAACTCCAGGCAGGGCAGATGACGAGGGGGTGTTGCCCTCTATGTCAGTGACCAGCTGGAGGGCATGGAGCTCCACCTGGGGATGGATGAGGAACTGACTGAGAGCTAATGCATTAGGATTAAAGGGAGGGCAGGGACAGGTGACGCTATAATGGGGGTCTGCTACAGGCCACCCGACCTGGGAGACAAGTGGATGAGGCCCCCTATATATAGATAGGAGCAGTCTCATGTTCACAAGTCCTGGTCCTCATGGGGGAGTTCAATCATCTCAATATCTGTTGGGGAGACAGCACAGCAGGGCATAAGCAATCCAAGATGCTCCTGCAATGCATCGACGATAACTTCCTCCTCCAAGTGATAGAGGAGCCCACGAGGAGAGGTGCCATGCTAGACCTTGTTCTCACCAACAAGGAGGGGCTGGTAGGGGATGTCAAGTTCAAGGGCAGCCTTGGCTGCAGTGACCATGAAATGGTGGAGTTCAAGATCCTCAGGGCAGCGAGGAGGGCGCACAGCAAGCTCACTACCCTGGACTTCAGGAGAGCAGACTTTGGCCTCCTCAGGGATCTGCTTGGTAGAATACCATGGGACAAAGCCCTGGAGGGAAGAGGGGCCCAAGACAGCTGGCTAGTATTCAAGGGTCAAATCCTCCAAGCTCAGCAGCGATGCATCCCCACAAAGAGGAAGTCAGGCACAAACACCAAGAGGCCCCCATGGATGAACAAGGAGCTCCTGGGCAAACTCAAACACAAAAAGGAAGCCTGCAGAGGGTGGAAGCAAGGGCAGGTAGCCTGGGAGGAATACAGAGAAACTGTCCGAGCAGCCAGGGATCAGGTTAGAAAAGCCAAAGCCCTGATAGAAATAAATCTGGCCAGGGATGTCAAGGACAACAAGAAAAGCTTCTATAGGTATGTCAGAGACCTGGTTACCTGGATATGGAGAAGCCTGAGGTACTCAATTACTTTTTTGCTTCAGTCTTCACCAGCAAGGGCTCTGGCCACACTGTCCAGGTCACAGAAGGCAAATGCAGGGACTGGGAGAATATGAAGAACCACCCACTGAAGGAGATCAAGTTCAAGACCATCTGAGGAACCTGAAGGTGTACAAGTCCATGGGACCTGATGAGATGCATCCACAGGTCCTGAGGGAGCTGGTGGATGAAGTGGCTAAGCCACTCTCCATTCTATCTGAGAAGTCGTGGCAGTTGGGTGAAGTTCCCACTGACTGGAAAAGGGGAAACATAACCCCCATTTTTAAAAAGGGAAAAAAGGAAGACCCAGGGAACTACAGGCCAGTCAGTCTCACCTCTATGCCTGGCAAGATTATGGAGCAGACCCTCCTGGAAACTATGCTCAGGCACATGGAAAATAAGGAGGTGGTAGGTGACAGCCAACGTGGCTTCACTAAGGGCAAATCGTGCCTGACAAATTTTGGTGGCCGCCTATGATGGGGTTACAGTGTCGGTGGATAGGGGAAGGGCAACTGACATCATCTACCTGGACTCATGCAAAGCATATGATACTTTCCCACACAACATCCTTGTCTCTAAATTGGAGACGTTGATTTGATGGATGGACCACTCAGTGGATAAGGATTGGCTGGATGGTCACACTGAGTTACAGTCAATGGCTCAATGTCCAGGTGGAGATCAATGACAAGCAGCATTCCTCAGGGGTCGGTATTGGGACCAGCACTGCTTAATATCTTTGCCCGCAACATGAACAGTGGGATCAAGTGCACCCTCAGCAAGTTTGCCAATGACACCAAGCTGTGTGGTGTGGTTGACACACTAGAGGAAAGGGATGCCATCCAGAGGGACCTTGACAGCCTTCAGAGATGGGCCCATGTGAACCTCATGAAGTTCAACAAGGCCAAGTGCAAGGTCCTGCACATGGGTCAGGCAATCCCAAGCATGATTATAGGCTGGGTGGAGAATAGATTGAGAGCAGCCCTGAGGAGAAGGACTTGGGGGTCCTGATTGATGAAAAGCTCAATATGAGCCAGCAGTGTGCACTTGCAGCCCAGAAAGCCAACTGTGTCCTGGGCTGCATCACAAACAGCATGACCAGCAGGTCAAGGGAGGTGATCCTGCCTCTCTACTCCACTCTTGTGAGACCCCACCTGGAGTACTGCGTCCAGCTCTGGGGCCCCAAGTACAAGATGTGGCACTATTGAAGTGAGTCCAGAGGAGGGCCACAAACTTGATCAGAGGGCTGGAGCACCTTTCCTACAAGGACAGGCTGAGAGAGTTGGGATTGTTCAGCCTGGAGAAAAGGCAGCTCCAGGGACACCTTAGAGCAGCCTTCCAGTACCTAAAGGGGCCTACAGGAAAGCTGGACAGGGACATTTTACAAGGGCATGTAGTGACAGGACAAGGGGTAACAGCCTTATCTGAAGGAGGGTAGGTTTAGATATTAGGAAGGAATTCTTCACTGTGAGGGTGGTGAGGCACTGGCACAGGTTGCCCAGAGAAGCTGTGGATGCCCCATCCCTGGAAGTGTTCAAGGCCAGGCTGGATGGGGCTTTGAGCAACCTGGCCTAGTGGAGGGTGTCCCTGCCCACAACAGGGGAGTTGGAACTAGATGACCTTCCAACCCCAACCATTCTAGGATTCTATTCTGGTGGTTTTCTACTGGAAGATAATCCTTCCTCCCCCCCACGTTCCCTACCCTTAACAGAGGGAACAAATTAGAAGGGATGAATCTAGGCCAGATGCAATGTGCATTTACAAAGGCATTACTCAAACATTACTCAGATCTATAACCTTCTAGGTAGAAGTTGCCAAAGATAGTTAAGACAACTAAGTCTCAATTAAGTGAGCAGTTCAGATCTAGAGTAAAATCTGTGGGTACAGATAAATAGAGAAACAAAAACCACCCTCTCACTTCCTATCACACACCCAGCATAAGTTCAGTCTCCACTTCACAGATTCTTCATGGTTTAATTTATTGGAATTATTTCTAAGTACAATATTATAAATTCACACTAATCATAACTACTCTCCTTGTTATTGCATATACATCAAACATTCAGTGGCTATTCCATTTGCTGTATACATCTTACCGCCCAAGCAAAACAAGGAAACAGTTGAGTAAGCAGAGTATAAAATCAGAATGTAAAATAAGGCAAGCATGATAAAAGCATTAAGCTTAGTAGTCTTTCACTAGGAAAATAGACTTTGCTGTTAAGTTTCCTCTGAAACGTTGAACAAACATATTGCAAAAGAGAAAAATGAACTTAACCATAGTAAACAAATTCCTTCCTTCAAGGCACTGTTATATAACTTTCAATGTCAATTTGAAAATAATTCAGGAAGTCAGTTAAGAGAAATATTACCCTAATAATTAAAAAGAACAAAAATCTTTATTTGGTTAAATAAAAGGCTGAATGAAAAAACAAATTAGATGAGATTTCTGAATGGAAGAAAAACAATCATTATTGTGACTAAGATAGAACAAACATTACAAGTTTGAAGTCTTACAAAATTCAACTAGAAGAAAATGAACTTGGTTACCAACAGTAAATTTAGACAATTCAGAGTCTTAATAACAAGGGGTAAAGTCTGGAACTTGGACAGTTTTTTCCATAAACAATTGTTTAATGTATTATATATGCATGTTCTAACACAATAAACTATATGACTACAAAACTATTTAAAACCAGCAGAGAAAAATTTTCCAAGGATGTAACTTCCAATTCTCTTATGAAACATATCACTTGTGTTTTCACCTGTGCTAGTGCATAGCAAGGGCAGATTGTTTTCAGTCACTGTACAGAACTTCCTACACAAACACCAAATGGTACAGCTAAAAAAAAAGCTGTTTCTCCTGATTTCCACTCTTCCCTGTACACATCTAATTGTAAGTCACCTCAGCTTCTGCAGTCTGTCTCTCAGGACACCTACAGAATACCTGCAGGTCCTTCCCATGTCCCTACAACTATTCTCAACTGGTTTCTTCCTGGTTTTGGGAGCTCCCAGCTAGAACTGCAACATGGCAATTTGAGGTCAGCCTGCACATGATACATAGAGGACCACTCACCTGAAAAGCTCGCCCTACACTGAAGACAGCAATCAGTTTCTTTCTAATTTTAATTGCTCGGTCAGTGTTGAAAGTTTGAGGTTGAATTTGAAGGCAGAATATAAACCTCATTTTCTTTGGCTTAAAAAGAGTTAGAGGCACATGGATGCTAATTTCAGTATCAACATCAATACTGATGGGTTTCTTCCTCAGGACTGTGTGTGTCAAATGACCTATAGCTAATCACTGTGTTGGCCCACTACTGGGTAATTTTTAGGTCTCCATCTTAAGAAAATATTCATACTATTCTATCTGAGCTCACAGTTTGGAAGCTATTTAATATTTGCCAAGCTTCACTAGGAATCCAGTCTCACAGCTACTTGTGTCTCCTTCAGACCTATGGAACACAGGAATTTGCAGTGATCAGTTTAGAGCATTAGGAAACAGCCTTTCAGGATTCTTTTGCAGACCTCAATCTTTTCCTCTAAGAAAGGGATAAGGCTTTTGTTGGAGCAGAAAATAACACATCACCTCTTGCAAAGAACAAAGCATTTGATCTTGGGCAACAAGATTTGCCAAACAAATGGAATAGTTAGACTCAGCTGACCCACTTAAGTCAATTATTACAGATTAACATTTGCTATTAAAACAAGTTTTGTGGATCCTTACACTTAGTTCTAACTGCTGTTTGATGGAAGCATCTTAAGGATTGTTTTGGCTCTCATTTGGTATCTCTAGGCTTGAATGAGGTAAGAAAATCACTGCCTAGAGTTTTGGTTTAAGGTTGCCATACTTTTGTTCTATTGGAGGTGACATTTGCATAGTAAAACAGATATACCAAGCAACTGCAGTAGGAATGTTTTTAACATACAACATGTATTTCTCAAACACATTTCTAGATTTCTCAGAGCTTCCTATGTGGTATCTGATCTAAAAATGTAGGGTTTATGCCTTTGAAGTTATGACTGTTAATTATGCCAAGTATTTAAGATTTATAATTTAATATTATTTAATTATCCCCTCTGTAGGGGAAACCCAAGAAGGTTTGAACCTAGGTAGACATACAAGGAACAAAACCACTTACCAAGATGAAAGAACTACTTGCTAACCTAAAAATAAACAAACCCCTTGCAGACATGGCAAGCAGAACATGCTAGAGGCAGGTCTAGACAAAACAGTTACAGCAGTGAATTTGACCAAACTCTAATACAGTTCTCATAGGAGGAACATATAACAGATCTAAAAATCCATGCTTAGTCCAGGTTCTCCAGTTCCTGCCTGCCTTCAGTGCAGCCCTTGTTTGATAACACCAAAAAAGTCTCTATATAACTTGCCTATGTTGGCCAAGACTTCATACCACAATTTCAAGATCAGGTAGGAATGCTCAGTGAAGGTAGAAATAAGTTGTTACCATTTCTGATTAAAAGATGAGCTTTTTCCAGATAGTACCTAGCCTCCTTTTTGTTGCAAAAGATATTAATTCTGCTTTATTCAGAATTTAATTCTCAGATTCTACAAGTAAGCTAACTTTTGTATTATTGAATTTCCTACAAAAAAATCTATTTTCTGCAAAAACTAAAGTGATATGTTTCAAACAATTAATCTACAGAAGTAATTTTTAAACTGCAAACATTTACTTGCTACAACAAAAATGCTGTTATATCAATGATAAATTCATATAAAAACCTGTAAATGCATTCTAGTTTTTATAGTGCATAGAAACTCCAAGGCAAAATACAATAAACACAGTATCTTAGCAAGGGAAATCTTTATCAGTGTTCAGCCCTCAACAGTAAATCATTCAATGCTTACATACTTCCCATTGGTTTTTATTTGGGCTTTAACTTGTAGTTGTAAAAGCTGCAAAATAAACTATGAAAACCAAAAAAAGCATAGATCAGACTGGATTTTGTCCCCCATCCCCAACAAAACAGTTAATGCTTGGATTTCTGATATTTTCAAATACTTAAGAACAGTAAAATATAAAAGAGAAAGGAAGGAAATTACATCTATTTTATCTTTTATTTTTCTGTGTGCCTTTATGTTCAAAGAGAAAGGATCAATTTGAGGAAATTCTATTTAGATGGTTTTTTCCTTTTGCTTCCCTACAGAGTTTGCAAATGCTGCCTATTTTTTCCCTATATTTTTGTTGAGAGAAGACGTTTTTTTGAAGACTTTACTTTTCCCTTTAAAATGGAAGTTTGTCTTACTTTTCTTTTGGATTAGCAAGCAAAGGCAACTAATCCAATAAGCTGTTCTTCTATTAGCTGCACTTTTTTCAATTGCTGAATGTATAATATAATTAAATGGTATATTTAAAATTATGGCAACTAGCTCTTCCAAGGCAATATTATAAGTCATAACAGCAGTATCACAATTTTATGTTTAAGAGAACTGGTGGTATTCATGTTGCTTTATCCTATTGCCTTGAAAATCTTAGCTGCTCGAGACCTTCTCTGTGCTCTGAGAGGAGTTTAAGGAACAATAAAGTATCCTGCAAGAAGTAAAAATACCAATTAGACAGGATGTACGATAAGAACCATATTGGTGTATTTGTGAAATTGCTGTGTTCTATATAAATTATAATTACAAAACTGGTTTTGCAGCCCTCAAATCCTGCAGTAATTTGTACAAGCATTATGGAATTATTTCAGTTATATTCTGATGTGGTATTATATCCCCTTTGCTGCTTTCATATACTCTGAAGTACTGCCAAAATCTCATATGGACAGTATTTAAGTGTTTAGCCTATTTAGAATTACAGTATAGTAGCACAGACATATGGCAGGACATCTTAAGAAAATTCAGATCTTCAGTATTCAAAAATGTACCTATATTTCTCATTTAAATGAAGCTAAGAAAAGTTAGAATGAAGAGTTTTGCTGTTCAGAACAACTTGCAAAACTGCTGATGTTTCATTTAAATCATGATAAAGATTTCCCTTTGACCATTTCTTTGGTAAAAATGGCTGTGCTACATTTGCTGCATCTGCTACTAAAAGGCATTTGCTTTGGTGGAAATACTCTTTTGATCTTACAAGCCCAGCTTTATAACACTTAGATAATAAGCCCATTCTATATTACCTGTTCATTCAGTGAATGCAAGGTTAGTTCCAATTTAGGACATAAAATCTAAGAGATCACTCATAAACCAGGAAGTCTGATCATGTAAAAACTGCCTTTTAGTAGTAAAGTGACAAACTCTTATAAACAAAGGTCTAAACGCAGTATATCAGAATACATTATCATCTGTATAAAATGACCAGTTTCATAGCTATTTTAAAAGCATCTTATTTCTCATAAGTGTAGAGAAGTTTACGTAGAAGCATAGTGGATGTTTAAAACGTATAGCCGCATACATCTTCTGTAGCTTTGTGATGATTTCCAGTTCTGTTGGCTTAAATCTCCTGAATTAAAAAAGAATAAACACATTTCCTTATAACATGAATTTTGCTGGTTAATATTTTCCCATATTTGTTTGAAAATAAACTTCATTTGCTTTATATTTTACAATTTTTTTGAATGGTGCAACTTGCAAATCTGAAACCTTAGTGATTCACTGAGTGTCATGTGCCAAAATAATTTTACAAGAATGGGACCTTCACTCCAATATGGGACAAATACTTGGGAACCTAAGGCACAGCAGTCAACAAGTACAATAATGTGCAGGAAACAGACAATATATTCTTGGAAAGTATTTGGTCTTGTTTGTTTTCCAATTTGTTACTCTCTATGAGCTTTACCTGACGCTTCTCTTTCTGTTCTTAAAGGGTATGGAAATGATCTTCCTTCAGGTAGATTGCTTGTGATACAGAAGAACAGCACCAGCAGTGACATGAACGTGGAGTCACTCACACCTCTCATCTTGAGATGAGAGATTGGGGTGCCAGATGCAGAGGGGTAATAACAAGGGGAAACAGCTGGAGTGTCTAGGATTGGTCCTCAACCAACAGACCATCCTCTGATAAGCATTTCCAGCTGGTACAAGTAGAAGTAGCTTATAATTAGACTGTAAAGAGGGCAGAGAATCAGGGAGGTTCATTGTATAGCTTCCACAGGGCTATATATCCTCTGCTTCCTTCTTCTACCTCTAATCCCTTCAGTCACCATCTATTAAGCTCTGTCTTCTTTCTTAGCTTCCTATAATCCCTTGTTTCATATCCCTGGTACTGTCATGTTCCCCACTTGCATCCTTCTTCCATAAACAAAACTGACACCTAAAATACAGCCTGAAAGAGTAAGATTTTGGATACATCAGCAATTCTTATGCATCTCAGTACCTATCCTGGCATTCACAGAAATGTTTCACAATGAGGAGCCAAGAGATTAAGCAGGTTAATCTGAGCCCTATTTGAAGGACTGCATGGGTGAACAGAACTATTAAACCACAATGATGATGACAGCATTGAATTAAAAGGGTTTGGACTCACTTTCTTGCTGATATTACATCATGAATGACTATATATTGTTTTATCTAAATAATGGTTCTATTACTATGTTGTCCCACATTAAAAACAGATTGGGATAACACAATGGATTTCTCTGTCCTTGTTTTAGGCTGCTCAAGAGAAGCATAAACTCTGGTCTGTTTCATCTCTTACTTACCTTTTTAGAAACCAGACTAAATTTTTCTGTGCCTAGCACTGTTTTCCAGACCATTGCTCTCTTCTGATTTACTGTAAGAAAGAGAAGTTAAATTCCAAAACTCAACTTCAAAGTATAGGATGAATACAGTCATTTTAGTCCCACAATCTAATCACAGATTACATCTAAAATGTATTTGATTTTCTCTTTTAGTATGTGAAGTTAAGAAAAAAGATCTAAAAAATTAAGTAACCAAAATAGTGACTCTTGAAGTCTTTCAGACAAGTAGTAAAGGTTCAGTTGAATCCTCCTCAAAAATCCCACAAGGTTCTGGGCAGAAGTTATAACACAGATAATATTTCCAAGAAATGATTGCTGTACTATCATTTCATTCAGTTTATAGAATTTGTGTGCAAAGTGAATGTTCAAATATACAAGCAATATACAGCTCAACATCCTCAGAACATGGGCTGAAACAGTCAGATGATTGCTGCTTCTGGAGTACTTAGAACTAGGTATATGGTATTGGTCTCAAGACTTGAATTAACAATTCTCTTGCTGAAAAAATTCTGTTTCTACTAGCCTCCCACCCAATCCCTTGTTGGATGTGACATTTTAATTATAGTCTCATCAACCAAGTTCAGCTGTGTATTAGTCATCACAGACCAGAAAAGTTTCTTTAGAGCCATTCTCTCTGGTACACAAATTTATCTTCTAAACAGCTAGTAGTTGAAATAACTTTCAGTTACTAAAATCAGGCAAGAAGTACACGGTTTAATAGATATTCCTCATATGTGTTTATCTAAGATAGAATTCCAAAGTAAAGATCAAGCAGCTGATCAAATCCACATCTCACATCTCATCAAGCATAAAAAACATTATTTTAGTGCATTATACTGTATTACAATCCTATTGTAATACAGTTTTAGCATGCTTATAAGAAGCAGGGCTGTGCAACAAGGGCAATTATTCAATTTTCAACCCAGGACATATCCCCAAACTCAGCAATATAACAGCATACTATATTCCCAAGGCATATGCTCACTTTATAGTATAATTGAATTACAGTTTTAAAGCTGTTTAGATAAGGGAAAAAGCACTAAAATGTTTTCAGCTAGTACTGGAAAAAGGAATGGTAAAGCAAATACAGCAGAGAAACAGAAAGTCACTGCAGCAAGAAATTCAAAAAGGGAAAGACAGCACTACTCAGGACAAAAAAGGGACATAAACATAGGGAAGGAACTGAGGGGAATAAAACTCAAGTAGACTGGACACTTCTAAAAAGAACTACTAGACTGCATCTTAAAACAAAAGGAGAGTTAACAGGCCAAGCTAAGTGACTAGGCTTCAAAGGATGGGCAAAGGGAGTGAGGTATAGCTTATTTTAGCAAGCAAGCCTTTGGAAATGCATCATCCTAAGGAGAGGGGAGTCAGCATGGGAGCACCAACCCTCAAGCAGCAGAACAGCAACACAAGTGCCTACACCTACTCCTTTGGCTCCAGTAGTGCAGCCAGTCCTGTGCCCAGGGAGCCCAAGCCATCAGCATGTGCTAGGCCCCCCCCAGAGAGGTTGGGGTTACCACCAAAACGGCCAACCACACCAGCTCCCAACACCCCAGCAACTACAGACTTACCTAGGACTGTTAGGGCTTTGATCACATGCAAGTGAGAGATATGTGTGTTAATACAGACAAATAAAATACATATGAGAAAAACATTTAAAGTCTTTTGGAAATTTCCACCTGAAAGTGGAAAGTAGTTATAGCCTTTTAGAATTAGTTTATGAGGACACATGGTTCTCAAGAAAAGTGGTATTTAATTTTGATGTTTGCAAGACATTCCAGGTAGAAAACAGCATTCTGCATGCTCTGGAATTAGGAAGTCTTAAGGAAAGGAATAAACTGTACTGTCACATTCATCATTAACCCTTACCAACTGGGTCAACAACAAGGTATAATTTTTAGACACAATAATATGCAAAAGAAAATATTTAACTGTAATATACAGATTCTTAACTTACAGTTGCTCAACTTGGTCAAATTCTTTTTCGTCTTCTACAAAGGAGAAAGAATTATGAGGTCTCAATTTAACAAACACTAGAAAAGTTGTTTAATTATATCGCTTACTCTGTGTCCAAGAAAAACAGAACTTATTTTCATTAGTTTTCTTAAATTTGCAATTCAAATGATCTTGTTCTTCTATTCAATGGAATTACCTTCAAATTTGTCAAAAGCTTACTTTGACAGGTTTTATTAATCTGATTTTAGTATCATGTTATAACATACATTTATGTATAAAATTAGAAAAATACATGTATGCATATATGTACAATACACAGACACATATATGCATACATTTTATATATACCACTTCTGTTTCATCTTGCACATCTGGTTCAGCCCACTCATGTGTGCCCTAGGCTAAGCAACCAAGATTAGTACAGTTTTAATACATTTTTTCTTCTTACTCAATTTCTTGACAGAAGTGTCTCCCATCAAGACCACTAACAGTTGCTTTCATTCCTAAGCACTCCCAAAAAGTTTAGCCTCTCCATTCCTTTGACTGGTAAGTTAAAAAATAAGGACTACATCAAACCCTTTAAGAGAAAATACTGCTTATTGAAAGCACTTTGTACCTGACTTCAAGACTCATGGAAAAGACTTTAAAATTTGAATAACACAGTGTGCTAGAAGTATTTTATCAGAAAAAATATAGATGTGAAAAATCACACTGAACTTCATGTATGAAGTGCTATGGGTCATCCCTTTCTACCTTTGGCTGCAATTTCAATGGAAAGCTAGAAAAGACTAAAAAGGACTTACCTGCACATTTCTTTTTTGAATACATCTCATAAAGAAAAATAATGGTTACTAAAATAACAACTTCAGCCACAATTGCTAGAAAGGGTTTGAGAGGCACCATGAAGGACAGAACTTTAAGCTTCAGCCTTCCTTTACTTTTCCCTAGTTCAAAAGCAGCTTCACACCAATATACACCATCATCTTCCCCGGTGAGCTTCAGTATCTTCAGATGGGTTACATTGGCAGATATACTATTAATTACATACTTGTCTGCCAGCAAAGAGTCATTAATGGCAATCTGAAAAAAATACAAGCCTTATTAATGCAATGGCAAAGTGTTTAATCAAATTATTGATGTTAACAGATATATATTCTTATTAACAGATATATATATTACTTTTCTCTATAGACAGAAGTAAAATGAGTTAAGAACAAGTGGCATGTTTTGACACACATTTAGTCAACCTCCAAGGGAAGGATTTATATTAGCTGGCCACCCTGGTTCCCTTTATATTTAATGAAAATCTGCACTTCAGTAAACAAGTTGTCCAACCTGTTATAATCTAAGATCAGATGAAAGGTACCCTTCAGTATGACTGTCCACTGACAAAGGGAGCCTCAGGTGTCAGGATCTAATGTCCAGGTTTCACCACAGCACAAAGCATACACTGTCAAGGAAGCTGAAGTGGGAATGCTGCTTCCCTGGGAAGTATGTTGATAGTCTTACAAGTCAGTGCTATTTTCCAGCAGTATAATGAAGATAAATCCTGAACAGTGGGTATGTGAAGGAGGGAAAATGCTGAGTGAGATTTTTCCTCACAGCCTGTAAGGCAACTGCTGAAGCAAGAAAAAAAGACTTCAACTCCATTGGAATCAAGTCTCCACCAAGCAGACTCCACCACAGGATCACCTCCTTCAGGTCTAGTACCCCAGAGATGTCACACAGGCTGTGAAATAGAGAATTAGTTATACCTGGAGGAAGAGCAGGGACATGCCCGTTCTCCCCCAAGCCTCCAATACCTTACATGTCTTTCAAAGAGTGTCCTGCTGTGACATCTTTTTTTATCACCTAGTAAGATTTGAGCAAAGTAGCCATCATTAATATACTAAAACAAAGTATCTCAAGATTAAAACAAATCAAGTGAGTCTTATCTGGGCTGTAAGAATACAGCAGGAACTTTTCCAAAAAGAAACTTGTATAAACCAGAACAAAAACTACATCCCTGTAATACAGAGTACTCCTAAATATCAGATTTTTCGACTGTGCAGAGATTGACATTAACTTTAATGGAAATGTAATTTGTAGAGCCTACAGTGAAAGGTCATTACTTTACAAAGTGTCTGTACTTTGTTTTTGCCACATTATTTTGCTTGGCCAACAGACAGAAACCTTACCTGTTCACTTCCATTGGTCCTATACCAGGTCCAAGCAATGGGAGTATAGCCAAAACTTTTACAAATCATTACAGCTGTATCTCCTTCATAACTGACTATGGGTTTTTCTTTTCCTTCAATTTTCGGTACTAAGAACAAGTAGGAAAAAGTTCAAGTGAGAGCTACAGGTTTTAATTACAGTATTACAAAAAGGTAAAATATATTTAGATATGTATTTATAGTAGTCCATTCCATTCCTTTTCCCTTAAAAACACAAATGATTCTATCATTCATGACATGATCTAAATGAAAAGTCATTTCAGGCTGATATTCCATATACAGAATTTGTGCAGAAGACTACAGGAATCCTGTTCTCAGTTGCTGTATGATCTTAAAAGTTGCCAATTAACACTGAAAACCAAGTGATAATCAGACTGATTTCTACCCTTGCACATTTCCTCTTTCCTTTCCTTGACAGCTGTGAGCTACATGCTTCAGTTCTAGTGCACTAGAAACACATACTAATTTTTCTGCATTTTCACTCAATCTGCAAAAACTGCTAGCCATAGCAGTTCCAGCCTGTTCCAGCCATAATGCTGCCACATAACGGTATGTGGCAAGCTGTGCATGCAGAGAACTTTTTTGTGATTGAGAGAGCTTTGTAGTTACAAACGTTTTCTGAGCTGAAGTAATGAAGTTTGAGCTGAAGTACTTTTGGTACATGCCAATAAAAGAACTTTTGGTCCAATCTTGCTTAGGACAGAACATGGCCACAAGAAACAAGACATCAGTTTAGAGCTACTTGTCCCAGCCATTATAACTGCAGGTGTCCACAGCCTTCCAAGAGGGAAAAAACAAAACAGGTTGTTAAATATATTGAGGCATGCCAGATATAGTTAGAGCTGAGCAAATGTATAACAGTAGTGTATCTCCCCTTGCCCATTCTTTCCCTCTATTAGGATGTTTACCAGCATGTTTTCCTCAGATCCATTTATTTTAAGTTTTACTTCAAGTTTCATTGCTCTATCTTGTAAGTACAGATCCAGTACATCTTTCAAATTATATTGGTCACACTAGACTGAACAGGCCAAGAATTTGCTTTCAGCAGTTATGATGGAACAATTTGGTATAAACTAAGATTGGTCTTGCTCCCTCCCATTCTTGACTGGCTGACCACAAGTTAATTGCCCAGAAAAGTTGACTTCTCATGAGTATTCAAACTTAAAAAATTCCATTCCAGAAATATACATGAAACCAATCTGTTAGTAAGAACACTGCTTACAAACTCAGAATTTGCTGCACCATACATCAATCCAGCCTTATTACTAGTGAAGTGTTCTCACTCCATATGTATTCATTTTAATCTTTAAACACTATCCTTCTAAAGAGTAGTGGCAGAGTACCTTCACCACTGTCAGTAAAAGGGACAACTTTACTAATAATTGCTGCCACCTCCTTTGCAATTTGTAAGAGAAAAAACAAAAGCAGATTGGAAAAAAAGAATGGAACACGTGAAAACAAGTAAAACCCATTTGTACCCAGCACAACAGGTTTATGTGGTAGTCAAAAAGATTTAGCCATGCTGATCAGTGGCAAAGCACAGCTATAGGCATACCAGCAATACATGTGACCACATTAGCCATGATTAAGGACATGAATATCCATCATGAGTTCTGGGATCTGGCTCTAAAAGACTGGTTAATCCCTGAATGCATGCAAGGAAATAATATGCTTTGTCCCAGGTATTTTTGAAATGAGATCACCCAGAATTTGGTGATAAAACACTGCTGCTGCACAGAAAAACTGTTGAAGATATCAGACAGGTGACAGCACCAGCATTTATGTTAGTCAGATTTCCATACTGGTTTGAAGACTAGAGTCATTTCATAGTGCATGTACCTGGACAGCTGCTATTATTATATATTATTATAGCTATTTAACACTTCACACCATTTTAAAATACCCATGAATGGTCTCCATATTTAATAATTTGAAGTTCCTATAAGCATCTCATTGTTTTCTGCAGACCTGGGTAAAAGCTTAACTCCTCAAAATCTGCAGAGTTTTGCCAAGCTAGGATGGGGACACAGAAGAGGAGGAGAGGCAACACATCCAATAATGCCTAACTGCCTAGAGGAAAAGCTATTGAAGTTAGATACAGCAGTGATGACTTTAGCCACTGAGTCTACACGAACACATTACTCATCTCTCAGTTTGAGAATTGTTCTCTCTGCATTATTGACTGGAAGATTCAAGGACTTGTCTTTCCTATTTCCTTCACTCTTGCATTAATCTTGAGAAGTGTCAAGCCAGTACTTTTTATGGCATCTGAAGTGGCAGCATTCAACCATTGTGAAGCAATTCTCCCATCTTCTTGTAATAAATCAACCACTCCTATGCACTGTTCTGGAAAAGATGACTTCCCTATTGAGTCATTCCTGCCCTTACTGAAATAGTTATTGTATACTTTCAAAAGAATGAGGTCTCCTTTGACTTTTTTCAATCTACACAGACTCGGGTAGCCATTCAACTAAACCATACCCACATGTTGACAAGAAAAATACACAATCATTTTTAAAGATTAAAAGGTCTGAATAAACTACAATTTTGTCTTTCTTCAGTATTGCAACCTAGTCCCCTCCAGCTGAAGGTTTGAAAGCAGATATTAACATTACTACACAAGATTTGAACATACATGAGAGTTTCCTCAAGTCATATGACCAGATATCCCACTGAACAAAGCCGACTTGTAGCACTGAGAATTACAAAACCCTGCTGGTTAGTTCAGCTGAGGTTAGAGTAGTTATTTGAAGAGCTAGACTTTTTAGGAGCCTGTGTTCAGGGAGAATCTTTCTTATCTATCATGATGTCTATGAAGCTTTCATAGATCAAATGCTAGCCTTGCTCTTTGCAAAATTTGGATGGTGGGAATAGAGAAGGGAGTAGCTGTCATTAGAGATGAAGGTTCTCAGGAGTTTGTGTTTCATTTCCACATGTCTTCCATTCAACTGGATTTCACCTATTACTGTCAGGGGCAACATTACTGAATAAGAGAATACAAAACAGAAGAAAGGGCACTCACGCTGCCCAATAAAGCACACTAACTTTTAATCTAAGTGCTGCTCTTATACTGTATGGAATGAAAGATGAACTAAAACAATAATTTGGTGTTCCAGAAATACAACTGAATTTGTTCAAAAACCTGCCTCCATTCTGCCAATCATTGCTCCTCTTGTAACACCAAATCTCAGGCCAAATTTTCAAGTCATGGGCTCTGCTTTTTGAAGAATTTGTTAGATACCATCCTTACCTACCACCCCCTAGAAAGGGATGAGTATTCAGTCATGCTGTAGGGATAGAAGGGGAAGGGGAAAACAGTTACTCATTTATGAAAAGTAGGCTTATATGCTCTTTTGATTGTTAGCAAATTTTGTTAAAAAGGTTTTAGCTTTTGCTTCAAAATTCCTCATCCCTCCATGCTACAGAAATCCCTTCAATAGGTATTCTCACTTAACTTGACTGTATTAGTCACTGCTTATCAAATTAAGTTGCAATTTCCATACCGTCCAGAAACCTTATTAATAAAGAATTTCAATAGTTAAGTGAAGTAAAACTTAAAATAAAATAGTTACAATTAAATACAATTACCTTGTAAATGAAATATAGCACTGATTTCTTCTTCACCTTTCAGAGTACAACTGTAACTTCCCAGCTTACTGTTATCCAAGATCTTCAATCTTCAAAAAAAAAGTTTCACCAATTTGTTTTGCTTGTATTTTCTCTTGTCCTACAACTATCAGTGGCTGCTAATTAACATTCTAAAGAAACCAGCAGACATTAGTGGAGCAGAGAACATACATTGCTGAAACACTAGGTTTCAGATTTAGTGTAATATAGAAACAGCATGACATTTAAGAAAAAATAGCACAAGCACACCTGGGAACAAATATCGTTTTCACCCTTGTTGTTCACAGAAGGCCAAACATCTTTAAGCAGTATGATCTACAGGTTACCAAATTAGATATGGGTTCACCATGTGAACTATATAGCATATAGGACTTCAGAAGAGATTTAAACAGTTTGTTCTTTCAGTCAGTACCCAGTCAGTTAATGGCTAGCACAGCTTCAACACAGAACAGTTAAGAGCTGCCATCTACTGAAGTCCAGCATCTTCTCTATTGGCAAACTATACATTTCACAGCCACTTTGAAAAAGAATTACATGGTTGTGTTTGTGTATATGGAGTAGCAGAAAAGTGACAGTTATTTCTCATCACATTTTCTATCATAGAAATTTTATATAAATATTATTGATATTAAGAAGCCAAAGCTATACAGAAATCAACTGGAGTCTACCTGGTTAAATTAGCCCATTTACAGATTTTTTTAAAGTCCATCAGTAAATTGTAGCAATTGAAGAAAGTTTTCCACAACATTTCTGAGTGTCTGTAGATACTCAAAGGAGTTTTGTATTGTTTTAAAGATTTTCTGACAACATCTTTATTGCAAAGCTAATTTCTTCTCTTGCTAATTAGGAAGGAGAAAACCTGGCCATTGATGCCTTTCAGACTTCTGCAAAGCAGCAGAGGTGGAAAACAAAATGTGGAAGACAGGGGAGTGGAAAAAGTGGAGGTATTTTAGCAATTTCAGACTGAGATTACTACTTCACTAACTGAACCTCAAAGAACTGTGTCCTTATTCTATATTCTTGTCTTGAAGAAACCTTGTTTCCCCAGTACTAGAGGAAAAACAGGAGCTCCTCCTCTAGGCTTGAGGTAACTGCAACCTTCCTCCTTTCCTGCAGCTTCAGTATGTCGATTATGGGCATATATTAATCACTGCATTTGGCTCTAATATATATACACATGACTAGTATTGGGCAGTATATATGCATGTGGTAACTCCTCAGAACCTGCAAGTCAAACTAAAGAATGCCACTTACTGGATGCCCCAGCTGTTTTCAGTTTTATTGATGTGTTCAATTGTTTCATTTCCCCTCTTCCAAGTCATTTGAAGATTTTTCAAATAAGAATATTTACTGTCCAATCTGCATGAAAGTTCAATTCCAGTTGCACTGTCCAAAGTGATATTTTTTTCTATGGAAGTACCAGAAACACCTAAAAAGTTTAAAAATTCTTATGAAAAACATATTTCTTCATTCTGGGGGAAGAAGAGATTCAAAGACTGTTTTACATATGCTAGATTACAGGTGGATATAGTGTGCTGCTGTTATACCTTCCAGGGTAAAAAACCTACAAAGTCAGACAGTGTTTGACAGTAATTTTCTAAAGCCATAACTGAGTTATGATGCACATACATTACAAAAATGACAGTCACTCCATTCTGTAGGCAACTTCCTATAGGGCTCTAATATAGAAATATATTAATTTGCCTGAAATCAAGATAGACATATGTTTCTACATAATTTAACCCAAACCAAAATACATTAAGTACTTAGCTCTCACCAGCAGAAACAATGTCTGCCCTCAGGCTAAACTTTCTTTCTGACATCACATTAGGTATTAAAAAGCAGGATTTGCTGGATTAGAAATGTAAGTATGTATATAAGAAGTTATTAATATATCAAAAGAGTTAGACTTGTAATATCTATAAGCATTCAGGTTTTTGCCAGTTGTAGATTTGTATGATACTGTGAGATCATAGGTAATGTCCTGTTGCTAGTGAAGTTATTGATAAAATCCATAACCTTAATATTGTTGGATCTGGCCTTTCATGCTACAGCTACTCATCTTTAAACCAAATCATCTTCAAACCCATTTATGGCTGCCTTTGTTTTCCTAGTGGCAAGCCAGTAGAATTACAATATGAAAACATTCTGATACATTAAAAAAACGTGACACTTTTGCTTTTTACAAGCTCCGTGAGCATAAATGAGCACATCCAAAAAGTGGGTTTCAACAGCAGCTATCTTATCTGATCCATACAAACAGCCTTTTACAAAAAAAACCTCTGACTTTGTACCCACCAGCACTGACATTTTATTTCATAATTGGCCTTTTCTTTCACACTTTCTAGATACAACTGTGGTTAGTCCATCTGAATACTCCATGAAAATTTATTCAGGCTTCACCTCACTCCTAGACCTACCTTGCAGCACTTGGTGGTCAAAAAACAGCTGTTATTTCACAGCTCAAATTCTTTGACAGGAAAGGAAGTTTTAAGGTATTGCTCACTGACAGTTCTGCAAGTCATACCTAAGAAGCAGCAAAGTCTGGCTGGAGTGGAAGCACCAGATACTCCCATAGAATATTTGAATTCACTGGGTCTGACAGAGAAATTTACAGCCTGCAGAACAACATGTCCAGAACTCCAAGTCCCAGCCAAAGTGTTACAGATCTGTTGAACTGGACTTAGAGGTGCAACATCTTGGTCTTTCATAGCAGAGTAAAGTCAGTTATTGCAACTCATTTAGAGACATTACACTCAATGAGCCAAGCATAACTCACCTTGTTGAGGTTGTTTATGATCAAAGTAATTTTACAAATGGAATTGGTTTCACAGTAGCAGAAGTTTTACAGACAGATTAATTACACTGGCAAAAAATAGAATCTGTACTTTCTGAGGTTATTTTAAAACTAGATCCATGCTTTAAATGAATGGAACATGAAAATCCTATGCTGTTGAAGATTAACCACTAGCAAGACTGCCATATGACATGTCTCTGTACCAAGAGTACACGTACTGAATGAGAAATAGACACTGCCTTAAGTTTCCTGCTAAAAGAAAATACAGCATAAATGTTGTGCAATTATGTCCTTAAAATATCAGGCCAGTACTTTGCAAAGGAGTTCTAACAGATCTCCTCCAATCAAGAGATATTTCAGTTAGATAAGTTTTCCAGTTATCCAAGAAATTAGTTCAAAATGATTATTTGGCAACTGAGAACTTTACATCTACTTTCAGAAGAGGCTTATCTTGTCTTTCCTCCATACTTTAACTTCTGTAATGCTGGAAAGCTGACTAACACCTCATGGTTAACAAGTACCCTACTTTATGTGGTCTCTTCAAGTGGATTCACTACTACAAAGAAATTGTCACTTGAATTGGTCTGGGGGAACAGATAGTATGAGTTGGTTTTACTTGTGGTTTTAATAAAGTAAGAATCTCATTTTCCACTGCAAAATACTTATTAAAACACAATACTCAATAGTGCAAACTTATTAATCTTCTCTTTTACTGATCTCATCACATGCTTACTGTGAGCATCTTAACTTTATCAAGAGGTTCTATCCTAGATACTTCTACAAGTCATACAAAAAAGACTGTGTGTAATCACAGGCATTCAATATAACTGGAAGAGAAAACACACTTACCAGGTAGGAGTACCTCATACTCCACAAAAGTGACACTAGACACATTTGCTTTGATTGCCTGCTTGAACTCTTGTGTGGTAAGATCTGGACCTAACAAGGCTGTAGGGAAAGCAAAATGGTATGTTATGATCCTGTAAAGGTAATTATATAGCAGAGTGTCAATGTGGTATTGCAGTTGTCTCACAGTAATCTTAGGAGGAAGAAGGACCTTCCTAAATGCTCGCTACTATAGAGATCCCTTTATATTCCTTGTGTGTTAACAGCCAGAATCTTAAAGCAGCTGTTGTGTAGTCACTGTTATAATAATTATGCCATTTTAGACAATGTTTCTAGCTTTAATATAATGTTGTAATTGTGTATATCAATACTCCAAAGAGATCATAGCTATTTCACAGCCTGATTCAAAAAGTCACCTATAGCTAACAGGTGGGCCCTAGAACCGTACAGGACTACATCGATGTTTAAGCAGAGCTTGGAAAAATAGCAAGCTTTAGAAAAATAAAGAAACAGTAGGACAGAACACTGCCATTCCCAAAGCCACTACAATTCAACAACACAGCCAGAAAACTAGAGGCAGACTGGTCTAGGTGCAGCTATAATGAACACAGAGGCAAAAACTCCTTGTGATCTACTGAAACATGGGTCAGAGTCCTTCACTGCTCCTCAAAACTCCTGTAATACAGCAGGGAATTTCCTTCCACACAAAGAATATCAACATTGACCATAATTTGCCCAACTATTATGTACTACTTTCCTACCATGAGGGAAAACTACATTTAAAAGGTTTAATATGGCCAGCAAAACCCCTTTTCTGTAGGGCTATGGATAGTGTACTATTCAGAGGCCACCTTTATAAAGCTCTACAAAGTTTGATGCAGCTATCAGGCAGGCAACTGTAAGCATAGTCTGTTCCCACCACTATACTTGTTCTCATGGTCTGTGCATTTCAAGAACAGAGCAAGAATGCAATTAATAAGCTATAGATTTAACAGATGTAGCCCAGCTAAGGAAGCATGACCCTTCCACTTCTACACACATTACTGCTTCATTAGTATTGTACTATCTCTACACAAGTTCCTAGTAAACTGAAGCACACTGAGAAGACATTAGAAGTTATACTTTAAAGGAAGTGTCAATTCAATACAGTTAGAGGAATTTTTTTTTCGGTTTCCACAGTTACTTTCTATATACCTTTAAACAAACTGTCTTGGTAATTATGAAAGAATAGAAATCCTTCATAATCACATGATTAAAAAATATCAAAGTAGGGTAACTCAAATTTAACAATTTAAGTAGAAGACAACATGTGATTGCTTTTACCAGGTGTAGATACATTATGTCCAAGTGTCAAATGATGTGAAGGGCTCCCCTGACTTTGCCAGTTGACAGTTCCTGTAGTTGTCATGTGCTCTGAAAGGTGAAAACCAAACCAGTTACATTTTTTCAATTTAGTGACAAAAAAGAAAGATTTCACACACATATCCCTGCCCCATGGCAGATAAAATACACTAAATTTTAAGCAACATTTTGCATGTTTCCAAAGTAATTTTATTATGCATCTCAAATATATAAACAGTGATTCTAGACTGAATCTGCCTAATCATACAGCCTTATGAGAAAATTATTTTAGTTTTTTGTAGTAGGAAAGGGGCTTCATTATTTCTCCTGTCCATGGATTGAAAAGGTTCCCACTCAGCTGGGAAAAATAGAGAAAACTGAGCTACAGCCTCAGTCTTCTCACTGAGAGAAGCACCAGGTAGCAGAGTTGGTCACTGTGCAACAGAAATAGTATCTCTGAAAGCCTAGATCTTCTCAGAATTACTCCTTCTTTTCTCCTGCATAAAATACTGAACTTTGAGGTAATGTTCTTAAACACATGCCTCTCAGCTACAGTTGAGAGAATCTGGCTGTGTTGAAGGAGGTCCCTGCTAGTGGTTTGCATCTAAAGGTCTCTGAGGAAGCATAAGCAGAGGTACCACATGCCTTCCTGTTGCTAGCCCATTCCATAAAGCAGTGTTTTTCTTTATCAACATGTCAGCTCACAACACAAGGAATTCTATGACACAGGCAAACCAGTCTTTCACCTGGCTTGTTCCATCTGCACTTTCATACCTTCCTTCATGCTGCAACCAGTTTAAGTAACAATAAACCTGTATATTAAGTGGTTGATGCAGAAGAACAGAGCTTCAGGCTAGTTAATTTGGTGGTTGTTGACAACTGTCTGTTGTTAATCTCAACTACTAGTCCAAAATGGCTATTTAAGCAAAAAACTTATGAAGCTGCCTCCTAGCACTAGATAAGAGGAACAAACTAGTCTGAGTGTTTGCCTTTAAGTAACACAAGAAGGCCGAAAGTTCTGGGGAATCTTCCTCTGTGTGTGCAAACACCTTGACAGCATACCAAGGTTGTCATGGATCACCTGAGTTTATGTCAGTCTAGTACACACATCACCCAGTTTGTTACTGAAATCCCTCATGATGATACATTCAGAAGACACCAGTGCCAGTTCATACAGTAGTTACTCACCCACAAAACCAGACATTTAAAATGTGTAGCACACTAATAGGTTCCCCATACTGACTTTCCTCCTCAATTCATACATCAAATGAAAATAGATAGGTGAGGTCATTATACAAAATACTTTGCATGTTTTAGCTTATATGCAGATGTGTGTTTATGTAAGGAAAGAGATATTGACTCTAGTAGCTATTGCACTCCCTCTAGTTCTCACACAAACTACTAAAAAGCTCTGAAGATGAACACCAGACAAATAGAGGTAAACAGCATTATCATCTCCAATGACAAAACTGTAGATGGAATAACCTGTCAGAACTTGCTTGTGTTCACACAGAAGTGTAACTTAGGCCATCTTTGATTTGCATGAGCTTTGGTGCACTGCTGAATTCCTGCTGCTCTGATCTTTATGGAGAAAGAAGAGGTAGAATCAACAATCATCAGTTTCTTCTCCTGCCTGGAGCTTATTCTCTGCTCCCCATCAAAACCACAATTAAGGTCCAGAATATGGTGAATAAAGTGTGGGGTCAAAAGAAAGTTTTGATACATCCATAATTAAAAAGACAGATTAAGCTAGCAGGCACAGTGATGCAAGGACATTATTGTATCCTTCACTAATACAAGGACATAAGCAGGAGTCCTCACATGAAAAATTAACAGATATAAGTGCTAGAACAGAACTTCCCACAATGGTTTGAGTTTGTGAATTGTCCCATCTCCAGGGTCATTGCTCGCTTTTATGGTATATATGCATAGGGGTAACATATCACACAACTGGCAGCTGGATAGCTTTTCCAGTCCTTGAGATGCTTACAACACTTAAGCTCTTGCAGTGGCTTTAAAAGGCCTGCATGAAATATTTACTTCTGTTCCTTCCAAAAAGTCACAATCTTATTTCAAAACACTTTAGGGTAAAAGTACAAACTCTATAGGGTAACTTAGTATCATCAACAAAAAGTATTATAGCTTCAGGTGTACTGAAATAAAACAATTACCAGATGATTCTCCATTAAGTCCAGCTTGCATCTTAGTCAAAGAGTTTGCCTGAGACTGACTGGCATCTTGTGGTGTCATAGTTGGATCTAAAAAGAAAAAGGGTTTAACGAAACTTTATTCTCTCTCAAATTCAACTGAGTTAGAATAATCAGTTCATGAAAATTCAAAACAGAACCTACTCACCTCAGCCTACTACCTCCATTTTTTCCCCAGGTTCTGAGCATATACACTCAAAATGTGCAAGCATTACTTTTCATTAGTTCTTTAGTTTACTTTAAGCAAGAAGAGATTAAAGAACAGAGGCAGTATTTACTTGATCTCTAATTTCTACATACAGATCTTTTCCTGTAGTTAGCCTATGGTCAGGCAAAGCTGTTCTTCAGAATATTCAAGCAGACCAATAAACTTCTAAACCTGTACTCAAATCCTGTCTTGTTTGTGGGCTTAGACCATCACAGCTTATGACACTGACACTATTTGATTATTTTTAAACTTAGGTTAGCTGATTCACTAATAGAATAAGGACCTCATTGCAACATTACATGTCTACCATGTTTTGTGATGTAGTGAACAACCTCCTTTCATTCTATTATCACCTTGGTGAGCAAAAAATTTATCTGTGTCAAACATGGACTTCAAGTAATACCAGTGACTAGCTCAATTTTTCTTAATACCACTGCAAATCTGACTGCTCCTATAATACAGTTTTTGTAAGAGCCAGGCAAGACTAGTGTTTTGCTTTATGTTCTTGACTGCAGAAAGGACAGCAGAGGAAGAGGCTGAAGACTTGCTTAGTTTGAGTATGTTGCTGTGTCACTCTGAGGAATTCGAGGTCCCTTGATATTTTATAAAAAATGGAGATGTTTGCTCCTTCCTTTCTGTTCCCATATTTGGGTGACAGAACTAGTTAGCATAAAATAAACACTGTATCTTCACATGCTTAGATATTCCAGGATATATTCTACTGCAACAGCAGCAGGATACACTCTTCATCAAACTCAGAGCAATCTTGCATTAGTAGCTTTTAAGTGATTTGGCCAGTAGTTACACAGGGGAAAGGACACATTTTGCAGTTGTAATTAAAGTCTGGGAGGGGTAATAAGCTCTGCTAGACATCCAAGACAGCAGCAAGCATAGATGGAAAGAGAAATGCTACATCATACTTCAGTTTGTTCAAACTTGTTGAGAACTGCATGCCTTCAGCAGAAGGTAAAGTCAGCACCCTGCCAGTTCCTACAAGTGAACAACACTACTAACACTCCTACCCCATTTCAGCACTACAGGCATAGACAACCTACAGACTCTCCCACTGGCACCTCCAGAACAGTTACTCCAGACTACCTCAGAGTCACACCTAGCTTGCACCATCTGCTTTCTCAATCTGCCCATCATACTTCAACCAGTTTGGATCAAGAGTAAAACAAGGTAGTCAAAGGATATGATTAAAAAAATTAAGCATTAGTGGTTCTTAACAATAGGGTCTTCATTTTTCATACTTTTGCATACCAATCCACTGGTTCCACAGCCAAGTGTTCCCTTCCCAATCCTTCGCCCAAGCAAAGAACTTAAGAAAGGTGTTCTGTCTGAATATCTGCTGGCTTATGACCCATGCAGTGAGAAGACTGAGTCCTATTCTGCTCTCAACACTTCTGTCAAGCAGAGAAAGAGTATTATGCTTCTGATATTCATGGTAAGGTTGAAGAAAGATCCATGAATTTTCATATCTGCAGCATCTTGAGGCATTCTAAGGATGTCACGGATCACCTGACTGTGTCAGCTTAGTAGATGCATCACCTGCACAGTAATTAAAATGCCCAAAGATGATAAATTTAGAAGGTGCCAGTGCCAAGCTATACAGCAGCTCTGTTATCTCTCTGCAAGCAAGGCAGATAACCTGCGATGTGGTTTGCATAGCAATAGGGTTCTCATCTTGGCTTTCTTCCTTGATTCACATACCAAGTGAAAGCAGTCAAGTAGTTTATTTCTAGTCACCACTGCTTCCACATCTTGGCTCCTATTTGTCTATATGTCAGGTTACATAGCACAGAGATAACATTGCACCACTCTTCTCATACACACCTGCTGAACAGCATTGGAGATCAAGATGACCCAGCACTGCATGATTAGTGTCATCAAGCCAAGCAGTGATGTAAGCAAGTCAAGTGGAATAACTTCTCAAACTATTGAGTCATGGCTGCATGCCTTAGCCTATAATTGATGTGCATTAGATTTAATCAATAGAGTGGTGGTTTGCCAAGTTCTTGTTGCTCTGATCTTTACAAAAGAAGGAGTAGGTGAGACTATGAGGTCATTAATTTATTTTTCTACCTTCCATCTGCTCTCTACTAGAGAGATATTTTGAGGATAAAATGTGGATGTACCATATTTATCATCACCAGAGCAATTCAGGCTTTAAAATCTACTCACTTTCTTTCAGCAAGAAAGGTAGCTGAACAGGAAAAGGTTGACATTAAATTAATGATGTTAAATTAAACTAAATTGTATGTCAATTTAATATCAACTTTATACTCTATGCAAGCATACAGGCATTCAGTAGCATCCAAAACCAGCTGCCAGAACCTCCTAATGCCTCTTAGAAAAGGCAAAAGCTGCAGGGCGAGCTCTCCTGAGGCACCAGAGGATCCATGTGAAGGACTTAAAAATGCCCTGACAGAAGCCCTCCCCTCAGGGCAAACCAGAAAAATACAACCTGGAAGGAAAGTCTGTAAGAAGTGAGGTGTACCCTCTACTCATATGATTCCTTGGTATCTTTAGGGGCAGAAGTTGCAAGATGAGACATGGTGGGCTTGCTTTTCCTAAAGTAATCTGGCAGCACATGCTGCAATTAAATTAGGCAACCATAACTAACCAAATGAAGCAGCAAACGCTGCAGAACAATGCTGTGACAGATTACCCTCAACTCAATACAGAATAAAAGTGATAGTTTAAATTTTTCAAGACAATTAACTAAACAGAAGACTAAGACAAAAGTAACAGAATAATAAGAACTCTCTTCAAGCTACTTATCTCAAAATCTGCAAGGCCTCTTGTGGTATCTGCCTCACCTGCTGTGGAAAGCTACACCACCTGCCTTTCTGTGACTCAGTCCTTGCACATCTAGTACTCCTTCTGGTTGCTTTTTCTGCAAGCATTTTTTTTTGATTGAAGAAACCTGCTGAACCCCCACATCTCCAGAACACACACTGTTACTGGACTTCACTAGAAGACAGTTTTAGTTCTCTGCCTCCAAGGGAGCATGAACTTCCCTTTGCTGTACCTGTGCAGACAGTCCCTGTAGTTAACTAGCTTTTTGCACATGTAGTTAATAACCCATGGAAGAGTAAAATACTCATCCTTACACTTAAGTCATCATGGAAGTTACAGTATGAAGCCTCCTCACCTACTTCATACAAATATAACAGCATTTAATAGAAGTCTGGAAAACAACCGCCTCACTTTATACAGATAAAGGGTACTAAAGCATGTGGCTCATTTCTGATGTCTGCTCAAAACCAGACATGATATCCACAACTTTAGGAAGATGGTAGATTTGTGGAAGTTTTGAAAACATATAGGGGTTTGTTTACTTTTTTAATTTTTTTTTTTCAGTAGAGGCTATCATTTCACTGATGGCTTCAACCACCCTTAGGTACACTTTTCAGCAGTACCAGTCAAAAATAAATACCATGTGACTAACTGGCCATAATGTGGCTCACATGTTCCTACAAGTATCAGGCCATTTACAGTCACAAAATTTTTTGGTCAATGAAATAAGCTGTTAGAAAGGACTGACTTCTGTGTACATAAAGACACATACATATTTTTAAGAAGCTTTAAGAATCACAAAGCAGATTTCTTCTGCATACCTACACAGATATGTGTATTTTAAACAAGCCTTGAGAACTGCAAAACATTTTCTGTTCTTTCACATTATGTGAAACTACTACAGATTTTACAGAAGTTATCATCACACAGGTAACGGTACTGCTCCTCTCAGTATTAGGAAGGCCAACAGAGGCATGAACAAACATGTAACTACCTACATATCAAACACTGAGATGGAGCTAAACCACTGATGGTTAAAGTCACAGCAATAATGTCCACACACATGCACTGGCAGAACTTTCGGCCTTGGCAAGACATGCTTCAACAATCACATCTTGCACAGCAAACATCAGCAATCTGCCATTTCCTTCTGTCACCATTCTGTACTACTCTGTGATGCTTCAAAAACAGGGATTAACAAGTGAAATCCACTAGTCTTAGAAATAAGCTCCTATTTCCATAGAAGTGGCTGGCCTGCTCCTGAACTGCTGAAAACCACTAGAGGAGGAATAGGGCCTGAAAGGCTTAAGTCCCTCTTCCTTCACAGATTTTAAGTGTCACATTTAAGAAACACAATATAAAATCCTCCCAGAAACATTCCTCACAACCTGCTAGGCCTACTTATGTTTTAGTAATGTAACTTGCCGATTTGTTTTTTTTTCAGGACTTAAACAATGCTTTACTTGATAAGGACAGGGCAGCAATAAAACACTATGCCTCAACCTCCAAATCCCACACCTGTGAACTAATAAATCCTCCCATTTGTGCGGCAGAAAGTGGGAGATGGTGTTAGGCCACAGGACCGAACATCACTAGATGGGGCTCAGCACCGCAGCCTGCATGCCTGCTGCCCACATGCACACACAGGCCGAGAGGCAGCACTAACAACCACCTTACCCTTCATCATAGCGCAACAAAGAGGGGATCCCTATTTTCCAGCAGGCCCACGAGAAGCTCAAAAACTGTTCTGAAGCTAAAGACGGGGAGGCAGGGGCGGCAGCTACACCGCAGTAGGCGTCGGCGAAAAGGCAGCGCTAGGGAGACCCCCCCCGGAGAGGGTCGGGGCCGCTGAGGAGAAAAAACGCCTCGGTCGTTTAAATAAGGCAAAGCCGAGAGACAACCGCCTTGCCGCGCCACCGCTTCGTCCCCCTGGGGAGCCAGGGGGATGCTCCGAGACAGGGAGGACCTTTGCTCAGCCGCCGCTCCCAGGCGTTGCCCCTGCCCCCCTCGCCCCAGCCCACCGCGACGCTGAGGGCAGACGGGGCGGCTGCGGCGTGACAGCCGCCCGGCCCGAGAGACGACGGAGCGTTTACCTGCGGGGCTCCCGCCCGAGAGGCTGAGGCAGAGCAGGAGCAGCAGCCCCAGGCGCTTCCCGGAGAAGGCGGCAGGCATGGTGCCCCAGCCGCCGCCGCACTCCCACTGCCGCTTCCCCCGGCGGCGCGCAGGCAGCTGGCTCGACCCGGCCCCGCACCGCTCGCGGGCAAAGCGGCTGCTGAGAAAGCCTCAAGCGGGCCGGAGCGGCTCTGCGGGAGATCCGGCAGCTGCGACAGGGATCAAAACCAAAAGAAAGCAGCCCCAAATCCACCAACAGGGCAAACGCCAGACAACAACCGGACAAAAGAGGCCGAGAAACCGCTGCAGGCACCACTGTTCCTCCTCACGGGGAGGACACCCCACCTCCGGCGTGGTAGCAGCGAGTGCGGCCCCGCGGCCTTTATGCGGCGGGAGGAAGGGCGTGGGTGAGCACCGGTGGCTAATTGGAGAGAGGCCCTCGCAGCTGACCCAGCTCGGAGCCTCGCTGGGGCCAGCTAGAAGCTGACAGAGCACGTAGGGAGGTTGGGTCGTGTCTTATTTTTGGCCCAAAGCAGCTGTTGCTGTAGGACCACCTCGGCTCGAGCAACCCTCGAGGCAGCTGGCTCTGGTAGGGTTTGCCTAGCGAAGGTTGCCTAGGACAGAGCGCAGCCTTGTCTCTGCCCTTTGGCTGGTGATCTTCTGGAGAGCCCAGCTTTGAGGGTCAGTGGCTCCAGGGCAGCTGGGTTATACTGTATGAGAGCTGTAGCCTTGCACGTCTCTTTTTCTAAATCTCCTGGCTTAGGCAGCAATGCCCAGGGAGCACCATTTCTAACAAATGCTTCTCAGGACTTTGACTACTGCTTGATGCCTTTAAAATCACAATTTAATTGCTTAGACTGTTTTAACCAGTATATATATGTACATATATAGTAAAACCACTCATATATAAAAATGTATACGCATTTCTGTTTGTTACTTGATAAATAACTGAATTTGGATTTTGCAGTATAAAATCTGGCAGGGTGGTACTCTCTGAAGGAGAGTTTCCATCATGGGGTACTTACTGCTGCTTCTTTCCTATGAAGATATGATTGCTTCAGCTAATGCAAAAATTGAATTGCGTATAAGGCTTATCAATAATGCAAAAAGGTCACTGCAACTGTTTACATCATCTTGGCTCTCCCATGCTGGCAGAGCTGCAGGAGTTTATGCAGAGCAGGAGTAAGTCAAATGCCCTGTGTGTTGATTTTCCAGCATTGCATGTGTTCATGCTGCCATCCATGTCCTCCAATACCAGTAGTATGTCCATCAGATTAAAACTTTCCATCATAAAACCTCCCAATAAATACAACTAATGGCAAAAGACTGGGAACAGGATTGTTTCGATAAGCCCTTGCTGTGTCACAGGAAGACTCAGGATTCCTGCTGGCTAAATGGAACATGATAGGAGCCTTTTCTGTTGTTGAAAGAATGAACGCCCTTCATACACTTGGGGCAATGGGATGGAGCTTTCTGTGCTCCAGCTCTAAGGTTGTTTAGCTCATGTACAAAACGTAGGAAGTCATATATATGAGTAGCCAATGCACAGTGATGCCTGTGCTGTAAATCCACTGCTTTTGAAATTTAGCTGTAACCTATAGTTCTGTGGTGTGGTGTGGTAGACAATACCAGTTTGCTCTACAGAGAGATCAAACCCCCAGAGTTTTGTTAATCTGCCAGCCTGCTACAACTGCACCGAGCGATGGGATTCAGAGAGAGAATCCAATTCAGATAAGGCTGTTTAGGAATGGCAGAAGATCTTCAGCTTTTAATGGGGAAAAAATTGGCTGGAGCTTGAAAGCCGTTTTATCTGAATCAGTTAGGCGTGAAGGGACTTATCTCTCAGGGGCGGGGAGGGGGAAGGGAAAGAAAAGAAAAGGGTACGTTTACTGCCTTTAGGTATGGTTTGTAGTTCCAGTTAGCTCTCCCTGGAATGGATGAAAAGAAAACATCATGTTCACCTGACGTAGCAGTTGAGTATGCAGCACCTTTTGGTGAGGCAGATTTTATCTACCCGGAAACCACATGGATGGGTTAGTGTGGGGCAAGTCTATGTGGAAATCTATGGCTAAACTGCCAGCTGGCAAGAATGGAGCTGCCAGGACAGTCTGGTCTGGGACCTAGCTGTAGTTTTATCAGTTCTTGCTCAGTGGAAATTGTAGAGGTTCTGATGGAGGTGATTTGTTTTGACTGACTTTACATTATGTCCTGTATAGGACTGGTTTCTGTCTTGCCCATCAAGTCATCTTGGGTAGAGCATCAAAGCAGTCTGAAGACATGATGAATACCTTTGCTGGATTCCTTCTCAACTCTTCTTCAGGGCTTGTCATCTGCTAATGGTACATCCCACACTTAACGCTGAATGGGAGCAAAAGAAACAATTATGAAATTACTTCTGAAGGAGCTGTTGTTTCCTATACTCATAGTAAGAGATAGAGAAGGCACAGAGCAATAGAAGGGGGAAAGGCAAAGAGGAAGCAGAATTTAGAGGAACCAACTGAGCAAAGAACCAAACAGCCCTTTAAGGGTTTCAGTGCTCTAAAGTTTGCCTTACCATAATAATATGCTAGTACTAGCTAATTCCCCAAGTACTACTGCTGGATGTGGTAGATCATTGAAAGTGTAGGAGTGAGAGATTTCAGAAATTATAAGGTTAGTGATAACAAACTATAAGAAGGTTGAATATTGGGGATATTAGAAAAAATCAGCTGTCACATTTGCTAGCATTTGGAAGCACTGACTGGTGAGTTATTAGGTATTTCAGGAAAACTATCTCTATTTAAATTTTACATACTAAGACTAATCTGTTCCATCTATTAACATCCAGCATATTTTCCTCTTCTGTCTCAACCTAATTCTTTTCTCTTACTTCCAGAGAGAAACTTTGACTTACTCTCACATGGTAATTACTTGGCAAATATGATGGTCATTTTAGAGCAAGGATTCATATATTGAACCATACTCTGGCTTGTAAGAAAACTTTAATAAAACCTCTGATACAGGGAAATTGCTGGTTTATTCAGCTGGAAGATCTTTGCCAAAATTTTTCATGGCAGAAGAAAAGTAAATGAAACTCTGAAAATTGCTGTGACATGTTGATTATTGGCTGAAGAAAAATCTGGATGATAATTTATACTTCTACAGCTCCTTTTCTCCAACAACCAAGTCTATGTTCTCAAAGCCCAGTCTTTGGCATTCATTTATTTCTGTTAATAACTAAGACAGTAAAAAAACCAAAGGACATAGCTGATCCAGCCATTTCCTTGACTGGAGGTTGCAGCTTATAAAATGCACTCAAATTGTGAAAAGGTAACTAACACATATGTGAGCACTGGGAAAAGGAAGAAACAGTCAAAAGGGACTGAGAACCTCCTGAGGTGGCAGTTCAGATATGCTTCAGGGATGGTGCTTATCAGCTTTGAGTATCTGAAGCTGAATCATCAAGACCTTATTAGACTTTAGCTAGATTTTTCTGACATTCAAGGAACTTTAAGGAGGAGACATTTGTTTATGGGTGGGAAATTTTTAATTGAAAAAGCATGAAAATAAACAGTGGGAAATAGGAGAAACAATTTAGAATTATTGCAGAAAGAAATCTTGCAAGCATGGCCAGGAGATAATTTTGCAAGGCTGGGAGATAATGTGTTACTAATCTATTGACCACTGTCAAAAAGATGTGCCAGAGCAGATGCTATGCAACATCTCCATGGGTTCCCCATTCTCCAGTAACAGTCAGGTTGTAATAAAATAAAAAAACAATGCACGTGTTTCTGAAAGCCAAAGCAATATATTGAATGCTAGTACAAGACTACAAGACAGAATTTTATTGTCTTTCCCAAACATTTATCTTTTGCTTGCTCTCTTTGAAAGATTTAACTAAACTGACCTCTTGGCTGGAATTAAAATTACAGGCCAGATTATGCAATCTGCATACTCTGCAATTGCCTACTCTGCAATGTCTGCACCCTTCTGAGTGGCTGTAAATCCCAGTATCTCCTGTCACCTCCCTGAAGGCAATTTGCAAGATTAAGCATGTAATCTCTATTGAGAATTCTGCCATTTATCAAATATTTAATGTCATGTTCTAAAATCTGAGCTGCAGGTGAAACAAAAATTTGGGCTGCAGTGCTTTAGAAATGTAGTTCTTAAAAATCTTAGGTTGAGGCCAGTACCAATTATTGAGATCAGCAATACTGATCATACAAGATACAATATCAATTGTTATTTTGCGAGGTTTAATTTTGGGCAGGGTTGCAGATTATGCAGTACGGCTCTGCTCGGAAAAGCCTTTGTTCACATGGCAAATACACGATCATCATGCGCTGGCTCCAAAAAGTCAGCCAAGTAAGGTTTTTGGCAAACAGTTCTTTTTGCCTTTCTGCCCCCTTCCCGCCCCCCCCCGCCCCAGGCTGGAACAAAATTGACATTTTTTAATGGAAAATACAATGAAAACCCAGTATTTTGTTTAAAACACAATTTAGATTGAAACCTTATGTATAGACATCTAAAGAATTTTCTACAATCTGTTAGTTTAATGTAGAAATAAAGTTCACTGTGATACGAATGCATGCCACTCTATCACAGGGTTTGTTTTGCAAGCTGTTGCTTCAAAATGTGCAGAAAATATTTTAAATGTTTCAAGCAAGATCAGACTTCGAAGGAGACAGTATCTTTCATTACAATAATGCACATGGAAAAAGTAAGCCATCCTTTGATCTGAATACAATTTGAGAACAATTACTCCGTGTAATTGTAATTATGCTGAGGGCACGCAGTCAGACCTACTGCTTTAATATCAGGTAGAAGATCACCTTTGGTAAGTCTTTATTCTTCATGAATTCTCCATTTTCCACCCTTTCAAAATCTTAAAAATAGTTTCTCTTTTGTTGCAAAGGTAAAAAATAATGAGAGGCCTTGTATACAATAAACTATACAGGAAAGTCTCCTTCTGCTACTGTACTTGCTCAATTATGAGCAGCAGTAAGTGGGAGCAGTAAGTCGTCTGGTGAAGCAGGCCCTGTTTACATCATTGAAATTGGGCTATGCAGGGCTCCTGCTCTGGGGGAAGTAGTGCGTGTGCTGCACAAGATAATGCTTTTCCGTTTTTTTGTGGGTGTGGTGACAGAATGTAGACTTTGTCTCATTCAACTGACCTGTTTTATGGTTTTCCCCCATCATGGTTTGGGTTTGGGTTTTTTCTACATAGTTGACACAAATCTAGTTTACGTGATTTTTTTTTTTTTTTGTTATTTGGATATAAGTTTGTAATGCTGAAGATAAGACTTGAAGATAAGACAGCATAAAGTAAGCAACAAGTAATGTGGCCTAAGCCTTATTGATTGTGTTCCTGGTGGAGGGAAGTCATTCAAGCTAAACACCACTTCATGTATTTATTAGTCAACTTCAGTAAACTTTAGAAACTGTACCTCTAACAGCATCCTTTCACTTTCAACATTGTTTTCCCTTTAGTCTTCAGGTCTTTTTAGGAAGAGAAAAGATGGCTTCAGGAAAAAAAGTGGAGAAAGCTATGTAACTAAACCTGGTATTTATAATTTCAAAATCCTAAGATTTTAAACAGTTTTTATTAGTCTTTTGCTTTTTAATTCTTTTCTCTCTTAAGTGAAAGCTAAGGGGTTTTTTTTCTGAAATCACAGGACTCCAGGAAGGGAGCATAAAAAAGAAAGAAGAAAAAGAATTGCAAAAGTTATGATACTATGTTCGGCACTTTTCCTGACTGCAGAGTCATCACAGCCAAAACTGAAGTGGGAAGAACTGTGCTGTCATTTGATCACTTCATATCTTTGTGAAACACAGGTAAGATATGTCCTTGTCCTCATCAGCACAGAGGTAGAGACAGTCTGTATGCATTGGGAATGCCTAACAGTACTGACTCTGAGTAAATGTGAATACTCACTCTCCTAAAACCTAAGAATCCATATACCTGTTGGCAGAACCACACCATCTAAGACAGCACAAGCAAATGTACCCTGGAATCTGCATGCTACAGGAGTATACCCGTGTTTCTTGTAGCATACTATTTCTGTTAAAGAGAAAGTTCAGTTTCAGGGTTTACCACAGTGATGATTGTCATACCTTTTAAATCACCCATACACAACACTTATGTAACATGTACAGAATTCTTTAAATACTCTCTGAAGTGATGCATTCTCAGAACTGAATAGCTTAGTACTTTAATAAAAAAAAAGTATGTTGCTCCAGAGAGAGGTGGCCTTGGATATTTTTCTTCGGGTGGGAAGGAAAACACCATTCTAAAACAAAACAGCCTGCAAACATTTCTATTTCTTCACATGTGGAAGAGCTTCTTTCAGAAATTGATTGTTTTCCAGTCTGCAAATACTTTGAAGAAGCGGAAACGGCATGTAGCAAACAGAGTTCAAAGGAAGGAAAGCCACCAGAACTCTAATAATGAAACTTATTTGTCTGCAGTAAGAAAGAGTATGAGAAGTCAGGCTTTGCATGTCTAGAATTTGTGAAATACTTATTTGTACAAACCCATTCTACCTCACTGGCCTTTGCATTCTGACTATGCATCATAATCATACAGTTTCTCTGATGCCTAAAGCAGTACGCACTCTTTTCTTCTGCACAGGAAACATTTTCATCCAGAGCTGTAAACAGCCCCATTGGAAGCGTCCAGTGGGGTCTGTGGGAGAGGAACTACTGGGCTGTGAGACAGTCACCTTATGTATCTTTTTAGTCCTATTAATACATAAATTTTATTTGACACTGGTAATAATGGAGTTAAAATGCCTTTTTCAGCTAAGCTTATGTCACGCCAGAAGGGTTCAAAAATCAACTTCTGAAGGTGACTTTTTAACAGCAGATTTGTTCTGCGAGGCATTTCCACAAAGGATTCATCAGGGTTATATTATAACTTGGACAATGTTATCAATATTTCCAGGCAAAAAATACATATATATATTTTTAAGTGAAAGAAGCCTAAAATATATTAGTATGTAGAATGTGAATTTCAAAGCGAAAAAAAAATTGTATTAAGTAGTTTTTACTTTTAGGTCTGATTCAGCAATTATTAATATATTTCAAAATACTTCTGAACTTAGTAAGCTGGGGGAGGATTATGCAAAGATAACTTATCCTAATTGAATTTTACCTTTCAATGCAACAATTAAAAAAAAAAATCCTCATGAAGAGAAGAATGTGCAGAACATATCAGTAGTGAAAAATCTACAAAGGTAATGCAAATTTTTTCAACAACAACTGATATCAACTTATCCTGGCTGATCTATGAAGTTTATTTTAGGTTTCGTAAACCCCACAGATGCCAGAGAAAAGCATCTTTTTGTTCTTCATTGTTTCAGCTTCCTCTGCAGCTTGTTTTACAGGAACAAATAGTAAGCTGCGTTGGAGAATTTCAGTTTATAATGTAAGATTCAGTTTGTTGTAATTATTGCATTTTGATTAATTGAGCTGCAAGTTAGTAACACTAAGCTTTTCAGAAGAAAAAATAATTTTGTTTGATTTTTAAATAACTCAGATAAGAAGAATAATAAATTACAGCTGACCAGTAAGACTTCAGAAAGCTTATTGCTAAGGTTTGCATAATTATTTACTAGAAAATAAGGTTTCCGAGAAAAATGTAAATCGGTCTGCTGTGAGAACGTTGGGTCATTCTGACTATTTAGATGACATATATTCCTCAGACTGACTTCTCATAGTGTTTGAAACAAGTCTGTGAGAGGAAAATGTGATCTCTCCATGTGGACCCTATTCTCCTGCTTGACAACATTTAATGTGTTTGTCCTCACATCAGCCTTGTGGGTAATGTTAACTCCAGTGACACACTAAGTGGCTCACCTGAGGTAACCCAAGAAAAGTGTTACACTTGACTGTTTCTTTTCTAGCTTTTTCTGCCATGTGCCAGGTTCCTTTTGATTCCCCAGGATAAAGCTGAGTAGATAGAAAAGACTACTCAGGGTGCGCTGAAAAAGAGGCATTCCCTGCTGACCTGTTTTATTACTCGTCTTTCTTTTAGGAGAGAGCAAGCTATGCCCTTTGCACAGACAGCATGTTTGGACTTGGGAAGAATTTGAGTTACCCTTTTTAACACAAAGCACAGATTGAAAGGTGAGCATCTGAGACTGCAGACAGCTGCGGGGAACGTGGTGATTTTGATGCAAGCAAATGTTTTAGTGCTTTTACACACTGGCATTGTGTTGGAAATTAGAGTCAGAGTAGGAGTGACCTGAAAAACTGCTATTGCGCAACAGGTTCATTATCCTCTAGAACTTCTGCAAGGGGTTTGATTGTTTGTAGATCTCTGGGACTTAATGTTTACAAGTCTCCTAGACTTACAGCTAGTGTAGTATATCAACTAGGAAAAACACTGTTTTTGAAGCTGAAGCTTACAGAGGTGTCTTTTCTAGGCTTTAAAGATAAATACTGTCCAGCTTTGCTGTAAAAGTGGTGTGCTCACTCTTACATTTGAAGTGTCTTGGGATAGTCAAACTGGAAATAAAATTTCAGTTACAGTTTCTCATTGGTACACATTTGTTTTAAACATGCTTGAAAGGTTTGTAAAATTATCTAAAGCTTCTCACAAAGTTGCTAAAGCAAGGCTTATTTATTCTAAATTAATTTAAGGCTTTTTTCTTCTCTTGATAATACACCCTTGAGGAAGATGGTGCCTCAGTATTACATTGCATCAAGCTAGGGGCAGTGCAGATGTTAATTACATTTTTTAAAGTAATCATTAAATAGTTTGTACTTCACACAGAGACCATGACCTCCATGCAGTAAGTTACATGAACGTAGTAGTAGGAAAATAGGAGAATAAATCTAGATTGCAGAAGTCACTGCCAGAAATCTGTGGCCACAGTGGTTGGAAAATACATGATCCTCTTTTCATACGCCTTTCTTAGTCACCGTTCTACTAAATCTTGATAAGGAGGGGTTGCACTATATGACCTTTGAAGTCCCTTCCAACCCAAACCATTCTATGATTATATATGGGTACACACAAACCTCCTGCATCATCTTGTACCTCCCAGTTTATCAGTGCACCATAATTCATCACTATTTCTACAGCTTCTCTGCAGCCTCATGCTTGAACAGTGAAAGAGAAACCAGTTCTAAGGCAGCTCTTACGGCAGTGCACTAGTTGTTCCAGCTGTTGTGTGCTGCAGAAGTTGCTCTGCCCACTGAAACGCCATGAATTGCATTTTTCCTTCCTAGTAGGGAAAAAAACTTACTCACATGCATTTATTACCTTTTCGGCAGTTTCCCCTTTAGGCTACATATTCATTCTTGAAAACCTCTGCACTCCTTAGCAGACCTTCAAAGCGTGCTCTGTGATGTCTTGGGAACAGCAATGCAGGTATTACTCTGAGAAATAGACATCCTTATAAGGAAAGCCCGTCTCTAGACGGGCTTGTAACAAGGAATATTATACGGTCCATACAATGCTTAATTTAATCTCACTAGCAGACTGAGTGATGACCTTTCAATTACTTCATTTCACAGCCTTCTTTTGCAAAATACGAATCTCTTTTCACATATTTTTTGGTGGTGTTAAGTTGATGTCAGAAGAAAGGAAACATTTTTACTGTCTACCTTCTCCTAAAACACATACTACATAACATCATGTAACACAAAAAAGCCACACTCGGAGCTTTTCAAAAGAGGAGCTTTTCAAAAGAGACAGGATCTTGTAATGACAACCTGAAGTCAACTGAAGCCGGAAACATCACCGTTTCCAATTCTTTGCCTGTATGCCAAGTATGCAGCTTATCTGATTCACCGTATGACTGTCCACATTCAGTCCTAAACAGGCATCTTCTGTAGTTCAAAAAAATTAAACTTCTGGGCTTTTAAAAAGGAAGCAAAGTACAAAAGGGAGATGTATCACAAAAGGACTAGATTTCTCTGGGAACTGAGCAAACAATTTTTCCAGAAGATTTCTACTGAGAACAGCAGTGCTATCAAGTAGCACTTTTATGTCTGTAATTCAGATAATACCTTTGTGCAGTGTTTGCTACTTTTTCGCTCTTAGAGCAGAAGCTAGAGAATAATGTTTATCAACTGCATGTCTGTTTCTTGCTCTCTTGGTGTTACCTGCCTGCAATAGCTTTTGCCATTTTTTGTGTGTGTGCATATGAGTATAATTTGAATGAAGAAGTACAGTCATCAGTTTTATTTCGTATTGGAGAAGATAAGAAATGTGAGTATCATCCCCTTAATGCTAAGTTTATATAGTATTTTTTCTTTATCACTCTTCTTTTTACGTAGACCTAGAGGGAAAATGCTATCTGTAGAATACTATCAGACTGTGAACTACAGGCACAAAAAACTGGCTTGTAGGAAACATGCATTAAGTTCCTCACAGTGTCTCTGAGGTAGCAGTTTTACTGTCAGTAGGCACTGATCAGAGAGCAGGCAGGAATGTGCTTGGGATCATACTACATGGTAGCGTGTGTTTCACTGTCCTATGGGGAGTGGACAAATCTCGCCCAAAGTCCATGGTCTTCTGGCATGGATGAACTTGGACTTGAGTGCAGTTTGGGTCTGTGTCTGGAAGGCAGTGTACACATATCGAAAACAAGTCATGTTTATATAAAACCCAACTAACAAGGAATATGCAAATCAGGCTTAAAGCAAAACAAGAAACCTTTCTCCAATGCAAAATTAGCTTTTTTGTGTGATAATGACAAGTCATTAGTTTCCTTTCAGAGATAACAGTAATCTGCCCTGGGGCACAACTCTGCAGGAAAGAAAACCTCCTCTGTATAGGTTCTGTCTCATTATCCCTAGGCAACTTCATTGCCGATACCAACAAAGTGACTTGCCAGCATGCAGTAGAGAGAGTAGTTGGGTGGTGGCAGCTATTTTATTTTGTGGAAGATGGTGATCTCTGCGCAGCTGGGAGTTTAATTTACTTTTATCACAGTCTATCTTCCACTAAACCTATTTTTAAGTCACAGTCTCTGCTTTTCAAATCAGTAGGCTCTGTTAAGCTAACAAGAAGAAAAGTGCGCTTGTCTGCAACAATTCAGTGGTATGTTAAACTTGTGTATAACAGAGATCACTGGTACATACTAAGAAAAGTTTCCTTTTTAAAGACAACTGGAGTAACATCCATCTTAAAATCACACAGAATCTGCCCTTCTCTGAATTCTTACCAATTGTTGTTACTAATATTTATCATTAGAAAATGATAAATTAGAAAAGAAAATTGGATTTGTTTTGACTTCTTTGTACTTTCTGCTGCACTTTTTGTAGGGCACATTTATGCTCTCTGGCTAGGCAAGTGCATGTCTGAACCTCAATTCTAATGAGCTAGAGGAATATCCTACTTCTGGCACGCCATCTAGTTTCCTCTGTAGTTACGACTAGAAATCTTCTGGCAGTACAGCCAGCCCTCTTGGGGGAGCTTGATGTCCCTGATACTCAGTGTAAATTGTGAATCTCCTGAATTCTAGCTCCAAACAACAGAGGCACAGAGCCTTGCAGCAAGGCTGTGCTTGGACACTGGACACCAGCTGTTTAGGAGCCAAGGCCCTGGTAGCTGGTCCGTGTTAAGCAGGTGTTATGAATGCACTTTTGAACCATAGTTCCCTTGTTCATGTTTGCCTTTGAGACTGCAGAGAGACTCTTGGGACTATAATGTTTGGTACTATTTAAACACAGCTAAGAATCTGATAGCATTCCTCTATTACAATAAATAACTTTCTTGTGCTTTTTTGTGTGTAGTCTCCAGCCAGTTCTAGATTCCTACTATGTTTTTTGTTATCGCATTGGACACTCACACAGTTAGTCCTTTTATCCTTTCATTTTAAAGCCATCTTCTTTCAAAACTAGATAAGAAGCCTGTGCTTGTTTTCCTTTTTCTGCACTTAGTAGTTCTTCTTTTAGGTAGGACATATCTAAAAGTGAATAGTCCAGTTGTTTTTAAATGTGCTAAAATTACCTACATAGAGTGCACTATGGTTGCACTCCATAAAGTGCAATAATGTTTTGGTGTAAAAAGCTCAGAATGCAACAGGACTATGGTGCACTATATAGAGCACTGAATACTTTTATGAAGGTAACAGCATTCACTCATTGCTGAGACAAGCTAGTTTTGAACTGCTGACCTGTAAGATAGAAGGAGAGATGATCATTCTCTGGAGACACCTAAACACTGTGTAGTTTTAAATATAAAAAATCTCATTGATCCTTGCTAGGAAAAAACTGCATGTTTGCTTGTTTTAGGAGATCTTGGTTTTTTGAGTGGAGGTGACAGGAGTCAGATGAGACTGGCTGTGGTAAATTATATGTTCAGTGAAATGTCATAGTCATAACATAAGTGTTCCTAATAACTGAATTTTATTCATAGTATGGAACCACTGAAGTGTCGGTTTTCTCTGACTTGCGTTATATTGTTCTGCTGAGTACTGAAAAAAAACCTGAAACTGTGATACAATGTATGAGACATTAAAAATTAGCACTTTATTGTATAGGTGGTTTAAAAGGAGGTGTGGAGAGTTTATTGTCAAAACAGATGGGAAAGGCTACAATAAGAAATGAACTGTGTGGTTTTATAGGGGTCCTTTATTCCTAGATTTGAATGCCATTTCAATAGTGATTAATTCCACAGTGAGCTCTAATAAGCAGACAAAACTGGCACTTAGGCTTACAGAGAATTTCAAAGAAGCATCAGAAATACCATAGTCATGAAGAAGTAGTACAACTGTGAAGAAACAAAATAAACATTGTTAAATGGAGTGTTTTCAACAGAAGTTTGAAAAGGAAAGAGATTTTCAACTATCACCAAAGACTGTGTATCAGATCCCTGCTTTTTCCTCAATCAAGAGAAGTGGGCAGTGTAAGTATGCAGGATTGCATGTAAGAATGTTTCATTTCCTCTTGATAGCAAGCTGCAAGATGATGAATATCGATCATATGACTAGGTCAAGAAATGTAGATGTTTTAACATAGTCTGTGTGATTTTTTTACTGTTATTTCTGATAATACTTGCATCAAATCAACTTTTCAAGCCATTATTCATCTCTCTTATGCATATTATGATAGTAGGTTGGGTGGTGACAGTGTTGGGTCTGTTTCAGACTCTTAGAAATCCGAGAGGATACCGAACACTGAATGTTGGCAAAGAGTTCTTTTTGTTGTCATCAACACAAAATGAGGAGATGGCCCTAGAAACAATGCCTTGGCTCTTCCCTGTGAACGTTGGTGTGCAGTATTTGAAACGCTTGAATGCTACAGTTAATCCTGGCATATCTGCCTGAATGCAGCTGAGGATATCCTTATTATCTGGTAATGACCAAAGCAAAGGCTTAGTTATCAAATCGTAGTTGATAATTCCAGAATTCCAATGATGGTGATAAATACATTGTGAAAAATTTCAACACAGGAGCTTTCGAGAGCTTTCATTTCTTTTAAAGAGGGGGGAAAAAAAGCAAAAGTATGGGTCAGGTCCTTAAAGGTTGTTTGGCACAGCACCTTAAATATTTTTAAGTGCTAGATGCTTCATGTTGTAGACAACATCTAGCAAAACCAGTGGGAAAGCTAGGGGAACCACTTTTGGGGAAAAAAAAAATTGGTTGTTGTGTGTCTTATTATTTCTTTGTATGGTTTTCCTTATGTGTAAAGTCAGCACCTACTCATTTCCGTTTTTTTTTCCTTGCTGTACCTACCCAAACCTCCATGATTTCAGTATTTTCCACATTTCCCTTCATGGTGAGAAAAGTTGGGACTTGAGAAAGTTATACCTCAAAGTAAGACTCATGTTCTTTTTTCCTGTCTTTGCTTGCACTAAATTTTGTTTATAATCCAAATGTTGTTCTAGATTATGTCTCAATTGTTTATTTTGTTGGAGCGAGGAATTAATGTACTCCTGCACATGAAAATCTGCTCACTGCTTACTATGCTGAATTTAGAATGGCCTATTCAGTACTACAATCAGCAGTTTGCCTATGTTTTTAAGCTTGTAGTCTGTCATCATTTGTATTTTCTCGGGACTCACACTTCTCCCCCTCAACAAGGGATTGTCTTTTCCCTATCTGTCAGGCTTGTCCTGCCATTCTTCAGAGCTTTGTCCTTTTAACAGACTCTCTTCTGTCCCAGGTCCAAGAATGAGAAGACAATGCTTTTATTTTTGTACCTATTTGGCATTGTTTGTGATTTTTTTTTCATTGTTGCAATAGCTATGCTTGTACAGACACTTCAGAATATATTGATTTCCTTGAGGAAGAAGGTAAAGCAAATCTGCCTTTGTCTCTCTATTAGAGAGTACTTAAAGTACATAACCAGATACTGCAAGCTCATTGTCAAGGCTAGAGTTACTGACACCAACATCCCAACTAAATTGCCCTTTCTACATTTATAGTTAGAACAAATGTAGAGATCTGTCTGTCCTAGAGATTGACCCTTACCTAAACTGGTTGATGAATGAGAAATTGTGAAATGAAATCCCCTCAACATCCAGTGTGGGATGAAATCCTCACGTCGAGGCGGCACTGAGATGGGACTTGTTCTTTCACCATGGCAGGCTCCAGCCCCTTCCCTCACTCCCCACCTCCTCTGCAATAGCTCTTACATTTGTCACAGAATAATTAAAGATTAATTGGGCCAAAGAGACAGACTGAAAAGGAGGATGAATCTTTGGCCATGCAGTCAGAGCACTCACTGGGGAGTGACAGGAAATACTCTAAATCCCATTTATGTACTTTGTTCAGTAACTGTTCTTGAAACAGTGTTGGGAATCCAGTTTTTGATTTTATTTTGTATTTCAAATTTTCCTTTCAGCACAAAAGACTTACCCAGTAGGTATCAAGTCATGTTTTTCCTGTAGTGAAAACATGTTTCAGCCCTGTGGTGGGAAGCAGAAGCAGCCCCCGCAGCAGGGGAAGGTGCCGAGCCCCAGCCCTGAGGCGTTTGTGGCACTTTTAGTAACTCCAGCACCTCTGAGTACAAATTTGAAAATGAGCATTACCTCACAGCTCAGAAAGCAGAAGACAAATGAAGTGTGAAGCCACAGAGGCAGTGCCCTCCCCTTCCCTCCCCACATGAAGCCCATCATGTCCCGCCTGGTACCTGTGTGCACCAGGCCCGGAAGGCACCAGCAAGTCCTGCCTGCCCGCAGGCCTCCCCTAGCCTGCCCATGGCCCCCATTTCCCCCCAGACCAGGCTGCCAGTCCCTGCCTGGGCTGTTCTGGGTGTGCCTGCATCAGCTCCTGCCTGCAGTGTGGAGATTGGGCCCCTGTGGCACCTTGTCCGCAGTCCGGGGGGCTGCCTGGAGCGCCCCGGGACTGCTGATGGGTGCCATCTCTGCCTCTTTCAGGTACGACTTCATTTCTCTTTTTGAGGAGGTGGCTGGCCTGGGCAGAGGGGTATTTCTGTGGCAGAGCCCGTGAAGATGCAGAGGTGTGAGAGGCCAGGGAGGGACCACCAAGGCAGGCAGCGCGAGCAGGCAGCGGTGCCTGTTGAGAGGTATTAGTTTTTTAAATGTAAATAAGTAGGTTTTAATTAGAATAAATTACTTAGGATTATAATAGAGTGTGATTTGTGGTGTTTACTTAGCTTTACTTAGCACGAATGGCTAGATTTGCTGAAGCCTTTGGGCCGCAATAGAGGTATTTTTCTCAGTAATTTTCCAAGTAGTTTTCCTAACAGCTAGTACAGTGCTGTGTTCAGTCTTTTAGTATGGGAAAGTATTTTGATATCACACTACTGTCTCAGTAGTGTTTTTTCCACATCTGGGACTCTTCACTTTTCCATGTTCCACCAGCAAGGGCAGGGGACTCTAAAACAGAAGATAAGGAGGCTCCGACCTTCGGGGAAACCTGTGCAAACTGCAGGTCAATGAGATAAGAGCCTGCCTGCCTGCCTGGACACAGAAGAAGAATCCAATTAGATGTTAGAAGACCCCAGACCAAAAATCATTGGACTAAAGGACACGTGGACAGGACATGAAAGGTGCAGGTATATGGAACCCAAGAGTGTAATTGCCATGGGATTTCTTTGTTCAGGGCACCCAGCCTGGGCTGATCCTGCTTCTGCACCTTTCAATTAAATTAATCATTTTATAAAATCCCATGCCTGAGACTCTGCTGCGGGAAACCTAGGGTCGAGCCTGAAGAAGGAGGAAGCGCACCCATGAATAAGTGTAAATGTGTGTGTGTGTGTGTGCGACACCATGAATAGTGTGTGAATGCTCAGGTAACAGCTAACAGTGCCATTTGTGTGCTAGGCCCCACTCCAATCATTACATGAGTGTTTCATCTAATGGCAGTTTAATTAATAACAGACTTTGGAGCAAAGACCAGGAAAAGGCCCTTGTGAAGTTAAATCCCTTTCATGTTACTGCCAGCTCCTGAAACCTGGTTTCTGAACAGGGACTGTCAGCGGCAGTGGGGCAGCCTTGCCGGCCAGGTAAGACAGGCTGCTCAGGACATACCCCTGGGCGAGGGGACGCCTCGCAGAGGGCACCTGGAACGGTGGCTCTTCCTCCTGCTTACAGGAGCGTCCTACCCATTGATCCTGAACTCTGGCTCCTGGGACTCACTGCGGGGCTGTCCCTTGGCTGTCCTCCACAGAGCTAGTATTAGGGGACAGGCTCCCCTCGGGAAGGGAGCTGGTTCTTAGCAGTGCTAGAAAAACCACCCCAAAACACAGAGGCACAAACATGGATTATAGTGCAGTCGGAATGGGGAATCTGAGTGCTTCAGTCCTGTCAAAATGAACGTGTGATGTACAGAGGCCTTTTGAGGGATGCCTGTCAAAGGCACATCCCGTGGCACCCCGTGGCATTTGCCAGCTAAATGGTGTTTTCAGGCTGAGTAGATAATTCCTCTCTAAACGTCTACACAAAGGACCTCTCTCTTCCCTGGATCTATCCCAGGTTCATACTAGCTGTCATTTGGTTGTTACATACCTCCTAAGGGTTACATTTTTTCTAAAGGACTCACATAATAATCTACTCAAAAAAACTAATCTTTCATTGCCTCAAGACAGGCAAACTCTTTTATGACTGTCATTGTGAATCTCCTCAAAACCGAAGTGATTTTACGTAGTTCAGTCTTTAAATGTCCTCTTTTATTCTCATTCAGGAAAGTCTAGATTTGATAAAAATGCAGGATTTTAGTATTTCATTTTATCTAAAGAAAAAAAGTCCAAGGAGAAATATGGTAGTTTCAAGTAGAGCACTGAATTCTTTCTAACAACATATAAATGAATGAAGGAAAATCATCTTACCTGTAATTTTAGTGTTTTAGCAATTCTTGAAGTACAAATACACCTGTATGTACAATTTTGCTCACCCACTATTTTTAAGCCTCAGTAAGAACTGCTCATGTTGTACAAAGTCAGCATTTTGCCTATATTTTTATGCATACAATTTGTCATCCGTTTGTGCCTCTTTAGGGCTTGGCAATGATTTCTTAATCTCTTCTAGTTGCACTGTTCCTTTTAAAAATTACTTTTCCTTCCTGAGGCTCCTTGCTAAAGGCAGAAGGTATAGTGGCAGAAGTATTACAAACTAAAGCAGATGACATTTCTGCTTTGGAGAATATAATGAAACTTGCACACAATGTTAATTATCCCATAACCCAGTGCATTTCTTGCACTACATTGAATATCAACCAAACTTTTCAAGGCAGAAGGATTTACACATAATTTAAGAAGGTATCAGTAAAATAACATACAAATAAATACAATCATTCCAAACTGGGAAAACCTGGAGAGGTCAATAAATTATCTAATGTAAGCACTTTGGCTGGCTGATGCTTTTGAAGTTGTCTAGTCTTTTCTGATGACCATATTTAAAATTCTCATGTAACTCATTACTGAAACATCAAGATACCAAGAAGAGTTGAACTGAATCACCTATATCCCCCCATTCACTTCCTTTGGGAACTGTCAATACCATGATTAAATTAGTTTTGACCAATATGTCATGCTCATTTGAGGATAGATTTTTCCACCATCAAATGTGAAATAAACTTTGTGGTGGCAAAAATTTAAAGGCCTTTTCAGATGAAAAGGTAATTTGAGGGGTTTTTTTAATGATCTCCAGCATAGTTTCAAGACTGTTCTATTTCACCAGAGAAAACTGCTTATAGTTCACTTCAGAGAAGGAATAAAGTATGCACTACTGTGACAGAGTAAATAATGCTGGTAAACTAATTACTTACCATAATCAGCTATATTTTTAGGGGTGAACAGAATGGTATTAGATCTGAGATTCCAATTTCTGGAACAGGCATCAGAGAATAGTAATGTTACTACAGAGGCAAAATAGGCGTCTTCAATGTAAAACAATTTAATTTTTTTTATGTTCTTACTAGTCTCTGAACCCTTGCAGTCTTTCCTCTCCCATTTTTTCTGTCAACACATTCTTGGATCATAAGTCTGCCATAATATATATTTCAAACCTATTCACTTTTTATTCATTCTTTAAGACTGTGTTACTAAATTGTATGCAACATATACTTTCAACCTTATATAAAATACAGAAACAGTTGCTGGTGATAAATCTTGCATGTGCTTCAAAATTGGATAGTGTTTATATCTGATTTTAGGCTGCCCTATAGCATAATTAAGGTGAACAGTTATTACAACCCAGTACAACACAGTCTGTATGTACGGATGACTGTTTATTAACCACAAGATGATAGTTTAACACAACCCCCTCCTACTTGGTTTTGCTCAAACTACAAGTGGTCATGTTTCTTGAAATACCCAGGAGTGATTTTTCTCTTCCTCAAACCAGAGAATAACACTGTGTAGTAATGATCTAATTCAGAAAGAGGAAATCTCTTATCTGTATGAGAAAGTAAATTAGTATTTGGAAGATAAATACAGGAATTTGAAGCAAAGGGGGGGAGGGAGTTATGGCAGGTGCATACTTACATTGAGATATTTAACCATATTATTTTCTGTGAGATAATATACTTTACCAATGAAATGCTATCAAATAAATTGTAAGGTTAAACAAGACCATCAAGGTTAAACTATGACACCAACAAAAGAATGCCAGACTCCATCTGGTCCTCCATACAGTGTCTGTAGACTTTGCTTCCTTAACCTCAAAGCACTGACTTTGACTGTAGCCATAAAGGGTATTTGTAGTTTCTTTCTGCAACTATTCCTCCAATGCATTTTCTATCAGCTTGGAAACTGCAATTACATTGTCCAATGCCTTTGTTTTACTGCATATTTCAGCTGTATGAACTTCATGCCTTTTAAAGAAACTCTCATTACTTTTTCTTTTTCCCCCTTACTGAAGGAAATCTCTTTGCGCAATGGAGTTTAAGTCTTCTGTACAACTGCTTGCAGAGCATGCAGCCTGGCAGACAAAAGAAAGAGGAACAGTGAAGAGTAAAAAGAAACTGAAGGCAGTCACAGGCAGAAACAAGTGGGTAGTCTGGGGACACCTCCTGCCCACAGCAGAGGAGGAAGCTCTCATTACCTCATGACACTTGCAACTAGTTGGATGGGGAAACAGGTTTCAAAACACAGGTATACACTTTTGTAGAACAGACAGCTTGCCTCCACCTATTGAGAGAGCAGCTGACGCCATGTACAGGAGCCTCATCTCTACAATTGGCTATCCCCCGCTCTGAGTGTTGTAATAATTCTTGCCATGTGCTATTACCTGTAGCAGTGATCAGCACACTGATGAGGAGACAAGTGGAATGTTTCTTGGAAGAAATGATCTAGATTTCAGCTTCTGCTATAAAAGCACAGTTGCTTAGGGAAAAAAAAAGTATGATGGGAGGCAACTTTTAAATTAAACTATCCACTTTTGTTGTCCACTTGGTTTATACACCTAGCATATTTCCTTTCTTGTTTATCTGTTGTGTTAAAACCCCCCCCATTTCCTAAAGCACTCAACCCCACTCATCTCCCAGAAGACCCCAAACAAAACAAAATTGCACCAATCAACTTGATGAGCAGTCCTAGACCCCAAAGAATCTGTACAGCCAAAAGGCAATATTTAGCTTTCAAAAATATTGAATATACAAGGCCTCAGATGTCTAACTGAATAGTTCTGATTATATAGAGTTGGAGGGCAGTGGTACACACCTTGCACAGTTCCTTTCTCACTCAAATGTCTATTATTTGCTATGCTGTCAGAGGCAATTAGATATCAAGGTGGGATTTCAGAAATCCTATCACTTCAAATCCTTTTTACATTTTGTAGGATGAAGTTATGAAGCATAAACTTACTCCTTTTCTCCCAGTTATTTCTGGATGTAAATCAGAAAGTAAATGCACAGAATATTTAAAGAAAGCTGCAAAAGGCCACAAAAAATGCTTTATTCTTTGCATCCACTGGGAGAAGTTTGATTTCAATACTGTTTTTACCAGTACAAAATATTTCAGGATAACCTGAGTGAATCAACTAAAAAACTAAAGCTGAATACCGCAACAGACAAAGAATGACTACAAGTATATAGATCTCCACACTCATTTCTTTCTGAAGAATTAGAAATGCTACATTACTTTCTTAAAATGTAGTATGGCCATAGGACAATACATAATTTTAAAATGTGAAAGAATTTAATGGGCCATATGCTACTAAAGGAAATGAGTTTCTGAACTTGTGATCAGATGCTTGTGTGGAGAGTAACTATGCCTTTTTTTTTCCTGCAATATTTTTTCTGAATTATATTCCTTACAAGTGGTGTTTAAAATAATTTATTGGATAATATCACCACTCCTCTCTGGGTGTGGGGACAGAAGTGAGGGATGGTCTTAACAAGGATTGCTTTTATGGATCACGCAATGGGGAAGCTCACCTCATCAAAAATGCTGGTGTCTGTTTAGGTAGAATGATGACATTTGTTATTCCAGGCTGCAAGGAGGCAGTTGCTTGACTCGGGGCTCTGTGCCCTTATAAACTGGGACCCACAGATCTGTTCCCAGACTATCTGGAAAATGGTTTTGAGACTGCGGTTTACATTATCACAGTGAGCATTCCTTCCTGGTTAGTTTGTGTCCTTACCCACTTAGCAGCCTCCCCATCTCCAGATCCAAGCTATCCTTGTCACCTCTGCGGTGAAGAAGTAAACGCATCATGTTATTTGGCCTTCTGTTTTCTAAAACTCCACTTTGTGATGAGTTATTGTGTTCTTCTCACATCAAGTGTTTCATGGTTTAGTGGTGGACTTTGCAGTGCAGGGTTAATGGTTGCACTTGAAGGTCTTTTCCAAGCAAAACAACTCTATGATTCTATGATTCTATGCAGTACAGCTCAACTGGCATTTTTTAGGACCCCTGATGTGAAGTTACTGTACTTCAGTAGGTGGTTTATGTTTTAGACTCAAAGATTTATGTTCTTGCCTCTGCAAGGGGTTAAGTAGACGACTGTAATCAGTGCACGTGAGATCAGATTTGGACTTGGGAAACTTCTCAGAATAGGCACAGCCTATCAATGGGGTTTGGTGTGGTCCTGTCCCCTCTCTTGAATCAGCATGTTCCTTAATGGATAGTTTTGAAATAAGCCACTTCAAGAGCTGATCTTGTTGAAAATTGCTTTTATGTATTCTTATGTATTTTATGTATTTATGTATTCATATTATTTATGTATTTTGTTCCCGCACCACTTCACTGTGGGTTTGCACAATCTCCACTGCTAGTCTAGCAAAGGGGCTTAAAACACACAGCCAAAGGTAGAAGGTAAGTGGACTGCAGAAGCTTCAACTTAATCTGTGAAATTTCATCATCATTTTGGGGGAGAAGGAGGGGAGGGGAATGAAGGAACTACCTTGTACAGTATGTTGCAGTCTCTGCTGTTAACATTGACATATAAATTCATATTCAAGGTTTAGTCTGTTGGGGTTTTTTAATCTCTTTATCCTCTTTTTTTGTTTGTTTCCCTGCTTGTGTTTATGCTCAAGAATCTTCTATTTTACAGCCATTTTCACTGAGCATATTCTGACCATTTGAGAAACGTGGCCCTAGAGAACACTAATGACTATGTCAATCAAATACTTTCCTGAGAGTTACAGATTTCCAAACTCCAGAGGTGCTCAGACTATACCTCATTTCCCTGGATGTTCCTCTTCCTTCTTAGGAGAGTATCAGACTGATATATGAACAATTGCCCTTTTTATCAAGTAACAAAAATACCTTCTAAGGGAGATCTTGCATTATTTATTCTGGTTAATTGTATGGACAGACTTTTTATTTCCCAGCAGAAAATAATTTCTCCTTCATTGAGTAACGTGGCTCGTGCATTCACTCCAGATATAGGAAAGCTGAACCAACTTCCTTCCTCTTCAGGAAGCAGATCTTACGCTTCTAAACAGAGTGCCATATATACCCAGCTCTCAGACAAGTGCTCTTGCTCTGTGCTTTTAAAGCTGTTTCTCTTTGTCTAAACCAAAAGTACATTGAGCAAGGGCCTGGAATCCTCCTCAGTGAGTGTTCAAACAACAGAGCTGGAGGTTCATTGCTTCTATGTTCCCATCAAGGCAGGAACAAAACCAAACCTACCTTCTGCCAAGTATTCTAGCTAGAAGCTGGGGAATTTTCTGGAACAGGGTGCTCTTGTTGAAGCTGTTCCACCTTCTATAAAATACTTCAATAAATGTCGAGAGGCCAAGATATGAGACATCGACATGAGGTCTCCTCGGGCCTTGTAAGCTACAGAATAAAAGGATGTTTCTTCATAGTGCAGTTTTATGACTTTTTGTTTTTCCTCAAATGAGTGTCCCAAAATGAAACTTTTTGTTTCAGGCTGAGAAGATCAATTTTGTGTTAAATGGACCAGAACTTTTCTATCTCCTATTTCAATCCCAAAAAGACATGACAAAAAAAAAGCTTTGCTGAATACAAACCAAATACGATTTTCCTTTTTCTTTGATTCAACAGCAGAAGTCATAGTTGAAAGGACCTCAGAATGGTGAAGACCTTCACCTTGCCATTTTATGAATGTACATATGACTTCTTCATTATTAAACACCTGTGTGAGCAGCTATCAAGCACTGTATTGCTTGAAAACTGTTCACTCTAATATTTTAATCGTTTATAATACTTTGCCTATGATATATGTTGGAATTGTTACATAATATTGTGTCTTTCTTGACAATGTAAACAGATGAAAATAGTTTTCTGCCTCAAATGTAAATACTGGTACCAGAATTATTATGGCTGCATATTGACATCATCCAATAAAACAATCCTGCTGAATATTTTTTAAAACAAGCTGGGTGGGACTATGGCCAAATTGTAAGGGATTTGTAAATGTACCCATGAATAGTTTTTCCTACTATTTACCCAGCTTTGCTCTTGTGACTGAGTTTACTGAAATGCATAAATCAGTGCTGAGTATTTTAGGAGTCCATCCAGCTGTATTTCTCTTTTAGCATGAAATGCCAAGAGCTGTATCTCTGTAGTTTACAGAACTTAGATAATTATGTAGGAATAGAAAAATTAATAATAAAAATATGGTTTATAGAACTGTCCGTAGCTGCATAAAAAAATCACAAAGGCACAAGAACTAATATAAATCTCCTTATGTAGCATTTTGTCACTGTTTTGCACACCAAAACCTCATAGAGCATCTCTATACAACTGAAATAGATTAAAGACAATGATGGACGTATTAATAATTGGTTTTGGGGAATGGCAAACGTATAAAGAAAAGTTTGCTGAAACATTATCAACTGATTATTTTACGGGAAATTTCTTTTCACCCTTGAAATTTTTTGAAAGATTTATGTATTAGCCTCATGGTTTTCACCATTTTGAAAGAACAAAAGGAAAGCATAAAATGTAAAATGCTATACAAAAATATAAAATAACTAAAGTTTACCTCTAGAAATCAGTAATAACGACCTAGTTTCAATTGTGGCTGGTTTTCCATACTATTCTCACAGAGCAAGGATAGTTGTATAACTTAGTCTACTTACACAAGTATATACTTTATGTTATGAATGTCAGAAGAAATTGGTCTCATACTACACAAGCTTACACACTATAAGCCTTGTAAAACAACCTCATCAGTTACAAGATAGCTCATCATTTTATAATATATTTAATTAGTGTTTATGGGTGTTAGATGGGACAAAATAAATACAAAGTTCAACCAAAACAGATGGGGCTCCAACAGGATTTGTAAAATGGGTTACTTCACTGCTGGCAGCCTAGATCTCATTTCAGAGGAAAATCAAAGCAGAATTGAGGAAGAACAGGCAAGAGAAAAAGGTCACATAACAGATCTGAAAAACACACTTAATCCAGAAACTTCTTTTTGCATATCTTTCACCATTAATTTTGTGCTTTCAAAGTAATACGGTACCCCTCTGGGTAAGGTAAAGGAATTGCCTAAAAGAGGGTATCTTGATTTTAATTTTAGGATATAACCTTGGTTTTATGGCATGTTTTGTGTATCAGAGAAGGAACCGAGAAGGTAGATAGCATTGTGAATGCTCAAACCCACACACCATACAGGCACTGCTTCATTAATGACAGTGAATTATTTTGGTATCTTTTTTAAGAATATATTGTATTTAAGGAGACTTGCTTTTAATATTAATTTAAATAATATTACTAGAAATATATAGAAATAATATTACTGGAATAGGCAAAGCTTCACTAGGCTTAGAGAAAATGACATTTTTTTTCTATGCTGCACAAAAACTTTAAAAATCAAAGTATGGATATGGCATGACTAAGACCTGTGTTAAAAACCTAATTAATCGTTTCATTTTAATTCATAACTTGAAAGCATGGTCTTCATTATTAATTGTTAATACCCATGGACATTATTTTTTTTAATAAAAAGCAAGAACACTGACATGATTTCCTTTTAAAAAAAATCAAGTGAAGTACTTTAATATTTCTTCTCTTTCAAGTTAAAGCAATCTTACTTCTTTTCTGCCAGGTATTTCTGAATTTTATTAACTCCTCTACCTTTTTCCTCCTTTTCTTCACTTCTCCCCACCACAGTGTAGATTTACCTGAGATAGATCTTTTTGTTGTAAATATTGCACACTTTCTTTTGCATTTGATATATATGTCCTTGAGGGGTGTCAGGTTTTGTTTCATTGCCACTTCTTCTGTCTTACCCATTTCCAGTCTTGTAGACAGCCAGCAGTCTCACCACTGGACATCTGAAGCTGGTCATCTGAAAAGTCACACAATTTTAAAAGGAAAGACATCTACTCGATATGTGGTAAGCATGATTTTGTACAAAGTGCAGCAAATATATGAAAGGGCGTGGATTTGTTTCTCCAAATACTTCAGTGGTTTTGATTTATAACTCCCCGGGCTTTTTGCCTAAGGTTTTTTTAATTGTTCCAGTGCGACTGGGATATAGCAGAGACAGCAGATTTTTTCTAGTTTAGATTATGGTGTTGTTTAGCCTAACAGTGACTTCTGCATTCTGGATACTGTTGGCTCACGCTGTACTTCAGGGTTAAGACAACAGGGAAACCAGGGGACAGGTTGACTTGTAGCAATGATGAACATGGCTTGCACACAAATAATCTGGAGAACTACCAAAAGATACGGTCAATGGGATGAATACTGTACAGGTTTGGATGTGTTTCCTAGCAGCTAAAGAAATAAGCAAAACCCCACACAATGTACTGCCTTTTATGAGTTTAATGTCAAATACAATGTCTGAGCTATTATTTATAAAGAAAAAGACCTATTCTGGCTCCTGCCAGGTTACACAACTGTTTTACCAGATGAGAAACAAACATAAAAGATGGCCTATGAACAGTTAAAAAGCCAACCCCCTTTTCTTAGCCATAGGGGCAGGAAACTGGGAAAGCTGACTAAGGAAGACACCTGTGTGGAGTCTGAAAGTTAGGCTGTTGTAAGCAAGCTTTGGAGGCTTTTGGTAAGAGTTAGATAAGACAGTTCCATACGCTTATTAATTGTTGTAAATGTCACTTTCTTTTAAGTTTAGTTCCTTAAGATTAAAGAGTGCCTTGGTTTAAGAAGACTGATTGAACATTGTATTAACTCCCAGTTCCAATCTTCTGAAGGGAATAAATGCAGGCACCCAAATCTAATTACATCTGTAAGGTTAAACACAGTTGGTTGTGCAGCAATAGCTGAGCAAACACTAAATGAGTTTGCTTGGGTACAGGAAGCAGTGTAGTTGCAGCAGCATGAAACTCCGCATGTGCTAATTTTCTGTCTTTTTCAGCCTCTCATTTAGAGTTTGGTCAGAGATCAAAACAGTACCCACAGCTTGCAGTATAAATGAGATGTAGTCTACTGTTGGAATTAGTCCTCAGTTTCTAAGGGCTAGTCTTGCAAGGTGCTGAGTGCTTCCCACCCTATCAATTTCAGCTAAACTGAGAGTGCATGACAATTTCTTTTAATTTGGGATTGCAAATTCTTAGTTAAGATCAGGCACAGGTTGGCTGCAATGAGGGTTCTTACAGCAGGAAAGCATCAGTACCTGATAACAGATGGTGACATGGTGAATCATATTTACTGTAGCAGAAAATGGACTAAATGGAATATTTTTAGCAAAGTAAGTATTTTACCGTTTGAGTACTTTCTGGCATGACTATTTGCAATTAAGAAATTGCAATCTGGATACAGGCAACAGAAGAGTTTTGTTTTAAGGCTTTTTAACCATGTATTTGCTTAGCAATTGAGAAATTTGCCAGGTAGTAAGTTCAGCTGCGGTAAATGACACCAGTAATACCATGGATTTCAGAAATATTCTGCCGTACCCTTTGAGCCATTCACTAAACGTTATCGTCTGGGAAGAAATGCCAATTGGGAGAAAAGCAGCGCTTAGGTGCTGTTGGCCGGCAGTAAATGCAGCTATTCTGTGAGCATAGCTAAGCCATCCAGGTTCCCTGCACGGTGAGTGGGAGCAGGAAAGCTCTTGGGAAGGGGGTTTAGAATAGTTGTAAAAGGAGCACAGCCCACGGCCAAGTAAGGAATGGGGCTGAAATTCTACCTCTCGCCTGGGCTTAGGTGCTTATCTGCACCCCGGAGATGGGCGCCTGAGGCTGATTGGGAAGCCATTTGTTATGCTCAGGCAGGATGGTTTGCCTTCAGCACTGATCACTGCTTGACCTTAGGGTGTAACTCTGATAACAGACACTTGCGTAGACAGTCAGCACCAATTTCATGTCAGCCAAATCTCTGCTTCTACAGAAGTATTCTAGCTACCATGCTACAGCTACAGAGTAATTGAGATGGAGGCCCAGTTACCTGCCTTACAAGTCATGGATGAAAGGTTTACAAGTATTCCTGCTGGCCTCTCTTATAAAATTCCAGTTTCTGTAGAGGAAACTCCATTTTAGCCCTCCTTCTTGAAGTACCAAGAGTGAGGTGGAAGGGGGGAAGTGAATGAATGGGATAGACAAAAGGAGGAGTTGAAAAGAGGGAATAATGAGATGTGCTAAAAAAAAAATGCCTTAATGGTGTAAGAGTTAGTGAGGAAAGGAAAAAGTAATAGGAGAAAAGAAGCTAATGGGCAGAGACTGAAAGATGAGATGACATTAGTGAAGGAGGAGAAACAAGAACAAGTTAAAACCATCATTAGAAAGTGTAATACTAACAGTTACAATAAATTGTGGCGTCATTTGGGACTCTGATTGCATGATTTATTGAACATTGCTAGGAGCATTTATCATGCCAGCAGCCATATGCTTAGATTGTGGGCCTCAGTGACATCTGGAAGGATGAGCACTTGGTCTTTGATGGTAAGTTAGAGGTCCCTGTCATAGCAATCCACACATCTGTGCGTAGCACCTGTACATCCTTTTGCTTTGTTTGAGGTGACTATTGCGGCTAATATATTTAAAAAAAAAAAAAAAAAACAACCCTAAAATTGCTTTGTAAATTTCAACACTGAATTGAAAATAATAAGCCTTGGTCCTCTGGTACATCACTTCAATGCTTTTTTTTCCTCCATTTCTATTAAAAAAAAAATGTAATGTTAAAATATGTTAACTGAAGGTTTTTTTCACCCCCTAGGCTAGATGAGATGGCTTAAAATAATTTTTGAAAACTTATGGAGGATTGGACAGGTGATAGTTTAAGCTATTGCCTCATATTGTAATCTAAGTCATTGCTTCTTTTTTATCATGGAAAAAATATTAAAAGCTTTTATTAAGAATTAAGCAGTATTTTAAGTCATGTTATTAATTAAATTTTATCTGTCATTCTTTTTTAAAAAAGCAAAAGCTTTTTATCAATGGACCAGTAATAACCCACTTCAAAAATCAGTTAAGATGCTTTACTCAGTGAAATTCACTCTTAAATCATGATAGGTCCACCATGCTAGTGTGTTTTTAATCCAAGTCATCACAGGTTTACAGTGATGACCCAAAGAAGCCAATCTATTTATAAATTCACCATGATTTGAGTTGCTTTGTGTTCTGTTATGGACCTTTTTGGCTAAGGATTGTGGATACATCGAGTGGCAATGACTAGTTGGACAGACAACTAAGAGCAATGGTGCAGAGGACAGCTGACTTGGTACCTGTCTAAAACTGACCAGGCTTAAAGCAAATCATGAACTTAAGAGTATTTACTTCAATATTACATCAGAATATTAGATTGTAACTGCTAATAATAGAGTTATAGTGAAAATTTTACTAAAGCTTAAAGCTAAACAGTTTTTTTGTGCTTTGAGTCACTTTTCTTTTGGTGGGAACAGCTAAGTGTTGCTCCCACATCTCTCACAACTTAATGCCTGTGTTTTCAGACTTTAACACCACAGTGTCATTTACAAATGACTCTGTCATTTTGAGGAAGCTTACTGGAAGGGTAGCATTGTGTTTTCTGCTCTAAGAGTGGAATGGTATTGATCCTTTAAACATTCCACCCTTTAAGAGCTCACTGTCTACAGACATCAGTGAGCTTGCTGTATTGGTGACTGGCAAATAGTCCCTGAAACTGGAGAAAAAGCAGACGTTCAGTTTGTTTTGTACTAGAGTTTCGTCTGGAGGACATAAAAGTGGAGACGGGTTTTGTTATTGTTTTGGAGGGTTGATGGCAATTTTATGTTTTGGAGGGGTTTGGATTCTTTTCCTTATCTCTGCCCTTTTGAAGGCTCTCCCGTATTAGAAACATTGGACAGATGCCATAATGCATTACCCTGAGTTCTGTATATTCCCTGCAATGGCAAGTCTGCATATTTTCATTTTTCTTAAGACTTCTAATACGTGTTCATATGTAACAGGAACATGTTTAGAAACATATATACTTTGGGACAGAACAGGGTGTCCTGATGCTTACTGAAACATTTCTGATGGCTTTACTAATAGGTGCAAAGGGGTTTTTTGGGGGCATAAAATGAAAAAAATCTGCTTAGTCTAAAGGAGATAGAACCCACCTACAAGCTGACCTGTGCATTTCCTCAGTAACTCTCTCAGTCACTGTTCACACATTATTGAAACACATTCACTGTGCTGTTTCTCTCTCCACTTAGGTAATTATATTTTGAGCCAATCTTCTCACATAAATTTTATAATCATGTAGCTCCACAGATTTCAATTTCTTTTTACCTTATTTACACTTCTGTAAATGTCTTCTGCTTCCCAGGAATACGAACATAAAAGTTACCTGTGTTTCCTTTTTACTTTTCCTTTTTACTTTTTTTGATTGGGGTAATCAGTTCAGTACAATCTAACCAAGCTGCACTGAACTTAAGACAAAACCAGAAATGACACGAGCCAATTTTCAAGACTGAAGAAGCAATTGGAAAGACATATATTGAATTCCCTTGAGCCAAGACCATTACTTCCAAGACCAACTGCCCTATTGTTCATGAAATTAACTGTAAAGCTCTTCAGGAACTTTTTGTGTAATGTACATAGTTATAGGAATTACAGCACGCACAGAGATACTGTTACAATAACACTTAGGGTACCTGGACATCAGCAGCTTGTCAATCTTTACAAATTTAGGGATCAGCTCTAAAGACTCACCTTCATTTTCTTACACTTCCATTTGCAGTATTTTAATCAACAGAATGCCCTCAGTATATAATCGAGCTTTTCCTCACTGAAACCAGCCACTCCTGCTGTAACAATACTAGAGTCATCAGGTAAATTAAGGGCCAAACTGGCTAAGAATCTAGAAATTTAAGAGCCACTTACAATATATAACAGTAAGTGGAATAACCAACCAACCATATTTCCATACTGCTTGTTCTATTCAGTTGATGCTGTGAAACCAGATACCAACCCTATTAGCTTTCTTGAAGACAGTGGTGTTTCTTTGTGGATGACTTTTCAATTCCCTGTTACCAAGCCTATGAAAACAGTCTGAAGCTTAAAAAGGCAGTCAAGAATTGTGTTAATTGACATGACATTGAGAAGAACCCTGTGGTCTGAATAAGCTGTGAGCAGAATTGTCAGCATAAATATCCTGTAACTATCTAATAACCTGCCCCCCTTCCTGTCCACATTGGGGGGTAACAGGGACCTTGCTCTACAAGGTTCAGGACCAAAACCCCACCAGAATAAATCAAGTTCTGATTACATCTTTTAACTAAGATTAAGGGGAAGGCAGCAAACATGGCTGCTCATGTCCTAGCTTGAATAGATAGGAAAAAACTCTAGAAAAGCATCAGTCGTCGAGCAAGCTGGCATAACTTGACAGAATGAGTGTCTTGCCATATTACACTGTATTTTTGACTACAGTAACAAGTTGTATTCTGCCTCGGACAAGTCTTGCTGCAGTAGAAGAGAATTCAGTGAACAGCACTGAAAAGTCATCTGGAAATCTCCCTTCAAAGATAAATTATTTTCTTAGAGGCAGACAGTCCTATCACGTGATGGATTTTTGGTCTCTTTTAAGCACTACTTTTCCTTGTAATTTCCCTTCTGTTCCCTCCTTCAGACACAAAATCTTATCAAGATAGAAATAAATATGGAATATTTTTATCCTCACTTTTTTAGCTATTTCCACTTAAGAACAAATAAGAAAATAATAATAGTGTTTGTCCCCCATGTTTGAAATCAACAATACATGATTAATACAGACTTGCTCAATGAAAAAACACTAAAACGACTGAGCTCAATAATGAATAACCTACAGGAACCGTTTATAGCTGGGTGAATACATAAAAATGGATTTTTGTGATTATTCTTTCAGTTTTTTAATCAAATCTGTTTCTCCTACATTCACATCCGGTTTTATTAATTATTCACTTTGCGCTTTGATGAAAAATACTTGAGTTCTGCAGACTTGACCATTCCTTCCGAGGTATATTACGGTTATTCCTTGTATTGCATTAGCGCCCAAAGCCTCTAGTCTGGATAGGTGGCGACTGCTAGGCACTGTACTGACAGCCCGAGTCCTCTTCCGAAGCCCTTAGGTTTGAGAGATTGCTTTGCTGGCGACTGAGGGCAAAAGAGCACAATTAAAAGCCACGGTGGTCAGAGAGGGACTACAAACACGTTAATTCTCTTTTTACTGTTTCAGTGGGCACGCATCCCCGTCGACAGGACAGACGCGGAGGCCAGCACTCTGCTACGGGTGGGCTGCCAGGTTTTCCTGCCCGGGGAAGGGCCAAGCGGAGCACCTCTGCCCGCGGTGCCGCTCGCCGGCGCCCGCCCGCGGTGTCGGGCAGGAGCGCAGCCGCCGCGGGGGCGGAAGGGCGCGGAGGCGGGCGGAAAGGCACCGGCGGCGGGGAGAGCCGCAGGGGGACGCCGGGAGGCGGCGGTGGCTGGGGGCGGCTGCCGGGGAACGGGCGGCGCGGGACGACGTTATCCCCGGGATGAAGGGCGAGCGGGCCCCGCTCCCCCGCCCCAGCCCGGCGGCCCTCGCCCACCCGGGAAGCGCCCCTCTCCGCCGTGCCCCGCCGCTGCCGGCCTTGCGCAGCGCGGCGCTGCCTGCTTCTTCCCTGGTGCCGGCCTGAGAGCCGCCTCGCCGCCCGGATCACTTGCCATTTGCATTTCTCTGCTGCTCGGGAGGAGGCGGCAGCCTATGCCCGGGGCCGGGGAAGGGGGAGGAAACGAGGGCCGGCGGCGGGGCCGGGACCATCGAGGCCGCCGCCTTCCGGGCCGTCCGCGCGGCTCTGTGCATCCGCCTCTTTCTTCCCCCGCGCCGCCTCCGCCGGGGGAGCCGGCGGGGGCCGTACGTGCCGGGCCGGGAGCGAGGGGAGGGTCTGCGGCTCGGCGTCGCTGCAGCAGCGCCGGCTCCGCCGCGCCGCCAGGGACCGGGTGCGGGCGCCGCCGCCGGCTCTCCGCGCTGCTGCTGCGCGGCGATCGCCGCTGCTGGCGGGAGGGGCAGGGATGTGAGCTTGGAGGCTTGGCCCCCCCCTCCTCCCCCCCCCCCCAAAAAAAGACCAAACCAGCCAACCAACCCCAAAAACTCAGAGGGCGTGGGAGGTGGGGGGATCCCGTGTCGTTGCCGCCACCCTCCGCTGGATCCATTGTGAGGAAATTGCCATTCGCCGGCAGCGGCGGCACATCTGGGCGGGCACATCTGGGCATGCAACATCGACTCCCGCCGCCTTCCTTCTCCGTCCTCCAGCCGGCCGAGCGGATCCCTCCGGGCCGCCGGCGAGACTCCTGCTCGCCAGCCCAAGGGTCCATCTTTCGGACTGAATATTAAAAACTGGCAGCGCAGGGGGGTGGGGTGGGGTGGAAATAAAGGCTGCTTTTTTTTTTTCCCCTGGGATTTATTTCATGGGGATGTGTTCAAGACAAGAGAGGATTCAGAAGGATATTGACGTTGTGATCCAAAAGTGCAAGGCGGAGAAGGACTGCCTGTTTGCAGGTGAGTTTCTCTCCTGGGCGCCAGGTTGGCGGCGCAGAGGCTGCCGCTGCCACCGCCCGCCCCAGACCCCGCTCCCACCGCGGCGCGGCTGCCCGGGCTGTGCCCGTGCCCTTCGCCTCCGTTCCCGGGAGCCGCCGCCGAGCCGGCGTGTGCCTGCGGTCAGCTCCCTTCCTCCTCCTCTCCTTCCGAGGGCATGTGAGGGCAGATGAGACCAGGCGCCGGCCGGGAAACGGGGGACATCCCGAGTCAAGGAGCGTGGCAGTGGCCACACGCAAAACCGGGCGGGTGTGGGTGAGAGTCTGTGCGAGTGTGCGTGCAACCCCCCCCCTCCATCCCCGCGCCTGGCGCAGCCCGCAGCTGCTGGGGCTAGCGCTCAGCCGAGCGCAGCCCTGGTGGTTTTTGCTCCGGGAGCTACGCGGCTCTGCCGGGCAGCCGGGCTCCTGCCATCCTCGGTGCCTGCCTTTATCCTCGCCCGACCGCCCGGCTTCAGGGGCAGGGTATGGCCAGCGGTAAACGTCCCCCCTTTCTGTGCAAACAGCAGCCCCCGCCCCGCCCGGGGTTTCGCGGCTTCCTTGCCGGTGCCGGTGCAGTGCCGGCCGTGAGGAGCCGTCGCAGCAGCCCGGCTTGTGGCTGCCTGTTGCCGTTTCTGACAATGGAAATCCCTGCCGTTGCCATAGCACCGGGCACTTGTTGCGAGGGGCTGGGGGGAGATGCTGCATTTCCTCTGATTCACCCCGACACCCCCGGCACCCACCCCCGTGTCGGTAGCTGAATGCTGCCTGTAAAACATGGACTATTTCAGCCAAAATAAAGACAAGTTGTAATAACGCAGCTCTTTGTCTTTCAGATTTCAGGTATTCAGACTCCACCTTTACCTTCACCTATATTGGAGGCTCCAAAAGGTACTGGTTTTTTTACAGTAATGACTCCATTTCCTGCTGGCAGTGAGGTGCGGTGGTTCAATACCGTGGCAGGGTTTTTTTTGTTTCCTTTCCTTTTGCAAGGAGGATCCGTAAATCATTTGCCTTCGCGCAAACGTAAACTGAGGAGGAAGTGTCGAGGGAGGTGATCAGAAAGGTGATCCTAGTTGTCGGAGGCTCATTCCTCCAAGTGCTGCTTTGTGGAGCTTCACTGTTTCCCTTTTTTTAATTTATGTGGATACGTAGAAATTTTCTGCTGTACATAAACTTAACACAAACACAGCGAAGGCATCAACATAGAAAGTTCATTCATGTTAAAAAACTGGGAAAAGTTATGATTTTCATAACAAACAGGCCAAATTTCACAGCAGCACCTTATTCTCTTGCAGGAGAGCCATATTTAGTACCATGACAGATGCAAGACCGTCTGCAATTGACCAAATCAAATTCCTGAGACATTAAGTGAAATGTCAGTGTAGCTTATACAGCTAAAAAATATTTTTATTGAATGTTAGCTTAAATATTATTTCTAAGTGGTTCTGAGCTTTTGGTTATAAACTGGATTGTGCGTGTAAACATTTTTTAATTATATTTCAGCATTTGTTGTGTTTGCCTCTTTTCAAAAGGAAATATACGTAAAAGCTTGAACACACATACCTTCTGTTTCCCTGACTCTTGGTTACCTTTCACTTAATAAGGTGTTAACAGTATATGCTACATTGTTCTCTTGTCTTTTAGCTGAATTTTATAGACTTGGCAAGAAGTCTTGGTTTTATGGTTTTTGTTTTAATTTTTTTTCCCTTCACTTTGTCTGATATCTTCAGCAATTGTTTTTCTTTCCCGGGATTAAAACACTGTATTCTTTGCAAGTGAACCTTTCAGTGCAGACAGCACTCCCACAACCATCGGTTCTCCCCATGCATGCTTCAGGGTTGGTGCAGGACCAGGCTCCCAGATGGTCCCCAGGCTGCAAGACTGCTCAGAAAAATGCTTTCCCACCTCACTACCTTGCCTCTTCCTTCTAACAGAAAAGACAACTGTCATTTTCAGTGGAGTAGAATAGGTCACCCAGTAGCTGAGAATCAATGTATTTTTAGGTTGCTTGTAACCCTCTTTCTTTTAGGATTTTAGTATGTGTTTTGTTTTGGTCTTGTTTTAAAAGACAATTTTGAGAGGCTTGATACAGTAAAAAATAAATATTACTTATTGTGTAATTAAAATGATCGATTTTGAAAGTTATTTTGCATTGTTTTCTAAACCAAATATTGCAGCAAGAAACCAGGAAGTGAAACCTGTCTATTGTTTCCATTTTCCAAGCTGAACAAAGTAAAAAGCCTAAGGGCATAACTGATGGGAAACAAAATGGTTTATAAATGTTGAAACAAAACATTGTCACTTCTACAATGAGAGACAGAAGAGGGCTTTACATCTCACAGCAGTTGAATTTTAACTGGGGTCAGCATTTGCTTAGGAAACTGTTGACTGGAAACTAGTCTCAGGACCTTGAAAATTAAAACTGAATTGAGAAAGAAATGTCATGCGTACAGAAATTGGTGAAAGTGGGTTGTTAGTTACAGCATACTCAAATTTCACTTTCCTTTTCACATTTTAAGGACATTCAAAAAGCATCCTTTGAGGTAAGTAAGGGTTTCATGTTCTCTGCTTGTTTATATTGTGATTTAGAAAGATGTTTTACAATATTCTTTGCGTACAGTGGTGTACTGAGTGGCAGGTTTACAGTAGGAAGCTCTTTTGTGAAGTACATAAAAAATGACAACCCTAACCCTTGACTATTAACAGCCAAACTTCACATTGAAGATGAGTTAGTGGTTTCTTCTTGGAGAAGGTGCTGGCTGAGCAGCAGCCATCCAAGTCTCCCGTACAGGGTCAACAGCAGTGACTTACTGTGGTAACAATTTAGGAGAGCACGAGGCTGCCTAAGGATGTTCTCATTGCATTTGGCCATGATTTTTTTCTTACTGCCACTACTGCAGCTGTGGACTTCCTGAGTGATGGCCCCATTTTTTGACTATTGCACTCAGGAATTGTCCCTAAATGACAAAACCTCTGTTTGCACATGATCATAGACTTGAGTAGCGTCCGACAGGCCTTGTTCCATCACTTCAGATATTCATCCTGATGACTTTGTTTTTCGAACTGACAGGAACACAGGCTTTTGAATAATGGGCAAAGGGGTGGATGTTCATTGGATGGATGTTCAAACAGAGAAGCAGATTTAAATGAGTAAGAGTAGAAATTATGTGTAAGGAAGATTACAGTATTATAGCACTCATTAGCCATGCTTGAAACTAAGTCTTTTTCATGCTTTATTTCCTTTAGTGGTTCGTTTAGGTCAGTGTGTATTATGGCTTTGCTTTAGCCATAGTGGTTAGATACAAAAGCAGGAACCTTGAAAGAAGGCAATATGTTTTCTGTTTTTTTGTCTTACCGTTGTATGAAGGCAGGTGACAATACTAGCAAGTTAAACATCACTGGAGGTTTTCCTCTGCATACTGTAGTTGCCTCTAGCACTCATTAAGTCCATTTATCAGTGGTCTTAATTTATAAACTTAGAGCCAGATTCTCAGTAAATCAGTGTAAGTCTGTGGAAGTCAGTGTACCAGTAGTATTTCAGTTATGATGAGGACCTAAGGTTTATTTGTGTTTGTTCTTTAAACTGTTAAATTTACCTGTGTGAGATTCTTCTTGGGGCCAGCTTCTCTGACTTCATCTGATTTTTCTGTGTTGCTTGGATTGATTGCATAGCCTCTTCCTACATTAGTACTGTTCAGCTATCGAGGTAGTACATAACCGCGCTGCAGATCAATCCAAATGGATAGGCCTGATCCAGAGCACATAACCTATATTCCCACCTGTATTCTTCACCTGTATTCCCACAGTGAAGTGCTGAACCAAACCCCGAGGGCATGACTTAGCTTTTGATCAAGTACAGAGGTTAAACTAACTGATAACTATTATTTTTGTATTCTTTATATAGACCTGTTCTGACATTTGACCTTTAGGTGATATTAAGCTATTGTGTAATTAATCTATGTGTAAATGATCACTGGATGGGCATAAATACGCTTCAAGGAGAGATTCTGCATTTGCAGGATTTTTCTTGAAAAGTTAGAAGGGAAGAATCTCTGTAAGTACAAACGTATTTGTATTGTGTGAATTATCAGAAATAATCCTTTGCCTGTGTAGTTCAGTTAATCCTTTTGGGCTGTATTTAACGATACTACTTTTTTATTTATTTTTTTTAAATGTCCTGTGTTCACACTTCCAAATTATTAGGGTTGTTTGACACTGCAGAGATGCTTCCTGGTTTGGAAAGGTTATAATTAGCAATTTATTGGTTAAAGCACGTCTTTGTGCATAATGTAGGCACTGAATAATTTTTAATTTCATTGTCAGAAAGCAATAAGTAGGGTGAGAGATTTCTTATAAAGTGAGGTGTTCATTTGGGTGCTGTGACTGTGCAAGATTTACTCTTTAACTACATCTGGCAGAATAGCAGAAATGGCTGAATTTTTTTACGCTTTTTACTGCAGGATCTAAAAAAGATGTTAAAGTGTGAACATGTTGAGTTCTCTTTTTTTTTTTTTTAAAGAATCTCTTGTTTCCTTTTTCCTGTTTTCTGTCTCTGTACGAAACATTGCTCCTTCAGAAACCATGCGGACTGAACAGAATGCTGATCTGTCATCTCTCAAATAAAAATGCATGATGCCCTGAAGTTGTTTTCACTTTATATGTCATTTGACGTGGTTTACATAGAAGCAGTGCTCGATTGTGCTGAAAAAACAGAGCTGTTTCCTTCCCTTAGTGTTTTTCTCACCCCCTTTTTTTTTTTTTTCCTTCTGAGGCTAAGCAAGGACATCATATTAATCCTGAAATACCTCTTCATTCAAATATGTACTTAACTCTCATTGGCAGTGATGGACAATGACAATAAGGCTGTGCATGAGAACTAATACTGCAGCATACTGTAAAGAAACGAGATAAGACCTGTAAGAACTGAACACACAGATTAATTTTGTCAGCAAAATTCCCATCTTCTATTTGCACAGTGGACTCTTGTGTTCTGCTTTCCATACTTTAGCACAATGATTATAACAATGACAGTTCTGAAGAAGCAAGGAAAGTTGAATTTTGGTCTGAAGTAAGTGTCTATTTTTACTTAAACTAATGACAAATTGTTAACTTAAGCTGTTTTGATTTTGAATATTTGGCTTTTTGTTTTCTATTCAAGGGGTTATTCATAGTGCTTAATATTGTAATAGTGTAGTATCAGAAATTCTCAGGTAAACTGATTAATTAATTTCCACCTCACAGTAGCAGTGAAATATTTCACAGCTGGGGAGCTGTGCCACTGAAAGAGTAACTAAATTGCTTGTGGCTTTCTATAGCTAGAGACGAAAACCACTATCTGAAATCCCAAGTCATTATGTCCACCAGGTGTTTGAACCCCTTGATGATAAATAGATACAGATAACCTTTTTGTCGCCTTTAGTGGTATGCCCTATTGCTACTTACGTGAATTTAATAAAACTGCCTACATGAGAGATTCCATTTGGTGAGTAATTTTGAAATTCTGGTGTCACTCTGGTAATGCTGGAAGTCTTCAGTACAAAAAAAGCTGTGAAGAAAAATGGTTTGGGGCTAACGGATGTGTGGTTTTATCTTAAAATTTATGTTCAATTTATATATACTGTAGGAAAATAAGGGGAGCGAGAACTGAAACATTTTTTAAACATTTAAATATTTTCTTAAACTGAAACATGAAATTGTGTCCATCAGAAAATACCAAAACGGAACACTTTTCTGAACATCTTCATTTTTCTCCTTCCTTTCCAAAATGATCTAGTTTAAGACCAGCCTTTTTTTGGATAGGTTAGTTTTAACCTAGCTCCTCTGTCAGGTTTATTGCACAGCAGTGTGTTTACTGGCGATGCAAGGTTTGGGAAGAGAAGATCAGGCTGTTCCTTGTGGAAGCAGTAGTGGCTTATGTAAGATGAAAGTGTCCATGAAATTATGACTTAAGATGCAAAGACGATTTTTATGGAATCCATTGCTCTGGATGGTTTTAGTTTAATACAGGGCTTAGGAAGGGCTGGCGCAAGTACAGCTCATCTTCTGTTGCTGATGGCTGTGCTTAACTTTGTGTTCAGGTTATTAAATATGTAATTACGTTCCTAAAATCTACCTCTGCTACAGTAAGAGAGGGGTGAAAACTAGACACACAGCTTGCACTTAGTCTTTTTTTATTGCTGTTTCAAAATACCTGGAAGATTGTACATCATCTCTCAATTTTAACTTCGCTATCAAATATGGCTTAACATTTTTGCTGGAACTACACCATTTCCTGGGAGAGAAATCTGTGGTATGAGACAGGAATCTAGTTTAGATATAACATGGCAAGCATTGTGACTTTCATTTCTTCATTTAAGATTCTGTAGATGAAATAATGTTGAATATAGCCTTGGGTATTCTAAAAAAAAAGTTTTGTGTCAGGGATTAAGTAAGTTTCAGTTTTAAAATCTCTCTTTAAGACAAGCATTTTCCATCCTATGAATTCCTGCTAATGTACCTATTCTGACTTTATACTGCCTTCTAATATTGACAGTGTGTAGTAGATACATGAAACCTACCAATGCATTCCTATAGATATTTGTTTGGTAGATACTACAAGAAGTTCAGTAGGTGTGATTTAACAAATGATTCACCCTAAAAAGACACCTATTAGAACAGCACAGTAAAAAAAGTCATTAAGTGCCATGTTGAGGATTTGTGAAAAGCAAAATCAACACATTCTACTCACGGTCTTATTGAGCTCGCCTTTTTTGATGGTCTCGTGTCTGGCAGATCCTTCTCGCCTTGCTGTTAGAAAATCAGCGCTGTCTAAAATTAACCCAGTCCTCATCAATGCATCTTGTAAAAATCACACAGTTCAGGGAGACTATGGTCTTGTGGAGATCTCTTCCTGGTCTGGTGGAGTGAGTGGCTGTCCTCTTTCAGCTTCATACTGTAATGATAGTAAGAACAATACATTCAAATTGTGAATGGCTGCCATTCAGTGAGAAAAATGTGGTTTTAGGCACTTAAATGAATGGCCTAGTTTTCTGAAGTGCCGAACTCCCACACCACATAGTAGTCTCGGTATTACTGAGCGTTGCTTAGCACTTTTAAAATGCATCACAATCTTTATGCAGGTGTTTTTATCGTACAAATGTATGCACTGTTGTTTGAATGTATGCTCTGTGTTCACCAGCGCAGAGTTGGGAAGAGTGCTTGAATAACTTTACAGAAAATATTTTCAGTAACTTCTTCTTTCTCTGCTTTCATCACATATTTTAACATATTAAGTACCTAAAAATAGACCTGTAGGCTGTCATTGTTAAAGTGTTAATGTGATAAGACAAATAAATTTAAAAGCAGAGTTCACTCTGACAAAATTAATTTAGATCACTTTTCTCTGAATTGCAACTAATGCTGTTTCTGGCTTTTCCTGTTAGTATCTAATAATTTACCGTATTTTTCATCGCTCATAAATAAAGAGCTGAAGATACCTGTTGGCCTATTTTTTCCATGGATTACTTACTGTGCAGAAGATGAATTCTCATTTGAGTGAGAGTCTAATCACTCAGAGTCAAAATACCTACTTTAATAAGCTTCAGCATCTGGAGGAAAAGTAAATTTTAAACTGCTGGGAGAGTTCACTTTACTTACAATTAAAACTAAGAAAGGGATAAAATGTGAGTAAATCTAGAAAAACTGCAATGTATAATTCTGCCTTGGCATTAAATAAATCCCACTTAAGAGGAGAGCTCTTAAGAACTAATGTCCTCCTTGCTACAGGAGGGTGAAGATTTTTACAGATGTTTCATTGAACTGGCCTCAACTGAGGAAAAGAAGCTCCTTTTAACAGAGTAAAATTGACTCATAAAGATAAGCCTACTATCCTGTGCAGCAGTAGCTAGAAAATCTCCCTGAAAGAAGAGGGACTAAACAAGATACAGAAATATCATCTCCTTCCCCTGACAGCCTTCTGCACGCTCAGACAAGATTGCATCCAGCTGGTTTCTATGGGAGGAAGTGCAGGAGAGAGCTTTGCCTAAGGACTGGGAACAATTGTTGCTTTTATGAGTCAGACTTCTCCTGGGAGGACCCATTATCTCCAGAGAGCTTTATGTCAGACACCATGTTCCCCTAGTGCAAGGGCTAAACACCATCATACGTAGTTTTGGCATTATGTAATCCCATGGGAGTAAGTCATGGTCTTGCACATGGTCACGTAAGGTAACGGTCAGAAAACAGTCTTGGGTAAAAGTTGGAGGGTGAGCATTTTTCCGTAGCTTGCTTGAAAAGACAGAGTACCTGTGTGAGTGCTGTAGGAGGCTTTGGCTTCTCCTGTCGTAGAAGACCATGGTGTGTCCTGGCAATTAGGATTAAGCTGAATCACTTCTTCTGAGGGACACTTCTGTAGTGCTCAGCAGGAGCCTGTCTGGAGCAAAGAATTGAGGGTAAAGAGGAAGCTCAAAGAAGCTAGCAAACCCTCCGGATGTCTCCTTCCAGCCTTGAGGCATTGATCAGAAATAAAAGGGGCAACAGCATGCCTGCCTTGCAATGAAATGTACTGTTTGCCAAAAGAAAGCGCAAAAAATGGTGATACACCATTTGTAGAAATAACTATATTATTAAAGAATAAGTTCCTTTGAAACCGTAGCATTCTGCATTTCATCTCGTATATTACAGGTTGCCATCTTGAAATCTTGTTGCTTAAAATGAATGTTCCATTTTATGTTTATAGATAAGAATTTTTCATATTTTAAGAACCAAGCTAGAAGGCAGTTGCACTGTTCAACTGTCATGCTTCTGTTCAATAAGGTGTTTGTGACAGACAGCATTTGCTCTCAAGCAGAAAAAATAGCTTGTGGGTTAGACATGATATTCCAGGTCATTAGCTTTTCTGCAAATTGTAGAATATTTTATTTTTGAGGTTTTTTGTGATGTTGCTCATTCTTGCTTATTTTTTTTCCTTAATGTTGAAAACTTCATCTTTGATGGGGAGTTCTCACCCCATAATGATCATACATACAGCAAGATATGAAAACAATTAGGATGCTCTTCTGTCAGATTAGGACCTGGGGTTGATAAAGGTGTTAAAACCAGGAAGTGCTTCATTATCATAAAATTACTTGCCGATGGTCAACTGCTTGATGTCAATTACAGCTGTATGAATCCAGAGTAATTCCACTGATGTGATGGGGCTCACTTGGGTTCACAGTGGTACTGCTGAATTTTTTATTTGGCCCTGACTACTCCTAGTGAATGGCAACCCAGGTGGTTTTTTTCACCTGGTGGGGAGTTACGAAGACCATAATTCTGTTTTCTGCCATCTTTGCAGATGTATACCCTTTTTTAAGTATTCTCCTGGATGGTGGGAAAGCTGCGATTTATCCAAGGAAAACGGCTTGCTTTCATGCATTCTTACCAAGTTGCTGGTGTTGGAGAGGGCACAGACAGAAGGCCAGCTGCCAAAACCATGCTCTTCTGTCGTCTTAGCCTTAGCATCTGAAAACCTGGTTGTCACAGAGTCCTCTTTTAAGAACATAATTTACTAGGCCACATGAAAACCTCTTTACCTGTCACTCATTCAGAATCAGTATTAAATCTTAAGCTGAATCCCAAAATGGTTCAGAGCTTTTTGTAGATAAAACCATTACTTGAAATAGAAATGGTGATTTCTTCACAAGGACTGTTATGTGAAAACACCTAAAAGGAACACACTGACTTTGCCCAGTTAAAACTATGTGAAATCTGGTCATTTCAGTATGTATTTGTGCAGAACAGTGAAAACAAAAAAAAAAAAAAAAAGAGTTTTACAGTATTTCAGGCTAAAGAATTCAACCTTCAAGTATTAAAAACTTCTGGAAAATATGTATTTGGTGAATGCCTTAGTATAGCAGTTATGGACACTATCAACAGCCTTCCCTTATATATCATAAATTACATGAATTAAGCTAGTCTACTGGTTTAATACAGTTCAATGAATGTTACGTGAAATCTTTTGTACGTGGTTGTAGCTCTAATGGCGTTACAATTCAAAACTGAGCTTATTCTTTTAGGTTAGAAAATTATTTTGCTATAAAGACTTTTAATCATCCTGTAGAACAAGGGTTGTTAGGCTTGGCATAAAATTTCAGTAGTAGGATTTTGTAGGCTTATATTTTGAAGAAGGACTCATGTTTTATCAGCGGATGACAAGAACGGTGAAATGGGGTATGTTTAGGTGGCAACAGGAGGAGCGTAACCTCTGCAAGAATCTCCTTGGCATACGCTAGTTTTGTTAACTCATGCCAACAGAATTTTTAAATTAGTTTAGTATTGGTCTCTCTAGAGTACAATAGTCAGGCCACCAGAGATCCAAGCTCTCTTGCCTTTAGGAGACCTATGTGCACATACTTCTTTTTTTTTCTTTTTTTTTCTTTTTTCAAATATCTGTATAACACAAGAGCAGCATTGCCTTTGGCATACAGTCCTGCTTTCTACATGTTCCCTGTGCCAGATTTAGCTGTTGGTGGAATTTAGACATCAAACTTAACGTGTTGGTTAAAGCTGTTCTACCTTCATTACTGAAGTAAAATTGCATGGTATTACCAGCCACCAGTTTATTGCTTCTTGCCAAGGTATTTTGCTCTGTAATCTAAGGACGTTTACAATTCCATGTTTTGGCTGTTACATTTTATTTGTTCGTTTTGATATTCTTATTTAAAATGACAAATTGTGAGAAATTCTAGTGTTTATTTAGTTTTAACTATATATAATGAATTAAAAGAAATGCATTCTCCGTGTGAACCACACTGTAGGGAGTAGATGAGTGGAGGAAGACTTGAGGCTCTTTCTGTACCTGAATTTATATTTTACTGATAAGCTTTTATTTGTTTTAGATTGTTCCTCTTGTGATGAATAATTGCTTACTATACTGTTTCTGTGTTTAAACATCAGTAACTAGATAGTAAAAAATACTACTTCATAAAATTGTATGCCTTTATTTAGGGCATGAAGAAACACATTCATCCTGTAGTTCAGCTAAAAACTGACCTTTGCCGAGGACAACAAACATACAGAGATATGGAGTGTAAATACCTTTTACATCTAGCACTGTCTGGCTTCAAGGCAGACATGGATGCGTGGAAGACGCTGGCCTCCCAGTGCGCTAATAAGGATTAGGCATTTGCTGTCCGTGGAGAGAATAGGAGTTGCAGTTACAGGTGTCAGGATTAAAATTACAAAAGCTATCGATTTTGCTCATGGAGGACATAAACCAGTCATCATTTAGGGCCAAAAGCTTTTACGCTGGCTGCAAAGTCCTTCCGCATTTCCCCCATTAATAAGGCATCATCAGCCAACAGCACAGTGGGTCAAGTCTTTGACTGCAAGGCCACTGTGAAAGTTGGCATGTCTTGCCTGGCATGGCAATTTCTAAAGCATATTTCAGCATATTTCAGTGTATGTAACAGTTGCAGAACTTTTGACGTGAGTGCTGAGCAAATCATCATAAATTGCTGGTATTAATGAGCATTTCACCATTACTCTGGCTGCTTACAGCGTATTCCCATCTGTATTTTGTTCTGAGTTATTTCTCTGTTGTACTTTATGTGATGTAACATTATTACCATATTCTAATTTAAATTGACAAATTGCCAATTTAACTGGAATTCAGTAAAGTCGTGCCAACTTACAGCACTGAGGACCTGTCTATAATTATATTCATCTTGTTAAGGAAGTTTAAACGGAGCAAAGCTAAATATAAATGCAGTATGTTATCTTCATTGACTTCTAATAGAATAGTTTAATATATGCATGATTAGTTACATACCAAAGTAAGATTACACATTATTTGTATTTGCATTTTAGGTGACAGGTAAGGACAAGTTCCATGGAAGCTGATAAAGTGAGATATAAATGGTGTTCTTTAGGGATAGCTTGTATTGAAGGTGGGACGACAACACCAAAGTGGGGCAGAGATGCCTAAAGTGATAGAGACTTGAGAAGTTTTCACACACAGCAAGCGGGTGTTCTCAGCTGTGTGGCGCTCAAGTCTCAGGTCTGCGTGTGGTGCAACCCCATGAGCAAAGGCACTAGCCAAGACACTGCAGTGGTCTTTTTTTCATTTTCAGTGCTAGGGGGAGCTTGACAGAGCACTTGCCTGTCTGCGTGCAATGCAGATGTTCCCACAGGATCCCTCTGGTGCAAGGAAGGTCTTGTCCCGCAAAAAATACCACCTCTGCACTCACCCTTGAGAGGTGATGATGACTTCAGTCTGTGGAAATTAGAGAAGGTCTCACACCAACCCTGACCATGCCCTTTCCATTTCGGCCATGCCACTGGAGAGCATAGGCTCCTTAAAATTGTCTTTCCATTCCTTCCCAATTTGTCATTTTCCACCTTTTTTCTTCTGGCCTTTTGTTTTCCAGAGGTGCTCTGCGTACTGATTTATTCTGACAAAAACTGGTATCTGTTGTGTTCATAGTGTTGAAGCAGACAGACATGAAATCACTGGTATTAAACAACTGTAGTATGCAAGTTAACAACATGGAGCAGGTATAGATCACTATCTCCCACTTCTCTTCAGATTTTTTATATATATATGTACATATGTGTGTGTGTGTTTGTATGTATATATATCTCCGGAAATGCTTGTTTCTGTTCTTGGGAAGTTTCACCAGAATAACAACGGGTGCTCAGACTGTTAACAGGGTGATCACATGTTCATTGCTGTTCGTTACTCTGTTTTTGGTGTCTAATATGTGGGTGGCTAGAAAAAAAATCACTGCTAAAATAAATGCAGCTGCAGCCTGCGTTGTTTGCTGATTTAGATTTAAAAATCTTCTTTAGCTGGAATGTTTCTGAAATTTCTGTTGTACCTAAAGTAAGACTGAACATATGTTTAGAAATAGTATGTATTTCAGATCTTTCACTGTAGATGCTGCACAGGTGTAAGAGTGCATTTTAGCTTGAACCAATAAAAATTGTATGGTCTTATGCATTTTAGAAAATGTTTTAAATATAACTGCAAAGCAAATAAAAAAATAGATGCTGCTTTTTACAGTTTCCCGTTCTTCATTTTACAGGCTACTTATTCTTTAAAAAGCACTCTTTATGGATCTTTGGCAGTCTCTCCAGTAACTATCTTTTAATTCTGTTCTCCTGAATATAGGAACCCTTCTGATATTTCCATCAGTAACAACGCGCATTTCATTAGGTGCATAGTGCTATTACTTGTCACTCTGCACTTTTCAGGGTGATCAGTACTTGCTTTGGGGATCATTACAATGTTCGAGTATTGGTCCAGTAATGTAACTGATTAAGGGTGACATTTTGCCGTCGATGATGCAGTTTGAGATTTTCCTTGTTTGGCTTCTGCTTTGATTTGTAATGATGTAAGTGACAGACAAAAGACTCATCCTGTTGCAAACCTGCTGGTGGAGTTTCAGTAGTGTGAGCTGGACTCCTTGGGTATGTCTGTGGTTTTTTAAGGGTCGGGCTTGAAAACCAGGTTTGCCTGTTGTGCAGATCACCAGCCCGGCAGGCACAGGATGGGTGAAGCACGCCCTCAGCACACAGGACCTGTACGGCTGAGGAAATCTGGCAGGGTGGCGTGCCGGTAGGTACAGCCAGAGGAACGGCCGCTGGCTGTGCGCTGCACAACCAAGCAAATGGAAGGAGGGTGGAATTCTTGTCCATATACCCTCCCTGTAGGCTGCTCTTCCATGCCTCAGTAGCTGTAGCACTGGCATCTACCTGAAGTGACCATCTTTGATCAGGGATGTTTCAGAGCGGGATGGAGAGCTGCCACAGGTGGAGCGGCACCGTGCCCCGGTGGGAGCGTGCGCTTCCGAATGACTGCTCTCCTCCCATGCTGGGCAAGGGTGACTCGTGGCAGGCTGGCAGATAGCATAGCTCCACAGGACAGTTCAGTGGGGGCCACGTCAGGTAAAATAAATAATTATTTAAATAATATGGGGGGCAGGGGGAACCCTTTTGTTGCCAGAAAAAGCTCATCAGGCAAACGGACAGAATTCTGTGACTTCAGTATCTGTGAAATATGGGGAAAAAGAGTTGAAGATGGATCACAGACCTTTCTCATTGCCTCTGCTTCCCAGAGGGCTCGGAGTCCTTCAGGTTAAGCGTAAAATATTTTCTCCTGGAGAGTAGCTAAGCAGAGAGTATCTCTTTTCCAGTGCTAATTTCATATAGTGATCTCATACACAAAAAGTTGCAGCATATGCAGCCACTTCAAACTGTGTCCACCGCGTGCTTGCATGTTGATTTTAGACAAGTGGTATTGGCTTTCTCTTTAGAACTCTGTCCTTTCTTCTTCCTCAGAGGTTTTATAGCTCTGAACACCTCTGAGCTCTACATAATAAGAATTTTTTTTTTGTCTTTTTCATTTTTCTCTGATTCAAATCTGTGTGCATTTTTCAAATGTGCATGCAAATGAGTTTTGCCCCTCATTTTCCTGGTAAGTTGCCACAATGGCCAGGAGGGTGGCAGAGGTTCTGCACCACTGCTCGGGGGAGCGTTGATGTGGCAGGGCCCCATCACAGGAAGAGGTTCGCTGTTTCCTTTTGGTTGCTGCTGCTGTTGCATGAAGCACTATAGAAGAGAAATCTGGAGGGAGTGGTGAATAGAAAGAGCACGGGTCGGTGTTCAGTGCTGAGTTACAGCAGTGCAAAGCGGAAGTCTGGCTGCATGTGGAAAGGCATCTTTATCAAAGAGATTGCGTGTTAAACTGTGGAGACGGATAAGATGTTATTTGTTGCCATCTATTTTCGTCTACAATTAACATACTTTAAAATACAATAAGCACAATGTAAATATCTGTTTTCTCATTACCTCTGTATTTTCTCAGAGAGTTGTTTATCATTTATTTTTCATGATAATGAATAATTCTGGCAGGAGGTTGAAGCCAGGTGTGTTACATATTATAGTAGTGTTATTTCCTTCAGAGATACAATACCAGGTTTTGCTTCATTTTATTTTGAAGGGCTGAGGATGACCAATACCACACCTTATTCTAATGTTTCTAAATAAAATTAAACAAAATACTTCATGCATCTGACTGACACGCATTCAAGGCTCAGGTAGATAAAACAGTTGCGCTGTTCTGCCCCTGGTGTTTTGAAGTTCCTTGGTGGATGCTCTGCGGTGGCAGTGCATTCACTGAGACATAAGCTGCTACTGAGTGAGAATCCTTTAGAGCTCTTAAACTTCCAATGTCTAACAATTGCAATATGCTCATGATTAACTAGACAATACACTCCACTGAAAAAACCCCTTGAATTGTGAGGTGAAGGCTGATTGGGCTGGGGTGATGTTGGGACTTTCCTGCATAGATTATTTCTATTTTGAAGTCAATCAGTCAGAACTGCTGAGGTTTTTATTGCTGTACTTGATAAGTTTCAGGAGATTATTGCATAAACATTTTCATTTTGCTGCTGATCAGTATTTTGACTGAAATGAAATACATAAAAGGTTTCTACATTTAGCTTGTTCCTCTCCACCTCTAGACTATGTAAACTAATGAGATGACATAAGTCTAACTAAAGAAAAAGCATGGTTTGGTTTCTGTTATATGGTCATATTTTGCCTTTATCATTCCATTTATTTCAGTTAGAGATTATTGGAGTAATTGAGGCAAATATTTAGCATTTGGCCAAATTTAATTTTGAAATAATTCCATTTATAGTTCAGATTGCTTTGATGTGTTTTGCTGTCTTCATACCTGTAGCTGCAGTCATCTGCATAAAGCTGAAGCAATGATAACTAGCTTTATTTACACTTGAAGAATTTAACTGAATGTGTCTGCCTGGCCATCTATCTAGCTAAAAACCCTTCTTGTGTTTATATGTAATGTATATTTACAGAGGCTTCAGGTACTCAGTGATTCCTTTGTTAGAATTATTTGCATTAACATTGACCATCTCACATGGTCAGTGTCATGGTCCATAGCATCTTGAGAGAAGAATAACTGGTCAGTGGACTATCCATTGATTACACTTGTGAGGGATTCTGCTTCATCTGAGGTTTTCATCAGAATCCTCCAACAATTAACATGCCAGGTTTATGTTCCAGATACAAGCACGTATTTGTGTTGAGATGATGGGAAGCTGGGTCACTGAACTTTCAGCTTTCATTATTTCATAACCAGTTACTTCACAGTTACACTAGTAAAATGGCAAATAACTCTGCAGAGGTGTGTGGAGAAATGGCATGGTAAAAACATTAATCTTTTAGAATAAAATCTAAAAGAACTTTATTTTCTATTGAAAGTGAAGATGGATGAACATGCTGAGCAAGTGCCAGTGTACCAGGGCGTTTGTGTCAGAGCAACTTAACAGTTGTTGGCCTTCTGAACCGTTCTCCAAGCATCTGTGGAATTAAATTTATTTATATGTTATAGCACCTGTCTTGTGATGCGTACTGGCCTGTGTCTGGTTTCCCGTGGGTCGGAGCTGCCAGTGTGAGGACCCAGCCGCCGGCAGGACTGGCCGGCTGCCGAGGGGAGGTTTGCAAAGGAATGTCCTGAGGTGCCCGGCAGGAAAAGCTGCCAGGCTTGTGTTGGGACATGCACTCTCAGGGAATTTAGGTACTTGCCTCCTGTCTGGAGTCATGAAGCCTTAGGTATTTACACCAGCCCTTTTTGTTCCAACATAACAGCAAAATGTTTTGTGGCAGTGGTTCCTTTTCCTTCGGTAGCGTATGATCCTGGTCTAGTCCCGGGGTAGAGATATCGAGATGCTCAACTGTGAGACTCCGCAGCACATCCAGCCCCACAGTTAGGCTGCTCTGGCCTCAAAACAGAGCCTAAATGTTTCTTGAAACCTCTGCATTGTCCAGCCCCTTCGCATTTGTCGTTCAGCTCTGGAGGTTTCTAAAATTTGGTCTCGCGATCACTAAATTATTCTGTACGCCTGTGACTAATTGTGCAAGACTGCTTGGATGCTGGCAACTTGGATGCAGGCTCTGGAGCAGAAACGTAGGTGCTTAGGGAGCACAGCTGGTTAGGAACGGAGATGTCAAAAGACTTTTTAATGAGCATTCAATCTTCTGTCTCCTGGGTCAGCTAATGAGTTCCTTTTGTGAAGTGAAACTCATCTGATGTCAGTTGACATAGCTTCATGTATTTTTCAATGGAATTTTGCTCTAAATCCATCTTTTAATACAGAGCAGTTGTGAGATTCTTGCCTCACTGTGGTCTTTCGAGTAAAATGACAGTTGCAGCTCCAGCATGCCGTCTGTGTGAGATTTGGGAGCCACTGAATTGTGAAGGATCTTGACATCTAGGATGTATTTCATCAGTAAAAAAAAATAACAGCTTATTTTTTTTCACTGGTGAAGTCTGTGTATTCCGATCCCCAAATAAATATATCTCATTCTTACAACTTAACCGCAAGCTGCCTCGGTGCAACATGGTTCATAACCAGTTTGTGCTCTTGTGCGTTCTCCTTCTCAGATGGTATTTTTTAAAAAAGTTATGGATGATAGAGCAGAAGAGGTCTAGATTAGATTATCTTTCACAGATGGATATTGCGTTGATGAAACAATGTAATCCAATCATGAGTTTATGAACCCGAGCATCTGCACTGTATGAATGCATATACTTGCATTCAGATATTTGAAATCATGGTTAAGGTGTTACTTAATGGCATAGGGGAAGGTGACATATAGTCACATCAACATGGACATCTGCGGATCTCAGTGATGAGAAATGCTGTTATATCAATATTAAAGCAATATAATTATTATTATGTCTTGCCCTAATGTAGCTTTGGTGCATGTCTCACAACTCGGTGAATGCTGTTGCTCATTTCGGTATGAAGTCTACAAATGCAATGGTTTAGTGACACCAGGGGGTGTCCCTGGCTTCACTGGGGTGCTTTGGGACATTGCAGGAATAACGCTCTTTCACCGCCCCTCATCCAGCTTCATGCCTTCCAGCAGCTACACAGGCTGAAAACCTGACGGGGACCATAGCTCAGCCTAGATACACAAAGCCAGTCCTCAGCTGGGTGTGCTGGAGCTGCCTTGCCCCGGCAGAGCCTGAACGGGTCTAGAGAAGGAGGTAACAAGGAGACAGAGGTGGGGAAACTGGGGGAGGATGGGGAGACAACAATGGCTGGTAGTGGTAGAAAGGGTAGAGGGAGTGACGAAGAGATGCACATGTAATTTGGAAAGGGAAATGGAAAGACAGGTGTGAGAGCTTGAGTCAGAAAGAAAATACAGCCAATAAGAGCATGTGAGGAAGGATCGCATCTAGGAAAAAAAAAAACCTTCTTGAGAAAAAAGGAGAAGATTTGAAAATGTGCTATGTTCTAAAGAAATGTACCATTCCACATGGAAGTCATTAAAATAGGCGAGGAGTAAAGGGGAAAATGCATTTCGTTGCTGTATTTACAGGGACAAAATAGACTACAGAAAAATAAAATAGAGTAAAAATAAGAGCATTGTGTAATTGTATATGTATTCAGTGCAGCTGTGTAGAGTAAAGCAGGTTTTATCAGTATGTATTATGGACAAAAGTCCGTAAGGACAGATACCTGAACCATTGCCTCTCTCTTGCCAGCCATCAAGTTCTTGATTTAAAGCATGAGGCCTCCAGGTCTTGCAAAGATGTATAGGGGTTTTTTAATGTGGGTAAAGACTATGGTCTTTATTAGTCTCATTCTTAGAAATAATTGGCCCATTTTAGATTTTACTTTTTTTAAAAAAAGAAAACTCAAGGTAGATAATCTGTTGGGGAAACTGCCTCTAAAACATTACAGTCTGATAAAATCATGGGACATTTTTAAGGGTGCCCATGCTGTGTACCATGATCAGATTCAAGTTTGGCTTTAAATTAATTTGCGTCCATATAACTTATGAGTCCAATTGCAAGCTGTAATAACAATCACTGATCTAACACCTGGCTGAACTAGCATTTTCATTTCAGGCAAACAAATTAAAACTGTGTTAATTATAGAATAGCTTTTGGATGTATATAGCCTAGGTTTCTTATTAAAATACTTTTTGGCTGCCATCTGAAAACTAAATAGTTGCATATTTGCATGCATAAAGATGAAGGAGAGGTTTGTAACATCTGTCTCATTTTCAATGGGATTTTAAATATGGATTGCAATCCTGATTCACATAAATTTGCTCATATAAAGAGGTTACAGCAGGCGATGCTCAGGCAAGGATTCAGAATTAAGTCTGCAGAAGTATGTGGAGACTGTGGTAGATATGGTTACCAGCAGGAGCTGCAGCGAGGTATGGGTCTGTTGCTTGTCCTGTTGTGCATATTTTAAAAGCAGCTGTCATTGTATTCGAAAAGTAAAAACCTGAGACAAGACTGGGCATCATTGAAAAGGTAATATCCTTGATGTTTTTCAAAGTTCCTTTTAAACTGGAAACGTACAGTCTTGCTGGGACCTGCACGAGTTAAAATGGAGAAGAGAGATAAGAAAAGTGGGTCTGGATGTATCTGAAGATTTACAGAAATACTTGAATTTGGAGACATTCATACTGCTGCAAGAAATGTAAGTGCACAGCACATAGTGTTAGGAGCTGCCTCCTGGTGCGGTCCCTGTTGTGGCTACGGGCAGCGGGCAGCTCAGCCCCCACAGCCGCTCGCCCACTGCCCCCAGTGGGACTCACTCGTGGGCAGCTGTCCCAGCTGCGTCTCCTCCCAAACTCTTGCCCACCCCAAAGCTTCACGCTGGTGGGGCAGTGTGAGAAGCAGAAATGACCTTGGTGCTGTAGAAGTGCTGCTCAGCAGTAGCTAAAATATCCCTGTGCTACCAACTCTGTTCTGGTCATGTATCCAAAACGCAGCCCCATATAAGCTACTATAAAGAAATTAACTCTATCTCAGACAAAACCAGTACAGTACCATACTTTCATACTGGTAATGCAAGAAATAACTAACACGTGAACTAAGAGGATGTGCATCAGTCCGCACTGACACTGGCATTTATGGGAATTTTTCCCCTTACACGAAGAAGGAAGTAAGTTGGTAATTATTTCACAGCTCAGCAAGTCCCTTTCTCCTCTCACTAACAACATTTAAATTGTGAACAATTTCCTTTGAAATCAATAAAGTTTGATGGAATTATAACCAAGCAAAAACCTCCAAACTTACTGTCTTTTAATCTTCTTGTATGCTTCCTTTCCCACATCTCAGACTGTACATCACTTTGATTCTAAATTGTAACAATTCCTACCTACCTGGATTTGCATAAAATCCATAAAATGTTTTAAAGTGTAATTGAAGCATGATAAACAAATATTTGTATCTGTTCCTAAGATTGCTTTAATTTGTATACCTTGTGTTTCATACGGGTATAGCCACTAAATCTGCATGAAACAGAAGTCTTTGGTGAAGTGGGACACCAGGGACACTGTTCTGGATTTAGGGAAATTACGTCAAGTCAGGATAGCATTCTACATTTTGTTCTTCAGAGGATTTATTTACCTGACCAAAAGTTATTTTCCTCCACTGATTCACTTTAAAATAAACCTTTCAGCGCTTCTGTTCAGCACACATGGAAAAAAATATGTCTGAGGGAGAATCTGATTTAATTCAGATCTTTCTAATTTAAGACTTTGAGTAGCAATGGGAACTCAGAGATATCCTGTGGACCTGAAAGAAAGATGAACGACATTTTTATGCTGTATTTAATCCATCAGTGCTGAGACACTTTAAAATTAAAACATATGGCCCCATCAACTGTTTTTTACTGTAGACATTTCTTAAAAGAGTGTCTGATGTGCACCCTTAGAGCAGCGCAAGGCTGTGGGTTAGAGCCAGTCATCTGTGTACTCTCTGGAGGCAGCGGTGGGAACGCCAGCCCCCACCTCCTGTTCTTTGAAGAGTTTCCTCTTTTCTGAAAGAGGAGTAAGAATTATGTAAATGGCTGCCGCAGATGCTGTTTCTTAACAGCCTCCCTTCCAAAGTTTTTCATCAAGATCTGCTGCTGAAACTACATGGCCACTGAGGTCTGTAGGTAGTCACATCTGCAGGCAGAGCGGGAGCTCTGTTTCTGCTGTGCAGAACTGCTGTATCTGAAGGCTGGGATGTACTGGGCACGCTGCTAAGTCTACTCTTTGCTGGCTTGCATGGGAAGCCCAAAATAACCAAATATTCTCAGTACCAAAGCTTAGGCTCTCCTAACTTTGCTCCCATTTAAGCAAAAGTGCTCTGATTCTGCTGTGAAAATGGCCTCTGTCTACCTGTAGATATATATGTGTATATTACAGTGTCTGTAGATATATAATATCTGTAGATATTTTACTTCTTTTTCTAAAGAAGCTGAGGCTCTCCTGTACAAAGTAGCTCTCGATATTGTATAATTCTCCCCTTCCAAGAAGCATTTCTAGTGCTGTGCCTTCTGCATAGAAGGCATTTTGTGTTGTGAATGTTGTTTTGGGTATGTTAGAAATGCTTTGTCTGACAGGAAAGGGTTATCACGGATCCTAAAGATGTTCAGACTGTGAATTCAGCTGATGTCCCATAAGGAAGTGTGATCTTCCCAGGTGATTGTTTTGTCCATGGCTTTCATGCACAGGTCCACCTGGTCACCCATGGTGTTTTTGAAAAGCATCGTTGTCTAAGCAGTGTCTGCTAGGTCTCTCTAGCTAGATCCTGATCTTTCAGAGAACCAAAGCAGATTTTTGGGCCATGCACTTTATATCAGTAGAGGCTTTTTAGAAACAGGTCAGACGTGCAAGATTCATTTCATGATTGGTGTGGGTCCTCCTCCAAAAGTGAAGTGGTGGGGGTGGCAGTGACAAAAGGGTAAACCAGGACAGGGAATCAAATGCAAGGACACGACAAACAAAGCTGCAGGGCTGCTGTTACCTCTGCCCCCTCCTGTACAGTCAGTGGGAGATGAAGTTTGGGTTGTGTAATTATAGCTTTCACATTTCTTTGGGTTTTGTAGAAGCTACCAGGTTTTTTTCACTTCACATGTTCACTGAACATGGCCACTCTGTTGTTACCCTTCCAGGCTTGGGACCTCGTAGCCTACAAGACCCACAATACTGCTGCTGATGCCTCAGGCTCTGCACTGTTCATTTGTTTCCAGAGCTTCACCTCCAGGGTGGATTTACGCTTTAACAAGTAGCTGTCAAGCGAGAGGTAAAGGAAACAACTAGAATGGTAGCTTCAACGTGGGTTTCTTGTCTCAGTTTTGCTTAATTTAGCCCGTATTATGCACAGAGGCTGACTAGCTTATTTCTTGGCTGCAGTCTCTGGGTCAGGGTCTTCTGTGCTGGCTCTCATCTATGTAAAGCACCTTCCCAGAGCGCAGGCTGACCCCCGGACGTGAGGCTTGCCTGCCCGCCACGAAAGCCCTACCTCTCAGCCTGCCTTCCGCTTGGCACTTCTGTCCGTGTGTCCTTCCCCTCAGTCCCTCAGAGATCGCAGAAGGCAGCATTGGAGCCTCCAATCTTTTTTTTTTTTTTTGTAGTTGTGGAAGTTATTTTTTTCCAAACTTCGCACCTTTTTCAGAGAAAACAGAAAAGCCATTTTGTATTGAAGCAACCTTACTCACTACTTACTAGCTCTTAATTACTGTGGTGAGGTTTTTTTCTTGACAAATTGGTAGTTGTTATTGCTCTGCTTTTAGCGGAAAGAACACAGTTCAATACACTGTGAGAGTGAAAAGCAGCTGTTAGACATAAAAATAGAGGCAGTTCATAAAGGCAAAACAGAATTCATGTGTTTTATATATACAGATTCACCCACAGCACTACAGATAGCATTTTCGAGTTTTGCTTGTGCTATCGCCTTCTTTCTGTAAAACTTGTTATGCTTTCAGTTTACATGCATTTTTTAATTTGCAAAAATACAGTCTTAAGATGCCCAATGCAGATACTCTTTTTTTCTAAGTCCATCTCTCTTGCATGTTGCCTTCTGCTGTCGTGGTTTTCTTTGGGGAATTTGTGCCCGAGTGGAGAGTTGAAACTTGTGGGGTGAGGGATGCACCTAGCATTATGCAATGCTTATCTCTTCTAGCTGCAGTTACTGCCATCCCTGACAGCAAACCCCACACAGAATCACACAGATCCGGTGTGTGAGGGCTGACAGAAAGGCTGACATACTTGTTGGGGAAGATGATACCTCTGTGTAGCAGTTGTGGAGAAGGAAACTATCAGTTTCAAAGGGATTACTGTTTGGGTAAGACCTTGTAGTGTGTTGCCAGAATTAATCTGATGAGCATAGAATATTTTCTTAAAAGCTACTTCTTCCATATGCATAGGTGTTTACACAGTGACTTTACAATAGAGATTTAGTAGAAAGGTTAGTATGTTTTAAGCGCCAAAGAGTTCATGTTTTGTAGTATGTAGTATTCAACTGTGTTGGCAAAAATTGAAAATATTATTTTTCAATTTTTGTGCCCCTCAGCTGTCACGTCCTTAATCTTTGTATGGTCACAGAACATAGTGGTGAGTTCAGTTTGTTGCAGAAAATATTTTGTTCTTAAAAAAGCAAGCCTATAGTACATGCCAGGGAGCCAGAAAATGGTGTTTTTACTATCAAGTCTTTTAGTATCTCAATTTCACCAGTATTGCATGGGAATCATGTTACTTTACTTCACAGTAGTATTCTGAAATTAATTAGTTTAAGGTGCTTTATGAATATTAAATCAGAACTGTCGAAGCTTGCCATCATTACAATATCTGAGGTTCAGGCAGCAGGGGCAGTTGCAGTTTCAGCGCTGGATGATCTCTGCTCCCCCAGCTGAACTCTGTGTACTTCCCTGCTGTGGCTAGAGTGAAAATTATAAGTAGTCCATATATCTGTCCAGCAAACATCATTGTGTTTTCTTTTTCCTTTTTTTTTTTTGCTTTTGTTTGTGCAATATTTACATTTTTTTTTTCTTTGAACTACATATGCAGTTGGTACTTTAAGTCTTTGTGGATATATAGCTTAGGACTTGATATTTCCGTGCTTAGCTTTTCAATGGTTTAGAAGAATTTACCAGGATTTACATTCACAGTTTATGCTTGTGGCCATGCTAGTTACTTTCTTGGGGGCTTTGACATCCCTTGATACATCTAAAAGCTTTCCATTATAGTTTTGGGACTAGATGGGGAAAACATCTTCATAACCAAAATGGTCTCTCATGTGTACAGCTCTCCACATTGGAGAATTTAAAGCAGATGATGCAAATTCAAGATTGAAATGGGTGAAACATTTAGGTAAGCACAGGTGCAGAGCCTGTGCAGTTCCAGAGTTTCGTTCCTTGTTGCACATAATCCAACCTAGCTGCAGACTGCTGCCCAAAGACAGCTTTTTCAATTGCCCCCTGGTAAAGAGGGATATGTGGCTATATCAATATCCCGTCCCTTCCAGCAGTGAGTTGATTTGTTAGAGAACTGATGATTATGGCTGCAGAGTTGTTTGTTAGATGCAGCACAAGGGAGAGATGAAATGTGTTGCTGGGTCTTGAGAGCAGTGAAAGCGGTGAGAGGAGGGGGAGAAGGGGATGTCTCTTTTTGGTAGCAGCCCACTGTTTAGGTCGAATTAATCACAGTATGAAGCTGTTCTCTCAGGGATCTAGTATTTAGTTAACTGCAAGATCTTTCAGTACCACTGTAACTCACTGTCCTTGTTTGCACATATCTCCCCTGTCAGTCAGAACATTTCACCTGGTTTTAGCTTGTTTTGCTTCATCCCTTGTATTTATACATTTATCATCCCAGACATAGCCGTCTGCCATACGCATTCTGATAGAGAAAGCCATAAGCATCTTGTCTTGTTCCCCTGTGGTCTGGTTTGGCTGAAATCTTTTCCAGCTGAGTAGAATAAATGAAATGCAGCCGTGAACAAGAAGCTATGGCCTTCAGTTACAAACCTTTAATTTAGAAGTCTCTTTCTTTTAATCATATATACCTGTCAAAGGTGCAGTTCATAAACATCTACTACTGATTAACAGGCCCTACCTAACACAGTAAGGTAGGGCCAACAACAAGAAGGCATACACCTTCTGGTGTTTAGTTCCTCTGATGCCTGTTAAGAGGTGATGCATGCTGTAACATTTGCTCCTTCAGACTCGTTTTTATGCAGAGAACACGTTGAGACAATCTCTCACTGTCTTGCTGCAGCGGCAGAAGCAGGCACATCCTTGCTGCATGCAGACCAGTTAAGGATTCAGGAACAGTTCTGCTCCCAGTAGGCTCTGGTTATAGCTGGCACATTGAGAATTAGCTATCAGAAAATTTCCTTAGCCTTAATATTAATCACTATAAGGCAGCAGTGATGGTATTATAACTTCCAACTATCCGTGTCTGCTAAAGCAGGTAATTGTGATATCTAGGCATCCACGTCCTTGTGCATGAACATGGAAGAACTAGGAAAGGAGCAGGCATGTCTTAGACATGCTTTGGGGTTTGCCTACCTAATAATACTGCTGAGAAGGAGATGGACTTTCTGAAGATGATGTATTTTGGTGAGAGACCTGGTGGAAGCTTTGAATATAACATCAAATAGATTCTGTGGCACTGAATCCAAGCTATTTCTGGGCAATCCTCTCATAATAATCCACTTGGTAGATGTATAAATCTCCATATAAGGTAAATTAACGATGTTGAGAGACAGTGTCAGACACCTTTCTTTTGATTATTAGCTTTTCCCATTTCTGACCTAACTGTAGGTAGTGAACTAGCACTCATCTACTTGTTCTTACACAAATGTTTTCCTTTACATTAAGTAGTTGCTGTTTCTTTTGGAATTTGGTCAGAGGCATGCCACACTTAGCTTTGTCTTTTCTTGGCGTCCCCAGTTGGATCCCTTTACCTTATTGTTCAGTTTGGGAATGGCTGTGAAGAACCTGGGACATTACATCTGATTTCTGGCTGCAAAATAAACTCTTGTCTTTGTCTTTGCTCTTCGGCTTACTGTGTTAGGGCCTTTGACAAGTATATATGATTAAAAGAAAGAAACTTCTAAATTACAGTTTTGTAACTGAAGGCCATAGCTTTTTGTTCAAGACTACATTTCATTTATTCTGCTCAGCTGGAAAAGATTTCAGCCATTTAAAAAGTGGCAGCCATTAACCTGGCATCTCATAACGGAATGTTTGCATTTTCTCTTGAACCATCTGTTCTTAGTATAATACAATACCATAAATGAAGGAACTCAGTGTTCCCTGGTATTGTCTGACAGTCTTGTTTGTTGGACCTGGCTGTTCCATTGTAAGAACTTATTTACAATACAGTTTGAAAAGTTGTAGATTTGCATATGGTAGAGGTGGAAAGGAGAGCCTGTGGAATGAAGAAGTTTCTCAGTACTTTAATGCAAGCGTGTGTTGCTAATAAAAATTGTATCTGGAAAATCTGTCTTAGTGATTAAGGGGATGGCTGTCCTTTTATATAAGAAATGGAAATGTTAGGATAAAATTAAGGCAAGTGCCAATATATATGATTACTTTGTAATTCACATAGTTGTTTTTTTGACCTTGGTGGAGGGTCTCAATACATGGCATGTAGGCATAGCTCAAAAATGGCTGTAGAAGTACTTTCTTTTCCCCTGAGGCTAAAAAAATAAAAGCTGCACCACCATTTATTTTTCATTGGTGTGTATTTTGTACTTGCATCTGATACACTATGTATGATAAAGCTATACTTGGATTTATCTTTACAGGTTACCGACTTCTACTTTGCATATTAAAAGACTAGCATAAGCTAGTTCTGTGTGCTTCACTAGAGCCACAGCAATGTATGAGCTGCAGACCGGGCCCTCAGCCAAGATTAATTTCACATGTATATGTCTTTGTGCAAGGGCATGCCTTCATTTCTCAATGCATGTCTTCAAATTTTGTAGGGTTTCTTGACATGGACACAGATGTATTCCACCTACCTTTAGGTACTTACCTGGAACTGATGCTTCTGCTCCAGTTGAAATTGATGTGAAGAGTATATTATTTAATATACCTCTCTAACTTTCTGGAATTAATAGAGCATTTTATTCTTTCTTGCATTTACTGTCTCATATTTTTGCCTTCTGGCTTTGGTCATTTGACTCTGTGATGTTTGACTCTGTGAAGGGTGAATGATCAAAATAAGCTGTTTTTCTCTGTGCGTTCTCTTTTCAACTGTTGTGTTTTCCTCAGGGAAAAAAATCTATTTTCCCCTCTCTGCATTTTAGAGAAAGCAAGGAGTTACAAATCTCTCTTTTTGTGTTAGCCTTTCAGATTCCTGTATTAAATCAATAGGTGCTCTTCTCATTGAAATCCAAGATTTCTAGACTATTTGTTGAAGTGAGACCATTTAGCCTGGGATGCTGTATTAAATGATCCAGTGCTGTAGCTTGTGTTTCAGTTCTGCATTGCTGTGTAATGAAGATAATCTAGGATTGTTGACACAGTATATACTTGTGTTTGAGTTGTGTCAATAATGTATTTCCATGTGTAGAAGGATTTATTAAGAAAGGAATTTTAATAATGCATGGAGAAGGTAGGGGTTCTGCTAATGAACAGACTCCAAAGTAACCAAAACAATAATTTAGCTAGGATCCATTTTAATGTATTTGTAAGTAGGCAAAATGTGAAACAGTTGTTTGGAAGTCTAGAAGGATCATATTAAATGGCCTTAATAGCTTTGCACTGATATTATAATTTAGTTATTATGGGGACGGTGGGATTTGGGGTTTGTGCTTTATTTCCTTACTTGACCAATATAGGCTATGGGGCAAGTCTTGGGGGAATAATAAATATACCTTCTATACCCTCAGCTTGTGGAGAGTTTCCTGTGTTTGCTATAGCATTATTATTATTTCTTATTATTTATTACCACTGACACTTAGATGGGAATTGTTAATTCTGTGTCCTAATATGAATGGGGAAAAGAGGGAGAATATTAATTTAATACAGAAGTCTGTGTGTTCTCTAATGAGGCTTATGCATCTCATCCCCTTTAGTGCTTTTGAGTAAATACTCTATAATACTTGGAAGTATAGCCCAGGGAGGATTTTAATTGTGAAGTGCAATTTTCAGCTCAAGTTTGCTTTTCTCTCCCACTGAGAGGCTAAAAAGTCCCTGGTGGAAGTGGTGCTGAGATGAGTTTTAGAAGGACTGAATAAACTGAGGGGATGGAGCGGTACTAGGCCTCCCTGACAACTTATGTCAAACTTGCCTTGACGTATACCTTGTTTCTCAGTCATTAACATCAACTGAAAACTCGGGGATAACTGGTCCTAGTTGTGTAGTAGTTTCTACTGTACAGAAATACTCACTGAAAACTATTACACTTCTCTCACTGTTTAGTCTCCTATGGTATTAGTTACCATGGTGAGGATTTATCAGTGATTATCTGCAGGAGTTTGAGAAGATCACCTTAGTGCTTCCTACCAGAGCACAGGATTTCACTGCTGAGTTTTATGGCTGTCACCATGAGGTCACCTGTCCTAGCAAGATGGAAAATAATTGGAAGGTCTCAGTCAGTCATCTGTCCAACATACAGAGGTGAATCTACATTAAAGTCAGAAAAGCCACGTCATCTTATGCATTGTGTATTTGCAAAGACCTGGTTTGGACATTCTCTCCCTGCTTACATGCAGGATCTTACATCTAAATCCATGAGTTTTACTCCAGTTTTGCTGTGTATTTGTGTGTTTCTGTAGTATACCTTGATTGAATGAGATTGTAGCTTTGCTTGAGCAGGTACTCTTGTAATATATATCTGTGCAAGGCACAGGGAGCCCCACTCTTGCCTGAATTAATGTTGTACAAGTAATTAATTTAAGCTGTTTATAATTAAACTCAATGAAAGTGATTTTTGATAATAAATTGTCTAATTATAAAAGTTTGTAAACATCTCTGCTTAGATACTGGCCTAATATTATTTCTTTTCTTCCTTATTGCATTATTGGCAAGGAAATTGCAAAGCAAACAAACGTTACTGTTCCTCGTGACCCTGGGGCTGTTGCTCTGGCGCCCTTTGTGCTTGCCTTACCTGGCAGCTCAATGCAGCAATGTTTACATTTCTTATTTTGGCCCAAGGCATTTCGCACTTTGGCTCCCATGGAACTTCTGTTCCTATTTTCCCTCTACAGTTCCTTTTATTATCTCTTTTGCAACGAAATGTGTGGTTGATTGGTTGGTTGGTTGGTTGGTTATTTGCCTGGGGTGATAGATAGATCATGTGCAAGAGGATCTGGTGCTGTGTTAAATACAGGATTCTTACTCCATTCAGACCACAGAGGACATGAAGTTCCTCAACTACAATTTCCCGGATGCATTAAGACCATATAAAAATATTTAAGTTGGAAGATATTTACCATTTTGATTGAAAACTCATCTGTAGGAAGCATATGCTTCTCATGGAATTTTTTGGTTTAGTGGAGATGTAATTTTCAGTGGTTAAATAAATGGTGAGGAATTTTTAAACCCTTTCCATTTAGCATAATGAACTACAGCCCTTTTAGAGCTCTATGCAGACCGGGAGAGGAGAAAGGGATGTGAACAGAAGGTGAGAAAATAAAATGCAGAAGAGAATTGGGAAGGAGGAGCGAATCTGATAGGCAAATCAGGAAGAAAGACCTCTTAGTGGAGAGAGGGAACAGAGGCTTTGACGGTCTTGCCATGTTAGAATGAAATGAAGTTTGTGTATCAGTAAGTGATTAAAAGAACAGAACAAAGAGAAACAAAAGTTGACCCTTCAGTAATTTTAAAGCAATGTAATTTGAAGTGCTGGAATCCTTAGCAAAAGTAGTTTTAATAATTTATTTCATAAATAAATGCGCACTTTAATATTATAAACTATTAAAAAATGCTTTGGAAATCTTAGCTTTCCACAAAATCTGCAGACTTTGGCTTTCATGGGCAACAATGCTTTACTAGGGCTATTTTGTATTTGAAATTTAGGTTTTAGAAACTGTCAAATTAATACCACCAGATTTTATTCATATGCTGAAAATATAGTAGCATACACATTTTAAAGTTAAAAATAGTTCTGAATTTATTGTCACTTAGGGTTTTTTTACAGGATAGGGAAGCAAGTTGGCATGGAATACGAATAGCACTTTTTCAGGCTGCTTAGTCCAGAGAATTAAATTAGTTGGGGATGTGTAAAACAAGTGTTCTTCTGTCTGCTGGCCAAGGGTGGCAGGGGCCCTGCGTCGCCCGGGCAGAGCTCGGCTGGAACTCTTCTCACTAAACCCAGTGTTGCACTTTATCTAAACAAACTGCTTTATACTGGGGGAGAGGAACAAGGTTTTTTCTTTTAATCCTAAAAATAATCTCCAAGACCCCTGTGGGATTGTGTGCCATGTTTGTCATTGGGTTTCTTCTGGTTTTATTCCAATGCCTTTTGTTTCCTTTCTGTTTCTCTTATTGATTATTGTCAAATACATATCAGCAAAGATATTTCTGCCAGACTTCTGACCTCACCGTATCTAAATGAAGTGCCAAGGGTGAAAAGTTTATCTCTCTGCAAAGGAGGTAACAAGCTATCACTGAAAGTACAAGATTGTCATCTAGTTCAGTTTGAAATTGAGGGAAAGAGAAATAAACTTTTCTCTGTTCTTGTTTGTGTTAGGGTGTAGTGCATGAATGGATTAAAAAACCCTCTAAGACAAGAATTTGCAGATCTTCCATATTTTGCCCGAGTTCTATTCTGACCCACATTTAAAGCAAATAAAGTATAATACAATACCTTGAAAGACCAATGAATCTTTAAGCCCTGTAAGGACAAATCTTGTGTTCTTCAGTGATATATTGATTTGGAGGTTCTCACCTAAGGAGAGATTTGATAAGCCTGCAAATATTTTAGATGAGTTACGACTACTCATGACTAACATGAAATGTGAATGCTGAATGAAGATGTTGTCCTTGGACAGTGGTCCCCTGAAGCCTGAACTCTCTGAAGTTCTATAGATCTTTCGAAAATAGTTCTCTCTGGCTTGGCAGATGATGTGTTTAGCTAGTATTTCTGTACTACAGACTCAGACAGATATGGACAGCATATGGCCCATGTTTATAACTGTAGACGTACATGGTGAATGCAGTCTATTTTTTGTGCCTATATCCCTAGTCCTGCGAGATACACCGAGGGTAGTTTCTTCACTGAGGTCAATATAGAATAGGAACTCATACTGGATTTTCTTGGCTTAGCACCTGCATTTGTCAAGATTTCAGAAGTGAAAAGGTTCACCGAGAGAAATAACAATCCATATATATGACAGCTGTCAGCTCTTTGACTGTGTCATCATTTTCAAGAAAATCATGCTTGAGTTGGAAATGCAGTGAGCAGAAAACCTTAGTGCCTCTACTGATGCACCGCTTTGCAGTTTGGGAGCGCTCATGCCTCTGTTGTTTCTTTTTTTGTTTCTTCATCGTATCTTACAAATATGAGTGAATCCATTTAGTGTTACCCACCTTTGGGTCTGTGGTCAGTAAAAAGAGGCAGGGTTACTCTCATGTTGGGAAATCTGGGAAATAAATCTGTAGATGTGTATTTGGTACTGACTTGAGAGATGAAGAGAGTGAAAAGGCATCTTCAGATCTGCTCTCAGATCAGCAGCTGCTGGGTTGAGGAGTTCATACACAGAGGAGACTGATCATTCTGTCTATATCTTTAGGGCTGCTTGCACAAATGCTCTCTGAAAGTACTACTCTTCTGGGTATACCTGTGGTTGCTTGTGCATATTTTTGTCTCTGCCTGAAAGCACCTGTCCTCTCTCTTTGTATGAGCAAATCTTGATCCTTTCCTCTTACAAATGTAAAATCAAAGTCAGCCTGCAAGATTGCACTGTCTCAGATGGAGCTCTGTGAACCATGTCAAATATTTGTTATTGGACAGGTTTAACTGGACACATGCATTTTCAATGGTTTTAACAGAGCGTGGACCTGCGCTGTGTAATGTTTAAACCTGAATAAATAAATAAGTTTATCTAGCAAGTAAGATAAGAGCACAGGAAGGAATTCCTGAATCGCCACAGTCAACTCTATGAAGTAACAACTTTTGCAACACAGCAAAGCATTAGAGAAAATGGTCTCAAAATAACAAGAGACACTTGAGTTTAGATTAATATTTATTCATATTTCACTGAAAATGAGCATAAATATCTTCCCTCTTAAGCTAAGAATGAGACAACTCTTCATTTATGTTTATGTACAAAGCGTAGGACCTGTTGGGGTAATCTGCATTTGGATGGCCTCCTGTGCGGATAGAGTTCCTCTGCCTCCTTCCCCACCCAGAATAATTTCTTCTTCCACGGTGGCAAGGAACAAAGCATACTGGCCTTCCCCTCATCCAGCCTCATCCTCTCCCTGCTGCGGCAGGCAGGGAGGCACACGTGGGTGAGGGCAGGGATGCGCGGAGCACGGGATGCAGCGTGGCACTTTGACTTCTGCTGGAGGAGTGCTGCATACTGGAGGTGTATGGGAGCAGGGTGGGATACTGGAGGGCAAGAGGAGCCCAGTCCTTTTTACTGCCTGATGAGAGCTTTCTGATCTGCCTTGAACCTGGCTCCTCCTAGCCCCCTACCTTTCAAAAAAACTCCATTTTTCTGTCATACCCTTTCAGCCCATTGGAGTTTCATTACTGCTGCTCCACGATGGATGCTTTGCTATTGCTGGGAAAGACTCTGTGCCTGTGCTGCTGAGAAACCGTGAGTCAGCTTGCTCAAGGGAAGGAGGAGGAGGCGAGGAAATCTCCTTTCATGATGAGTATTCCCACACTTCCTGCTGTTTCTGTTTTGGGCACGCTGGTTCAGAAGGTGTGGGCTGTCTTCTGCCCCGCTTCTGAGTGTATAAAAATTATTCCTTCCCTAGGAAGATGCTGGGATCACCTACTTGTCCTGATACTAGGTGTCAGTATCCCACGCCTTCCCCCATCTGGAACAAAAGGGATGATGTATCATCTCCACTTGAAGCGTAGCGTAGTAGGGGGACACTGGGACAGGAGAAAGCCCTTGCCTCTGTAGAGTTTCAGAGTCCAGCAGTGTAGCAGAGGTTTTCTGAGGTGCTCCTTACTCTGAGATGCCATTGTTTAGTCTAATCCTGTGTGATTATTATGTTCTTATTAAATTCATAAGGACTCTGGTCCTAACTTAACTAAAGCGTGACTGGACTGACAACACTAGCAGCAAAGAAGTTTTTGCAAATAACGCACCACACGTTCCAGTAGTTTATGCAATAAAATCCGCACTTCTGCCTCTGTGTTTGGAAGGTCATATTCTGAGGGTGACCATAACAGTGCCGAAATGATTTGAAAATAGTATGCATCTAGATAAAAATGATGACAAAAGAGGTAACAAAACAGTGCTGTTCAGTTCACTTGCTGGAAACATCTTGGAAGTGCTTCATTTCTATTTCATGCTGGAGTTTAGAGCTGCTACAATAGTGACAGGAGGAAAAAAATAGAATTGCTTCATCTCTGTTCTCCCACCCACGGATGTTCTTTAGTGTGGAAAATGAGTCATCAAGAAAAGATATTTTTACTTTGCAACAGACATTAAAGAAACATTGATCTTCAGACAAACTGTGTGTCAATTGATTTACCAGTCAAAAGGTCTGATCCTGCTTGCATCCCCTTACACAGATCTTATTTTCTTTGGAATTGCTCGGTAGGCACAGCAAGAAGTGGCCAACGTCAGCTGCCCAGAATTCACAAGCAGCTCCAACACGGCACCTGCTGTGGCAGTTGTATGACATGGCTGACATGAGGGCTGTGATGAGCTGCTGGGCTATCCGCAGCACAGATTGATTGGGAGAAACTGGGGCAAATCCGCAGCACAGATTGATTGTCCCTTTTGCCAGCACTGCCCCATGGTGGCATGGTGGGTCTGGCCAGGACAGGGCTTGCTCGCCAGCTTCGCCTCAGCTCTGTCGGATGTGGCCAGGGATGTTAGTTGGTTTTGGAGGTCACTGCTTTGCAAGCAGTTTTTGAGAAGTTTTCTGTCACAGGTGAATAGTAAGAACTGATCTGTGAGGTAGCCTCTTGGTTTACCAGAGAAAATTAGCTGGGATGCGAGGAAGGCTGCTGTTTACCGAGAACTTGGCTGCTCATTTACTTTTACTTTGTATCTTATTTTGGAGTATCAGGCTTCAATATAATATGCAATAAACATGGGCTTTTCATCTGTAGTTTTCAAAGCATTTTGCAGAAGGGGAAGAGGAAGCAGGAGGCTCAAAGCCATGTAAAGGAGTTCATCAGTTGCCAGGTGCAAAGCTCAGATCTCATCCTTGTTTGTTTTCACTGGGCCACACTTTCATCAGTCTCAGCTGTTCAAAGGTGCTGATGGCTCAGCTGGGTGTAAAGCTACAAATCTACAACGACAAACCAGTATTCATCACCCCAAACTTGTTTTCTGGCAAGCCAATGTGACTTTTGAGTTAATTTTTTTCCCCAGTAGAAGTGTAGAACATTTATTATAGTTTTAAAGGTGTATTACTACACTGTTTATTAAATTTGTTAGTATTTAGTCTCAGATATGAAGTTTGCATCTGGAAAGCTTTCTAAATTGTCCCATGATAACTGATCTTTGGAAGTTTGTGAGCCGTGAGGAGTATAGTTAGGATATTCTCAACTGTACTTTGGTGGGTATATAGTTCTTCCTATTTGGATATGAAATGAGGAGTTGACAATTGTTTGTGTAAATCCAGCATAGAGATGGTATCTGCCAGGAGCTGCCGACCCTGGTAGCCTGCCAGAGGTGAGGCTGCCACAGCTCTGTTTCCCCAGATCTGGCTGGTAGCAAGGTTGAGCATGTATCCCCAGTAGGCACGATATGCATATATTATATATATATAGCCCCCCCCGCCCCAGCCTGCTGTCCTGCTCACCTGCTAGTTGATCTTGGTGCTTGTGAGAGGCCAGTCCTTGCTTAGCACAGGGCATGGCCAGACAAGGCATACTGACCCAGGACCAGCCTCTTTTATACCCCTTGTCCCTCTGTTTTCCCTTGCTTGTTCCCCTCCAGACCACCTTTGTGCACCTTTGGTCCTTCCCAGCTTGAGTCTTGGGCAGTTCCCACGGACTCTTCCCGGGCACCTCATAAAGTGTCCCATGCCCCCTGGCAGTGACCTCTCAGCCTGCAGGATGCTGCAGGGAACCTCTCCCATTGCCCCCCACGTTGGGTTGCAGCCCCAGCCCATGGAGCCAATAAGTCTCTGGGGCAGCCCCAGCTCCCCTGGGGCTCCCTTGCTCGGACCAGGCTGTTGGGGTTCCTTCACTGCCTGGTGCGACAGCATGTGGAGATGACCACCTAACCTGCCAGCAACCTAAGTGAAGTGCCAAGTGCCCCTGTGTCCATTACAGCTGTTGAGCGCTTCCCACCATCAGCTCGAGAGAGCTGCGTGCTGCCACTGGTGGCTTCAGCTGTAGACCTTGTTGTCGCAGGCGCCCATCATGTGTGAAAGCTGTGGAGATCTCCCTCAGCTGCTGAGTTGTACTGACTCATCAGGCCGTTTCCGGATGGTTTTAACTGTCTATTAATAAACCAGCTTGCATTAGTTTCGTTTGTGCCCAGGCAGAGCTGAACTCCTTGAACTCTTGTGTCTGTTTATGTAAATCAAGTATGATTTGAGTGCAAACTGATTTGGGCAAATTATAATTTTTTCTCCTTTTTTTTCTCCTATATGGCTAGATCTCTTAATGGAGCAGCCAGTTCACTTGCATCTTTCATACTGGATGCTCGCTTACTGAAACGTCTCCTTGCCTGAGCACCAATGAAGCTTTGTAACCACACAGAAGCAGTTTTTCCCTGTGGAAGTGGATGTAGGGGCTCCCGTTGGCTTTAGGAGCAGTTCGGTTTAGAAACGTAATTGCTAAGCATTTCCAGTTCACATTGCCCTCCTCATGTTTTTGGTCCCACACATTCTTTGGCTTAAAGCATACCTTCTCCTTGCCCCTCTCTTCCCCTGCCCGTTCCTGGGGCTGGTATGTTGTTTTCAGTTCTTGCTTAAGGAAAGGAGGTTCATTTGTGCCTGTGGATTTGAAATAAGAGGGTGTAAAAGGAGAGGCAAACACAAACAACCTTTGACTTAGAATTCTGTTTTTCTCAGGGTGTAAAATCCATCGAGGTCAATGGGGGATTGCATGACCTTGAGAAGAAGAATAGACTCCTAAATTAAACAGTTTACATGCCTAGACCTCTAGTTGTCTGAATGAGCTGTACCCTTTTTGTTTTCCTTTTCAGATTTAGATTTAGACTGTAGTTTCTGCTTACACAAATACTTTGATGAAAACAAATATAGCTCACTGGAAATGCATTGTGTAAGCTGTTGATGCCTATGTTTGCCTACTTTATTAGGCACATTTATGGTACGCTGCTGCATTTCCATTTCTCTGCTGATCTAATAAGGTAAATGTAGTACATCAAATTAAATTAGCTTCTTTTCACACTTACTCAGTAGTGGATGCAGTGTCCTGCAGAATCTGCTTTTTATTTTTAAAACAAATCAAGCAAACAAAATGTAGTTATTTCTCTGTAATTTCATTTTTTTGTAATTACCATTTTGGGAGGCAAGTGGGTTTGATGTTGGAAAGGTATAGTGTGCATTATGATGATGTTCATGATGTTAGAATGACATGGTGAATTCACAGAAGGTGAGGGACAACAAATTGTTTAAGAGATTGAATTTGCGTTACGGTAATTCCTCATTAAAGCTCGGATTCATTAGTGAAGTATATCATACAAGAGCAGTTTTCTTTCTCATATTTCAATGCGATCCATGTTGCAAAGAATGTTTAAAAAAAACCCAAAGAAAATCTATAGGCAGAGTATTTGTCTGTAAATTAAAGTCACTTAACTGGCTGTGTATGTGTTTTCCTCCAATTTTGCTTACTAGTTTTCTATAGCATTGCTGTATTTGTGAGCTCTGTATTGGCTTTGCCTCTGCTGTAAAGCTTATGGGGACAACAGGATTGGTCCTTTTGGTAGGACTGTGCAGGAGTGCTCATGCACAGTAAAGTCTTCTATAAATGCATTTTCCTAATTGTAAGAAGTACAGCTAAACCTCTTATTCCCAGTGGAATTACCTCTTGTTCCCATTGCCTCCTATACTACTTACAGGACGTAATGTTAGTAAAATTTTCAATCTTTCAACAATTCAAACTGATTACTTCTCATCTAATTCTGTCTGTGGACAGTTTAGCAGATGTGAGGTCAGTAAAATCCCCTTGCTCTGGGGAGCAGTGGCGATTAAATAGCCGGCTGCTGTGACTATGTTTGGTGCAAGTTTGGTAAAAATGTATAGTGGGTGTTCCAAAAGTAAAACTCAAAATCTTTATTTTATTGAAAATGCATAGCAGTTAAATGCATGGCAGTTGCCTTCATGTAAGCCCTTCTACTTTGTTATCTCAAAAAGGGAAGTGTCAGGTTTTGCAGGTTGCAGAGCAGCAAAGTTGTGTTGTCCCTACTAGTTGGAATTTCACTGCACAACTTATTCACAGTTGGATATACCTAGCTAAATTAGGCGGTAGTAGATGTAACACATTGATTATATGTATCTGATTACTTGAAAAAAATTTAGCGAAAACTCAGTCAACTCTAAACCTTCTATTGGGATTGAAAATACCTGTATTTGGTAGGAGTCAATCAATGTGAAAGACTCATATCCTGTGGATAACAATAGTTTTGCCGGCACTGAAGAACTTTATATAAAGAAAGGATAGTCTTCCAGCTGGTGCCTGTGATAGAAAAGATCTGTTATTATCTGCCACTATCTGTGTGAGCTGAAACAGTTCAGTGTCATTCCTGGGTACTTGTTTCCCACCTATAAAGCAGGAGGGCTGTCACTGGCTTTCCCACCAACGCATTGTCCCAGCACTGTTGATGGTGTTTCCACACATGCTGAGGCCTACAGAGAATGCAGCCAAGAACAGGAGTGATGGGTATGTTCTCCAGTGATCCACCAACTAGAGAAGTTGGGAGGGGGGGAAGAGAGGCTTATTTCTGTTTCCTTCAACTCAACCAGAGTTTTGCTGCTGAGTAACGTGGGAGGTGAAATAGTCAGTGCTAAGTTGTTGTGTGGTGTTGGTTTCTTAGTTTTTTGGGTTTTTTTTAAAAGCTTGAAATTTGTTTGCTTATGTCACTAACCACATTCTTGTTAAATGTTGTTAATTAAAGCTGCTCGCTGTGATTGGGTCGTTTAGGTTAAATTTAGGTTACATTTTCCTTTGAGCACTGAGGGCCCTATCCTGCGAAGTGCTAAGCATCCTCTGCTCCCACAGCTGCCTCAGCAGGAGCTGAGAACACAGTGCACCCTGGGAGGTGGTGGGGCCCTCGCCAGGCCAGAGCACACACAGTCTAGCGTAATTTAAAAATACGATGAAGCTTTTCAAATGTGTTTTCGTTAATACATCACAGACTTCCCACAGTAATAATTTCTGTGCCTTAATATATCACTGTAAGTATTTTGTTAAGCAGTAAAATCTTGCTATATTTTTCAGGCCCTCTGCTATACGTGTCCTGGTGTGAAAGGAGACTGCTATTTTTCCTTTTAATTTCTCTGGTGCAAATAAGTGATATGGCTTTACTATTCCATTTCACCCCAGGCAGTAATTTTGAACAGTTATCCCACTTCTCTTGGGCTTAATGACGCTGTCAGATGATGGAAAGTGAGAGACCTTTCAGAACAGAGTGAACTATAATCACTCTGCCGCCGAGCTCCTGGTTTTCTCTTCTGGAGGAGCAGCCTCTGCAATAGCCCCGTATCACCTAAGGGGGCTGTGAAAGAAATGGGGGCGTTTATTGATCGAGATGCTCGCATGACTCACATCACTGATGCCTCTGATGATAGATAATTGTGTGAGCAGTTGAGAAGTTTGACCCATGTCTGCTGGTAAGTTTTTCAGGGGAATTTTTTTGAGGACATGAAAATGCAATGTATGCACCTATTTGGGCAGCATTACCTGAAGGTTTTTCTTTGTGAACTACCCATCTTCAAACTGAAGCCCGCAAACTGAAAAAAAAAAAAATCTTCCCAAGAGTTCATATTTACATTATTTTGACTCTGCCTACTTTGAACTATTTGTAGTTCAGTTACCCAGTTCTGTGTATGTTTTATGTATCCTGACATACCTGAGAAGACAGTTTGGATCTTGGTAAAACTGGCCCAGATTTTAAGATGTAGATGTCTGAATCAGATTTTTTAATCTCTATATTTAGGTTCCTCTGTACAATGTCCTCAGTAAACAGGTGACGAGCACTTGCAGCTGCATTATAGCTTCCATTGATGCTTTCTGTGCAGCCTGGGGCACTGCTGGCTGAACAGGTCTTCAGGTCACTGCCAGTGCATGTGATGTCAGTCAGACATCAAGAAGGGAGGAGTTATTCTTTGGTGTTTGACCCTTTTTTCTGTCATTCTATAGGTTAATTGTTTTTGTTCTCTTTATACCATCTCGTTTTTCTTTATGTAGCTCTGTCTTTATTAAAGGGTCTGAGGAGATCTTCAGATTAAGAGCTCTGCGTTAGTGAAAGACTTACTGTTTTTAATCTCACATTAGCAGAAGACTGAAGTTTCTGGCCATGTTCACATTCATCCTCTAGACTTACTGGAAGTACTTAATAATAGAATGTCTGATTACAAAACTTATCACTTACAGGTCATTTCCCATCTTCAGGATGCTTTCCAAATTTTGGTGATAATTTTGGTGGCTCAGTGTGCTAAACTGTACAGACAGAGCAAGAAGAAAGGAAGAGATGAAGGGAGGACATCATCTCTGAATTTTTTTTTATTGCAGATTTGCTGGTGAAGAAGCTGAGACAAGGGTAAACCTTCACTTTTTTCTGAAGTCAGTGAGAGTTTTGCCTATTTAATTTAATGGCACCAGGATTTCACTGTGTATTTTGAAAAGTATGCAACAATTTTGAGTACCTTACCATGAGTCTTATTTTACCATTTTTTCAAAGATTTTTACATGCTGGCTTCATAAAAGGTGCTAAGGTAGCCAAATCGCTTTTAAGATACCTAAATTTCTATAGAAATCCGTGATAAAACGGACATTTTTATACCTTTGTGAGAACAGTGAATTATCTAAAATGGTGGATATGTACTGATGGGATTTTCAAGGGAATATAAACGGTTTAGATGTCTAACTGCCATTTCTGCACAATTATTATTGCCTAATTATTTTTTAAATCTGGACAATAAGGACTTATTTTTCAAAATTGCTGATGGTTCCCACAGATTTCTGTTGGAGATGTAGAGGTTCAGCACACATGAAAGGTAAATCAGTGTCTAGAAAGCTTTGTAGTTACTGATCGCCTTGAAAATGTGTGCATTTTTTCTTGCTGGGAGGCATACAAGTCACTGTAACACAGCTGGGAATAGAACTACCTCTGCCTTTGCAAGAATACAGGGGCTTCCTAAGCCAGTGTTTCGTCTGACATGTAATTAGTTTTTTGAGAAGACAGGGATCTAATTAAGACTAGTGGAAGGATTTTTTAATTGTATCTTTACAAATTAAAATGGTATTTAAAATCTAAGTACATGTTGGAGTAGGATGCTAAAATTATCTTTTGTTATTTGTTCTATAGTTTGTTTAGCATTTTCTGTAGGAATGTCTGCCAGATTACATTCAGGTACAGTTGTCTGAGTATAATATGAAATTAATATTCTGTGAGCAGTCATGTACCTAGAAACATTCTTCGGCCCAAGAACAGCCCATATATTTAGAAATTGTTCCTTATTAGATTGACTGTTACTACATATGCCTAAATGCAAAGAAAAAAATAGCGCAGTATGCTTCCTATTGCATTCTGTCATGAAGAAGAAATCAGAATGTGTGATATTCAGGAACAGCTAAAATTCATGACAAGTTGGTGGAAGAACTGTTTCAGACCTTAGCCAATGCTGCCAGTTCAAATGCATAAAAAGCACTTGAACTGAAATTCCCTGCTGCTATTATTCTGCACACTATTGAAATACAGTAGAAGGGTATGCTTTGAATTTTTTTTCCATGAGTCACATTGAGAAGTCATCAATGTCATATTCAACCTACAACTTTGTTCTCCAAGCTACTAGTGAAAAAGGCAAGTAACATTTTACTCATTCATAACTCATTGAAACTAGCAATGGGAAACATATTTGTTAGTAACCTGGCCAATGCAAATTTTTTCCCATTAATTTTATTTAAGCTCCTTTTCCATCCATACTTTAAATGGCTATGTGAGTAGCCCTCTAACCCTTCCCTGGGAGACTAATTCACTGTTTAATGGCATTCTCCATTTCCAATTTTCAGCTAAGTTATACTGTTTCCTCTAATTTCACCTGAATATTGCTTGCCATTTTCTCTTGGGCCATCATGTAAATATGATACCCATCTTCATGTCTGTACTCTGAAAACATGTCTCAGCAGTCATCACATTTCCTTCCACACTTGCTCATTGATTTGCCATAGTCTGTATACCTAGCTGTCTGAACCCATTTACATTTTTTTGCTCACCAGCCTGTTCTGTTAGGTTGCTGATTGTTTCTTGATGATTCCTGTATTCCTCCCAATTTACTGACATCTTTCTAATGCTAAGAACACCCAGGTCTGAATGCTGTATTTGAAGTGTACCTGTGCCCTTAGACTGAAACTGTCATATCTGAAAAGAAAGGAAAAAAAAAAAGGATCATCTTTTCTTGTTGTCATCTCATACCAAATTTTCCATTTTATTTGCTGTTTGTGAATGCTGTTCATGACTGTGGTATAGTGGCAGAGATGTTACAGGTATACCAGTGAGACCCCAGGGGTGGGAGTTTAAGCCACTCTTGTGCTTCATGTTGTCCCTCACACTACTGTGATTCTTGGGTCTTTTGGGCTGAGGAGGCAAAGCCTGCTGGCATTGTGAATAGCAGCGTAGCACCTCCTTTTGTGTATCTAATCAAAGAAAACGGTGTGGTTTTGACCATGTTAATGTAATGGGACATCTGGATGAGCCAAGCCTCAGGTTTGCAAGCAATCCTTGCAGCTGTGTGGCACAGAAGTCAGGAACAGTGTTTGTCACCTTGGGTTAAAATATGTGCAGGATATGGGTCTGTGGTATATCATAATTAGCAATTTTCAGAGGTGCCGGACACCACCTTACTAACTTGACCAGGAGACTATGTTTACTTGAAAGTAATACATGAATAACTGACTATGTATGCCAATGGTCCTGAATTATGTTAATGGGTTATATAGGCATGAATATACCGGATTGGGCAATTTCATGGGTAACATCTATTGAAAATCTTGCCCTATGGGAATGTGTTATGTTGATTGTGTGCAAGAATATGCAATTTTAGTTTAGAATATTCCTAAATGTAATAATTTGGTGTTAAAATTCTATATTTAGAAGTTATATATTGAGTTTGTACTGATGTTAATGGAAGCTGTATGCATGGAACTTATAGAAAAAAATAGGTTCAGTCCATAAATACACTATTTCAGCTATACCAAGAACTTTTGGGGACTTTATTTGAGGAGGGAGGAGGGCAGGAGGAAGGGAAAAAATTGAATTCTGTGAGATACCTCAAAGAACTGAAGAGAAAGAGTATTTAAATGTTACTTTTTCCCTGCACAGCAGTGGCTGTCACACACCTCATTAGATAAACAAGCAAAATGCCAACTAATTAATGAATATCTAGAGTGGTCTAAGAAGGATACTGGGGGGTTTTCTCTGTTGCTGAACACTGCATGTAAAGGAAAGGAGCATTTCCACTTGTTAAAGACACAATGAAGTTAGTTAAACAGTGAATGTCTCCAGGGATTTATATGGTCTTTGTTTGTAATGATTGGTAAGGTGCTGGAATTATCTGCTAAAGTGATAAGGTAAAACTTCCCCTGACAAGATGCTCTCCTCTGTTGCTTGGATGCCTGTAACTGTTTGGTTTGCAGTTTGCCTTGTGTCTCTGCCTTGGGATCATGGTTGCTTCGTTTTGTGTCCTTTTATTTTTGTTTTGAAAGATCACAGCACAGAGGTTTTGTACAGGGGTTGGACAAGGGATTTCCATTCAATTGATCAGAATTGAAAGCTGAGTTACTAGAATTACAGCCACAAGAGCCTCAGAACAGCCTTCCAATAGCAACAATGTGGACCAAAACCTTACAGCTTTAAGATAATTCTTAACTGGCTCCAAAAGGAACTTATTATGGTTGCTTCTGACAACAAGGCTCCAAAATGAAAAGAAAGAAGCTGAAGAGAGGAAAAACTTTCTTCTTTAAAAAAAAAAAAAAAAAAGAAAGAAACTGTAGAAAACACATAGTGGAAGAAGATGGGCCCAACCCTGGAAATGAGGTGTCCAAAGGCTACAATCATATATGCTGCTCTGGTGGCAGCTGAGCTGGGTCAAGAGGTTACTGTCCTGAGTTTGTTTTGCACTGTGTGTCCTGGGGAAGACTGATATAGGATGAAAGCTAATGGGGAGGATGGAGGGAGAATTCAAACCAGTGAGGAGAAGGAAGAACATAGCAGAGACGTTTAAGAGTATCCGTGTCAAGGGGAGGGAGCTGGACCTGGTCAGATAGAAGCAAGAAGAAGCGCCTTTAGTTCTGGGGAAATGGTCTGGTTCTGATATAGTCTGTGAACAACCTTGCTTTGCACACGTAGCCATATTTTGATGTAACTCTTTCTAGAATGACACACAGCATGCACTTTTTTCCCCCCCAATTGTCCCTAATTTGCTTATTTCATAAGTACTGTTTTTATTTTTAGGAGTGCCCTCGTATTTGTTGGAGTGATGATTAATCTTGTAGACTTCAGTGCATTTACTAGAAGTTGCCATGCCTTTTTCATTGGATGCTTTGCAAAAGGGAAATGGTTGAGCCTGCAGTCTTCTGTATCCCCTTTATTTGAATAATCAAGCGGGGCTTTATGAATAACATTCACTATTTGATTCAGATGCACTTTGGTTATGTGAAAGGACCAGTAGCTCAGTTATTCTTAGTGACAAATGCAAACATATAACTTTTAACTCAGCGCCTCTGTTCCTCCAGGTTATATCAAGAAATGAAAGCAGTGCCATTTTTGACGCATTGATACTGCTTATCTCTCTTTGGAATGGTTCTAATTTGTCATCAATAGCTGTGCCTGGGACTTTTCATATGTCATCACACACGTGCATTCTTCAACATCCAGAGGAGAAGATTACTCAGAGTCACTTGTTATTCTCTTCTGTATAGTTGCTGGTGCACCGTGGGGAGTTTTGATCTATAGTGAAAAGAGTGTGTGCACAAATTTCACTTTTTTGCAAGCACCTGGCTCTATCTAGCAGCAAAAAAATAACTGTGACTGATACTGGGTCATCAGTTATTGGATCACAAGGGATACAGAAACTCATTGGTGTTTCAGAAGGAGATTTAAGGTGGCCTGTGTATCTGAAAACAAATTGCTGAGATGCAGACAAGCACATTCAAAACATTTTAAAGGGTACTTCAAAAGCTGTTTAGAAATCCACGAAGCTTGATTGAATCAGGAATCCAGAAAATAGCATGGATGTAAAATCGTTCACAGTCCAGTTGTATAGAAAGCTGCAAATATATATATATTTAAAAAAAAAAGTGCTTACCAAAATTTACACCCTTTGGAATACATCTTGAAATTTTTAGCAAAGTGATTAAGTACATGTTTCTAGAAATACCAGGAGTGTGACAGGGGCCAGAAGTCTTGTATTTTCTGTGCAACTTGTCTGTAATCTTCTTTGTCCAGTACTAAAGTCTCCCTTGGACTTCAGTGGGATTTAATTCAAGTTCTCAATTCTGTAACAGAAAAGAAAATAAATTTTAGTATAGTTAGATTATTCTTACTGTCCTTGATTAACAGTCACATTTTCCATAGCTGTGCTAATATGTGCATGAAAACTTAGGTCCACCTCCTTTTAATTTTTGTCTCATTTGTGGAGACTTCTAATTCTTTTTTCCAGAAGATAATGTGGTTATTTTTCAGGAATTGTTATTTTATGTAATGACATCAGTTGTTATTTCACTGCTTAAAAAAAAGCACAAGTCCTGTGCTTCAATAGTTATTTCACTGTGTGAAAGAGCAAAAAGCCTGTATACTTATCTGCATTTTAAAAAGCCTTATGCAAACTTTTATTTTCAGAACCACGTCATGTGATGTGCTATCTTCCATATTTCTAACTCATATGATTCTAACTACTGTTCGTCTGTCTGTCTGTTTGGAGACGCACGTCATTTTGTGGTTAGTGTTTTACGCAACTGGAACTTTTTTCAGTTCCATTTATGTTTTTGTCACATTACTGGAACTCTATTGTAAAAGTATCATGCATGAATGGAACGCAGGACTCGCTGATTTGTGTTGGCTGATAAGATTTACTTCACTCATTGATGTGTTCTACAATACAATAAAATGTGTGTTATATTTGTATAAATGTACATTTATAAATACATTTTTAAAGTCTCCATATTTTTTACTAAAGACATTGTGAATGCTAGCAGTAGTTGATTACAAAAATTACCTGATAAGAAAATTCATAATGCTGCTGTAGTTTTATGTATATTTCTGAATATGAGCTTCAATGGAGCACGTGCTCAGCTGATGTGTACTGGGTGGGATGGAACCTTTCAAAAGCTCCAGAGTGGAAGAACAAGATTATTTTTCCTGTAGTGAAATTGCATTGTTTTAAGAGCTCCACTGAAATGTATTGAAGTGTTTCATAACACAGTAGTCATACATACCAAGTGATTAAGTATTTCGCTAATTCACTGATTCATAAATTATCAAAAAACCTAACATTTATCTTTCGCTCATGGTTGTGGCTGTTGAACACTAAGAGGAGAGTTTGCATTAAGTTTCTTTGTCCTAGCTGTAAGTAACACAGTGGTAATTTTTGTCTTTTTTTAAATTGCTTTTATAGTTATTTTGTTTGTTCTGTTTTCAGCATAGAACAAAATGGTTGTCTCCAGGCTGTGACTTTGGAAGGCTTGTCTTTTGGCAGTGTCCATTAAGCAGAAGAGATCTTTTTGCCGTAGAAAATTGTTGCTTATGGCTGCTGGGTCTCTTTTGCCGTTATTTGCATGCATGTCATCTTTGTACAAATTGGAAGAAAGACTTGACATTGAAGCATTTTGCAGTGTGTTTAACTATTAGTTTTGAATTGTAATTCTCTTCAGAGAATTTCCTAATTCAAATAAGGCCAACTACAAAAAAAAAAAAAGGATTTTTTTTTCTTGTTAAATTTTCCAATTTTTTTGTGTAAATAGCTTACCTAGTTTTTCAGCTGGCCAATACCTAAATGCCTTCTCCTACCAATTCCTAAGGCACTTGTTCAAAGGCCAGGTGTTTCAAGAATGCAATATGAAAGTTTTGTTTGGATGGGATCCCACAGTATATCTTCTGAAAATCATAATTTTCACCCTGTATTTGTGATATTATTTATTGCCAAGCCATTCGTTTCAAACTGGATCTCGGACCAGTTACTAGAAAACAGAGTGGCTTATGTTCGTGGTGGAATCCTTTTGGAACCAATTTTGTTTATTTGAGGAAAAAGGCTAGTCAGAAGTAAAATGGTATGAAGAGTCTGGCTTCAGGATCAAATGGTGGTCTTCCTGAAGTAGAAGAGGAGCTTAAGACTGTGAAAGTAGTATGAATCCATTGAAGAATTTGGAAGCATTTTCAAAGACAAGGAAATAAAGGATTGAAGATGGGAGTGGGAATATTTTCTGTTTAATTAGGGGACATTCATGAAATGTTGTTCTACTGTGGCATGTTATGTGTAGATACTCAAGATGGGTAGTAATTTTGAGAGTTGATACCTAGAAATTGGTAAAAGAATACAATTTCAGTTGCATCTGTTCAATACAACCTTATTGCTTCTTACTGCCTCACCTAGAAGAGAGTAAAAACATCAGGTCTATATCATACTGTGCTTTTAGAAATATTATACAGGTCATTAGAAAGGCCCTTCAGCCCAAAGATTTCACCAGTATCATTTTATTTTTCTTATCAAGGTTTCACTAATCTTTTCTTCAGCTCACCGTCTTGTTCAAAAGTTGACCCTCGCATATAATCAATACCACAGTAGCATTTGATCTTACGTGTTTTCTATAGCTTACTTTGCTAACTGTTAGTATTTTTCTTCAGGTATAATACTTTACTGATGAGCTAGATCTGGGATTTATATAAATAAATTTTTATAAATAAATGTATATAATCTATTCTGAATTCTGTAGCTCCTGGTGCATTAAGAAAGTCCTGTTTACTCTTCTCTATCTTGTTATAGATCAGCATTAGATGACCATAAGATTCCACATGACAAAAAATCTTGTTTCCTTTCCTGAGCAAATTTGCCGGCTACAACATTTGCACATGGAGCTCTGGCTCTAGTAGAGACAGCTAAAACTGGAATAGAAACTAGATCACAATTTCCACACTTAATAAGGCAATAAGTCAGCTGTTGCCATGGGACAGAGCTGGTTGAATTGTCATAACCGTTCCATAGACATAAATCTTAGACTTGCATCAGATGCTTCACGGTGTTCCTGCTGTGCAAAACAGCTGGAAATTCAGCTTAAAGGATTTCTTTCCTAGAGAGAAACTACAGGTGGCACAGAGTTGAGATAACGTGAATTTGATGGGAAGATACGTCATACACGCCAGCTCCAGCATCACTGTTGTGTCTTCAGGATGCATGTCTGATCGTGGGGTTTGTACTGTGATAGGTAAAAGCTGCAGTTCAAGGCACGGGAAACAATCTTACAAATTAATGTAAAGAGATGAAGATGGTTTTTGTTTTTATGAATGTGCTTTGTCACAGTAACTTTTGCTTTGCTGCCTTCTTCAGTTTTAATGGATTTTTTTTTTCTCTGCCCTGGAGCTTCAATTTTGGGGTAATATTTTGCTGGGTAGTATAATCAGTTTGCACTCTGGACTCCTTTTTAACTAGCTTTGAGAAATTATAGTAACGTCAAATGCAGGTGAATCTGCTTGTTCTATATCAAATTGGGACAGATTAATCTGAAAATTAGCAAATATGTGGTGGATCCCCATCTAGTTGATGAATTAGTTCTCAAATGCAGATGGACCTTTGCAGGATAATCTTTCTGAAGAAGGAACAGTTATGGTTAAAACACATTGGAAAATGTTTGCAAGGAGTCCCCTGTGAGCAGAATTGTTACTAAGCTAAGGTGTGGATCTACATATTAATATTATTTCAAGCAATAAGAAGTTTACATTAAAAACTCATACACAGTGAAATATGACAGCTCTCACTAATTTCTCACAAGGTGCTTAACTTTGTTAAATAACAAAAATTTTGGTAGGCCACTTCTAGTATGAAGCTTGTTCTGAGCTTAAGGGTTGAGAAAAATATGTGCTATAGGATGCCTTCTGCAGAGGGTCTGCGCTGAGTAAAACAGAAATAACACCATCATTGGGGCTTTGTTTACACCCAAGAGTTTAACTATGTTCATGTAGCTAAAGCAATACAACTGAACAAGCAAGGATGATGGTTGGCTGGTTAGAATGTGTTTATAGGAATGGAAATAAATTATAGTGCTATAAGCTGTATTTATAGCATTGTAACTGCAATAGGGTTGTACAGAGGAACTGCATTGCCAGAAGGAGAAATCACATCCCTCACTGGAATAATCATGTTGTACTTCTGTGTGGGGGCCAGGCCTAAATTAATTCCAGTTGCATTTCTCAGTACTTAAATGAGAAAGCTGCTTCAGTAAAGGGTTTCTTTGGCTCTGAGAGGATTTAACACCAAGAGGCGTTGAACATCTGCATCTTCACTGAAGTCTGTGCTGTTTAAGGTGATGTAAGCCATCACAGTCCTGTGTTTCTGTCTTTGCTCTAAATCTCATTGAAGTCCGCGGGAAAGTGCTTGGATGGCTGCAGGACAGGAGCCTCTTAAGAGACCTTTGTTAGCCTGGTACAGTGTGTTTTCTGACAAATCGTGTGCCCAGTCAGTAGGAAGCAGTTTACCCTAAGTGCAGAAAAATGTGCCAAAGCGTGATCCTATGTGACAATCACAGGGGCAGGCTGGGACACAAAACCAAGTTTTGTTCTGTTCAGTAGTTTTATTTCTACTTTTTGCTTCCATAACCTGCACATAACTAACGTAAGATTATAAGCCCAAGCAAAGCACCACCACCTCTCTCTGGGGGCTCAAATAAGCCATTTATTCTCCCCAAATATGAGTTTAAATATGTGTGAGAGGAATAAGCTATCTAAAAGTCTGTTTCCAGAAGAGCTTTCTCTGGCATATTTCACTAATACTTCTCAGAGTACACTGATCTGGAGACACTGAAGAGAGGGCAGTACAGAGATCCCAACATGTGCTGAAGATGTGAATTTAGATGGAAAGAAGACAATTAGACGTTGCTTTTTGGGGGGAGGGAGTGGGGGGTGGAACTAATAAGATAAAGAGTTTCAGATGAAACACACCCTGATGAACTAATGAACTAATAGTTATGCTGAGTTGAGGACTAAACTTTGTTCACTTCCTAAACTGAGTCAGTTGTGTTTCTAATAAAAACTACTGGTTTATTTTAATTAGAGGTTAATATCCCATTTTCAGGCATTTTGTTATTTAATCTTTGGTCCACATCTTCTTTAAACACTTTCCTCTGAAGTGGCAGCTCAGGCTTATCAGATTCTATTACTATTTCCAACATACTGCCATTTAATTTTGGTTTGGCAGATAGATTTTCTATTAATGCTTTTCAGTTGGAGGTGACATTAGAAATTTTTTTTCTGTAAGAAGGGGACTTTTTATTACTGGGATCACAGAATAGTTTTACTTTACATGATTTTTACCTTTCCCTTCTCTTCTCTGATAATACTCATTTTAGTAGTGAGATCACTGCTGGATTCAGTGGGCTCTGGGTCAGACCCTGAATTTGCTTACAATCATTACAGGATCTGGTTTGAGGCTATTTCTAACCTGCGTCTTCATTAACCTTTTCATTTTAGTTCCATCTCACAAGACCTACAGGATTGTTTTTTTCTTACTAGTTTCCATTTAACTTCTCCACAGCTGCTGCTGCCACAGATACCACCTGATGAAGAAGAAGGAAGAGAAACACGCTTTCATAGGGTTTCTGCACATCCACGCATAGAGTAATCATGTGAGGGAGATGACCTGTGCAGATTACCTGATCCACCTCCCACTCAAAGCAGAAGTTAACTTCGAAGTCAAGTCCAGCTTTGAAGTTAGATTAGGTTGCTGAGGTCCTTACCCAGTTGAGTTTTGAATATCTGCACTGTTGAAAATTCTGTAACTTCTTCAGACCCTGTTCTTGTTCTCAATATGAAAAACTTTTTTTTAATACCTATGTGGAATTTCCCTGCTTTTCTGCAGTTTTTAAATTGGATTGAGATGGTTTTGATTTAGAATATGGAGTTCTAGAAAGATTTTTCTTTTCTTGGAATAAAAGTCCACACTTGAAGATAATCCTATATAACAAGAGTCAAATAAACCCATACACAGTAATTCTGTAGGCAGCAAAGAGGTGTGCAAGCAGCCAGTCTAAGAGACTAAGACTGAAATACCTCTTTTGGTAGTAGAAGGAAGAAGTCATGGTTACAAACACAACATCTAGAAGATGGATTTTGGTAAGAACAGGCCCTTAGTTAACTTCTTGGATTTGGTTTTGTTGGGGGGGGTTTTTGACACCACAGGGCAAAATTCTCCACACATGACTGCACTAAGGTATAACATTTCCTTATTTTGGAATATTTTCCTATTTAAAATAGCGATATTTTATACCATGACAGATTCATTAGATTTAAATACCCCAGTCTTTAGGTAAAATGCTCCAAGATGAGGGGATACAGATGCTGCCTATTCCAAATGTTTAAATAATTAAAAGAGAAAAATCACAAAATGTTGAATTTGCACAGCGATGAGATTTAATTCTGGATTGACTGAGGCTATCAAGAGTTGTATGGCTAAATCTGTTGTCAGCTGTAATAAACACTCTTTCTGCTTCAATTTATGTGAACATTTGCAGCTGTTGAAGAAACAGGCATCGTTGCTTCTTAGTCAAACAATACATAAAATCAATTACACTAGAATAGATGATGTGCAAAAACAGGTGACAGAACTGTGCGGTAATAGATTGACTTACTGAAGAAAGTGTGAGGGACCTACTTTTTCGTATTGATTGCCTCCTACAGTCATTGGATTGTGAAAGTGGAGCTCATTTAACGGAAGTCCTTGAGAGAGAAAAAGAAAAAAATAATACATGGTTTTATTTTACAGTCTACATGGAAGCTGTATTCCTGTAATTTAGAAAGATCCACTGAACCCATTTTCAGTGATGTACAATTTATACCAAAATTTCTTAAGAGGACTGTGCAATCCTGCCTTTGTCTGTCTGCTTAACTTGCTACAGACATGAACACATGCCATGTATTATTTAAATGTGTAAGTTGACACATACAATTTATAGAATTTAGAAGTGGAAAGAACATGAATTATACAACAGAAAGCTTTCAGCATGCTGCAGAGTTGAATGGTTTTAATGCAAAATGAAGATGCACATCAACCTTAAAAAAAAATCAGAGGGACTCGGTGGGTAGTTAGATAATGGAGCAGACCATCATGCCCACTTGTCCAGCTCTCAGCAGTGAATTTAGTGAAGGTTCTACTGGGTGGTAGGGAAAGCACATGTGGGCTGAGCTGGAGGACCAGGACGGTGTGTTTATATGATTGTTTTCTGATGAAACAGATTCAGGTAATCCATGTAGTGAGGCTACCCTTTAGTGTGACTGTAGCTCTTTCAAATTTGATTTGAACTCAGCTTGACAAAGAGGTACAAAATTGCCACAACTGTTACAAATGCGGGGTTTGGGTGAGAGGAAGTAGCCCAAGCCATCCAGAGCCTTTGCTGAGACTAACGGGAAGGTGCAGAAGTGCCCCAGCCAGTGAGACAGGCTTCCTACTGAGTCTGCAGTCATCCCTGGAAACCAGATGCAGGGAAAACTGGGGTTTTCTAGTTCTGGTGTTCAAAGAAAAACTTTTTTTTTTTTAAGCATAAGTACAGATATTGCAAAATGTTACTCCAAAGTGAATATAATGCAGTCTTGATATTCCTTTTAAGAAGGTTGAAATCGGGATGTGCCGATGTAGCAAAGTAAGCTTTCAAAATATGCATGACGCTTTTTTTTTTTTAGGTGGGCACTTCAAAAGCCATCAAAACAGCTGTTACTTTCTGTCCTGGAAACTGCCAGGAACCTCTAAATAAACATAAAATAATACGGGAGCAGGAAAAAAATGTTATGCCAGCAGTTAACGTTGTTGTTATTAATTCTGTTGTTTCTTTTTTTTCTATTTACAGTGTATCCTATTCAGTGCACGTCTCTGAGGATTACCCAGGTACAGTGCAACATTCTTGTCCATAACACATGTATGCATGTTATGACAATTTGCTATATTCAGATGAGAATATCTGAAATGGTGTTGATGTATTCCAGGTGCATCCTTGTGCTAATCACTTTCCATTAGTTAGATTATTTTCATGGTCATTTCTCCTTTTCAGGTGACATTTGTCAGCTGGGTCAGGGTGAGAAAACCTGGTTCACAAGTTTACAGAGACCGGAGCTTGTGATGCTTTCCGTGTCTGGAGCCAACAGTGATAGGAGTGAGAAAGCACCCATCTTCTCTTTGGCCTGGTAGATAAAACTTGATCTTTCAAGAGGCTGAGCAGTCTGGCGCAGGGCCAGCAAAGCAGTTCTGCGTTAGACCATAATGAGACTACTCACGTTCTTCAAGTGAAGCCTGTGGACTGTGCAGTGATGCTTCTCAGGGTCAGTTGGAGCCAAGGGTTTGTGTATGGGTGTGTCTTTGGTAACATAAACTTGCAAGGCTATTCCCAGATGCTCAGTCCTGCCTCCCTTTCATACTCTGAGCTGTGTTGGTGAAAGTTTTGTGTAACCATGCAGCCCATCTAGAGAAGGGGAATTATTCATTTGAAAGATACCAGGCAAGAGCAAAAGCCAGTTTTGATCTGGCTTATTTCCCTGATTGCCCTCACAAAGAGACTGCACAGATACTTCAGGTAGCACAGAGGTTAGCAGAAGCAGGAGAGGGAAGGGGGGTGAGGACAGACAGGTGCTGTGCAAGTAAAGATACTGTTGGATTGCACCACATTGTGTGTTTTGCTCATTTGTGTATTTAATAGTGTAAGTACCATGAATGATATGAAACCCTCTGGCCTTTTTTGATCTTTATCTGTAACATCTCTGTAATGTTTCTGAAAGAAATATATCTTGTTTCTTTTAGCATCTCTAAAGAAGTGAGGCTTTGATCTTCTTCACTGATAAGCAGTAGACTATGTCTGTTCAAAACACCAGAGTGTTTGAAGCACATATAGAGAGAAATCAGCATCAGAGTGATGCTAAATACAATGGGTTATGTGAAAGAATGCTATCAACCTTTATGAGAGAGGGGTTTTTACCAGTAAAAACTAGAGGGAAAACTGCTACTAATAATCTATTCAACATGTAGTAAGGGGAGAAACTGAGATTCATAAAAAACACAGTCATACCAGTGATGTGTTGATTTACTGATTACAACATTGACCTGACAATGAACAGAGGGACAAGAAGTTGAAAAAAATCTGCACCATATGTTAATAACAGTTTGGTTTATTAATCATCAGTAATGCATTTATTCACTTCAGGGATTAAGCTATTATGAAGGCGTAGAACTTGATTTCTGGGAACCCCTAACTAAATGGCAAGCTGGAGCACTGAACCAGCAGTTACTCCCACAGCACGTGAGATCTCACCTCCTGGCAAAATTCTGTCTGGCAGACCTCAAATTTCCCTTACAGATGCTATTTGCAGTGTGTCCTGACGGCCTACAAGCCTGAGTGACTTTGGTGTCTCTAAAACCTAATGAATACTCACTGCCATCACCTCCTACATTTTAAAGTGAGATAGAATTTGAACATTTTACACTGTAGCCAACTTGGTGAGGGGACTGTAAAACCAGCTGCATGTGTTTACTGATCAAGGCTTTGAAAGAGCTGATTTCATTCATATCTCAGGCTTTTACAGGATCTACGTTAGCTTTGTGATGAAGAGGTGTTTAGGAATGATGGTGACTCTTTGCCATTTTATAGCTTTGATCCTAAATATACTCATTTTGACTTGGTGAGCCAGATTCTTTGTCTCCTCTCTTTGTCCTAAATTTCTAACTTAACATTATTGTTGACTGTGGCTCTCTTCTCTGGCATGTATTTTAAGGGATGTTTCAGGGATATGTCAGGATGCAATGGTGACAAGTATGGGAAGGTCTGTGCTGACGTCCTCCTCAACTGGAAGATGATCTTCAAGTAACGTTGTTAGTTGACAGAGTTCAGAGCAACACGTGCTCATCCAATTACATTTCTCACAGGATAAATCTTTGCAGATTGAGGTTTAAGTCCATTAGTGCGTAGCTATACCAAAGTTGTATCCTCTGGAGATTAAGAGTGTATAATACACAGTGGATCAAATGTGGAAATCCAAGACAAGGCTGTCAGAGTTGATTATCAGTTAAATTGCTAATGCATGCAATAAATACATGAAAATAGAAGAGATTAAATTACTATACCAATGATGTTCATTCAGCCAAAAGTGATACTACCACAAGTAAATTTTAGATACTACAAGAAGAGCTTTGGATACTGCATATACTTTAGCTCCCTGCATTGCTGTTATGTATGCAGCATCACTGCTTTGGCACTGATAACAGTGTGTAGCTATTGCTGAATTGCTTCATAAAGCATCAAAAGATTACAAACAGCTGAGCATTAAATCATACCTATGGGAACCATAATATCTCATGACAACTTTCAGTAATGGAAGGTGTTTGAAAGTTTCATAATTATGAGTGAAAGCTAAAAATATGCTCACAAAGGCACACTGAAGAAAATAGGAATAGTGTTGAGACAGTAATGTCTCAAAGTCATATATACATCGCTGAAATTGTGAAAATATCACTGAAAATTTTAGAGGCAGGTAATAACAGTTCCAACAAAATATCTCTGTAACTATTTTCTCATAACATTGACAGAACTGGGGAAAAATAATACTCCTAAGGAGCAGTTATAGAATATAACATCAATGAGTAGACTAAAGAGCCGTTAATACGAGTGGATCAAGACTCCTGTGAGAACCATTACAGCAGCAAGCATTTTGCTAATGAATATATGTTTGGAGTGATACATGTTGACTGCCATAAACTCATAGAACTGCTGTAGTCTTTTATCCCAGTGATTTGTGGGTTACACATGTGTTAACAGAAACATGCTTTTTGTAGATCTTGTTAGATTGCAGCAGAGATGGAGAGAACCAGTTTCAGGACATGCTGCATCCCTCCACCAGGTCCAGGCACTAGGTCCTCTGTTTAAGAGGTGTTCCTGGGTTTAGTGTGTTAGAAACTAGATGCAAACCAAAACCAGTGTCTTAATTTCAAGTTTCATTAGACTGATGGAAGGGAAGGAAAAAACCCTAATGTCTGCCAAATAGAAAAGGAAAACAAAAACCTGGCAGTGAAAATCATATTATCCAGCTGCCAAGAAAGAATGACAATGAGCATAAAAATATAATTAAAATCTATAAAACCTGTAATTGAGCAGGCCTTTTTTTCCATATATGTATATTTTGATAACTGTCTATTCTGTACAGCACATATTGTCGTTTTTCCTACTTTTTCATACAGCAATAAGTTCTAGCACATGGATTTCCTTTCTCCTGTCCATATATATGGTGTTAGATATATTTAAAGCCAAATGATGGCCTCTCTAATTCCAGCTCATTAGACTCCATAGCAATCAGTTACACTCCCAAACCTAGGAAGGGAATGGTTGTATATGCGTATGTTGTATATGCCCAGAGCCCTCTGGCATGGTGAGGCTAACACTGAAATGATCCAGCAAGGTGAAGCGTGCAAATAGAGGCAAGGCAGGGGTTCATGGAGAGGGTGAGATGCAGCAGTCCTGGAGGCACAGTTCATAGCCTGTCCTGCCGCATGACAGAAGTGGGAGAAGGAGTGAATGCTGGCAGGTGGCTGGAGGAACCCCATTTTAAATATGCAATGAATCATAGAATCATAGAATCTTTAAGGTTGGAAAAGACCTCTGGGATCATCAAGTCCAACTGTCAACCCAACACCACCATGTCCACTAGACCATGTCCCGAAGTGCCATGTCTACATGGTTTTTGAACACCTCCAGGGACAGTGACTCCACCACCTGTTTGGGGACCCTGCTCCAATGTCTGATCACCCTTTCAGTGAAGAAATTTTTCCTAATATCCAACCTAAACCTCCCCTGGAGCAATTTTGAGGCCATTTCCTCTTGTTCTATCACTTGTTGCTTGGGAGAAGAGACCAACCAGACTCTTCTCTGTGTTGCCCAGCGACAAGACAAGGGGCGACAGGCACAAACTGGAACACAGGAAGTTCCATCTGAACATGAGGAAAAACTTCTTTACCCTGAGGGTGACCAAGTACTGGAACAGGCTGCCCAGAGAGGTTGTGGAGTCTCCTGTGGAGATATTCAAAACCCGCCTGGGTGCGATCCTGTGCAACCTGCTGTAGGTGATCCTGCTTTAGCAGGGGGGTTGGACTAGATGGTCTCCAGAGGTCCCTTCCAACCTCTACCAAGCTGGGATTCTGTGAATCTGTGATGCTGTGGCTCTGAAACACACCCCTGTGCCAAGTGCATAGCCAAGCAGACACAGACTGAGCTGATGGAGCAGGTTGCTGGGCCCGCTGGAGTGCAGAGCTCAGGGAAACGTGGTGTTGGCCTCTGCAGCAATTGCTTGCTCACAATATGTATATGTTGAGCTGAGCGCAGATCACTCAGATTACCTCATGGGACAGCACAGGAGTGGAAGCAGGCAAAGGTGTGGGCTAGTGTCAGACTCTGAAGATGTCTGTGAATGAGGCAGAAAGGCAGTTTCACAGGCAGCGGGCTGGGGAAGCCCCACACGCCTGTCCGTGTGCGGTAGTGCAGCTCCTAGTTTGCAAAGGCAGACCTGTGCAAGAAAGGGGCGGCAGCACTGTGGCTTCATCTTGATTCAAGCTGCAAAGAGCCTCTGTAATACAAAGGATAATATTACTGAACTTACTGCTCAATTAATGCTAACATCTTTAACATTGCACTGGAAGCACTGTGGTCAAAGGCTTTGAGATTGTAGCAGTATGCGTAAAATTACATGTGAGTTCATGCACTTTGCTGATGTGGAACACTAGAGTGTTCAGAATGATGATAGATCAAGTCCTTGTTTCAGTTCTCTTATTTGTCTCTTTATCCGTGATTATCTTAATTGTCAGCCTTTTTGCTCTAGAGCATAAGTTTCAATTCAGACCAGATCAGTAGAAAACAAAATATTATTACTTTCATAGGCAGTTCAGCAATTCATGCAAAATTAGCTTCTGCAGATACTACATAGAAACTTGCTGCTCCTTGTTTGTTGTTACTAAATGTTTGATTGGAAAGCAAAAGAGGAAACCGAACCAAAAGCACAACACATACCCCCTCAGCCTAATCCCTACATTTTGTAAGAAAATTTGGGATAGATTTTCCATATTCAAATCCATACCTAACATTTTTGTTAAGTGGGAGGATTTTTTTTTTCCTGAATCAGGCACAAGAAAGGTTATCCACTGATTAGAAGATACTTCAAACAACCTTTATCTGACTAGGCAAAATGAGGCACAGGTATTTTGCATAATGGAATATTAACACCCAGCTCTTCACTCTGCACAGCAGATCTAACTTGAGGTTTAGTGTCAGGCATAGCAAAAAGCATAGAACAAGTCTTTGTTTCGGAAAAGATTGGCTCAAACTCCCATAATCCTCCTGGGACGGTTCAGAGCAGTGCTTGGTGTGATTAACGAAAGCCATGATATCAGACTCCAGGGATTTGCTTGTATAAAACTTGGGTCCAAATCTTCCATCCTTTTGGTATTTTTCCTTTTGTTAGCAATCTCAAGAGGAAAAAAACCACACACCACGAACATGAAAGTGCTCTGCTTCCCTAACCATCCAGGGAGTGATTCCTTATGGTACAAGGCTGGGATGGGCAATGTGGGAAGAGGCTGGCAGAGCACAACTGGACTTTAACTGCTAGGTGTTTTTCTTTCGTAGATAACACTTATGTTTCCAGTTCTGATAATGATGAAGATGTGTTAGTTACAACAGAACCGATTCCAGTAATTTTCCACCAAATTGCTACAGGTAATCTTATGTCCCGACTCTTTTATCAAGTTCATATTTTGTGAGGAAAGATAAAATGTTGCCTGCACTTAAAGGGAGATATGTTAATGTGTGCAGCCATACAGTTTGCTATTTTCTCACAGCTCTTTCTTGCTGTAGTAAATTGTCCTACATTTCAGAATAGAAGAAATTAAAATATTTCTTTTGGGGATCACCATGACTGTGAAGGCAGAATGTATTTTATTCTTTTAATGGCTTGCAGTCTGTACTAAAGCAATTCTCCCTGAATACAGTTAGAGGTGCTTAATACTTCCCAATTATAAGTTTTCATGCTCACTTGCTTAAAACTTCACTGAACCTCACCATTGGGGATGAAACAGCCTGTAACTACCATTGCCTCTGGTGAATTATTTCAGGAATTTTCAAACAAAATGGTTCAGCTGTTTCACTAAATTAGGCTATAGAAAAAACCATATTTTTTCCAGTGATTTTGGGAACCTCTCATTTGAAATTATTTCCGTACTTTCAAGAAGTGTTTGATACATGAAAGGGTATGCTTTTCAGACATATAGGCACATTCATACAATATATAATCAAGATTTATGCATACTTTATAAAGACTTTCTGGATTTTAGCAGCCAAACTCCCTGATGATTTCAGGCTGCAGGAGAAACTGCATAGAGCAGTCTTAATTCTGGCAGTTCTTCAGATAGGAACACTTGACTTTGCAGTCTTTTTATTATTATTACAATGCTTTAGGGCCTTTTTTGCGTAACACAGAATTACTTTGAATTCCACTGGAAAATCAGTATGATCCTCAGTCTCTGATCTCATTTATACTCATGTAAAACAAGAATAATTTTACTGAAGTTGGTGCAGTGGCACCCAAACAAAAGCTGGCCATAAAAGTCAGAAGTTTAAGATGAATTTTACTTACAAATATTTCTATAATTTACAAACAAATAAAACCTGTCATTTAAAATAGAATAAAAACCTATGTTGTGTATAGAAGATGGTCTGATTTAATGTTGCTGAGGGGTTTTGATTTTTCATTCTTTTATAAAGTATTCAAAATCAATGAATGACACTAAATTGTAAATCACAGATTGGGAAAAACAAATCTCCTAGATGGACCAGCTGAGTTTCATTTCACAGTTAAAAATGTGAGTCTTCTGAGATGCAGGGGCTTCTTAATTTTAGACGGTTGTATTGTAAACTCGTCGATGTTTTTCATATCTGTAACATTTTGTTCCTTATTTACTTTACTACTGCAACAAAGTATTTCAAGTCTGCACATGCAAAATTATTTCACATTTTTCACAGATGTTCCCTATTTTCCCTTTTCTTTTAAGAATTAAGAAGAACCAGTGATGTCAACTATTGCTTATCCATAAAATCAAAATTACAAAGGGAGAATGGAGATGTAAGTATTTCTTGTACGCATATTTTAACAGAATTTATTTTAAGAAACAACAGAAAATAATAAAATTTATCATAGATTTCCTATCAAATGTGTGCTTACACAAACTGTACACATTTATACATTTTAGAAGATGAGCGTAGTTCTCTGGGTTTCATACGTGGATTAACCAGTGAATGACTTAGTTGGGATAGGGATGTGCCCATCCTAGGAAAGACGGTTTTGACGTTTATGTCATTTTTTTGTTCAACAGTGGTATAGACCATGTCTGCCCTAAAAATACAGCTTTCCTGGAGAAGATGATCATGATGCCTTTATCCTTCAACCTGCTCTTGCACATAGGACCACGTCGTGTTATTAGCTCACTGTTGCTTCACGTGGCCTACAGCAGCCCCACTGGAGGCTGTAGAACTCAGCATGATTCTATTCACCATAAGTAGTGTCTGGAGTATTAATGCCTTCCAGTCACGGTTGTATTTGTGCTGTACCTCTGGCATGGGTCCCTCAGCAGTCTCACTGAGACATTAACTCAAGAAAGAAGTGGCACTAACATAAAGCCCACAGGGCTTGACAGTGTTATGGGCTCAAAGAAAGTACTACATAGGGTCCTACCCAAGCAAGAAATTGAGCGTTGTGTCAAGAATTCAGGTGCTTGACTGAAAGACGTCCTTTGGTAAGGGTGGTTGCTGAGTTTCTCAACGACTGCTTTTTAGGCTCTGATCCTTGTATTTGATCCTTGAAAGGGGGGGATAAGCATGCCCAGGTATGCTAATGTGCATCGTAGGGTGTTTTAGTAGATGAAACCTGATTTGATGTGAAAAGCTGCACTGGAAATACTTTGCTTCTACTGCCTCATCACTGTATTCAGTGCTTGGTAAACATTAGACGAATTCAAGTGCAGGAAGAATTTACCCATTTGATTAAAAGCCTGAGATATAGATAGCTTCTATGGGACAGAGTTTGAGCTTTTATTTTGTTTTTAGTTGAACAGGGTACATAAAAATGAAAGTACTGAAAGAAAAAAAAAACTTTAAAAAAAGTCTCTAACACTGACCATTTCTGTTGGCAAGACAGAGGTTTGGTTGGGGTAGGATGGGTTTGTCACTATTCTAATGTGAGACTTTCATTTCTCTTTGGTTTGTGTTGAATTTTTGTTCAGTTGAGTTCTGTTTTAATGCAGACTTCCCCTTGAGCTAAGGTTATTATAAAACAAAGAAGACTAAAGTCATTCTGTGTTTTTTCAGTGAAATAGAAGCAGAAATTATTTTTATACCTTGTCATAGAAAATTACCATGAAATTGGCTGAAATACAATTTTTGTTCTATGTATACATACAGTGAATAGAGCAGGAATTTAGAGGCAAAGGTAGGGAAATGGGATTAGAATTTCTGACCATAGAAATTGGTGATAAGGATATATTTGACATTTATGAATATATGAGATTTAGGGGAAACTTCTATTCCTTGGTTCATACATCTGATTTCTATTCCATTATGGCATTTCTGTACAGGACAGAAATAGAAAATAAGCAGTAAGTATATCAAGTTAAGGTTGAAGTGAAGAATTATGATTTTAGCAGGTGTTCTTTAGGGGATCCTTGTCAGCATAAGGCCTAGAAATAACACATGGATTGTGGAAGACAGGAATTAATATCTTCAAGCAATTACATAATTATAAGTAAAGGTTCCATGGGTGAGAAGCAGAATATAACACTACAGCTCATGCTGAGTTGCAGTCTGTACCAGGATCAGTTCTATTTACTTGAGTGCAGTTATTCACAGAGCAGCCTATTTAGACCAGGTTTTACCTGGGTAAGCATATTGCTTTCTAATCCTTAATTTTCAGTCTCAGAACAGAGTTAGTCAGAAAATTAAGTTTGAACCTTTCTGGCAACAGGCTGGTACTTCTGTTAAAAATATTAAATAAGCAGCAACATGTCAGTTTTTCATAGAAAGGAACTTAAGAGATCCCCTGCTTGGACTTGAATTATTTCCTTAAGCTATTAAAATTGATTTACCAGAATAAAGTAAATTAAAATTTTATTAGGTCACTGAAACACCAAATGAATTAAGTCCAGAACCTGTCTTGGTGGGTAAATTATGCTTTGTTTAGCAAAAGCACAGAGTGAAGTATTCCACATAGTCTACTGAATTCCCCAGTTTCTTAAAATACCACACTGTGTCTGTAGCCAAAGTATTATTTCTCCAACATATTTCAGGGTGTTTCTATGTACCTTGCAGGTCCTTGTTTTGTCTGATATTTCATTATTCTTAAAACAGGTCCTTAGTACTCTTCTGGAAAAATGATACTAAACAATCTCTTCATAAAGGGTGCTATGAGCTGATTTGTAAAAAACATAATTCCTGTAGTTATAATTAGAACTGTAAATGCAAAATAAGCATATCATTTGTATCATTGTTAACTTTCCTTTTCCATTAAGGACTCAAGGCACAACAGCACAGTTGAAGAAGACTCCGAAGGAGATAATGATTCTGAGGAATTTTATTATGGAGGACAGGTAATGGAAGAAGTCTTTGCACAAGTTTCAAGAAACTAATATTTGAAAGCTTCTGTTGTTCATTCCATTATAAATCTAGGATAATAATTAGTTTCTTATGTTTATTCAATATCAATTAGAATGCCATGCATATATATACATAGTATTTCATAGCAGAAATATTGAATATGTTATACTGTATAATTATATCAAAATAAGATTAGTTTGTTTACATTTGAAAAGCTGTAAGAATAGAAAAGGCAAGTACTCTTCAGAGCATTTGAAAATAGAAGCCAGTTGCTTACTTCCAGGAAATATTCACTCTTTAAATCTTATCCCATTATTGATACAAGTGGGAAATCAGACTGAATCCAAATCCATCTCCTTCTGGAGTATTGCCATTTTGTAAAGTCAAGAGCACTGCAATTTGATGGTAAAAATGGTTATTACAAAACAATTTTGATGTAGGCAATAGTCCATTCTTTTTCTGAGCTCTACAGTTAAATTCACCTTGAAAAATGCTGCATATTTCTAGATGAATGTACTGCTCTGTGTCTTTCCTTCTCATTCCCTCAGCAGAATTAGCTATTATTATGTTCTCTTATGTATTGGGAAATGAAATCTCTTCATCTCTTTTCCTTTTGCAATGTCAATAGAGTGCTTCACGCCGCTAGTCTCTTTATTCAGATTTTTCATATCTTTTTAGTCTAACTATTGCCCCAAAGGAATCATTCCTCAGTTATGTTATTAGAACTGTTTATTTCGATGAACATTTTAACAAATGACAGTTGCTGTTTATGCAAGTTGTCACTGCCTAAGCCTTGAGGCTGCAGCCATCCGTGCCCTGGGTGCACAGAGCCGAGGCGGCAGGAGTGTGCCAGGAGTGCCAGCCCATTTGGTCAGTGCAGAGAGCGTGGGATGCTGATGAACAGGACATCGCCAAGCCTCTTACCTTGCAGAGCCAACAGCATGGTGGGGTTTGAACACAAAATACATGTTGAGGTGCGTTAAAAAAAAAAAAAAAAAAAAGCATGCCCCTAAAAAGCTAAAAGTGATATTGAAACTGGAACTGAACGAATGTATTTTCAGTGGCAGAAATAACTGACATGGGATATTGATTCATTTTTCACTTTAGAAATGACTGCAGGAATTGCCTCCCTTCAGCTGCCGGCTCCTGCAGCCCCACAGAGCGCTGGGAAGGACCGTGCACATATACTTCAGTGCAAAGAGAAATGTCTTATTTTAATCTGCTTGAGAGGAAAAATCTTCTGATTTTGCCCTGTAGTGATGAGTCGTGTGTACTGGCTCCATTTTTCAACTCTGCAGAAAGGGCAGTAACCTCAAGGTGAAGGAAAAGGCAGCAAACAGCTGGGAGTGCTTATTTCTTGAACAAGCACTAAAACGTTTGGTAAAGGATGCCTGCCAGTGCCCAAATGAATGAATAAATATTGATGCTGCCTATAAGGTATGAACACAGAGAGCAGTACATCATTTTGCAAGGTGTAAAAGAGCTATGTAATAGGCAGTACTGGTTAAAATTTAGTTGTCTTATATTTGAAGTGGAAACTACGTTGTATTGCATTGTCTTTTTCTAAGGTAATACATTTAATTGAAGGAATTGTAACTAGCAAAAACCCCACAATTAGATCAGAATAAAAATAAAATATCAGATTATTGTGAATGTCTTGAGTATAGAATACTTAAAAAGCAAAATAAGAAGAACAAACAAAAGACATAGAAAGTGTATTTAACAAGAGTGAAAAAAGAAAATTTTGAATTTAAAATTTCATGGTCAAAAAAGACAAAATTCTAAAGAAGACCTGTAGAATTAAAGAAAATATCGAGGACTGAAAAAATAAATAGGAAACCAAATAATGAGCAAAGTCCCTTGAGAGATAAAAAGCACAGTCCCTTTTCAAATAAAATGGTTGTAAGAGTTATTAAGTGAGCACCAGGTATATTAGGAAGACAAAATAGTTGACTGTATACGTGGGGAACAAGCAAGGCAAGCTGCTTTATTTGAGACAAGTGTGTGCTGTGCCTAAAGAGAAAGGGGACAAAAATATTGACTTTAGCAACTAGAGGGAATAGATACCAGCGTAATTGTGTGCAATACTGTTGGGAAAGGTGGAGGTCAGGGATAATTCTTAACATTTCTAAGCGGTGACAGCTGGAAAAACAAGAGAGCAGCTGATGATGTAACAGGGACCACAGAAGATGGGAAATGGCATTTGATGGGCAGTGAAAACAAGATACGACCTTTTGGTCATAAATTAAGTGTTTGTATCCACTTCCTAGGCACCTGCTTGTAATCCTCCCTACGGATTTAATGGATAAATACTTTAAAGTAGCTAAGTGATTCAATAGCCTAAGTCCTATTGATTTTCATTGGGATTTAGGTTTGTAAATCACTTAATCTCCTTTAAGAATGCAACCTTTTGTCATTATATGGGAGAAAATAATCTGAATCAGGTCTCAGATTAAAAACTGAGACTTTCTAACACAGACTCTTCAGACACAGGAAAGTTATCAGATTTTTTAGCTTTTATATTCACTTTCTCTGAGATTGTTAATTCTTGCTTTGAATCTCTGTCTTCTAAATTTGCAGATGAGAACGGGAGATTGAAACAGTAATACTACTGCCTTTGGCGCACTCTCTTCTGCTTCAGTTATAGGACATACTTGCAAATGCAGATACACAAAACTCTGGTAGTCTTCTCTGTGTACATCAGCATGACTGTGGCACTAATTCAGGGGTGCAAAATACCATACTGTGGTCTTATAATTTGCTGGAACTCTGCTTTGTTTCCTTTTTGAGTTCAAAACCTCTTACCATCAAAAAATAGATTGGAGAAAGCATTATGTTGAGCAGTTCAGTTTCTGCATAGTGTTCCTTTTGTATTTTACTACTACTGATAACATAAGACTGATTAAAAAAAATCAGTGGTTTAGGACCAATAAAGGTGGCAGTTGCACCATAGCTACAATTTGTGAAATGATTGCTGTGCTCTCTTTGGAAGCCAGACAGGAATTATTTATGCTTCTTTAAATAATTCATCTTTGAGTAATGAGCATGTAACAAGGATTCCTTTTATTCTACCTAAAATGAAAAAAAAAAAAAAATTATAATAAAAGTTTTCTTCCCATGCTCTTCTACTTGGAAAATTGTTCTGACATGCCTGCCTAAACAAGGGAGGGATACTTGGCTTATACCCTTCTGGTCATGAATGTAGTTGATGTCTCTGATAAACACATGCCAGTGCTATGCTGATGAGTTATTATTCTTTGCTGATTTTCACATGTAAAAAGTGATCGGCTGATCATTCTTTTAATTCTACTGAAATTTATTTAATTAGATTGAAAGTACATCTCCAGATACCAGAGCTGAAAGTGTCCAGCACTGGTCTCCTACAGATCTGGATGTACAAATGGAAGAAACAGTACTGCAGTTAGATACAGTTCTGCAATAACAAGAATTCTTTGCAGCAATTCCTGTATAAGGAGAGATACATATATATATGTCTAAAGGGATAAATTGCACTCTTGTGCTTTGCTCTCTGAAGCCAAATCCTACTCTCATCTCTGAATCTGTCTAAATCTAGGGAGTTCATCGACTTTTGTGGAATTACTGTCATTCTAATTGTTGTAAAGAAGTAGAATTAGGTTCACACAATCAGGAGCATATTGCTTAACGAGGCAGTAGTAATAGACTGTGAATAGAATGTTACAATCCTAAAGAGATATTTTGGTCCTTTATGAAGATAGGAGGATATTAATTATTTTGACTTCATACAGTCCAACCAAACCAGCTCACAAATTTTGCTTTATAGTGTAAGCACTAACATAACTGTTTCTATTTTTCATGTAGAGTTTGAAAAACAAGGGGAAGATGTCTAAATACATGTTTCTTTACACCATCTCTGGTAAAATACTTAAAATGGGAAAGTGTATTTTAATTTTTTTTTTCATCTGATATCATGGCACTGGTGAATAGAATACAGCCAATTAGTAGACTGAAACTGTAATTTCGATACTTGGTATGTGGTATAGTTTCATGCTTCTCTTGTTGAGCCCGTGCTATTCTGTGTCTAATATGTAAGTGTGACGACAAGCCAGAGGGAGCAAACCTTTATCCTTTACTGGTTGGACTGGGATGATATGACTGGGGAGATCTGGCTTTTCTCCTACTTAACAGTTTTAAAATGCAGAAGTGTCCCAGAACAAACCCCAGGACAAGACAGGACAGAGGGATGAATCCTTTGCAGCTTCTCTTCCCACAAACAGGAGTGGGACCCTCAAAAAATTTTGACGCAGAGGTGCCTGCTTTGCAAATCTCATTGCTTAGCAGAGCTAGACCATCTCAGTGCTTCAGCTTATTAACACAATGTCCTTTCTGAGCATGGCATTAAGTAATCTTTATGTAGCATATTTTGTATGGAGAACTTTCAAGAGCCTAGGTCATGTGCCAGTAATGAAATAAATAAGAAATCCTAGGATATTTTTTTTCCCGGTAGGTTAGCTATGATGGAGAACTTCACAAGCACCCACAGCTGGAGGCTGATTTGACAGCAGTGAGAGAGATCTATGGACCTAATGCAGTATCTCTCAGGTATGTCATTGACATTTCTGTATTCTGGAACCTTTAACATTTTGGAGATTGAGTTCCATGTGGACCTTCCCTCATTGCCAAAGCAGAAGTCTCTTCTGGTGATTTCTGCATATTGTGTGGCAAAAGGAAGGAGCACTGCTGGTCTAGCAATAATGCTCCTTTTGCTTGTTCTTTTTTTGTGGTTGAGTACTGATACAACTGACTGTGCTGAGAACAAGCCCTGGAAGCCTGTTCTAAAACATTATTGTCTTCTGCAGTTCAGTCAGTTTTTGATCAGACTGTTGTATTTTGTTGAAAATTACTATTCAGCGTTAGTCTAAACCCTTGTTAAACTCCTTTTCTGTCATACTCTGTGTTTTGCCCTGGAGGTGAAGAAGAGGAATGATAAGAGATTTAGTAAATGTTTTCCCTAGGGAAAGATTGAAGGAATTGGATTTGTCTATTTGAGAAAAAAGAGAAGGAGAAGACATAATAACAGTTCTCCTCCTTCAAAAAAGCAGTTTGTGGATAGGAAGAGTGAGCAAATGTTCTCTGTTGTCATCATGAGAAAGACAATAAGAAACTAGCTGTGTAGCAACAAGCAAGAATTTGAGTAGATTTTAGGGAAGCTTTTTTATTGTGGGAATCTAAAGTATCCTACACAGAGAAGTGGTGGAACCTCAGTCAGAGGTGGATTGCAAAGCGTAATTACACAAAAATTCTGTTGGGCATATATAAGCACGCATGATTCTGCCATAGGATATAGCTATATGATATTTTTAATACTCTTCAGATCTTTTATAACTTCATTTTCCATCTATGCAATCTTAATTTCATAAAAATAACAGGTAGGCAAGATGTAACAGACCTGTCAGATGTATTACAAAGAAAATATCAAAGTTGTCATACAAACCAAGTAATAAATACAGAGAAGATAAAAACCTTAGGCCTACATATATTGCAAGGAACAATTCCCATTAACCTCTAAACAATAAGCTCTGTTACTTTTGTCTAAGAAGAGGGAGCACGTCTACAGCAATCGTGTACTATACCTTTTCAAATTAAGTGGAAATTTCATTACATTTCAAGGACCTGGGGAACTGAAATCCGAAGAGTCATATATGGGTTTAGGAAATGAATGAGATGCATGTTTAGTTGCCAAACTGATAACTATGAAATTGAGAAAACCTTGATAATAGGCTCCTTCAAGGTCCTAAAATTGAAACATTATATGTAACCTTTCAAAAACTTTAATGCATCTAATTTATTGAATCAGCTGTTACATTGGGAGCACTGTGATCTCCTTGAGCTCACTGTAGTAGAAATTAGCATCTGTGGCTGCTTTTGGCATGTGGAAAACTTTAATGCTTCTTCCACTCTGTTGCAGCTGAAAATACCCATAAATTCTTGGAAATGACAAACACAGCATTAAGCATTCAGTTTCATCCTTCTTGTGCAGCTCTAATACTCTGTGGAGAGAGAAGTCTGTCTGACATATTGACACCCGCTAAGATGCCTATTTCCTAGACAGCTGACCCTCTTTTAGTAATCTCTTGCTGTCACAGAGCAAACTGTACATATAAAAGTGAAATTCCTATACCTGCATGCTTTTCACCACTGCCCTTTGAATTCTGGCCAGCAAAGCCGTGAGAAAGCCCTCTTGACCATTGATCCAAACTCTTCAGCATCGATTTACATTGCTTATGCATTGATGGACAAAGGACCTCTGGGAGCTTCAAAATCACGATGTGTTCATGGAGACATTGTAGGCAGCAGATCATAAGCTGCAGGTGCTGGAAGAAAACATGATTTCTTCCCCCCTGTCAACTTGGAGAAGTAAAACTAGAGTCAGCATCATGTGTCTAAAATCTATTTTCTAGTATGTAATAGAGTGGGTGCAAAGGGCTTTCGGTAACTATGGAAATTCCACAATTATAACTTACTTTTATCTTATCATTTCTTCCACTAATATTTCTGGGTTTTTTTAGTTCAACTGTGTTTCTGTTTAATTTCTAAAATTATACTTTTTCACAGCCTTTTGAATCTCAGTCATGTGAGTAACACTAGCTTGTGTTCATAAATATTACTTAAGAGTTCATAACAATCTGTTCTTTGGATCTTCTGGAAAATTAATAAAAAAAACTTTGAGGCCACTGTTGTGTAGGATAATGGTTAAGCCATGCAGTAGATGGAGAATTTCACTGTTTCAAAGCCAGGTCTTCACTGAGCTGTCAGAGGTCAGTGAGCACCTGTACGTGTAGCTCTGGGTGAGTGGACTCTGGAGAAGCTGTCAGGGTGGCTGGGAAGCCTCAAGGTAACACAGCCCTGGCCAGTGTTTACCTGCCCCGTGTGTACCATGTGTGGACACCTCTGATTTAGAGAGAGACTTTGGGTTTGCCCTTACGGGAGACAACCATTGGGATGCCAAGTTTTGGTGGAAGGGATATCCTCCACCAAACTTCACAAAAGTTTCATTTCCAGTGTGAGCTAGGTCCTACCATGGGCTACCATTCACGAAGATATTTTTGTATTTCAAAATTACCTTATCAATTTATTTATGCAGAACTGCTACTGTGCACTGTCTTAATCTAGTAAGCGTGGAAGTCACTGTGAGAATAAGCACATAAATGCAGTGTAAAGAAAGCCTAGTGACTAGAAGCTAATCTGTGAAAAATTGAGAGTGATTGAACTTCTACAGTATTGTCCAAGTAAATAATTTAAATGAAAAGGGAAGCCATTTTTTGTTTAGGTGTATGAATGAGTATTTTCTAGCTCTATTTTTCAGAAGTCTTCAAGTACGTTGGGGGAGGGCGATCAGAATGAGTCAGAAAATAAGAGGCAGAAAAGTCACACTTTAAATGTAAGATTTCAGATGGCAATGAAACACCTATGAGCATAAGTTAAATCTGAACCTTGGGGATTCCAGCAGTACTACACATAACAGATAAAATAAGGTAACTATTGCCTTGAGCACGTTACAGGGCAATCTTTATGTTTTGACAAACAATGCTTGAATGTATGAAGCAATCCCACAGGTATAATATGCCATCTTCTAGGCTGTGTTGTATTTATCTTCAATGATTTATCTCAAGCCTCTCCTTAGGTTACTGGCTGTTAACCTGAAATACTTTTGAAAATTAACTAGAGTTTTCTTTTGTCATAAATAGGAGAAGTATATGACCATTATTGTTTTCTTGATTTATTTGTGCAATACACAAGATGAAAATACATAGCAGCAATGGAGAGAGAATTTGAGGGAATTAGTAGAGAAAAAGATTTAGCCTGTTTAAGCAAGATCTACTGAAAGAAAGTTTCAGTGCAGCAGACAGTCACCCAGTGGGAATATTGATCCAATCTATGTAAATGTGTATTTTATAACCATTCTGATTTTACAAAAGAGATTAGCCTCTATAAAATCTTCCCTGTTATAAGTACTACTGGGCTGAGTATCTTAAAGAGCTCTAATGTAATGTAATTCTTTCCTTTCAGGGAATATGGAGCCATTGATGATGTAGATATTGATCTGCATATTGATGTTAGCTTTCTTGATGTAAGTAATCTAATCACAGAATTACATAATGAACATTAATACCCATTTAATTGTGCTACACATCAGACTCTCTAGACAACCACTGATATATTCCTTTTACGGAGATTTGATCTTCACAAGTGACTGTCACGTTATTGATTGCTACTCAGTGGAAAGGTTTCCTTTTCCTTTTATGATCACATTGTTAAAATGCTTTCTAGGCTTTTATTTACTGCATGTGTATTTCCTTTCAAACATGCTTTGTGAATGGTAAATGTTTTAACTGATATAAATGAAATACATTTCTTTTTTTGCTATCCTAGACATTAGTTAGGTGAAAGCACTTCATAGAGTCCTGGAGAGAAGACGACCTTGGCTGGAGCTCTCCTGTGTGCTTCTCAACATCTGCAGCTGATTAGGGAGAAGCTTGAGTGGCAAAGGAGACACAGGACAGTGATGCTGTTGACTGGCAGCATGGCTTCTGTAACAGTTATGCTGTCATTAACTCCACACTTCTTCACCTCAACTGTGCAGTAACTTCCTGTCCTCTAGATAGAGAATAAATGTAGTGCTTTTAAGGGCATCATTAGCTTTTGCACAGATATGTCATATTCTTAGGTCAGCACAGCACATAAGATAGTTGTTCCTGGACTTTCTAAACTGTAAGAAAATCTGATCATACCTTGAATTATTTTAATGAGTCTTAAGGAACAAAAGTTTCCTGTGCCTTGTGTTATGGGATGAGTTTCCATCTTTATTTGCTCCTTTGCTTCTCAGCTTTGAAGCAGCATCTCTTGATAGATGGGAAAGTGCCTGCACTGTAGATATGGTGTTGTGTATAAGGCTGTGCCGTTTAAATGAGTATACTCAACAACTGGAAGCAGTCTAACACTGCTCTTAGAGGGGCATCACCAGGCAATAGCTTGTCCTAAGTCTCAACTTTAAAGCTCGAGTAGGTATTCCATGAATGGGTAAAAGGATGGATAGTGTTTATAACAACCCTAAGGTAGACTGACAAAATGCAGTAGTTTCTCATGATGGCTAATGGTGTCTGTTTTCTTTTTATCTTGAACTAGGAAGAGATTGCTGTGGCTTGGGATGTGATTCGCACAGAGCCTATAATAGTGCGATTGCACTGTTCACTTACACAGTACTTAAATGGTCCAGGTTAGTCATGTGTGTATTCTTCATGTGTCTCGGTCTGAGCCAGGTACTGGGTGATAGATACTCATTCACTGCCAAATCTTTGACCCTGCATGTGCATAGATGTACTGCTGAGAGCAGTCCTACTGGTTTGAAATTATGCTTACATGTATTTGTATGGCTAGGCCCTCAATAATGACATGAGCATCTAATTTAAACTTTCATAGGCTGATTTTTGGAACTTGTTTTCCTGATACCCTTTGAAATGCAGCTGCTTCCCCTAGGAACCAGGGTTAAGGAATAAAGATGTACAGTTTCTAATATGTGATTTCCTGATTTTGGAAGTCAGGGATCATCTGCACAGATGAGATATCACTAATAAGGTATACGTACACAGACCCATGCAGCACATTAATATGCCCTTTTTCATGCACCTTTGAAGAATCAGGCCATGATAATTATCCTTTCAGCTTCTGATTTCTATATGACTGTGTGAACTCTGTGAATCTTTACATTTAAATGAGTTGTTAAGTGAGTAAAGCTCCCTCATTAGAGTGAAAATGGTCAAACTGCTGAATAATCAACTGATTTTGAAGATTTGGAAACATTCATATGCAAGAGTCAACTTCATATATATTTTTACAATGGGAAGTCAGAACTAAGTTGCGATTTGGATCATAACTTGCCTGGCTTTGGAGGCTTCCAGTGTGCAAGCTGTCAGTTCAGTCTTGTATCTGAGGGAGAATTCTGCCTCTGGAAAATAAATAGATATTTCCAGTCATAATATGTTTAGCAAAATCTGTCCCAGTGAGCTATTTTTATAGGATATGTTGCCTGCCGATGCTAAGCTATATTCTGTTCATTCAAATAAGCATTTCATTACATCATTTTTTTTTTTTAACTTGACTTTGGTCTTTTTGTCTGTATTTTATTCCTTCAATCTTTTTTATATATGCAGATCTCAAAATATGTATTTGCCATAGCAGGTATCAGTGTTAGTATTCAGAACAGTTCTATCAAAATGTAATTTAAAAAAAAAAAAGTGCAGCAAATAAGAGAGGGTGAAGCGTGAAGAGCAGCATGCAGTAAGAAATGATGTAGTGAAATGAGAAGTAGCAACAAGATATCTTCTGGACCATTGACAGGGTTAAAATGGGAAGCTTAGTTCCCAGTCCTGCAGCTGACTGATTGTGGGAGTGCCTGAGTACCGAGAAAGGCAAAATCAGGGCCAGAGGCAAGTGCTTCGCTGCTACTAGTTTTATGAGCTCAGCTGCTGTTCCACCATGTCTCTTTACTAGAAAAGGACAATGAGATTCACCATCTTTTGTGTAAGAAGACCCCTTCTCTGTGCACTCCTCTTCCCTCTTAAATATGTTATTTTGAGACTTCTGGACCATAACTTTATGCTGCATCTTTTTCTCCTATACTACTTTCTGTTGATTGATAAAAGAAACAAAAATGCAGTATACTCCAAAGCACTATGGGAAGTATTCATACCAGCTTGTAGCTGTGTAATATCCTGATTTTAGATAGTCATTCTTCTAGTTAATAGCTTGTCTCATTATTGTACTTGTGGGCAGTTTCTCCCACATGCCTTAGAAGCCTGTCATAGATGAGGATGAATCAGCCTTTGGAGGTACTGGGCTGTCTCCTCTGGCTGTGGAGCTTAGACAACAACTGTAGTCTAGATGTCAGATTTTACGATTACTGGTCTAGATGTAATGATTCTCATTGAAAATATTCCCCCCACACACTACGTGTCCTAAATTTGACAATCTAAATATATTACTACCCCTAATTGAATCATTCATCCCTTTTGAAAAAAAAAACCATTTTGTCTTTAAAAGATGAGATTATATTTGAATAATAACATTAGAGAAAGGGTTTCTAGAGGGCTTTGAATTAAGTGAAATTGGATGGCCAGGTTAGATATATTGCATTTTATTTTTAAATTTAATTTATTTAAGTGAAATCAAAGGTTAAACTTTGACATTCTGAATAAAATCTGGCATCCTGAGTGATCACAATAATATAGCTTTTAAAATACTGGTTTACTTTTTCTAATAAAATTTGAACCGACCCCAGATCTTTTTGGTTTCATTCCTTTTTTATTTTACTGTAGTCATTACCACCTTATGTAATACAAAGTATAAAGTCTATTTGTGCTTGTAATATCTGTTGGCTGTTGTCCTGCCTTGAGGACCTGAGGCTCTCTCAACAAGTGCTGGATTCCATCTGCCACTTCTATCTAGCAAATGGTATTAAAGGATTTTAGTAGTACCAGGAGCTAATTTCCAGCATTCACCCTATACACTTTCAATTTTTTGACAGAGGAATATGGATATACCAATGTTAGGACAGGTCTTGAGGAAAATTCAGTGTAATCCTTGGCCTCCGAAGTTCATATTCAGACACTTAGATGACTATTGTGGATCTTGTATTAAAACGCCCTCGGAAAGAAAACCCTGATACTAATTAATTGAGTTTATTCCACTCTGGATTTTCTTCATAGTCACAGGAACTGTAGTGTGTAAAGACTACTTACTTGGAAAAAAGTTTGAGATGAATTACCAGTCTGGATACATTTAATCTGATGCTGCTCTCTAGTACTTGCATAATATAAAAAACCAAATACACAGTTTTGTAATTAAAATTAGTGGGAAGAGATACATTTATGGGAATTCAATTTCTAAGATACTAATTTGTAAAATTACAAATTATATTTGCTGATATTCCCAAAAAGACCATTCATGTCTTAATAGGCTTCGATGACATGTCCACTTTAACCATCGCTTCAATGGCATTGTCTATAGTAAAGGTCCAGGCAGAACGGCGTCCTTAAATAAGATTTATATGGTCATGAGTTCTTGATTATTGCTGTTAGTTCATGTATCAACAATATCTCCTTTTTTCGTAGTGCCAACTGTGGATGTATTTCAGATCTCTACTAAGGAAAGATTTGGGCTGGGACATCAGCTGAAAAAGTAAGTCTAGAAAAGTGTAAACCCCTGTTTATAGGCAAATACTACCTCTTTTTAGTTCCTGGACCATGCCAGCTAGGATAAAATTCACAGCTTGTCAGTTTGGTTCTGAACTTGGTTTTCTTTAAATAAAAAATAACAGGATTTGCCTTTTTAAGTTCAGTTTTGACAGTTGTTGGGGAGAACCTGATTTGTGCTGCCTGACAGGTTTTTCTGTCACTTTGCTGCCATTTAGGAAGTAAACTACACAAGTTCAAAAGACTGTAGCTAGGAGTGTTCAATGTCATGTTTCTGCTTAGATGGTGAAGCCTCTGGAGCAGGAATCTTTTTGAGCATCATGCATACCCTAAGGGGACTATGCTTTCATGGTGCTCTCTGGGATGTACCACAGTAATGAGGCCATCCACGTTTTGAGGACAAGAGGGAAGAATAGTTGAAAAAATTACCGGTTTCATGTGGTCATGGTACAGTTCAATTTAATAAAATTTTGCTGAGTCATCTTTTCACATATGCTTGTGTATGTATAATAAAATGACAAGAATATAGGCTTTAATATCTGACCATTGCAACATTAAGAATCCCTTAACAAAAAAAAATCTTTTACTGTTTGGTTTTTAAAGAAATTCAGTGCAGCATTTTCATAATCTTACAAATGAAACAATGTTACTAAAATCTCTATGGTACATGACTTGGAATAAAAAAAATAAAAAGCTCCCCTGACATGAACAGTCTCTTAAAACATTTCAGTACTTACACTGTCTCTGATTTGTGCACCGGGTAATTACTAAAGGTTCCCGTAAAACATTTTCAAGGACACAGCTGCATAATTGACAGTTGAGCAGAAATCAGAATACCCATGAACCCCGTGGCCCCTCGTGGCTGTAGCAGCAGAATATTCATGTATGAAGATTGACTAAATTTCCGATAAAGTCCATACCAATTTCCACCTTGACTTTATCACTTAAAGACCCCCGCTGCTAGATTAGAGTCACAGAGTAATTTGGCTTGAAACTACTGGAGGTCACCTAGTGCAGCCTCCTGCTCCAGGTACCACTAACTTCAAAGTTATATTAGTTCACTCAGGGTCTCAGGCAGCTGAGCTGTGAAATCTCCAGCCTTGGTGGGCAACCTGTTGTACTTAACCGCTCTTCTTGTGGATGTCATCTTTTTATAGCCTTTATGGTTTTTAGTTTTCCTTGCTACAACTTGTGACCTCTGCCTTTTGCTGTCCATCTCTGGGAAGTGTCTGCCTCTGTCTTCTCTGTAACTCCTCTTTGGGTAGTGTAATATTCGACAACCCTGCCTTCATGTTTGTGCCTTAGGAGAATATGCTCTGACTTGAGCAGTGTGGATGCTGTAGCCTACCGCTGTAGGTACTGGAGAGACAGATGCCTGTCTGAGATGCCTTTGAATCAGTTTGTCTCTAGATCTTCATGAGAGGCATACCTGCATCATTCTTGCAGTGGTTGTTTACGCAGACTGTACTCTCAGAAAGAGTTCCATGTAAATTAGTTTTATGTCGGGAAAAAAAACATTTTTGAGGAGCTGAGGCACCTGATCATACATACACATACATAACAGATAAACTCTGCCTGTAGAGTGAGGACAGTCGCCTACGTGGTGAACAGAGAGACCCTAGTATTAAAGTGAGTATGTTGTGGCTAGGATAAGAAAATCTTTTTTTCTTAATTTGCAGAATCATGCAGACATTTGTTACACAACAGTGGAAGAACAGCAAAGAGAAATCTAATTGTACGCACAATAAGAAGGTGTCCGACAAAAAAGTGAAATCACCTCTGCACATCTTTTCTACATTGCGCAGGTAATAGCAAGGAAAATGAGCTGTTACCATCATATCCTGTATAAAATCCACAGCAGATTTCACAAGGTGAAATGTTGACTTTTCTCCACAGAGAAGTGCTCTATTTATATCTTACCTCATGGGTTTCCAGTCCTTGCCTTGCATGACATCAAAAGTGAACTAGGTACTACCACAGCTTTTAAGACTATTTGAAGGCAAAGCATTTCAGTGCCCTGCTCTCTGAAATAGCCATGTTTCATCTAGAATTGGAAATAATTAATTTTATATTATTTAACTTCTTGTATTTTTATCTTTATAGCTTGGTAGCATTTGACTGTTACTTGAATAACAAGAGTATAAATATAAGTAATACATACAAGTAATATATAACATATATATATATTATATTTATTAAAAAATGTTGAGGTTGTCTAGCTATTCTTTCCACAGCAGTTCTTTCCACAGCTGTGTGTATTTTTAATTTTTTAAAACTAGAATGGTCATTAATGAAAGACTGATTTTTAGAGCTGCTGAGCACCCACCTGTTTCCACTGTTTGAGTACATTAATGTTCACCACTTCTGAAATTCAGGCACAGAATTTCAAAGAACAAAGGCATTAAAAACATAAGAAGTAGTTTGTGAATAGTTCATTTGAATTCATTATGACTTCTCCCAGATAATAATTTTCTTAAGTGTGTGTAAAATCAGGCTCTGATTCTATCTCTTTCAGGAATGTAACTATTTACTCTAACATGTTTTCCTGCTTAAGAAGGGTTGACAGGTCACCTCTTCTGTGAATTTGAATTGAATGCTTCTTTGACCATTCCTTCTTTCTGATGAATTTTGCCATTCTAAATTCTGTCTATAAAAAAGAGAAGGAGAACAATGATCATTCACAATGAAGAAGAGAGGAATGTCAAAGATGACAAAAGACTGTCTTTTCAAAGGTAGAAGAGAAATGTGGTGGTTTAAGTAGAAAGCTTACCCATTCCCTACCATGCCACACACCATTGCCTAGTGCAGGCTGTAGCTTGGGGTTTGGTTTTATTCAGAAAGGGCCAGCCCGATCTTTTCCCTCATGGTTTGGCTGCTGCTGCAGTGCCTGTCCAAAGATGGCTGGGACCCCCTCTGTCTCTAGAGCTCCATTCCTACCTCCTGTCTGCAGGAGGGTGGTAGTGAGCCAACTGCAACAGTGCGTCAGCAGCCTCCACGTGCAGCTTCGACTGTCACCACTTGCTAACAGGTTGGGGAAACCTGCCAGCCTCTCCCCTTGGGGTTTCACTTCTTTTCTAGTCTATCCAAGCCCAAAAAGATATTCCAAAGATTGGGATTGCTTATAAAGCATAGAAAAACTATTCAGCGTACCTGTTACATGTTCTTGCTTTGCAAGGAAAGGCGAATGTGAAACTTAGAGAATGTGACAGTTCACGTGAATTTTGTTTTGTGAAAACCTTTTGTTCTTTTTTCTGTGCTCATAATTTAGGTCCCTTGCATTCAGGAAAGGAACAGGAAAGATGATCATCAAATTGTCTTCCACAAGGCACACAGATTATTCTGGGTTTTTTAAAAAATAATGTTCATTTCAACTGAATTAAATTTGATTTACTGACTGCAAGTTTCACTGCTCATTATATCTTCCATTGGATCTGGAGATAGAATTTGTTATGCTGTGTCCTGAAGACAGTAACTTTAATGGGAACATGCCATGATGATTGCATAGGAAAGAGAGATTTTGATAAGGAAAATGTGGTATAATCTTATGTGAAATAATGTAGTTTTCATTTCAAAGATAATTCCCTGAATAAATGGTTTGTTAAGAGACATAGTGACCTTTACAAAAAGCTGTAAGGATATGGCTCTAATTTCTACTTAAGTATTTAGTTGTCTGTTTGATCGATGAACTTGTGTGTAAATAGGAGTAAGATGTCTGGTATTGAAAAATTAGTCCTACATACTATTGCTCATTTTCTTAATGTTGGACTGCCTTTATTACGAGTAAAATACCTAAAGACACGTGACACTTAAAATTGTTACTTATGTGTGATCTTGCTTGATTTGCACAAGATTTTGATTATTCTCCAACTTTGTTTTCTCCTTCTTTATTTTTAAGGTCGCCAAGTTATCCTCCACCTGGCTGCGGTAAAAATAAATCAAAGCTGAAATCAGAACAGGATGGCATCTCCAAAACTCACAAGCTACTGAGAAGGACTTGCTCTAGCACAGTGAAAGCGGAGGATATGTGTGCCACAAAATCTCACAGAACCTTTGGCCGCTCGTTGTCGAGTGACCCTAGGGCTGAACAGACAATGGCTATTAAATCGCACAAACTGTTGAATCGTTCTTGCTCTGCAGCCGTCAAGCAGGAGGAATGCATCGCTTTAAAGCCCCATAAGCTATTAAGTAGGTCGTGTTCTGGGGATCCTCGATGTGAGCACAACAGCACCTTGAAGCCCCACAAACTTTTAAGCAGGTCCTACTCCAGTAATCTTAGAATGGAAGAATTGGATGGATTGAAGAACCACAAGTTACTCAGCAAGACTTACTCCAATGCCCCTAAATCATCCAAAATGGAGCCTTTCAAGGAGTCCACCATAGCAGAGAGCAGGAGGCTCTCTCTTACCTCAGGGCTTATTGGTATCTTAACACCATCTTCATCATCACCTTCACAAGCTGCTGTGCGTAATAATTTATTCTGCTCATTTTCCTCCTATTATTTTCCAAATGTGCTGTTATGCTTGTTATGCAAAGGCATTAATACTTAGGACATATGTAAGTGAATATATTGGATATATTGAATATATTGGAAGATAGACCAATGGAGTTAGCTTTTTAAGGAGGATTTAAACAGCTGAACACGCACATATATTTAAGTTATATAACTAGAATTTGCTTAGGTCAAGACAGAGATTTTACATGCCACATTGAATACAACTCAATGTACCTGCTGGCCATGGGAAAAGTTCAATCATGCAGTTGCTTCCATGCTTCCTTTCTTGCTGCAGGAAGAAGGGAGAGTGTGAGCTTCTGTGCTGCAAAATTGGCTTGGCCACACAGGTCTTTTCTCATTTCCCTGTGTGCTTTGTGGGGGAAGCAACTGTCCATTGGCTTGTTCAGGTGCCAAGTCATCTCTCCTTCTGGTCTTTGCATCTGTGATCGTCATCATAGTGGAAAGAATGCAGTCATGATTCAGCTCACCTCTTGTGAATTTGTGCTTTCTGAAATGTTTAACCTTCAAACACACTGGTGGCAGCTGGAGGTCGGGGAAGGAATTAGGTCCACACTGGTCCACCTTCTTTCCCCAGAGCCATGATCAATTGGGAAAGCAAATGGTAGCACATATTCTTAAATTTAAGAAAGAATATTCAAAATTAATTCTTCCGCCTCTTAAAAATGGCTTTTACACTTTAGAGGCAGGAGTGGGTCTGTTTGCATTCTTTCAAGGCACCTGTCTGTTTTCTCTCTTAGATCTGGGGAGAGGCACTTAGGAGACAGTCCTCTCCATTTCCTTGGCCTGGTGGTACCTTGACGTTCTCAGCAAGAAAAAGCTGATTCTTGCTTGAAATGCTGTACATATATTCAAAATAGCACACTCTGAAGAATGAAATTACATTGAATGTGCTATGTCTCATGGTAAATTAGTTTAATAAGCTGTGAGCTATACTCATCAGATCTAAAAGCAGTGATATACTATCATAACATCATTTATATACATGCTGTGTGGTTGGTTCCTGTAATGTGTGCAACAGTATTAATTTAAGGTGAGCCAACAGACATTTTACTTGTCACTGTTTAGAGATGCATTTTTTTCTGAATCAGCAGAGGATGTCTTAACATAGCAAGACTTTTCTCTCCTGAAGTTAACAGGAAAAGTCCCATTGATCTTGATAATGGGATTAAAAAAATAAAAATAAAGATAATGAAGAGTTGACTAAGTGGTTTCATTACTGATGTTATCAGCTGATATGGATGAAACGCAAGCCCTGCTTGGCAGTCTATAAAAACTACCAGTAATTTATTATTAGAATGCATTTACTTTGAGGGAAAATCATCACATACATGGTCAGGTGCAGTTTGAATGATGTTAGTGGAAGGGCATCAACAGTCCATTTCACATTTTACATGCAGGCACCAGATGTATGGGTCATCTGGGTGCCTAACTGCAATTTGAAGTCAGTGGAATGTGGAAGTGATGAATCTGGACCCTAACTTGTCTTCAGATCTTAGCTAAAGTATTTCAATCTCATATATGAATGCAATTAGGAGGATTGTTTCCCAGGAGAAAAAAGCGAAAAGTTGCCCAATTAAGCAGTTAAAGAAATGAAAGGCAATAAGCCTATAAACAAAACTAAAAAAAGCTGTAAACGGAGGTGATCTGACTCTTATTCAAAACTAGGTTTGGTTGAGATAGATGTCAGCCTAGAGGGAATTTTGTAGCCTACTAACTTGGGTAGCAGAAGTTCCTTCTAATTTATGTTGCTGTGTGTTGAAAGGCAGAAAGAATTTGAGTGGGATCTGAGCACAGAGATCTGTTAGCATGGTGCTTACAGAAGTGAGATCTTAATAAACAAAAAAGGAAAAGATTTTCAGATGTTCTGAGAGGTACATTAGTCTTTCAAGCCTACACAGATAGCCCATATTTGGGTAGACAATACACAGTTAAAATTTAATGGAAGTTACCAAATGCCAGGTTATTAGAATGGAATGAAGGCACTGGTGTTTCCATTTGAGATTAAAGTTTTTGGGATGCTGAGATACAAACCCTAATCAGATTTAAGAACTAAAAAGAAATGCTAAAAATCTACCCCACGCTCACTAAAAGGATTGGTTATTTGTAATGTCTGGTTTATGCAAATGAGAGATTGTTTGCACACAAAAATACAAATGTTTTACCATTTCCTTATATTTAGTCTACCAACACTGAAGCTGCCTCAACTTTTTCCTTGCAGCAAAATTATGGTGCAAAATGCATTCCAGTACGAGACCGTGGCTTTCTTGTGCAGGTAGGATGTCATGTCTTACCCATTTATGAAACACTGTGGAGCATGAGCTGACTGTTAATTATTTTTAAGCAGATGTTGTTATTCTCATTTTCATTGTTCTCAGACTATTGAATTTGCCGAGCAGCGGATACCAGTATTGAATGAATACTGTGTAGTTTGTGATGAACCCCATGTGTTCCAGAATGGTCCTATGCTAAGGGTAAGTGGATTGCTTGCTGGGATAAACAATGCATTTTATAATGCCTTAAATAGCAATGGACCATACAAACCTGTTATAAAACTATTGAATTATTTCAGATGCATTTCATCCTAATATCCTTTAGATGCAAAAATGTAATGCATATTAACTAGATTTTGCTGTAAATTTGAAAAAAATGTATTGCAAGCAAGGGAGATGGAAATCAGGCTTGTATAATATCATAGAAACATAAAGGGGGTATGTACTTCACTGAACACTATTGCGCTACAGTAGTCACAACTGAATAAGATAGAGGAAGTGCATTAGAGTGCTTTCCTGCTCCTCTGGAAAAAAACTTCTTTTAAAAACTTAGGGTCACCTCAGTCCTTGAGGTCTTATCAAGCCATGACCAGGGTATTCAGATACACAGCTGTTACTGCTGCAAGGCTGTGAAGTTCTTCTGACCCTTGTTTGCTCATCGGCTGCTGGAATGAGCCATCCTCCATGATGTGATAAAAAAAGCAGGAGAAGGAGATGCTCTGTGAAGTGTCTGATCTAGCAGAGACCTAGTCCAGGGGCACTGTTGTGGTTCAGTGTGCCCAAAGTCCAGCCAGTTAGGCAGCTCTTCCTTCCTTTCATTCCTGTATAACCAGGAACCAGGAGTTTGCCATGCTGAGTGTTGTACCCTCTTGTGCTGATGGTGAATGCATACGGTGAAAAAGACTAAGATCAGTCATGAGAGACACAGTCTGCCTGGAGCTACTGGATCAGTGCAACTTTGTGAAAGAGTATATTAGGAGAATAAAATTCTTACTTTTAGGACTGATCTTGCAGTTTAGAATCCTTCTTGTTTCTCCTGTCCTGAATCCTATGGAAACCTGAATAACTTTAAAAAAATTAAAGCCATGGAAACCTGTTTAATACTAGTATGTGAATGGTCTGACACCTGCCAATTTCTCTACAGTGTGACAAGCAACTACACATAAATTGAAGCAGACATCATCTATGATAGTTCCATGGAGCTAAATTCATGAAGGTTATTGCTTACACAGTAGCAGAAGTCACCTCAGCGTCATCCCTCGTGACACTCTGGCACCACGGCCAGGCATTCTGACTACAGGCAGGTTATGCAAATAGGCTGCTAATAGAATTTGCAAAAGCATCAACGTATTCACTTAGCACCATTTTTAAGTCATGGTCAAGCCTCTGTACTTTCGAAAATTCTATCAGGTGGTTTTTTGCATCTTCAAGACCATATCTACCTTTTAAAAACAGTCTTCTATCAGCAACAAAACTCTGATTAGAAGACTGTAGAAAAGGCATCAATTCCTTGTTATTCATCTTTGAATGCACTGCTATGGATATTACCTGTGACAGGATGAGATAAGACAAAGCGAGTAATTTTTGGATAGTGAGTAAAGTTTGGATAATACAATTATTTAAATTATTGGGGTTTATCTGTTGTCTGTAGGACAAAGCAAACAGCAGCATTTATTCCTGTTCACATGATGAACTATTAAAAGCAAACAGAGTGGAAAGTCATCTGCTCTAAATAAAAAAACCATAATTCTTCTTGCCTTCCTACCTTAGATATTAAAATCCCTCAGAATTACTTTTCTCTGTCTGCAGCTTAAAGAGGGGTCATTTTAGCTGTCTGAGAGTTTTTCAGCGCTTCAAAACAGGAAAGTGCAAACATGTTTGCCACTAAACACATATTCATCAGTGCCTTTGCAAGCAGCATAACCTAGCAAGCTTTGCAAAAAAGGAAAAGGTGTCCTTATATAACCCAGGGAGAAGGAGGTAGCGAGAAGAAATCTAGCATGCTCTGTGTATGCTTCAATGACTCAATAAGCAATATAGACCCATTAATGAGTTTTCAGTTCTGTAGAAGGTGAGAAAGGATCTCAGTTTAAATTATGAGCTTGCCAAAGGGTCTTAAGGAACTTTATGCTTCACTCTACTGAGAACTGTGGCAGTGGCAGCCTACGGTAGTCAATTGTAGAGTTTATTTACATGCTTCAGCTGCACGCACGCATACACATACATACATACATACATATATATATATATATATATATAATGTGTGTAAAGAGAATAAAGAATGACCCAACTGAAAGAGCACTTTAATACTGCTGCAACAGTGGATCTCAGAAATACAGTACTTTGTTAAGCAAAATGCAGGGGTCTTTCATCTAAGGCAAGGCTACATGGAATTTAGCCTTAATGTGACTTAATGGATCCCATATGTAGTATCCTTGGCCTTCATAAAGAGCTGTAGAGTGCTCATACTTTTGATACCACAGTAACTTCACCAGGTTTCATAATGATCAGAACCTTGCTACAGTCTGCTTTTATTTTTAGATTCTCTGTCTAGATCCCATTTTCTAAAGATGTACATATCTCAAAGGCATTACTTAGATAGGCTCTATCTGTATTTGATTGTGTCACAAGAGATGCCACAGACTAAATATCCTTGGATGGCTCACCAGTCTCTTCCTTTAAAGAATAATTCCTCCACACAGATGCGCACAGGCACATAGATGCACACAGGGCTGTGTCTGGGTGTGTGTACCCTTAATGATGAGTTTCCCTTCTACCTTTTGCAGCTTTTTTCTAACAACAAAGGCGGCATATGAATTTATAAAAGCATAGCAAAGTTATTGCTTGAGAAGTTATTTAAAAATGCATTTAGGCTTGATTTTCTGGTATTTAATGGAGTTTGATGCAATTGCAAAGCGGCCAGTAAGGAATTTGATTCTGTAATTCTCCAGTATGTCAGAACTTTCCTGAACTATAGTGTAGTTTAATTAATTGTCCTGAAATGCAGTTTAAAAAATTCAGCAATTGCCATCACACAATAATTACATTATTTGAATACTGTTAACTCTCATACCTGGGTGTACTTTTTTGTGCTGGTTATTAATGATGTGCATAATTCAGCTGTCTCATCCTCAGGGCAGCTGAAGACACCAAGTGAAACTGAGAGATAAAGTTTACCCTTTCTGTACATTTTCTCTACAGGCTATGATTTTATCTTAGTTATAAAGCATCTTTAAATCAGTCTCTCTCGGCACAAGCTTTCTTCTCAGTATTGTGTTTCTTTTTCCTAGATAACTTTTTCTGGGGGCTGTTCTGGTTTTAATATCTATTTAAATTTAATTTGCTTTCTTAAAATCTTGACATCTTCTTTCCCATAAGAGCAATTTGATGACAACAAGATGTGTCTTTTTATATAGAATCATAGAATGGTTTGGGTTGGAAGGGACCTCAAAGATCATCTAGTTCCAACCCCCCTGCTGCGGGCAGGGACACCCTCCACTAGACCACGTAGTCCAAAGCCTCATCCAACCTGGCCTTGAACACTTCCAGGGAGGGGGCATCCACAGCTTCTCTGGGCAACCTGTTCCAGTGCCTCACCACTCTAACAGTAAAGAATTTCTTCCTAACATCCAATCTAAATCTACCCTCCTTCAGCTTAAACCCATCACCCCTTGTCCTGTCACTACACTCCCTGATAAACAGTCCATCTCCAGCTTTCCTGTAGGCCCCTTCAGGTACTGGAAGGCCGCAAGTAGATCTCCCCGGAGCCGCCTTGTCTCCAGGCTGAACAATCCCAACTCTCTCAGCCTGGCCTCATAGGAGAGGTGCTCCAGCCCTCTGATCAGCTTCATGGCCCTCCTCTGGACTCGCTTAATTTAGCTTAATTTAAACACTAGATCCACATGGCAGACATACCTTTGTGTGGAATATGTCTGTTGCAGAACAATTGCATAATGTTTGGCTTTATGCTTTTACAAGGGACACCTGTCTTGCTCCAGAGCCCACAGTACCAATCTAATGATACAAATGTTCCCTCCTGGTTCAGGGATCCTGTTGCACACAGGAATCTTTGGATGTTGTTAGGCTATCTAAGTCACTTATTGCGGATAGATAAAGATGCTACCTTAGTGACTTATTGAAGATGAGTAAGAACAAAATTCTTAGATTTCTCTTGGGAATTTCTTTATGGAGCAAAGTATGGATCTTTCAGAGCAACCAGTTTTCTTTTGAGCTCCAAAAGCTCCTTGAAATACAGAAGACCAGAATTACAGATACAGTTCCTGTGTGTACTCCACAAGTGCGTATGTAGATAAAAACACATTATGTAGATGGGGTAACTTCAAAACACTCACAAACCTAATGCTCTCACAAGGAACTGCAGCTGTTATTACTGTGAAGGGAAAGGACAAAGGTTCTCTGGAATGTAAGAAGGAGTCTTAGAAAAGTACTATAACACATCATGAAGCTGTAACATTCTTTTTTATAAAGGCCCATGGTCCATTGCTTCATTCCATCCCCTTTTTTAAAAAAATGGTAAAGTAGGCAATGCTTTCCTATAGGTATTCACACCTTTCCCATATAAGGATGAATGTTATTTTTCATAATAGCATGTTTCTTTAGTATTTATTTCGAGAGCACAGTGAGATTTAATGATTATTTACAGTGCACTCAAAGTTATAAAAGCTAAATTGATGTTTAGAGATACATACTTATATAGAATGCCACTAAAAACTGCAAATTCCCTGAAATCACTGCATGGCATGATTTACAGTCTTTCTTCAAAGCACAGGGAAAATTCAATGAATACATGAATCCTAAGAAGATAAAGTATTATTTAACCTCTTGCATAACATAGACCATACTATTTCATGCAGTTATTCCTAACAGTGATCTGAATCCTACATATTGCACTGTTCACAGAAAGATTAAGAAACAGCTTTAAAATCATTAGTGAGGGTTGGGATTGCAGCCTTTACATCCAAACAGCTCCCTTATCTCATGTAAAGAATCACATCTGGCATCAGTATCTTCTGAAGTAGCTCTTTGCTCAGCTTTGAAAAACAGTGGGAAGTACAAGGTCAGACACAGGTGTGTGCTGAGGAGAGATGGATCAGGCAGACCTGGTAAACCTACTGAAAACAGTAACAGTCTGCTCATTTGAATCATTACCCTCCTGTCACTGTCTTTGAATTTGTTCTCAACAGAGTTCTTTAGATGAGTGAGACATGGACTATGATTTGTTTATAATTAATGGCTACATTTGAATTGTTTCAGAACATAATTTGAAATGCTTTTTTTCTGACATTTTAAACAGTTGGTTTATCATTCACCTATGTGTTGTTAAAGTAGTTAAATATATTATCCTGCTTTCTGTCAGGCTACTATATTGAACTAAATATTAGAAGTAAACTTAGGAAATTTTAATGACTTCCACAAAGCCCATTCTGAAGTACTGAGATATTCTCCCATGGGGCATGTGTCTGTAGTGAAAAGCCCCTGAAACTGGAGCTTGTTTCATCCACTTTCACTGGCTTTTGAAAATCTCCAAGGATGGAGACTCCACAACCTGTCTGGGCAACCTGTTTCAGTGCTTGATAAAGCTTTAGAGAAAGCTAATTTTAGCTTTCTCTAAAACTTTAGATAAAGTCATGTATGAGAGAATAAAAGCACTAATTGACCTCCAAAGGTAGTTTTCAATGATATGAGTTGGTTCGTCTAACTAAAAAATGTATTTTCCAAAGCAGATACGATAATATACTAAAGAAACTTCAGCATTATTTGGTTCTATATTAGAAGGCTATTAACTTTTTTTTTAATGCCATATGAAATTCCTCCTGTTACTCCAGAGCTGATAATAATATTCTAGGGAAGGACTAAGTTGCATTTTAATAATGCAACAGTTTTGTTGCTATAATAGTAGAGAAATATCTTGGTTTAGGAATTCAGCATGTACTTTTATTACAAACATTTAACTATAATGAGATCATGAGTCATTAACAAAAGTGGTTATTATATTTAAGGATCTGATTAAAAGAAGTATAATAAAAGTATATTATAATGTGTTATCATATTCAAAGACTGGAGGAAAGCAAATGTCACTCCTCTTTTCAAGAAGGGCAAGAAGGGGAAGACCCAGATAACTACAGGGTGTTCACCTCCACCTCGATCTCTGCGAAGGTGATGGAGTAGCTAAGCCTGGAAACCATTTCCTGGCACATTAAGGATAAGAAAATCATCAGGAATACTCAGCATGGCTTCACCAATGGGAAGTCATGCTTGATGAACTTGAGAAACTTCTATGATGAAGTGATTGGTCTGCTAGATAAGGGGAAGGCAGTGGATATTGTCTACCTGGACTTCAGTAAGGCCTTTGACACTGTCTTTCCTCAGGTCCTCACAGACAAGCTGTTGATGCATGGACTGGATGAGGAGATAGTGAGATAGGCTGAAAACTCACTGGAGGGGCCCAGAGGGTGATGAACGGTGGCACAAAGTTTATTGGAGGCCAGTGGTGTACCCTACCCCAGGAGTCAATACTGGGTCCAGTCCTGTTTAGTATCTTCATTAATCACCTGGATTATGGAGCTGAGGGTACCCTCAGCAACTTTGCAGATGATACAAAACTGGGAGAAGTGGGTGATGCTCCAGAGCGATGGGGTGCCTTTCATAGGGACCTCGACAGCCTGGAGAAACGGGGTGACAGGAGTCTCTTGCAGTTCAGCAAGGAGAAGTGCAAAGTCTTGCACCTAGGGAGAAACAACCCCAGGCACCAATATATGATGGAGGCCACCAAGCTGGAAAGCAGCTTGGCAGAAAAGGGCCTGGGGGTCCTAGTGGACACCAAGTTGAACATTAGCCAGCAATGTGCTCTTGTGGTAAGGAAGGTTAATGGTATCCTGGGCTGTTTTAAACAATAGAATTGCCAGCAGGTGGAGGGAGATGATCCTCCCCTCTACCCAGCACTGGTGAGGCCACATCTGGAGTACTGTGTCAAATTTTGGGCTCCTCAGTACAAGAGGGAAATGGAGCCATGGACAGAGTCCAGCAAAGGGGCCACTAAGATGATAAAGCACTGGAGCATCTCATGTAGGAGGAAAGGCTGAGAGAGCTGGGACTGTTCAGCCTGGAGAAGAGGAGGCTCAGGCAGGATCTTATTGTCTATAAATACCTGAAGGAAGGGTGCAAAAAGGATGGAGCCAGGCTCTTTTCAGTGGTGCCCATGGACAGGGCAAAAGGCAATGGGACCAAACTGAAACACAGGACATTCCATTGAAACAACTTTTCTACCTTTTTCACCTTTTCTGAGGGTGACTGTGGAGGTTGCCCAGAGAAGTTGTGGAGTTCACATCCCCAGAGACATTCAAAAGCCATCTGGACACAGTCCTGGGCAACTAGCTCCAGGAGAGCCTGCTTGAGCAGGGGTGTTGCACCAAATGAACTCTGGTGAACCCTTCCAACCTCAATCATTCTAGAATTCTGTGATCATATTCAGCTTTTACATAGTGTAATTTAAGATGTGTGGCTAATATCTTACTGTCTATACCTTCCTGAATTCCTCATTTACAAATACTAAAGCCATTGGCAGAACAGCATCATGGAATGGCTTTTAAAGACCCGAGAGACAATTATACAGGACAAAAAAAATCTTGGAATATATTTAATATGGTGGTAAAAAACCCCTCTCTGTATCAATAACTTTTCTTTCAGTCAAGAAGTCTCTTTAGAGTGCCATCTTGTGTTGAAACCTTAGACTGAGGCCTCTTTAGAACAAAGCAGGAAATAGTAAAAAACTCAGCAAAACTAAATATTGAAGCTAGTTTCTTTGAAATTTGTACTGTGGTACAGACATCTCTGCTGTTTAAAGTTTTACCCATAAAATATGAATGGTAAAATACTGTAAAACAATATTTGAAATACCTGTTGTTTGTATTTAGCTGTAAAAATAAATAGAGTCTGGTAATTCTAATCTATCTGTTCTTATATTAGTAAACTTACATTTTTAGAATATTTTTCATCCCAAAGTTCTCAGTTGTGATTTATTCATTATGAGTGAAATCTTGGCCTCGGTGAGTTCCTGTTGGCTTGAAGAGGTCTTGGATTTCTCTGTCCTTTGAATATAAGATTCTTAGCCACCACTGAAAAACAGTAGCAGTGATGTTCCAGAACCAGTACACCACTTAGGGGTGGGAGGTTTTTGAAGTAGACTAAACATCATTGAACTATGGAAAAAAGTGTAGATGTTTAGCCAGACTGGAGTTTAGCCAAGATGCTTGTGGAATTCCAAGATTCTTGTGGAATAACGCCATGGCACTTATTATTATTACTGCACAATATAGGCAGGTTCTATCTTTTTTTATGAAAAATGCCCCTCCAGGTACAACCAGGTACTTCAACAGAATGGATTTCAATCACTTTTTTTTTTTTTACCGAGAGAGTTAAATGGCTGCAGTACAACTTCTCCTGCCACCAAGAACTTACCAAAGTGCACCTTGCCCAGCTAGCACTCCATAATGCTTGTTGAGTTGCCAACTATTTATATATCTGGGAAGTAAAAATATATATATATGGAAAAAAAAGCGTATAAGCTGTCCAAGAATGCAGAAGAAAATGAAAAGCAGGAAATAAAATCTGAATTGGCCAAAACAGAGCAAGTGACATTTCTTATACAGCCTCAGTCTACTCTCATGTTTCTACAGGTCGTGTCTGCTTACCACTGTGGTATCTCCTATATCTTTCAGTAGCATGTTTCATGTATCCAATGAATATTGTGAGATTATTCAGAGAGCTTACCTTACAGATTTATAGTGAGACAGAGTATTACATAAATTACTCCTGCTCTTTAGCACAGTGTATACCTATATAAAGCTTACAGTAGCTTGACTTCATTGAGTTTACAGTATAGAATTGACAGAATAGACTATTTCAGTTGGAAGGGGCCTACATGATATTATAAATATTTGATTTCATAAGTTTATTTTTAAATATATGTTTTAGTATAAAGCAAAAACCTATCAATAAAGGTTATTAAACTGCAAAGCTGAATTTTAATTTCAATAAATCATAGGTTTTTAAATCCACTGTAAGCTAGTGCTGGATGCTTCACTCAGAAGTATAAACCATGGCAGAATAGGCAGATGTGCATTAAACTTACCTTTCAAAATGATATTGATCATTAATAATTAAAAATTGCTTAAACTCTTCAGCTTGATGAACCTTATGTTACAGTTAAGGGTAATTCTGCATGATTTCAGTAATGATTTAAGTAAATACAGAAATCATACAGTTTGTACTCAAATCATCACCTTGTAATTCTGTTTTCTAGGATACACATTACCTAAAACTTTTTATTTTATCAATTTTGAATTGAATTGACCCTTCTGTTATACTTTAGTAAACATAAAAGTCTTAAACTCATAAACGTGCTTTGCTCTAGTCCTCTTACGGAGAATAAGAATTTTCATACAGTGTTTAAGCAGTACTGGTAGAAAGTATATAAGTGCCTTATGAGTGCCTGCCTTCCAGGTACTGCTTTTACCTCATGTGTGAGATCTGCAGATACAACTGAGGGTTTTGCAGCATTTGTTAATTTACCTGAAAGCATGGCTTACAGGTACAAGCTATGAGAGAGCCACAAGAGACCCCTTCCTACAACTCTGAACTCTGTTTCAGAATTAATCATGTTATTCTTATTGCCTGAATATAACTGATTCTTAGGTAATACAGACTCAGGTGGTAGAGAATTAGCAACCAATCTTATTTTGCCTTTTCTTACAAATATAGCTAAGGCATACCTAAAAATACACAAACTGAAATAAACTTAAAAAAATGTAAAGCTCACTTGCAAAAGAGACTTCTACCTACCAGACTCCTTTCATCTCTCCCTCCTTCTCTCACCTGCTCTTTCACATTTTTTTACTCTTTTTCTTTCCCTCTTTCCCTCTTTCCCTTTCTTTCCCTCTTCCTCTCTATCCCTTTTCCTTCCCTTTTCCTTCCTTCCTTCCTTCCTTCCTTCCTTCCTTCCTTCCTTCCTTCCTTCCTTCCTTCCTTCCTTCCTTTCTTCCTTCCTCTCTTCCTTCCTTCCTTCCTCTCTTCCTTCCTTCCTTCCTTCCCTCCTCTCCTCTCTTCTTTCTCTCTTCTTTCTCTCTGTCTGTATCTGTCTATCCACATTTTCAATACTACTGCTGCTGTGTTATATCCTCACCCTTCTGGTGAATGTAAAGAGGAGACAGACAGACGTTCCTCCTGTGGAAAAACTAACAACTACCATGGTTGAAAGCAGGAAATAGAACAGAGGTTTGAAGTTACACTTCATCTCCATGCCTGTTGCTTTCATTAGGAGAAGTGAGATGGTCGCTAATGGTTTCACCTTTACCATTTGTTATATTTGCTGTAAGTCAGGCTATGATCCTTCCCTGAGCTTCTCCTTTTTGATCACGAGTTTTTAGTTGTGTCAGTCATGTTGCAGCCTCATTAGTATCTGTGTGACATCCCTCAGGATACAGGAAAGGGTAGCACATTGCTCATCTGAGCACAGATGCAGCACACATTAGAATGTAGCAAGATAGATCAATATCAGCTATGAAAGTTGCAGGTTTTTTGAATTGAAAGAATGTCTGGAAAATATTTTAAGTAGTGTATGGGTACAGGAACCAGAATGTCACATAATACTTAGGTGGTTTGCCTGTCTGCCATTCACAGTCGCTGCTGTAAGAAGTGACACTTGCATTGTAACAGACAGAAACTCTGATCAAGCCCTTTTTCATCACAGCAGTAGTTGGGTGGGTGCTACTGAGCATGCAAATAATGGGTGTGGCTAAAGGAAAAGTCTGAAAACCTCAAAAGCTTAAAAAATGCTTTCTGTTTTTGTCAGTGCCTTCTGCTTCCAAGCATTTGAAGTGTCAGGTTAACTGCCCAGCTCTTATTTTCTTCTGGCTTTTCCCCACTGGAATAATTATCCTTCTAAATAGTCTTTCAGCACCAATGATCTTCACTTAGCTAATAGTTTTGTGGAAGTCAATGGCTTTATGTTAATTTTCTCCTTTTGAGTGAAAACTAAAATATATGTGAGACCACTAGCAGCTGCTGTTGTTGAAGAGGAGTTACAGCTGCCCTCTTCAGGTAGTGGAGAACAAAGTTGTCCAGCTAGTCAGTTCTGCGTGCCTTCAGCGTGATGGTTGTAATCCGTGAAGTTCTGCATGCACTTAAGATGAGGTTCACGTTCAGAACTATATACTTAAGTATATAAGCCCTATTTTGTCATGTATATTCCCTTTGAAAACAATGGAAACTGGTAATCTAGTAGAAGTTAGATACTCTGTACCTTTGTGGATATGGATCCACATCAGTAAGAACATTTCTATACTTTTATGTACGGACACAAAAGTTCTTAGAAAGTTCAGCCTGCTGACTAGTATGTGTACTTGAACCAAAATAAGAGTATCCAAAAGTGACATTGGAACAACGTAGCTTTTACAAGTGTGTTAGTGTTGTTGTTCTTGTTTGTTTACTGAGGCTAGGGACATTTCTCATATTTATGATACGAGGTCAGAACAAGACTGTTCTTGTCCCAAGGGCTCACATCCTATTACAAGAGAAGAGACAAGCGGATACCATAAAGGGAAACACACTGGCAGTATGCAAAACATTAGCAGCAGTGTAGGAGCAGCCTTGAATACCACTTTTCCCATAAAGCCTGTGATTTTCTTTAATCTCTGTCTTCTTGAATTGATTTATTAACTTAGTTTTAGTATGTTTTCATTGGTTCTCTCATGCACAATTGCGGACAAACCCAAAATATGGAAATGTGACACTCAATAGATGTCACCATTATGTGACAAAAAAAAGCCCTCCAAATGTTTGCTTCTTAAGTGTAAGCCAATCTTTTCATTTTGTAGGGAAAGAAAGGAGTTTAAACGGTTGAACCTAACTAATGACTGGAGTAGAGGACAGTGAAATGGCCATACCAACATCTCTTGGAACACTCTACTAACATTTGTGGGAAATTTAAGTTAAAAGCATCTAATTTGGTTAAATTGGGACAAATTTCAGAAACAGGATCCAGAAGCACTCTTAAAATGGCTGGAGTTTGGGTTAGAAGGCATCAGGGTGGATACATGAAGGCAGGCTATTGAAGTGTCTGTATAGCTACAGGGGTTCGGTTATTTTCCCCGTTAGACTGCAGAACCAATATACTCAGTGGGCATAAAGGTTCATCAAATACATACAATCAAAAGAATTGTATAGACCCTAGCAGTAATTTCTGTTCCTCTTCAGAGCTCAAATATTGCTGTGTTGCTTCTCCTCATATCTACAATTCTCCAGCCTTAAGAGCTTAGCTCCAGTGTCCACCTGAGAGAAGAAAGGCCTTTCAAATGTCAAATATAAGTACAGTGACCATTTTCCTAACTTCCCTCTTCTGGATGCACAGATATTTTTGGGATCTTAACACAGGGGGAAAAAGGAAAAAAAAAAAAAGAGCAAAGATGACAAATCCTGTATTCCCTTTGCCGTCCTTAAGTCTCAGGATAACTTACTTTGTTGAGGTTGTAAACAAAATGTCAAAAAGCTATTTTCTTGACACTTTTCTTCATGGCAAGCATGGCTAAACTTAGATTGCTCTGCTGTTCCAGAGCAATCCTTGCTCTGGAATCAAAGGGCGTCTGTGCATACTGTTGATTATGATAGTCAAGGTGGTAGTGCCACCATGCTTCCCCAACTAAGCAGAAGATTTAACCACCTTCCAAATGTGGAAAACCTAAGAATAAGGAAAATAATAAATACTTTTTGTCTAGTGTGCCATGGCACAGTGAATTGGATCATGTTAGGCTTCATCTGCTGCCTAATGCAATGTAACATAGCAGATAAAATAAATCAAATGGGTGACACTCTATTAGACTTGAAAGATGATAGCTCTTGTGAAGCAGCTGATGTGAGAATATGTCAATGCAGCAGATTTCAGATGTTTATTGAAGTCTTGAATCTTTGAAACCCAGCAAATGCATATTTTAAGGGCTATGAAACAAGTGACTACAAATACAGCAGTATGCTTATTACTGACAAAGCTGTTGCCTGAAACAGAATTCAGCTAAATCTTATGTTTTCTTTGTGTGCTCAATTCTTTTTTTCATTTCTGCAAGTGCTTCCTAGAGACATTGGCTTGAACTTCAAAGCGTACCACTATGAATGCTGTAGTGATTATTGTGGTAGCTAGACTCATAATTTTTAGTTACAAAAGTTCAGTAGTGTCTACCAAGATAATTTTAAGTTTCACTCAACTAGAATTTATGAATATGGATTCAAAGCAATAGTATCCAGAAAATATTTTTTATTATCTTCAACACTGTAATAAAAAGTTATGTTTACTTGGGTCAATATTAAGGAAGGTTTTAATTTGCATTTCTTTCTTGTATTTCTTTCAACTGTTTGTTCATTTTGAATGCTCACAACAATTCACTGTGTAATTCATTACTTGAGCCTTTAAAAAGTTGATCTGCTAATTATCATTCAGTAAATAAGCATAGAGTTGCTGTAAAGGTTGTAACCAGTTAGGAAGTCTATGAAGTCATGCCTATTCTTGTTACTTAAAGCTGTTCTTTTTGTTTCTGCTTTGTTTGCTCTATGAAGGCAGAACGCTCGATTTGAAGTTTAAATAAGTTTTTTATGTGATCATTGTGATGGTATTGTGAATTAATTATTTCAAAAAATAGGCAAAAAACTGGTTCAACAGCAAGTTTTTTTAATTATTTTTTGATATCTGAAAAAAGAGTGGAAGCATCTTATTTAAATAACATGTAGCCTTCCCAAATACAGTGTTTTTTTCTATAAAAATATAACGCATTTTCTTAAAGTTTACAAATAAATTGTTAATTAGTTAAAATTAAAGTAGCTTCTTCAAGAAATTTGTCTTCTAAATCAGACTTTTTTGTGTGTTCTCAACAGCAGAATAACAAGCTGTGAAGAATAAACCTCTATTTATGAAGAGAGTGTGCCTCCATTAGTTTCTGGATTTGTTCTCTATTACAGTATTTTTAATTATGTAGGAAGTTTTCAGAGCCTGACACGATAGTGTTAAGGACACTTGGGTACTATGCCTGTAATTTTGTTTTTGTAATCTGTTTGGATTTTTGAAGTTTAGCCTCTGTGAGTACGTACAAGTTATTCACACTTGTTCTTCAGATTATTAAAATGCTTCTCTAATATATCTTCCTCAATAATTGGCATGTATTCATAATTTGAAATTAATGTTGCAGTTAATATTTGAAGAAAAAAATTAACATTAATTGTATTTGGGCTTTGTTGTAGGTATTACATGATAAAGTCAAGAACCCAAAACTAGAACAAAAATATAATTAACTTTCTTTCTCTGTGTAGCCCACAGTTTGTGAACGGGAACTCTGTGTATTTGCTTTCCAAACATTAGGAGTGATGAATGAAGCTGCTGATGAAATTGCAACTGGGGCTCAGGTAGAATTATCCAATGCTTATTATATGTCTGATTTTCCATAGTATACTCAGTCTTCTCAGTCTCTTTTAGTATTTATTTTGACTTGCATTCCCCATATCAGTACCGTTTGGTAAGTATTATTTATTTGTCCACTCTCACAGCTGTAAATACACTGGTTTATGCATAGCTTTTTCAAATGGTACTAATGAGGTGCTTCCATTGTTTTGCTTCAATGTAATTAGAGTAACCCTGTTTTCTTGTTCTGCTGTATTCAATTAGATCACCTGGGTTGTTAATAAAGGCAGTCATTGTCATTTGGAGATAATTCCCATTTATTTTCACCTAATGAGCCATTACTACTCTCATGCAATTAATAAGCTACTTCCTGTTCATGTTGTTGGGATGCAGCTATCCACTGAGCATCTGTTGTTTTGATCATTAAATAACAGTGGGAAAGTCCTTACTGATGTTGCTAGATAGGTTTTTTCCTCTCTTCTCAAGAACCAGAAATTTAATATAAGCTTGCTTCCTGACTCTAAGTTCAATTATTAATGTAGTTATAACCATATAATTGTTTTCTTTCATAATTTTATGTGGCTTAAAGTATTTTAAACTATGTTTCCAAATCACCATTTAACCTTAGATGACAGTAAATTCAAAAGTTAACAGATCTTATGTATAAGATCCTTTTAAGATCTTAAGTTAAAAATTTACACATCTTACAGAAAAGGACATTCATTCCTCTCAGATTTCCTAGACACTTATCACTCACTATGCATTTGTGTAGTAAGAAACAGGGTTTTTTTGGAAGACTAAACGTTCAGTTCAGGTAACCTTAACTAGCATTAGTGAGTCTAGCCACTGGAAATAAACTATTTGGCTAAGTGCCTGAATACTGCCTATGGGCATATCCTCAAAGGAAGAAGCTTGCAGCAGTGTACACCAACTTCTTCACTTGAGAATATGACTGCAGGATCTGAACATCAGCTCTTCATCTGATGTCTGAAGACTGTTAGATGGCTAAATTTGCAACATAGAGCATACCAAACATTGGGATACCTGTGTAAGCTTCTAAGGAATGGAAAGAGGTATGCTGATGAAGCCCTACCTCTTCCTCAGCCTGAAGTCCTCTGAAGACCTAAGCTATGTGTTTCTGGGGAGCTAGAGGGGTTTTTTTTTAATTCACGCACTTACATGGTACATGACATGTACATTTAGAATCATAGAATCATAGAATAGTTTGGGTTGGAAGGGACCTTTAAAGGTCATCTAGTCCAACCCCCTTGCAATGAGCAGGAACATCTTCAACTAGATCAGGTTGCTCAGAGCCCCATCCAACCTGACCTTGAATGTTTCCAGGGATGGGGCATCTACCACCTCTCTGGGAAACCTGTTCCAGTGTTTCAGCACCCTCATCATAAAAAAATTCTTCCTTATATCTAGTCCAAATCTACCCTCTTTTAGTTTAAACCCATTACTTGTCCTATCACTACACTCCCTGATAAAAAGTCCCTCACCATCTTTCCTGTAGGCCCCTTTCAGGTACTGGAAAGCTGCTGTAAGGTCTCCCTGGAGCCTTCTCTTCTCCAGGCTGAACAACCCCAACTCTCTCAGCCTGTCTTCATAGGAGAGGTGCTCCAGCCCTCTCATCATCTTCATGGCCCTCCTCTGGACTCACTCCAACAGCTCCATGTCTTTCTTGTACTGGGGACCCCAGAGCTGGACACAGTACTCCAGGTGAGGTCTCACTAGAGTGGAGTAGAGGGGCAGAATCACCTCACTTGACCTGCTGGTCACACTTCTTTTTATGCAGCCCAGGACGTGGTTGGCTTTCTGGGCTGCAAGCACACATTGCCAGGTCATGTTGAGCTTTTCACCAACCAACACCCCCAAGTCCTTCTCCTCAGGGCTGCTTTCAATCCATTCATCCCCCAGCCTGTAGCTGTGCTTGGGATTGCCCTGAACCATGTGCAGGACCTTGCACTTGGCCTTGTTGAACCTCCTGAGGTTCAGGTGGGCCCACTTCTCAAGCTTGTCCAGGTCCGTCAGGATGGCATCCCCTCCCTCCAGTGTGTCGACCACACCACACAGCTTGGTCTCATCTGCAAATTTGCTGAGGGTGTACCTGATTCCGCTATGTCATTGATGAGGATATTAAAAAGTACTAGTCCCAGTATGGACCCCTGAGGCACACCACTCATCACTGATCTCCATCTGGACCTTGAGCCATTGACCACTACCCTCTGTATGCAACCATCCAAACAATTCCTCATCTACGAAACAGCCCACCCATCAAATCCATATCTCTCCAATTTAGATATACAAGCAAGTAGCTCTCACTTCTCTTTTTAAGTACAGCTGACACGAAGGGTGGTCCTGGTTTGCTCTCACTCTGTGTTTTATGTAGATATCACTGTTGCAGACATATGCAGAGCTTGCTCTAGATTTCTAGAGTACCTCTACATCTACAGAGCTTTGCTGTAGCGTACTGAAGTGATTACAACTGTAATAGTGCTTAAAAGAGACAAGAGGTTTTGTTGATTGTCCCATTGGACTGAGGTGACTAAATTTTGCTAAGTTTCACTTCAGTGATAGCATTGCACCCAGCTCACTCCATTTGATCTGGTTGAGCTCCCATTCCCGTTTGCAGAAAGAATTCAGCACTTCCAAGGTTTGATTCACCTGAGCTATTTCTGACATTAGTTTAGGATAGTGTGATTATTTTCTTTATTGATTACAAAGAAAGCCTGGGCTGACTAGTAAGAGGTAGGTGTTCGCATTGTGAATTTCTACATATTGTCAGAAGAATCATCCTCCAAATCATTTTGTGTAGTGAAGGAGCCTAAATATAAGTTCCCATTATTAGAAATCACATCCTATTTTTATCTGCTGTGCTTTCAGCTAGTTTCCTAAGGTATACACCTATACTTTGTCACTCCCAATATTCTGATGGCTCCTCCTTAATAATAAGTGATTGTACTTTCTAAAACTTTCAAGCCTGAAGTCACCTTGCCTTATTTTAGTCACGTAGTTAAAAATGCCCGAAAATTAAATGCCTGATTTGTTGGTAGTTCAGACTCCCTGTAGAGAGTCGCTAGAGAGAGAGAGGCACTGTCTGAGTGAATGATGTCATAAGAGGGAATTGTCATCAGTAAGTGTCGTCTTGTCCTCCTTGAAAATATTTTAATCCTTGAAAATATTTTAATCCTTACTTACATACTTCAGTACCTACTGTTAAGGAAGAGGCATTCAGGCCCAGCTATCAGGACATTTACTAGATCCACAGCACTTCCTGTTACCAAGGAATACATACACAAGTTTGTATTATAGTGTTTGTATTAGACTTACCTCCCAGTTTAAGTTGCTCTGCATACCACCACCTCAAAACAATGATCTCGGGGGAAATCAGGGTTTAACTAAGCCTAATCTATGCACGTTTTCCCCCGTATCAGACCAATATGCAGATATCATGGTGAGAAACAATATAGGATTCAGCAGCTGGTTTAAAGGAGGGCTTTAGGATGGTGTTTTAAGAACAACTGTGCCAATTTTAAGACAGAGTCTCATCATACAAATCATAAAGCAAGACAACTTTGACTCACTGTATTAAGATATTTGGGGACTCAAACAACTCTTCCCTAGCAGTGTTTTGTGACTGGGGGCTAAGTGCTTCTGAAAAGCAGGGCGCATGAACTCAGGCTCAGTTTCATGGTGATATATTTACACAGTTGCAGGCCTGTTGCCTGACCCAGCCATGTATGCAGATTCCTGGTCTCCTTTGCAAATGCTGATACAGATGCCCTATTTTGAAACATTCATCACACTTAGAGGTATTAAATACGGGAAGGTAATCAGGGCACCATGGAGTAAGGGATTATTATTTAAATAACTTCATTTTTCAATATATGTAAGATATTTAGTAACTGGAACTAACAGAATATTTTTAAACTGATGGAGAACATTGTCCATTCATGCTAAAGGAGCAGAGGAGGAGAATGGCAACAGTATGACTCACTGCAGCGCAGTTCCTTTTCTTTTTCATCATGATTCTTATTTTCATTCTGCTTCTGTAAAGGACCATCTTTTTTTTTTCTCCAAATGATCAGATACAATGGCAGATATATAAAAACTTCTAGAACAGCTGGAACTGTGTGATGAGATGTGATCCACGTGGAGTTGTGGGAGGGATGCCTACTACCTACGACTCATTTCAGCTTTTCCTTTATTTCGTGGGAAAGTCTGTTTTCACACAGGAATATTTTCAGAAGGCACAGAAAAAACAAGGGAAAATGAGCTAATTGGAGCTACATTTTTATGTAGCAACTTTGGTCTTCATTATAAGCTGGATTTAGGTTTCACAGCTGCCAGAAATCTGCATTCTCTCTGGTTTGTCACTGTTGTATTCTATTTTTAACCTCTGAATTACAAATTTTGAAGTTATTATAAGGAAATCTGTTGCTAAGTTATATATATGCCTACATGCACCTATGTGAATACATGCCTGCGTACACATTACATGCGTGATCTTATGGTGAAATCTTGGAAATCATAGATACTCTAAGCCATATTGTAATTTTGTACAGCAGGATGGAAGGAAGAGGATCTCCCAGTGTGAGCGGTGCAAATGACTGTTAAATCACTGCATGGTTCTGGCTTTAGCAGAAGCAATGTTTACTTGTGTTTCTATGATTACAGTCTTCAGGAGAACAGCAGGCAGTGGTACAGATTCACAAACTCTTCCTAGTTCTTGATTCAGCATTTTTCACTAGCACCTACTGTACAGATCCAGCACGACTTCATTTCCCTAGAGAATGAATTTATTCCAGGAGTTAGCACATGTGCACAAGAGAAAGCAGGACTGCAAGCAATGTATTTGACATGATAATACATTTAGGACCAGATACTGGTCCTATTTATGCACCTGGAATAATGTACCAGGGCTTAACCCGAAGCCTGTTGAGGTCAATGCAAAAATTTCAGTCCTAAACTACGTCCTGTGGATAACACAGTTTGGGTAATATAGTTAACAATGAAATATGGTATTACTATAATGTCTAAAAAAAGCAGATTGGAAGATACAATATGAAAGTACATATATTGAATAAATATTTTTTTTTATCCCTAGGTGGTTGATCTGTTAGTATCCATGTGTCGGTCTGCATTAGAGTCACCTAGGAAAGTCGTCATTTTTGAGCCATATCCTTCTGTAGTTGATCCTAATGATCCTCAGATGCTGGCCTTTAATCCCAGGGTAAGCAGTTATCTGTCATTATGTCATAGCTTGGGTTTAGTCATGCATGAGACTGCAAAGCAAAGCCTTCTTCTAGAGGTACAGCTCCAAAATATAGCACAAATGTGTGACTATTTTCAGAACTTGGTAGCTTTTTTAATTGTTTCTGAGAAAGTATTTGAATATAAACTGTAAGTTGCATTCAAAGTTAACGTTGAAGCCAATAAATTCTTTTAGGGTACAAATTCTACAAGCAAAATTTTATATTCTTAGTGTCTTTCTCTCAGTGTACACATTGGACACAAAGAGAAAAATGGCATTTGGGAGGTGTAGACCATGTAAACTGGGGAATTTCCAGTCCATCTTCTTATTCCTAAAGTGGTTATTGCTGTCATTTCATTTTCTCTTTGCAAACTATTATGTCCTTAAATGTAATTTAATCAAATGTTGATATAATAGTCAAGTTCTGTACAAGAATGAATTTTGAAGTAAAGAATTGTATTTGCACTGCTTCCTCCTCTGGATGCAAATACCACCTCTCAGGGACACCTTCTAGAAGCCATGAAGCATCTTGCTTGAGCCATCCCCCAGGGCATAAATGAGAATTTTGGATGTCCTGCACTGGGATGCATTTCACTTTTTCTGAGCAAAGGCCAGTTAGCAGTAGTTCTTCCCTAGGAAGGGGCAAGCATGTTCTGTAGCATGTGGGAAGGGCTTGCCAGGAGGTGCTTGGAAGAAGGCTGATGAGGAGACAGCTAGTCTGGTGGCTGGGTAAGGGGAGTTTGAAGCAGATGAGGGAATATGAGAGAGGGTCACACCAGAAGAGGAATGGAGACAGCCCCTGGGCTGGCAGGGCCCACACCTCCTCCTCCCAGCTTCCTGCTAGGATGGGCGAGGTGAAAGCTCATGGACAGAAGTTCGTAAGACCCAAAGATGAGAACAGTGAAGCTCCTGAAGGTGACATGACATGGGGAGCTGGTGAAGCATGGACTGTTAAGCTCCTCCATGCAGAAAAGGTGGAGCTGTCTGGTAGCGGTTCCCAAGCAGAAGGTAGGAGAGTATCAGGGTGAGGCAGCGGGACAACTGAAGGACCTCTAATGTTTTGTAGAGCTGTTAGCAAAGCAAACACACACCTATTTATTTAGCATTTTATTTAACTTTCGGTCACTTTGCTATTTCAGTTGCCAAGGGAAGCAGCTCCCGTGCTGGTACCATCCGCTCTAGCGCGGTGCGCAGCAGGGTATCCCGAACCGGGAGATCCTCCAAGGGAGACGAGAGAGCTGCTGGGAGCCCGCAGCTCTCACAACAGCAGCTGACAAGACCTGGGTGGGACCAGTAGTAAGGGTGGCCAAGTCCCCCCTCCCCGTGTACAAAAAAGCATTTAGGGAGCGCCAACAACCAGAAGTGCCTTGAACAGGGCAGGCAAACAGGGTGTGGTGCATCAGAAAGGGTGAGGCAGTTTGTGCAGGGAGGGTGCTGAAGCTCTGTCAGCTCTACCAGGGCACAGTAGTATCCACCTGACTGAAAGCCGTGGCTTCTCTAAGCTCTGCACCCACCATGACTGATGCAGGTCCCCAGACAGAGCTCCACTGAGAAGATGCTGCCACCCAGGTGTCAGGCTGCAGGGTGTGCCCTGCTCTTACACCATTACCGGCCAGCTGTAGTGAGCACACCTGTGGTAGGTGTGGCCAGGTAGAGGAACTCTTCTGTTCAGTGACAGAGTTCAAGGAGGAGGTGAGCAGGTTGAGGAGTATCAGGGAGTGTGAGAGAGACACAGACTACTGGAACTGCACCCTACCTTCCCTGGGACAGGCCCCACAGGCAGGCTGGACACGTGACATGGAGGATTCCCTATCCTCTCTCTCCCTGGCTGAACACAGCGATTTAAGGGTTAGTAGCAATGGAGACAAGTTTCTGCCTGGTGCAGCAGGCACATCCGCCCTGTGACTGCCCCACCTTCCCAGCTGCCATTGCATAACAGGTACGAGGCTCTGCAGGTGGAACCGAACAACAAGGAGGAAGATGGTTCATCTAACTTGGTTAAGTTGGCCTACGCCCTGCATCAAAATTTCTTCCATCAAGAAAAAAAGATGGGTCATTGTCATAGGAGACTCCCTTGTGAAGGGAACAGAAGCCCCAGTATGTCCACCAGACCCACTTCTTAGGGAAGTCTTCTGCCTCCCTGAGGCTAAAGTTACAGATGTGAAGAGAAAGCTTTCTGCCTTGGTAGAGCTCTCAGATTATTATCCATTGCTGATTTTGCAGATAGGCAGTGATAAGTTGCAACAAGAAGTCTGAGGGCAATCAAGAGAGGCTTTAGGGCCCTGGCACAACTGGTTAAGGGATCAGGAGCACAAGTAATATTCTCCTCTATCCCTCCAGTTGCATGGAATTATGAGGGGAGAAGCCGGAAGAGCCAGCAGGTCAATAACTGGCTCCGAGCCTGGTGTTACCAGCAGGATTTTGTGTTTTTTGACCACGGGTCCATCTACGTGACACCAGGCCTGCTGGCAACAGACGGGGTATACCTGTCTCAAAGTGGGAAAAGGATCTTTGCACAGGAGTTAGCAGGGCTTATTGAAAGAGCTTTAAACTAGAGTTGAAGAGGGAAAGGGATAAAAGCAGGCTTACTAGAGATAAGCCTGGGGGCGGCACACCAATGTTTATGGGATGCTGTTATAGTGAGGTCCTTCAGTCTGCCATCTCAGTGAAGGTAGGAGATGGAGAGCCATGCAACAGCAAAGACACGAGGGTAATTGATGGGTTAGAAACCATGGAAGGTCAGGTAGGAATTAGGACTTCTCCCCTCAAAAAGGTGACGCAATCAGTAGCCCAGCTGAAGTGTATCTACACCAATGCACGCAGCATGGGGAAAACTATGATATAGTTGCCATCACAGAAACATGGTGGGATGACTTACACAAGTGGAGTGCTGCAATGGGTGGCTACAAACTCTTCAGAAGGGATAGGCAAGGAAGGAGAGGCAGTGGGGTGGCCCTGTATGCTAAGGAGTGTTTTGATTGTTTAGAGCTTAATGATGGGGATGATAAGGTTGAGTGTCTATGGGTAAGAGTCAAGGGGAAGGCCAATAAGGCAGCTGTCACTGTGGGAGTCCATTATAGACCATCCAACCAGGATGAAGAGGCAGACCAGGTATTCTATAAGCAGCTGGAAGAAGTCTCACAGTCGCTAGTCCTGGTTCTTGTGAGGGATTTCAATTTGTCAGACGTCTGCTGGAAACACAATACAGCAGAGAGGAAATAGTCCAGGAGGTTCCTAGAGTGTGTGGGAGAGAACTTCCTCACACAGCTGGTGAGGGAGCCAGCAAGGCAAGGCATCCCGCTGGACCTGTTGTTTGTGAACAGAGAGGGACTTGTGGGTGATGCGGTAGTTGGAGGCTGTCTTGGGCACAGCAATCACGAAATGATAGAGTTTTCGAGTCTTGGAGAAGTAAGGAGGGAGGTCAGCAACTGCCACCTTGGACTTGTAGAGGGCAGACTTTGGCCTGTTTAGGGGCCTCGTTGACCGAGTCCCTTGGGAGGCAGTCCTGAAGGGCAAAGCAGTCCAGGAAGGCTGAGCATTCTTCAAGAAGGAAATCGTGAAGACACAGGAGCAGGCCGTCCCCATGTGCCAAAAGCCAAGTCAGCAGGGAAGAAGACTGGCCCGGCTGAACAGAGAGCTTTGGCTGGAACTCAGGAAAAAAAAGGAGGGTTTATGACCTTTGGAAGAAGGGGCAGGCAACTCAGGAGGACCACAACCATGTCATTAGGCTATGCAAAGAGAAAATGAGAAGGGCCAAAGCCCAGCTAGAACTTAAGCTGGCTACTGCAGTTAAAGACAATAAAAAATGTTCTTATAAATACATTAACAACAAAAGGAGGACTAAGGAGAATCTCCAGCCTTTGTTGGATGTGGGGGGAAACGTAGTGACAAAGGATAAGGAAAAGGCTGAGGTACTTAATGCCTTCTTTACCTCAATCTTTAGCAGTAAGACCAGTTGTTCTCTGGGTACTCAGCCCCCTGAGCTGGAAGACAGGGATGGGGAGCAGAATGAAGCCCCCATAATCCAGACAGAAATGGTTAGTGACCCGCTACACCACTGAGATACACACAAGTCGATGGGGCTGGATTGGATCCACCCCAGGGTACTGAGGGAGCTGGCAGAAGTGCTCACCAAGCCACTTTCCTTCACTGATCAGCAGTCCTGGCTAACTGGCAACATCCCAGAGGTTAGCAAATGTGACATCCACCTACAAGAAGGGCCAGAAGGAGGATCCAGGGAACTACAGGCGTGTCAGATGGACCTCAGTGCCAGGGAAGGTTATGGAGCAGATCATCTTGAGGGCCATCACATGGCGTGTACAGGATAACCAGAGGATCAGGCCCAGTCAGCACGGGTTTATGAAGGGCAGGTACTGCTTGACTAACCTGATCTCCTTCTATGACAAGTTGACCTGCTTAGTGGGTGAGGGAAAGGCTGTGGATGTTGTCTACCTAGACTTTAGGAAAGCCTTTGACAACATTTCGCACAGCATTCATCTGGAGAAACTGGCTGCTCATGGCTTGGACAGGCGTACGCTTTGCTGGGTAAAAAACCGGCCAGGCCCAAAGAATTGTGGTGAATGCAGTTAAATCCAGTTGGCAGCTAGTTACAAGTGGTGTTCCTCAGGGCTCAGTATTGGGGCCAGTTCCCTTTAATACCTCTATCAATGATCTGGACGAGCGAATTGAGTGTACCCTCAGTAAGTTTGCAGACGTCACCAAATTGTGCAGGAGTGTTGCCCATGCAACGCTGCAGGCTTGGGGAAGAGTGGCTGGAAAGCTGCCTGGTGGAAAAGGACCTGGGGTTGTTAGTCAATAGTCGGCTGAAGATGAGCCAGCAGTGTGCCCAGATGGCCAAGAAGGCCAACAGCATCCTGGTTTGTGTCAGAACTAGTGTGGCCAGCAGGACCAGGGAGGTGATGGTCCCCCTGTACTCAGTGCTAGTGCGGCTGCATCTCAAGTCCTGTGTTCAGTTTTGGGCCCCTCACTACAAGAAAGACATTGAGGTGCTGGAGCATTTCCAGAGAAGGGCAACGAAGCTGGTGAAGGGTCTAGAGCACAAGTCGTATGAGGAGCAGCTGAGGGAACTGGGGTTGTTTAGCCTGGAGAAAGGGAGGCTGAGGGGAGACCTTATCACTCTCTACAGCTACCTGAAAGGAGGTCGTAGCCAGGTGGGCATTGGTCTCTTCTCCCAAGTAACGAGTGACAGGACAAGAGGAAATGGCTTCAGGTTGCGCCAGCAGAGGTTTAGATTGGATATCAGGAAAAAATTCTTCACCGAAAGGGTTGTCAAAGCATTGGAACAGGCTGCCCAGGGAAGTGGTGGAGTCACCATCCCTGGAGGTATTTAAAAGATGTGTAGATGTGGCACTTAAGGACATGGTTTAGTGGTTGCACTTGGCAGTGCTAGATTGATGGTAGGATTTGATGATCTTAAAGGTTTTTTCCAAACAAAACGATTCTATGATTCTATGATTCTGTTTAACTTAATAGCATGATGTCCAAATAACTGTCAGAACCTGTGTTTTGTTACAAATATTTGTTTAAAAAATTGAGCTAATTTTTTTTAGTGTGTCGACGATTCCAGTGAAATTCAAAGAAAAACCACCATGATAAAATTTTTTCAGGGAATTTTCCTGGGCTATGAATGAGACAGTCTATGTGTGAAGTGGAAGGAAGCTATTGGTTAGAAATCTTTGAAAGGATTGGTTTGCTGAACATGCATCCTAGCTTTGGTTTTACACACACTCAATGAAGTCAGGTTTTTGTAGACCCAAAGACTAATATTCTTTTAATTTATTTGCTTATTTTATGCTACATCAGAAGAAGAATTATGACCGAGTCATGAAAGCATTGGACAGTATCACTTCTATTAGAGAGATGACACAGGTGAGTTTAAAAATCTTCACCTAATTTAATCGCTATTTCTACAACTAGGAAGCTGTTTATATTGCTTGGCTATGATGGGTGGGGAAGTCAATTATATCATCTCTTTCCTGTAGAGCTGTAATAATATTAAAATGTGTGTTAAAAATAACAAATCTAGGGTTTCCATATTGGCAGTCAAATAAAAGTGATGAAGTAGAATTCAGATCTTTTGAAGTTTAAATAAGAGATAATGACAGCAGAATGGGACATTGTAACGAGATAACCACCAGCTGCTGTATTTCTGGAAATATCAAAGCCAAACTGGGTCTCTTATTTCCAAAGCAAAAGAAATTGATTTTGTGACAGTGTTCTGAATGATAGCTTTATTTCTATTATAGCAAAACACTTGATCAGCTAAGTATGGTTGGGGACTTGCAAGGTTGAATCTCTTGGGATTAATACCGTATGATTTCTCAGTATTCACAGTGGGACAGAATCTGATAGCCATATGTTATTTTTGTTTATTATGTTTATTGTGTTAGTTTATTTTATATTATTATGTGATTTTTTTAATTATGTTTATTGTTATGCTTCCTTTCCCAAACAGCCCAGCTTGATTGCAACTGGTTATTGAAATCTCTCCAATGTACCTTGCTTTTCCAAATGCTATATAAATGTAACCTCACAACAGTTTATAAATCTTACGCTGTACCTGTTCGTAAAGTACTTTGGGATTCTGGAATGAAAAATGAGGTGTATAGAGAGGAGAAAATAAATTGAAAATTATAATTCACAGTTTTGTTACGTAATGTAACATCTTGTAAAAATTTAAAAAATATATACCTAGTATAATTTCTTTTAAAAAGAAAAATAACCACCATTTTGTGGGTTTTTTAATGTTAAAATAATTGTTGAACTGAGGAGTTTTAAAGGGATGCATGGCACTGTGACTGAAATCAAGAAAGATTTTCTAAAGGATTATAAGATGATACAGTATTTTACCAGTTTATAACATCAAATGGTTAAAAAAATGGAGTGGATTATCTTGGGTTATTTTGAGAGATTTAATTTTGTGAAGTTCCAGTCCAACTTCGTAATGCAAGCACCAAACATAAAATGATGTCTTCTGCTGTTCTCCCTCAGATCACCAATGTTTGCTATAATATACTCATTTTGATGCTAATTATATGCTTATTATTTTACTCCAGGGAAAATAATTGCTATATTAATTCTTGTTGTTGTCAAAACACATTTATAACTGTACAATGCTAAATGTCAGTAAAACTGTGATTTAAGCCTAATAATGAGTCCCATGTATTCGTTTTAATAGATGAAATCATGGGCAATGTAACATATAAAATTTAACCTTACAATTTCAACTAGAAATAAAGAATGTAATTATTCTTTTCTAGGCACCTTACTTGGAAATAAAGAAGCAGATGGATAAACAAGACCCACTTGCACATCCTCTTCTACAATGGTATAAAATTGACTCATATGAGATAATTATTAAAATACCAAGATTAATGAATAATCACTTCACCAGTGTAATTTGGTAAAGCTTACCCTAAGAATTAACGTCAGGGTTGACATTTGCAACTGCAGGTGTTTCTGGACCTCATCTGGGCCCTCTGAAAACACTGGAAAGACTCCAGCTTATTTGTACAGCCTCTGATCTCATTTTCCAGACAAGATTTGGTCTACTTCCATCTGATATGTTCAAAGGCCTACAGCTGGGTGCTTTGTGGTGGCCATTCATAACACTTTTTAAGAAGAAAGGTTCTGTTTGGTTACTGTGTCTAATACATCTAACTATTTCTTATTTTAGGGTTATATCTAGTAATAGATCACATATTGTGAAGCTACCAGTGAATAGGGTAAGTGTCTGTGGATTCCTTATTATTTTCTCATTTCTCATTGTTTGTATTACCATTTTAGGTGGGAGTCTCCTAGCCAAATGTAGGTGTCTACATTCAAACTAATCACATGGACTCCGTTAATAGACAAGGTAGAAAAATAGGCAGTTTCAGGTCATGACTCATAGAATCAGGTTGTGAATATCTAAAATAGCTCAAAGGAATAATGCTCAGAAAAAGCCTATTTGAGGTGAGTAGCTCAAATACAAATGTCTACCTTGTAGTCATCTGAGATTGGGTGAGAATAACGTCACTATTTTTTTTGTTACTGTATAGAGTATTAGATACAGAATTGTACAGAAAGCAGTGCACACAAACACAATGTACCAGGAGTTCCACATATGACTACACCTTAAAAGGAGTATAGCACTTGAATTTTAGAGGGATGGTGCTGAGATTAATTTCTGAGTATGTGTGCCTCTGATCTCTGATTAAGGGCATCGGCAACCGTTCAAATCTGAACCTTAATTCAAAGCCAGCTCTGATCAGAATACCATGATGAAATTGTTCAATTTAATTACTTTACTAGAGCCATATTAGGCTGAAATCTGTTTCAGAAACTTCCATGTGTTTCATAAACTGGAAGACATTTTTTGTCTTTGATTTCAGGTAAAAACTATGATAATGAGAGCAATTTTAACTTAGTTCATGTAGTTATTCAGATGCAGTCATATATTGTTCAAAACAGCATGGTATCTTAAGAACTACCATTATGAAAATACAATGCTTTTGTGTTAACCAGCTTCTTTTCACTTGCGCACTGTTATATTTTACAGCAACTAAAGTTTATGCACACTCCCCACCAGTTCCTACTTCTCAGCAGTCCACCAGCCAAAGAATCCAATTTCCGAGCTGCTAAAAATCTCTACGGAAGTACCTTTGCATTTCAGTAAGTACTTATATTCATATTAATCAAAGGTTATCAAAATGCTGTGCTGTTTTTTTGTTCTTGCCATTTGAGGTTTACAGCTGTGAATTTATTGCTTTAAAGGATTACTGATTTCATTTTCCAGTTTACACTGTAGATTTTAACTCTTTCATTTTTTCAGTGGTTCACACATTGAAAATTGGCATTCCATCCTGAGGAACGGCTTGGTTGTTGCTTCCAATACGAGGCTGCAGGTAAATAGTAGACTAAATAGACTTTAGCTAACCTGGTGCATGCTTGATTACATACTAGCTTAGGCAAGTTTTCAGGGGATGTGGTTCTGGTAGTCATATAGGTGGAAAAAAGGGATGATTTCAAATTCCTTCTTGTTTCCTCGAAAAGGTAATTTTCTGATGCAATTAAAATGAAATAATGGGTCTGCTAAAATGGCTATAAAATCCCATTATTGGAATCAGTGTTTCAATTTTACATTGCAGAGCAGCACCTCCAGGAGGCTTAGCTCGGTACTGCTTAAAAGCAGTTTTGGGATTAAAATGTCAAGCTACATAAACTATCTCCACATTACAGGATCCCAGAGCATTCTAGATTTGCAGGAACTGGGTTTACAGCATCTTCTCTTCTCCTCTGGTTCCCTTGGGAATGGAAATATGAGTGTACTGGCCAGGGGGGAGCTATTCCAAATTTCAGTTTGTTTTCTCAGACTGAATCATCAGGAGACCACTACTGCAGAGCAAAGCAGGCAGTACCAGAGGGACTGGGGAGCTGTAACTCAGAGTATTTTAGCATCATGGTTTTGACAGCTCTTCCCCAGAACTGAGTCCATGATACCTCGGAGGAGGATCCCAGGGTACTGACTAAAGATCAGGGTACAGAAGACACTGAAAAAAAGGAAATGGAATTTTCTGCTGTTCCTCTTAGTAGTTTCAGTGGTTATATTAGTATCTTTGGAAGATACTCCCCCAAGAAAGCTGGATTTACACACCAAAATTCACCAAATTAAACCCCTTTGTTTATGCTTATTTTTTGGTTGAGGGTTGAGATACTGGCAATAGGAGCAAGCAGTAAAGCCCTATTTTATACAAGTCATCACTCTGAGATCTCTCACATACCTAAGGCATATCCTGAGCCCAGTTCATCCTATTTACCCCAGTACCAACCAGTAAGGAAAAATATCTACTCACCAAGGATCCAGTACAGCATTGTAGGATCTGGAGGAGTGAAAGCATGTTTGCACATTCCTATGAGAGCTCTGACACATTGCAGAGACAATGTAAATATCATTGGGTCAGAGGAAAGAAATAAGAGCGAGAATGATTCTGAAGCCCAGTGGTCATAACCTCTACCTAGATAGGAGATACTCTGGGTTCTTATTTGTGCTCCAACAACTACTGGGTGTATTTTCTTTAAAGACACATTAAAGCAGTCAGTCCCTGGTGGAGAAGTGGAAACCATACTTCCCCCTTTCCAGACAAGAAAATAACTGCAGGGCTAATAAAAAGTGCTTGCTTTTGTTGCTTAGCCCAAGCTTCATGACATGGAACAGTAATGTTGGTGAAGAAGAGTCTTCCCTTTCCTCTATTCTTGTCAGACAGCTGGTAGCTTTGTGGCTATAGCGCAATCCTGCAGTGATGGGATATGCACGTCTGAACTGGCTTAGGCAAAAGCTTGATTGAACCCATTCCTCCAGTAGTCAGGCTGAACTGCTGACTAAATTTTTCTATAGCGTATGACCAGTGTCATCACCACCTCTTAATTTCTTACCTTAAAGAAAACAAAAGCAGCTGTTGCTGCTGTTGATTCGCAGAGGCTGGCTTAGGCAGTGCTTCCTGCCAAGGTTTTCATGTGAGACACATGCTGAGCTTGCTCAGCCTTGTTAAGACTGAGGTGTATTTGACCATGTACAGAAGCACCCTCTGTAGGCATCCTCCATGGTAATGTTAGATTTAAAAACAGAAAATGCCATTTTTATATATAAATCTGATGTAAAATTATGTTTGGGCATTTGGACATGGTTTCCAGAATATGCAGTATTTTAGTTCTGTATCTGCAGCATGATTTTTTTAAAGACTTCTTTAAACATCATTTATTAACAGACCATAAATTAGTGCAGTGGGGCAGATGCTTGTCTACATTAAGACCTGTGCCTATCATTATTATTTTGTTCAGATAACCAAATTAATGTTAAACAATCACTCCGTTCTTTTTCAGCTCCATGGTGCAATGTTTGGAAGTGGAATCTACCTTAGTCCATTGTCAAGCATATCATTTGGTTACTCAGGTGATATTTATAAATCACTCTAAAGTTGGAGAAATAGAGGGGGATATCAGTCTACTGCTTTTCTTGCCAGCTTCACTGTTTACTGTAGTAAATTTTATCCTTGTCAACCAAGAGTTAATTTATTCAAAAAAGAAAAAATCTAAATTCCTCATTTTCCAAAGTGCTGAGATCTTGAAACTGTGCTTGAAGTAATAGTAGCTAATACTGGATGCTGTGTTTAATGGAGCAGGTCTTGATGTGGTGGAAATCTAACTTTATGTTTCTGATTTTCTGTCAGTATCTGCCTAAGTCCATCAAACATTATCTATGGATGTATGGGCTTTTACGACCTGATCTGACAAAAATACTCATCAAAAGACATGTTCAACTGTGTATATTTAAGAGTATTCACAAGTATCACCATGTCAGGATTACATAGAAAGTACAGGACAGTGTGTTTATTTTATCATGAGAAGGGGAGGCAACATAATTTGTCCCACTAGTAAATCCAAAAGTGAATCATGCAGAGTTTTCCATATAAGAATTAAATCATAAATAGAAGCATAATAGAAACAAGATACACCAATGTATATATTAAGAAACTTTAAAAGAGATTTTTAAAATATAGTGACTTTTTCCTTTAGGTATGTTGTATTTACCATTTTCTCATGTATGAAAGTGCTAGTATAGTTGAACGTGTGTTTGTGTGCATCAAGATAATTCTGAGACTTTTAGTTATGCTTTCTGATTTTCAGTATTCTTAGGTAATGTCACAATTCATTTTAAGACCTCAGCATTTTTTACTACTTACTGAATTTCAGTATCAGTAATCTCCTACACTACCTGTTCCTTCAAAGTATTAAACTTCCCCGTAATTCAGTCCGTGTTTGCAGGTTGCCAAGAAATATGGGATACTGGAAAGGCAAGGAAGCCTGTTTCATTACAGGAGTTTCATATAAACCAGCATGAAGAATATAAAAGAGATCTAAGGGACAAATGTAGGTGTTTAAATTTCTGAGATGGAAATTGGGTCCAATGTGGCTGGCAAATAACTTAATACCTAAGGTGTAGATAAATTAATTAAACCAATGTAGACTTTAAAGCTTTAAATAAATGAACTACTCCTAAAAATTAGTTAGACTTTTAGTTAGTCTAAATAAAGTGTTAAAGATTAATATCTAAAGTTCTTTCTCTCGTGATTTTACTATCCCACCCACAATAAATCAGACTGTGTTACTTCAGCCTGAGAAGGGTCAGTTAAACTCAAGACACGCTGACATGCAAGTCTGTTAAGCAACCATCTAAGGGCATTCCTGAGCTGAATTCACTGGCATTTAAATTTAACCTCATGTGTATCTGCTTTTGCACCTACTTAATGTTAACTAGACTTTCCTAAGGTCTTTGCAATACATGCAGATGTACTGGTAATTTGCAGGATTAAACTGAGATATTCTATGACAAAGTTAACTAGCTTTTTGGTTGGCATGCAAAGGACTGTGATTCCCACTGTGCTACCTGTTTCATACTCCATACTTAACTTTGGTTATTGTGGTATTTATATGCCAGGGTATCTGACATGATTTCAATATTCCTAGGGATGAACAAGAAGCAGCAGAAGGTGTCAGCTAAAGATGAACCAGCTTCAGGCAGTAAGGGCAGTAATACATCACAGGTACAGTACATCAACCATCTCTGGAAGATTTATGGTTTTATGCTCGGGAACTTGATAGCAGAAAAGGAGGTAATACTGCCTTTGTGAAAGCTAACATTTTTATTTTATTGAACAAAATCAACAACTTAGAGACTGCAAACATCAAATACAGCCCAATTGCTTTTAGTAACAATTGACAGAGTATACTGCAGGTCTTCTGCCTTCCTTTTCCAAGCAGAAGAATTTAGGAAAAGAATGAAAATGAAATACAGATTGCATTATGACCCTTAGCAAGCCCTTGCTTTCTGAGTTCTAGACTTGCAGAAGAATGATGCAAAAAGAATTGAGAGTGGTTATTGCTCAAAAAGAGTACCATTTCATTTATAGCAAGCCAGTTTTTCTTTTTCATGGTTTTTACATATTAAGTCATTAGAATTCTACTTTATCTAAAGCAACTTCATAGCATTTATGCGTAGGGCTAAATTTTGAGAAATAAATCTTACATCTATTTCCATAGTTAACACATAGAAACTACAGAATAATCTGGCTTTGGAGAGAGATTGGTATGTAACAGCAGAAGCCCTCAGAAATGGGAAGGCCAGTAAAATATTAGGGTAGTGGCCAAAGAATCGGTGATCAAATTCACCCTTTTTTTTCTGTGATCAATTTGTTTATCAGTAACACTCTAATATTTCTAATAATATTAGTCATTCTCTAATAATTACGAACTTTTCTTTCTAGATAAAGGAGTTCAAATCCCTACTACAGTAATCCAAACAAATAATAATGTTTTTAGATATTCTATTACATTTAGAAATACAACAGAAATGTTTTAGAAAGACTGCCTCTATTTTTGTTCATTAATAAAACACTGAAAATAGCAGCTCTCACTTTTGTTACTTTTTCACTCAGTTTGTCTTACTGCACTAATTAAGTTTTCTCATGTTTTTACACCTCAGTCACAGAAGAAAGGACAACAGTCACAATTTTTGCAAAGCCGTAACTTAAAATGCATAGCCTTATGTGAAGGTAAGCTGAAAGCCCTTGAAAAACTGTTTTGGTCACGGACACTGTGTTACTGGATGCAAATCAGCGAGACCTTTAGTTCCAGTATTGGTTGGTTTTAAGTAGGAGACTACTGGTAGGCATATGAGTACTTGATGAATAGCTGACCTTTACATTTCACTTCAGAACGTTTCCTTCTTCAAACAAAACTTGTAACACATGCTGAATTTTCCTGAAACAATCATCTGCACATAGCGACTGATCATCTGGTCTGTCTTTCAAATGTGATCATATTCCTACGTCATCAACATAACCCAAGTCATGGCCTTTATTTGAAATACTGACTTCCTGCAAGCTCTTGACAAAGGCATTAAACACCTAAAAGTCAGCAAAAACAGCTTTTCTATTAAATTGCCAAATAATTTTTCACTGTTAAGGCAAATATGCTGTTCATCTGGTAACCAGTTTGTTCTCTGACAGCTTCAGAAATTTTGTGAAGTTAAAATAAAGTTCACAGGAGCACAGTCATTTCTTGAAAGACTTGGCTAGTCATTTAGTAATTAATGAAACCTCCATAGGTTTAGAAGACAATTATGAAATTTGAATAAGAATTGTACCAGTAATTGGTAATTAGTCTTATTGGCCAAACAAAAAGAAATTATATTAAACTCAGTTTGTCTGTCATTTGGAGCATTTGCTTATTTTTAAAAGTAAAAATTATGACAGATGGTAGAAAAGAAGTAATTTCAAAATGGAAACTTTAAGCTATATATGCTCCTTTTTAATATATATATTTTTGAGAATGTTCAAATGAAATATTTAGCATGATTAAGGAGATGTCAATCAACATGAAAATGCAATGTGATCTGGACAGAAAAATACATAATTTTAGTTCTAAAACTTTCAGAAGAAGATATGAAATGAATCTAGGGTTTCCTAACTTGGCCTTTAATGCATGAAGTTTCTCAATAAAAATTACATCTTTCACAAGGACTTTGTCATCCATATCATTCTATCCTCACACTTATTAATGGATTATCAATTTTATAAGGGTGAATTTTGAAATTTGGTAAAACATATTTTACATCGCTCATCTTCATTTTTTTGTGAAAAGTGTTTAGGGGAGATAGTTAATATACATTTTAAATAAAATTAATTACAAGAGATAAATGTTTGTTAAAAATTACAATTCATGGAAGAAATGGTATAAAAATTGAATATGGATTTATTCATGGTAGTGTTAAAATAGAATGGAGTAGAGTAGAGTAGAGTAGAGTAGGGTAGAGTAGGGTAGAGTAGAATAGAATAGAATAGAATAGAATAGAATAGAATAGAATAGAATAGAATAGAATAGAATAGAATAGAATAGAATAGAATAGAATAGAATAAAACAGGCCTTTTCAGTTGGAAGGGGCCTACACAATCACCTAGTCCAACTGCCAGACCACTTCAGGGCTGACCAAAGGTTAAAGCATGTTATTAAGGGCATTGTCCAAATGCCTCTTAAACACTAACAGGCTCAGGGTGTTGACCACCTCCCTGCAAAGCCTGTTCCACCAGTGTTTGACCACCCTCTCAGTGAAAAAATGCTTCCTGATCTCCCATCTGAGCCTCCCCTGGCTCAGCTTTGAACCACTCCCACGCGCCCTATCACTGGATCCCAGGGAGAAGAGCCCAGCACCTCCCGCTCCACTTCCCCTCCTCAGGGAGCTGCGGAGAGCCATGCGGTCGCCCCTCAGCCTCCTTGTCTCCAAACTAGACAAACCCAGAGTCCTCAGCCACTCCTCACAGGATGTGCCTTCCAGCCCTCTCACCAGCTTTGTTGCCCTCCTCTGGACACGTTCAAGGACCTTCACGTCCTTCTTAAATGGTGGGGCCCAGCACTGCACACAGTACTCAAGGTGGGGCCACACCAATGCTGAATACAGCAGGATAATCACCTCTTTTGGCCGGCTGGTTAATCCATGTTTGATGCCCCCCAGGATGGGGTTTGCCCTCTTGGCTGCCAGGGCACACTGCTGGCTCCTACTGAGCTGCTGTCAACCAGCAGCCCCAGATCCCTTTTTGCAGGGCTGCTTTCCAGCCACTCCTCTCCCAATTTATGCTTGTGCCTGGCATTACTCCATCCTAGGTGCAGAATCCAGCATTTCAACTTACTGAATTTCATCCCATTAATCATTGCCCAATGCTCCAATCTATCTAGATCCCTCTGCAAGGCCTCTTGTCCCTCAAGACAGTCAACAGCATGTCCCAAACTTGCTAATGGTGCATTCAACTCCTGCATCCAGATCACTGATAAATATATTGAACAGAACTGGCACTAGAATTGAGCCCTGACCACTGGTCACCGGTTTCCAGCCAGATGTAGCCCCATTCACTACAAACCTTTGAGCTCTGCCCTTCAGCCAGTTCTTTGCCCCACACACTGTGAACCCGCTCGTCCCGCAGTTGGACAACTTGTCCAGAAGGACAATGCTGTTTAAATGCATTTTTAGATATCTTTTCAAATACAAATTGATGGTATAGCTTCTACCTAGCAATAAAAAGGTTTCTTTTCTGTATTGTTCTCATTCTGCTGGTAAACAACCTATCATCAAGTATATTGGTGTTTTCTAAACATTGAGCAAGTTTTGGCAAGCTTCATAATCCCCTTGAGTCATAATCATAACCTCCTTGAGGCATAATTGCTTAATTTTTAAAAATATTTGGTAGTATTGCAAATCCCAAATTTGTCATATCTCAGTGTCAGGCTTTGTCTTTAACATCTTATTTTTGGCTCAGCCACCATCAAACACAAATATCTGTTCCAAAGGCTAATTAGTTGACTCAGATCCTCCTTAACAGCACTATGGCCATTTAAAATCATTTTTAAATAAATATACTTTTTCATTTTTCACTTCAATTAACAACTGGCTCCCATCAAGCATCTGTGTTTTCTGGAAAATATAACATATTTTGGAAACAAGAATCAAGCTCATCTCCCTGTTTCTACTAGCAGCTGACTCGGAGTCTGCGCCACACCACCGACATGCAATGGAAAACTAAATATTCCCAGAAGGCTGTTTAAAATGTATAAAAAACCAAACCTTTTAAAGCAATATTTTCCAGATATGCTTTCATCACTATGAAATTTATTCTTTCCCCGATAGTGATAACCTCATCCGATCTGCACAAACACGGAGAAATATGGGTAGTTCCCAATACGGATCATGTGTGTACAAGATTTTTCTTTGTGTGAGTACATAGCTTCTTTTAAACGTTCAACTTCTGTTCGTCCTAGATCTTTTTCCCCATGTCCCCTCCAATAGTTGTATTTGAACTAGATAAAGACATTTCTTTCTAATTCTTTTCAGTATCACTTCATTTTTTATCTTGCTCTGTACTTACATTTGTTAGGAAATGAATGCATAAGCTTGTGACAAAGGTTTAGTAGATTGTTTTAGAATAAATGAATGGACAGTTACTGATTTTTCCCACTCTAGAGCATTACCTCATGTTACAGTAAGTTTATCCATGTATAATAAAATATAATTTCTATTTGGCTGTATGTATTAAAGCTGAGGGATTCATTAAAGGCTTCGTGATGTGAGCATTTCCCCTCTCACCTATGACTCGTCCCCTTTGGGACCTAGTGGCTTATTCAGCCTCAGGGTTTCAGTGACAATGGCAGCTTTACCACCCTTCACTCTCTAGAGGATCTGCATATAATGGTGAAATGCAGCAGAGGAGTTTAACAGAAACGTGTTAACATATGGAATAAAGACTCAATTATTGAATGAAACAGGTTTGGATATTTTTAGGTAGATTAATAAAACACTAATTTGATTTTATTTTCTGTACTTTTTTTTTTAGTTATGAAGATGGTCAAGTGGGTGATACAAGTATAAATACACAGGAACCAAGCATTCATAAAGAGATTCTTCGAGTCATTGGCAATCAAACTGCTACTGGTTAAAAGGACCACTCTTATTTAATTGATGTGATTTGGAAGCCTTCCTCAGTCTCAAAGCTGGATTTTGAACTGAAGAAGATGCAAAAAAATAATTTATTATTATTATTCTAAGCAAATTAACCCTTTGAATACTTACGGTTTTCTTACTTAGTATTTCTTATCTCATCAAATACCTGAGATGGTATGAATTAGCAACTGTAGGGGTGAAAAGTCTATTAATCTACTACAACTAATAGTAATTAAACAGGCATTTGGGTTGCTCACAATAAACAGACTTTAAAAAGGAGTTTTGTGCTGATATTTTTATATTAAACTTCAATTGGAGGTTTTAGTACTGTATACTGGTATTTTAAATTTAGAATGACTGAATTATAAGCAAGAGAGAAGATTTTATAGCGGAGCACCTGTATTATGCAGGATACTTTGCAATAAGTAAAATATTCTCGTATTTAAACACAATAAAAGGTTGTCTGGAACATGTCAAATTAAAGAGATTGGTTACCTGCAGCTATCTTTGATTCATTTTATTTTACACAGATGCAGCTAGGATTTAGAGTGAAAGGTTAAAACAATAATACATTTTTTATTTAATGAGTGAAACAAAGCAAAAAGTATTGAATGTGATGATGTATGTTTAGTTTTCTTTATCTTCTCTGGAAACACTGTCCTATCCATTAAGCAGCTCAGTCGTATTTTTTAATTATACAAGCCTAGCAAACATCTGGAAATCCTGAAGCTGTTAACTTCCTTTTTACAAGTTTGGTTTTTATATACAAGATTTTACAGTTTCTTTAGATCAACAAGATTCTTTAATGTTTTCATCTTAACGTCAATGAAACTGCTCTGTGGGTAAATTTAGCTACATATTTAAAAGTATGTGCTGAATTAAGGCTTTTACATGATTGAGTTGATTGTTGGTACATCAGAAAATACAAACAAATGCAAAATTCTACTCATTTTCTCTTGGTGAAATATTTTTATTAATTTATTCCTATTTTTTCCTAAGGGAAAACAAACTAATTCAAATCTCTCTGTCCTTCAATTTAACAACTATTTTTTCCAAGTGAGCATGATGGTAACATAGGAAGGGAGAAGCTCAGTCTGCAAGGCATAAAGCATATCCTGTGCCCTGATGAGTGGCCCTTGGCGGCCCTCACAGTAGCTATCCTGAAGTATCAATCATACTCTTGAATATGGAGAGCAGTTCAACTCACCCATCTGTGCAACTATTAAGAACCACCTCAGAAAGCAAAAATAGACTGAATTCTCTATTATGTTATTTTCACAATAAAGATACTGAAGGGCCAAATAACAGCACAACAGAGCACAGGTGTGTTTATTTCTTTTAAGCAGAACTGCATTAGATATGCTGTAATGGGTGATTCATTCTAGTTCAAGTTACACTCCCGTATTACTTCCTGCAGTTGAAGTGCCCTACAATTAAAATACTGTTATTGGGCCTAGGAGCACATAATTTGGAGGTGTATTTTAGTATTCCAGATTTATTTGCTGGGGACTCCAGTTTTTCTGGGTTCACATCCAGACTTGTAAAGCCAATCCTGTTTGTAAATCCCCATTTTGATATTGAATTTCTGTTGACTTTCACCCCCCATCTGGTGGACCCCTAACTTGAGAATCACTACTCTAATTGTTATCTTTTGTGTTGGGACACAGGTTAACTTCTAGAAACAAAGAGGATTCCTGAAATTTGTTTATCTACGTAAAGTCTGCCTTAGACTGTGTAACTGCACAAAATCAACATAATTCAGAAGTGGAGCAGAAACCATGGCATGACCATCTCTCTATAATTTGTCCTGCCACATGTATCTGAATCACTATGTTTTGCATAACAAAAAGAAACTAGGAAGTGAGTCCACAAAGATATCCTATGTTGACTTGCTAGGCTGATAGTCCACCACTCTGGGAGGACTCCTCAAAAAACTAGGAGAAAAGAAGGATGATCATCAGTGAACTGGAGAAGCCAAGTAAGCAGTCATCTTCCCTGTCCTCTCAAGCTGTAGCAGGGTCACAAGTGAATCCCCTGAAAGAAGAAACCTAGAATGTAGCTATGGCAGCAAGTCAGCCTTGGTTTTCATGGTGGGGTCATGATACTGGCCATGCATGGTGCCATCGTAAGTACAGCCACTGGAAAGGGAAGGAAAAATACATCTCTGCCAAATTTTAAGACTGGTCAGAGGTTTGTTTTAAATGGATGAGCAGGAGGAAGGGACAGCATGGAGGAAAGCAGGGCTCTGACGTATATGGAGGCCTTGCTGTTGTAAGGTGCCTGCTTGAGGGAGTACTGAGGCAACTGGCTTACACACGAGGAGGGAGGGTGGCCAAGAGCAAAAGGCAGAATGTGACAAGCACCAGCAGTGGGAGAGGGCGAAACCTTTCAGGGAGAAAGGTAGTTCTGAATGGACGAAGGGTTTGCTGTTAGGAAAGAAAAAAAAAAAGTCACCAAACTACTAACAGGCAGCATTAAGCAGCTGAGGTCCCACACGGTGCATGGCAAGACAAGGTACTGGGAGAAGAAAGCTGGAGTGTGGGGAAACAGCTCACAGAAGTATGGGACAACAACATGCCCTGGGCAGCTGGGCCACCTGGGAAGGTGTCACGCTGTAAGGGACAGTGCAAGGACACAAGCCCAGTGTCACACACAAACATCAATTGAATTAAACCAAAATTCACATGCTACACAGTAACTCGATCGCTTTTTTCTTTAGCCAATATATTAACGAGAAACTCTTCTAAGGTGTTATATTATCTGCAGGTGAACATGAGTATTCAGTATTAGTTATCTTTTTTAAAAGGTGAGGGGAAAGAGGGAGGTTCTTTGGGGATATGTTACTCAAAAATAAATAGCCTTTCTATAGCAAACTTCAAAGCTGAAACAAAGACTTTATCACCAACAACTGGAATAAAAAAGTCCGAGGATGATATTTTCTTTAAAGGATTTTTCCTTTGTGGTTTTATTCAAGGGTGGAAGTTGCATATTGCCAAATTCTTCCAAATACATACATTCACATGGATTCCAGGGGATGAAAAATAAAAAGCCAGGGTCATCTGAGCAAGGGCCCTATGTTATCCCCAAAGCCCTTGCATTTCCTTTCCTCTGTTATCATGCACATGTATTGGTGATAGAGCAATTTTTATAACTCCCGCTGTAAAGATGTAGGCTTTTCACAGATAGCTTTTAATCAAAGAAAATAGCCCCAGGCTTTACTGTCTGTCTTAGCAGAAATCTCCATGAAGCCATAGCTAGCTAGCTGTGACCATGTCCAGCACAGAGCAACCAAGGGGATTCTTGGGAAAGAACTTTCTAATTTCTTCCTACATTTGACAACAAATTACAAGCCCTCGAATGGGGAAGGTTTGACAGAAAAATTATGTTAATACCTTAACGTTGCACTCTTACTATGAATTGTGATGTTTATACTTCTGGATATTTTAAACATTGAGAAAGGAATCCAAAAAGATGGTTTTAAACCTTTCTTGAGATTCAGGTGGATATTTAGCATTCAAGGGGTTAAGCAATTTGAGTTATCTTCTATGATATGAATCAGCATAGCTCTGTTTTCTTCAGCAGTGCTACACTGTTTTGATAACCTGAGTCTTCAGCTCCATATTACTCATCATAAAATGGCCAGTTTATGTAATATTCTGCTTAATATTTTACAGGAACTAGTCGACACCGGAATTGTTTATGCTAATATTTTTCCTCTAAAGCTCTTGAAAAACTGCTACTGATGCTGTGTAATTTTAATATTATAGCTGTTGGTACTAAAAATGCATCTGATGAATAATGCTAAGATTATGCTCTTGTTAATACAAATATAAGATCACTCCAAATGAAGACTTTGTGCTTAGATCAATTATACTTTGCTTATAAACCACTTACTACTGTGGAAGCAATTAGCATACTTCCAACACGGATGAGTACAAAGTGCGTAAAAACCCAAAAAGGGACAAACGAAAGAGGAGATTCATGATTTAAAAAGAAACACTAAAAACCCACAAACCTTAAACATAAAACCAGTATCTAGTTATTTAAGCATTATATTCATTTAGATGTATTTCTTCTTGGCTCTAGAAAATGTAAGTCAGATACAGAGATTACGAGCCATCACTGACAGGGAGGTAACACTACAGGAGCGAAAGCACTCTGTAATCTTAGCATTTTCACAACAGATAGGTTTGGGGCCTGATCCTGCACTATTCTGAGCACCCATCAGAGGTGCTGCAGGTCAGGCCCTTAAACAAAAACAGACGATTTCTGTACTAGTCACTCCTCGCTCTCATGGTAAGTTTTTTAGAAGCTGCTGAGGCGAAGGCCCCTTGCGATGGGGTCAGCGTGCAGATGCCCAGGCACCGCCTGGCCTGTAGGCCTGGGCGGGAGGGGGCAGGACTCAGCTTCTCCTTGGCTGCTTGATGGTGGGACGGCAGCCATGGTGGCAAGGGTGAGGGGCAGAAAGGGCTGGGACGGCCCCAGCAGACAGGGCCTAGTCTTGCCACGCACAGCCACTCTGCCGTCTGCTGGTGCTGCGGGCATTGTGCCAGGAGCACTGTGGGCATTGTGCTGGCAGCGCCGTGGGCGTTGTGCCGGCAACACTGTGGGCATTGTGCCGGTAGCGCTGTGGGCATTATGCCGGTAATGCCGTGGGCATTGTGCCAGGAGCGCTGTGGGCATTGTGCCGGTAATGCCGTGGGCGTTGTGCCGGCAGCACCGTGGGCATTGTGCCGGTAGTGCCGTGGGCATTGTGCTGGGAGCACTGCAGGCGTTGTGCCGGCAGCGCTGCGGCAGCCCAGCTGGCACTGGCCACATGTCCACTTGTCTCTTCGGGCGTGTAGGGTCCTGTGGCACTTTATTTGCAAAACTGAGGTGTTAATCTGGTGTCCTGCGCAATTTCTTCATTACAAACGCTACCTCAAGGTGAAAGACGAGCCTGTTGACTGAACTGAGGAAGGTCTCTTGTTTGGAGAGCAGTTAAGATACACGTAGCATGGAAAGTTGCTCGGGAAGAATCTTGAGTCTAGCCAGCCAGGACTGTGATAATAATCAAATTTATTCCTTCAAGTGCTCAGGAGTGGAGGGACACTTGCACTTCAGAAGGGGATAAATAAAAATGGGAAGATTTACTCAGAGTGGCGTACAAGGATGCCGCCAGTAGTTTGAATTTCCAGATTTGGTTTTGGAAGCATCAGGTTTGAAAGTGCTGACCACCTCTGTCTTTCCTGGGGTGGCAGTTTCATACCCCTGCTCCCTGGCTGGAGCAACAGCCACTGAGAAGAGCATGGGGAATAAAACACCTTGAGCTGCTGTTTTGTAGTATTTTGATTGTGTGCTCCTGCTAAGTTTCAGTCTGCTGCAGAATGGCTACGATGTAAATTACTACCCATTACACTTTGCATTGGGATTTTGTATACATACTAGGTATAAGATGTTTATAAGGAAAAAAAAAAGAGAAAAGAATTCAAGTAGTTTTTAGATTAACATATCTAGTGTGTGAAAAGCCTGTTGAAGAATAGATTACATTAAACATTTACCAGCAAGGCAGTAAAAATAGTCCTTACGCACAGACATTAAATATAATTTAATGTTCTAAAAATAATTTTTTAATTTACCCACTATGTATTGTATCTTTCTTTGAATTTTAAGAAGCAGCCACTCCTTTATGTAAACATAAAGTATGCCTGTGTTTCCTTTAACTCTACAGCCTTTTTTCCTTCAAATAAATTTATTAAATTCTGTGCACAAAATAGTACTGCAGCCTGCTATTTAGCCTATGGTGCCTTAGAGTTACTACAAATATTTAACAAAATGTACATAATGTAAATACTGCCAGAAGATCACTAAGGCCAAATATTTTCTCTATTCACTTTTTACTGCACTTGCTTTCTATTGCTATTTAAGCCTCTTTTATCCAGCTTTGTAACAGTTATAACATTGTAGCCAATGTAAATGTTTACTTTCAATAAATCAGAATTTGTTCAACAAGCACTGTGCATTTGGGCACTATTTTGAGAACTCTGTTCGAAGTTGAAACAGTCATCCAAGAATTAAGCTGTGTCTGAAGCAGTTTCTTGACTTTTGCTAATCTCAACGACATCTAAAGGTTATGCCATGCTTTTACACATATTGCAGTAAAATTTTTCTGCAGTGCTCTTTTTAAAAACACTTGGATGAACAGTAAAAACAGCTTCCCATACTGTGTTCATCTGAATGGGTTACACAACTGGTCCAAAATGGAGATACTGGAATTAAAGCAGTATTTTGCATGTACAGTATCATGTAAAATGCGTAAGGATGTCTCAAGATGCACTTTATAATTGCTTTTAAAGAAGTAGTCCTCTGTTTTTCTGTAGAGATGTTTTTGTCATGAAAACACAGCAAATATATGACAAACCATGTCGTACTTTAATGTGGGTATGTTTAAAGTATAAATGCACATCTGCAGCTCATAAAATATGCAGACATTTGTGGGACTGGTTATTAATTCAGTGAGTATACTATTTTTTTCGCTGCCTATGAGCTCATTTTAATTATAGGGCTGGATATTAACTTGTATCTTTTGAAAGTTTTAGCTTTTGCTTTGTTAAATTTATTATTCTGTTATTGCAGATTTTGGATTGGAAAAGTCAAGGTGGTACTATTCTTTTGAATGCTTTTAAGTATTTTACACAAATATAACTATGGGAAAGAGGAAAAACTACATCATTTCTACCCTAAATGACTCATAATTTGCCTTCGACTGGAGTGTACAGGCCGGAGTTTGAATTCTATAATGGAAGAGATATTCCATATTTTGGGGACCTCAAAGTTGGAAGAAACAGTGACTTCCAAACTTACAAAACAAGAACTGAATCAGTGGTGAAGTCTCAGACTTCACTAAAACCTTTACCCACAGCAGGAGCAACAGGATTTGTAACAGTTTTGGCTTAACTGCTTCTCACATTTCCAAGTTGCTGCATCGCAAGCTCTCTCAATATGCATCAATAGTCAGTTTTTTCATTGAGAAAGTTTATGGCATATTTTATTCACCTGTTGAACAGCTCGGTGTGGGACCTAAGATATTAATAATCCAAACATTAATTGACAGCAATACAAAATCACTGCAATGGACCAGAGCTGCTTTCAAATGCACACATGGCCTTTTTGGCCAGAGGAAGAGCAGAAAATATTTCTAAGTATGGCCACTGGAAAAAGTACATGCTGTATTCATTAAACTGTGTTTGCACAGTTGACCAACTCTTTTCTGAATTACTGTGCAGTGCGGCTTGCAGCAAATAATTTTGCACAGGTCACATAGCCTGGGCCCCCTCCAAGAGGGATTTGTCCACCTGAAGTATTGGGAGACCGCTTAAATAGAGCTGCGCTAAATGAATGAAGCCAATAGTAGCTGAGGGCCACAACTTTGCTATGCCCCAGCTCTCAGCACAAAGCAAGCTCTTTAGTTACCATAGAGAAAAAATCTTAAGGCATATAACAAAGGCTTACTTTGGGGCTCAGTGCCTTGCAAAAGCCTAGTGTCAAAACAGGTGAAAAAGAGGAACAGCACATAAAAAAAAAATAACCAAAACAAAAAAAACCCCATCGATTTTAAATTGGCATTTTTTATTAACACACATAATAGCTCCCTCAGGATGATTTTCTTAAATGTGGCAAACATTTTCCATTCACATTCGAGGGACAGAAGTGTAATTCAACACACGGAAATGGAAGCCTCTGAATGGGGCATAAGACCCTTTTAGTAGCTGCACTGAATGTAGCAAGCCCCTATGCAAAGCGTCAGCTATTGGATTTCAGCCAGTTCCACAAAACTGGCATTTTGCAAAATGCTGAAGCGGTGGGAATAACACTAGCAGCAGGAACAGTGACTGCTACAGAAGCAAGAGCAGCACAAGTCTCCAGAGATCATGTCTGGAAAAAAATACAGGAACTCCTGGCTTAAGGTTTGCTCAACAAAAGCCAGAGCTTATCATCAGCAAAGCAATTCTAATTTGTAACTTTTAAAGAGAAAGCTTTCCATTGTTTAGGAGAAACAAGAAAAAAAATGTTAGTTTTCCTCAACCTGCTGTCCTGTAGCTGTAAAGGTCAGTCTAATCGCATGCTTGGGGTAATGTCCCACTGTATTTGCATGTAGCAGGCTTACTTACAGCAGTAGCGACTTGCTTATAGATCTCGGGCAGAATGAAGAATGGCTTAGTTAGCTGACAGTTCCTTGGAGCCTGTCTCATATTTTATTTACATATTCTGATGGAGTCTGTACAGGTGAAACAGTCCAGAAAGGGAATAGGTGGCTGATACTTTCCTTGCCGGTTTTCAGCTCTGGTCAGATTATTATTCCCATATGAGCTGTTGAACAAAAGGTTTTGCTGACTGTTTAAAAAAAAAATCTTGCTCCCTTCGTCTCTCCTAAACAAATAGCTTAGAGTTTGGGAGTATTTCTGCTCACAATCATCTACCAAGGTTAATTCAGTCTGAAGAAGTTTGAGGATGAGAGGAGTGAGAGTCCAAGCTAATTTAAACATATTTTAATGTAAATATGTAGTATATATTTAAATGTAAATATATTTGCATCTATATATACGAATTTGAATTAAAACAGTTCTATTGACTCAAAACTAAGGATCACTGTTTACAACACTTTTTTGACAAGTGCAGTGTGTTACAAATACAGGTTTTAATAACCCTAATGTGGTAGCTTTTGATTGATCTGACTTGCTGTCTTTTTGGCAATGACATGTTTTGCTAGAGGCTTTTAAATTCTTGCCCATGGGGAATTTCAAGGGGCCATTCATGCATCCTCTGTACGTGTTACCGCATAGCTGGCATGTTGCTCTTCATGCAATATTCCATCTGTGTGAAATTGTGTTATTCCACTGTTTGGGTCTTTATTATCTTCTGCAAACTTTGATTTCATGCCTGCCATGCTAATCAGTAGGATGTAAGTATCAAAAAACTCAAGTCTGTTCTGTGGCTGCTGAGCTGCTCCTACTTGTATATTTTTTTCTACTTAAAAAGCATCTTAATTTATGGCTATTGTTTGTGAAGGAAACACCAAGGTCTCCCTTACTACCTTATCTTTTGGTATCAACCTTGCTTCAGATTCCTTCAGATACTGTATGCTTCGGACCTTTTCATCTTTTTTTCAGCCCCATCTCTTGACAGTGGCAGTAGCCTTTGGTCCATTTTGTTCCTGTTACAAAAGTCTACAAAGGCTGCTAAACAACTTGCTAAACCTGTGCTGTGGCAATTCTCTCTCTGGCAGGCTGGGTTATCTTTTTTGTCCAGATATTCTGGGGTTTTTTTTCTTTTTTTCTTTTGTAAGTCTCCAGTAGTCTCTTCCACTACCAAAAAGCTATGTAGTGCTTGTTGGAGAGATGATAATTTTGCTGTTTGTTATGTTGTTCAATGACTTCATACTCTGTATAGGTATGCTAATGTGACCTGAATTTCTGATCCATTGCAGTTCTCTTCCCTGTCACTCACTCTTTTGCTCACACAGCTAGCCTTTAGAAAAGCATCAAATATTAGCATTAAAATACAATACTGAGGATATTTCAGTTAAAATGCAAAAATGTGAAGCCATGAATACTAAAAAACTACTGAAATTAGAGTCCTACAGTATGAAAAGCATATGTACAAACTATTAACTTACACATGAGAACAAGAATGTGTGGCTGAAAGAGTATGCCAAGAAGGATGCTGTTAAAAGCTAAGGAGTTTTATATACACCATTTCCTCTCATAATTTCCTTTCATCTAAGCAAAATTGGCAGTGTAAGTTTAAAATACTCCCTACCTGTAGTTCTGGCTATGCCTTTAAATAGGGTTCAAGTTGGATTGCTGGTCTTTCCTTCCCAGATTCTTCTTTTCCTGTATTATTATTAGGAAGCTTACTGGGGTCTTAATTACTTTAAGGAATGTTATTGATCTCCTAGATTAATCTGCCTGAACAATTTCCATAAATTGATTTGGAATGTGCTTTTTCATCAATAAGCTACCATATGCATTTGCTTTCTTTCCACAGAGATTTTTTACATTTGTAAAGCCCAAGTCCATTTACTTGAATAAAACTTTTCCTTAGAGGATTGAAAGAATTGATGTCATGTGTATATGACATTTATTATGAAAATTTTTTACTTGTTTCTTTGTAAGTGGAGTTTCCATGGCCTGGGCAGCAGATGCTTTGGTGTAATGCTACAATTTATTAATTGATCCAAATGAGGACTGATTTTGGTTTTGGCTTTTAGGGTATAGTTGACCCATTGGATAAAGCTAAGAATTCTGGCCATTCTGATCTAATTCTATTCTCTATAAATGATGTTACTTTGTGTAAACTGTTCCTTTACATTGACTGCTCTGTGGATCTTTATTTGCATATATTCTTGCCACCTCTAGCATGCATGAATGCAAAGGAAGACACAAAGCTACAGTAAAGACATGGTTCATAGTCCATGCTGACTGGAAATTGTGTAGGAGTTTATGTAGGGTAAAATTGTGCAAGGGATCACTCTAGCAGTTTTATGAGCTGTACAGTTGTGTTTCATGCCCAGCAACGTTCTCAAGCCTGTTCAGTTTGCTTGTACAGGCACAGCCATCCTGGTCAAACTTGGGACGTTTGTTTGTCTAGACCTAGATCTTTGCTCTGTAGTGGTAAAGCTATTCCTTGGTGGAAGATTACATTTCTAAGGCACTGCTGCGCTTGCTTCACTTTGTACATCTCCTGTGGGGAAAACAAATACAAAATGGATGAAGCATGCTATTATTTTGATTTGTAGCATAATTCCTACCTCCTGAGTAAGTACAAGTGATTCCACAGCATTTAAGTCAATTATAATTCAGGTCTCTGTATAGACTTCAATATCAACAATAATTACCTTTGTTCTCTTTAACTATATATACATACATACACATGCATATACCCTTTTTTAATTTTGATTGGCAAGTTGATGTTCGAATACAGAAAATATGGGACCATTGTTTTATATATGCAGAGATTGTCTAAACTTGCAAAGGTGGCTAAGCAAGTAGACCTCAGTCATGAACAATGATTTATTCCAGTGCTCTGCTGAGCGGAGACTACTGAATCCTGTGGGTGGCTTTATAAAAAAAAGTGAGCCAGCATCTACTGGAAAGTTAAGCATCTGTGATCAGAACAGATTCAAAACCAAGCTTCTTGAGGTGCAAGGCCTGCGATTTAACATATTCCATCCTACCAGCCCCAAAACAAGGATTTGATTAAATACTTGTACTTGCTCTCTTTTTTCTTTCTTTTTTTTTTTTTTTTCACCAGAAACCTTCTCTGGGCAAATAACTATATCCAAAAACTTTTCTAACTGTAAAAGCCATTGGCAGTTAATCACAGCTGTGTCAGTTTAAAGATGTGATTTCCACAACTTAGTCCTTTAGATTTATGTTGCTCTCTATGATTTTTATTTTTCCCCCACATTATGAATGCCTCATTTCTCTTGAGGGCCATAAAAACTTGAAAGGTATAGTAGCAATATGCAACACAGACTTCCTTGCACCCTCTTGCTGGTCTATATAAAACCTGAATTGAGGTACTCATTTCCTGCAGTGATTAATCAACATAATGTGATCGCTTGATGAAAATCAAGCTATAGTAGTTAGATATTTTGAAGGGGGATGTTGGGGTGGTATTTTTTTGTTTCACTGAGCCCTTTCAGCGGTGAGAGAAATTTATTCTTTCCTTTCTCTGCTGGTTTGAGCCCATATCTGTATCTTTACTTTTGATTTGATTTCTTTAAGTCAGGATGTTGGGCCAACTACCTAAGGGCTACTTAACTGAGGAAGCAATTTTACTTACAAGATTGTTCCTATAGCATCCATACTGGACCAGACTGCTGGTATGAGAAAGCCTGGATGAAAACTGCTTTTCCGAACTGTTTTTTGGTGGTCGGGGTTTCCCTCCTGCAGGGCGCACCAGAGAACGTGTCTGGAAATTTCGCCATTCCCACAAATTCCCTCTGAACAGAGGGCTATCTGCAGTCACACCTGAGCCACAGGGTCTTTCACTTTCTCCTATTTGTCCAGCTGCATTTGCCCTTGTGTCCTGAACTATTTTTTAAATTCAGCTCCAGCAGCTCCAAAGGCTCACTTAGGGTAAAGCAAGCATTCTTGCTCAAGAAAACACTTAGTTCTGTTCTCACATTTGAAATATTTGCATGAAAGTTATTTTTTCAATGATGACTTGGGAGTATACTCTGTCACGGCCAAAAAAATGATCAGAGGGCTGGAGCACCTCTCCTATGAGGACAGGCTGACAGAGTTGGGGTTGTTCAGCTTGGAGAAGAGAAGGCTCCGGGGAGATCTTTCTGTGGCTTCCAGTACCTAAATGGGGCTTATGAGAAAGATGGGAACAGGGTTTTATCAGGGCCTGTAGCAGTAGGACAAGGAGTAATGGCTTTTAACTAAAAGAGGGTAGATTTAGACTAGATAAAAGAAAGAAATTTTTTACAATGAGGGTGGTGAGACACTGGAACAGGTTTCCCAGAGAGCTGGTAGATGCCCCATCCCTGGAAACATTCAAGGTGAGGATGGATGGGCAACCTGATCTAGTTGAAGATGGCCCTGCTGATTGCAGGGGAGTTGGACTAGATGATCTTTGAAGTTCCCTTCCAACCCAAACTATTCTATGGACAACACCTACCAGGCAAGATCACCTTGCTATGTCCATACTACCTTTCCGGGGCAATCTCTGTGGGCTGAGTGTGCATCTCCTCACCTTTCCCTGTGTTCACCCTAGACAGTATTGTCTCTGTGTCTTCTCATGCTCATAGGAGTTTCACATTCACTGTCTCTTCTCATGCTCATAGGAGTTTCACATTCAAAGTGCCCATGCCACTGGGGCACAGGCCCTGGCCCAGCATCAGAAGATCTGGCCTTTCTACCAGCTAGGTTTGCCGTGTTACCAGAGAAGTCACTAATCACACATTTTTGTTCAAATGGTTCTTCTCCTGTGTGAAAGACGTAAGCTGATAGAAAAATAAACAAAATGTGTAAACTCCCTGATAGACTTAGGGAGTAATACTTTTGAAATTTAACACCAGCATTGCAGTAGCAAAAATATAATGCCTTGAGCTTTCAAACACTTGTCAAACTCACCGCTCACCTCTGCATAACCAGATCTGGATTCTCATTAATGCTATGTGAATGCATGATACTGTTTCCTCCACAGTCCCCTGAAATATATGTGTGCATACTAAACTCAAGCCAGAGACTGCCTTCTGCATGTACATACAGCAGTTCTGAAACAGATCAGCTTCAAAAATTCATTTTCCTGCATACAGTGTGTCATATATAGAGGGGGATATCACTAAGCAGCTGTGCCTGTGAGGATAGAAACCTTTTTCTGAACACAATGCAGCCCTGTGTCAAAGATGCAAGAACTGACAGTAGCAATTCATCCTGTGTAGGAGGTGGGATTTGGGTTCTTCTCTCTTTTCCAATAACCTTTTTTCCATGACCCTTCTCGTGCTGTAGGGCTGTGGTTCTCAACTCATAACATGCAAAACCATGGCACACCAACTCACAACTCCAAAAGAACACAAGGACAGTAACATACAACCACACATGTAATATACACTAGAAAGAACTGAAAGCACAGAGAATGCGTATTTTACAACACAGAAAGCCTCCTTTAACTTGTAAAAGTAGCTAGTACAGTAAAAATAAGCATTGTCATTGGTTGCACAGGCAGAGAGAGAAAAGCTCTTCCTCAACAATACCAACACTGCAAAACAGTCCCTGAGAAAAGCTGACTTAACAACAATACTGAGGACACATTCCTTCAGCCCCTCACTGGGGACTCAGGCCTGAGAGTCCTGGTTGATATCAGCTGTCAGTAGAAAAGTCCAGGAGAGAGGGAAGCTAACCTGTGAAAGGTAAAACCATGATTTTATAGAATTAGAGCTGCAGAAAAGTGAGTATGTGGGCAATGTGTTTCTGCCAGCAGTACCAGTGAACGAATGGGTGACGGAGAACTGTGTGTGCAGTGTTTTGTGCCCATTTGTTTTCCATATAAACAATGGTGCTATCTTTATAGTTGTCCTTTTCTCATAAAACTAACTCAAATGAATATTTCTCATAGGACTTTCTTTAGCCCTGCTTCTGAACTTTGTAAATATCCCAACTTGAGAATAAACCTGGCTACTGGAATTCCTATAGGAGACTGGGATGTTGGGGGCATTTCCTAAAGCCACAATAAGAGACAAGTCGTGCCAAAGAAAGGGTGACAGATGTCTCCCACAACCTGGTCTGTTCTTCCCAGTGGAGGAGATATGAAATTTAATTATCTCAATCTAAGGAAGAAAACCAGAGATCCAAGTCTCCTACTGGTGATAAACTATAGTGCTCTTTCATAAAAGCCAGTGCCATCTTTGGCAATCATCAAAAAAAGAAAATGAGATGTGCTCAGTTTTTCTAAAAGAATAGATATAACACACCAGATATAGGTATAACACCCACCTTCAGTAAAAGCAACTCAGCAAATTATTTGTTCCTATCACCTGAATATTGTGTTTTGCTTCCTTCCTTAAGGCATGACATATTAAAAACATCTTTTTAACTTTGATCTCTTGAGTGGTTGTAATATTTGTTAACACCGCAGGTTACGGAAAAAAATATAAAGGCAGCAATATGAGCATTCCTAGGTTTTATTAGATATTTTTATCCAAGGGGAAATGATGAGAGATGCAACAGCAGTAGTTCTGAGCTGCAGGAGTAGATTTTATACTATTTCCTCTTTCTACTAGTGTAGATATTGGTCATTTGCCTCCATTTTTACCACTGCAATGAATTATGTAAACTTATAATTATCATTATCAGCTGTGTTGAGGCATTGAAAAGCATTATCAGATACAGCATTTGGCCACGAGCTGTATGGCCAAAATCCATTTAATGTGTAAGCCCTTAAGTACAGGGGGTTTTAAGGATCTATGAGCCCCAAGGTTTAGATTTTGACTTTATAAACCTTTGATAGTGCTCATCAAGCACAAATGATTAATAAATCTTCTTGGCTAGAGAAGGATAAAATAAATTATCTATATGAATAACTGAATATTTACTTTTTATGTCTGTGAAATGGACAGTTCAAAAACCTGTAATGTTACTTCATCTTCTTTCAGCATTAGACTTGGGAGATTTGATTATCTTGGTATATGATATGATTCTTTTCCCATGTTCTTTCAATATGAGAATAAGGGTTGTATTTTCACTGAGATGTCATCTAGAACAGGGCTGCAAGACGATACCAGTTAGGGTTCATAACATGCTATGTGACATGGACATTTGGATTGTGTAGTTTACACTTTAAGAGAATGCTTATTTCACAAGATTTTTATTTTATTTTACTTGGAAAGAACACTAGCAATAGTCTTTAAAAAAATAAAGAAAATAAGCTAGATGTATATTGGCATGCCAGCAACTGTTAAATGACTACACATTTGTATATATTAAACCCCGGCAAGAAGAAAAAGGTTTTCTCTGTGGAAAGACTGGCCCTGAAGTCAGCATGAGAAGTACACATGATGCATTTAGGAAATCTGACTTGCCAACACGTGCTACCATCTCACGAGGTTACTGAAAAATAGCAATATACAAGACAGCCACTCCCAAGCACTCTCTGAATGGTCTTTGTGCCTATGTTTCCCCTGATTTATCCTTGTTTCTCTCTTTACAGGTACATAGATGAACCGATATATATTCAAAAGGAGAGGAAAGCTAGCCTGCCAGTAAAAGACACTAAAACTAAAAATAATCTCTAACTGCTTGGAGCTGTTATCCAAGGCATAAGAGTAGATATGCCCATTCATTTTAAACATATGCTTGTCTGGAGCTATTGCAGAGATCACATACATACTTCAGCATATTTCTAAGGACACTGATTTAGCCAGGTGCTCTAGATGGCTTGGTGGCAATAAAATTAATATATTCCCAAACACAATGACTATGGTATCTTAAATACTTTGTATAAATAGGTGGGAAAAAAATCCCCAACATACCCTGTTTGTCTCTCATCTTTCTTAACTAGAAATGCTTGCTCCCCCTTAGGATGCCTTCACTGGGGCATTGCTTTGGTTGATTGTAATGTCTTATTCATTAATAGATATTTCTTTTACTTACATCTTCACCATTATTAGCCAATTCGCATCTATGCATGTATCAACTAAATTGAGTATTATTGTTGCCTTCCATTTTAGAGAAAGGGAAACTGAGACATCAAGCAATGAAATTTCCTCTGGCATGGAGTACTACATACTGTTCCACAGAAAGCTAGTACATCCAGGGAACAAATGTGATTATTAATGCAAAGGTGGAGGCAGCAGCAGGCTGGTAGAAGGGACACAGACAGAGCTTGAGGTGGTAAGCTCTTGATTCTGGGCATCTGGATGTCTGAGGCAAGAAGGTTTCATTTGTGACTGAGATTCCTGGATGCTGGCACTGTGCAATTAAACAACATAATTAGGTCGCCTAACAAAAACTCCAATGTGTTCTCCTGCCTCTGGACTGAGCAGCAAGGGAACTTCAGGGATGTCTACTGGGACACAGGCATTTGGGCCAGAGCTGTATCCAGCGTTTTACTGTCATGCAGCAGAACGGACCTTTCTGCCACAGCAAATGAGTGCCCTTTGCTAAACTGTGTACTTAAATAATCTTCAGAATGACAGTAAGGTCATCAGTTCTAATTAATCACTTTGTGCCTAAATAATTGAGATATTTAATTTAAAGAAAAGTAAGAGGAAGAAACAGAAAAAGCAACACAGTTGTGGTCTTCTCCTTCCCCTCTTTCTGATAATGACTGAAAGAAACCATTTCCTAGACAAACAGAATCAAAATGTCAGTGTCTGCCATGCACAGTGGACAGACTCTGCTGCCCTGGGAGCTATCTTAGATAGCCTCGCAATTTTCTGTGTCTGAGGTATTAGTGGCAGTATATCACGTTACTTAGAAATCATTGCAAAACACCTTTTCTAGTTATGCAGATTGAGGGAAAAGAAGGTGACAAAATTTTATCTTGAAAAATACACTGAGAAGCAGCAGGACATTTTAATCGAAGCCCTGCAAACACAGCATGAGGCCATTTCTTAGATTTGTTTTTCAGCTTAGCTTATAAATCAAAAGAGCATCCTCCTGTCAGCTGCACATGAAGCTCCACAGACTACCTGAGTATCATGCTCAGGATTAGACTGCCTTTGACTACTTCTTCAGCAAGAAAAATTCTGCAGTCTGGCCACAGATCAAGAGTGAAGTGTTCAAAAGCATTTGATGTCTGAGAATCTTAAATTCCATTTTAAAAAACCAATTTCTTCAGCTTGCTGGGTTTCAGCAGAACTGGATTTCTACACGTTATCATTTCTGGACACGATCATGAGGAACTGCAGCTGTTCAGGTGCTGATGTACATGATGTACATCTGATTTCTTATTGCCCCAGACAAAAAGACTGTAAGGAGTTCTTGGAAGGAAAAGCAATTTTATTGAAAAGTGGAAATTCAAGAAAGCTTAAGGATGTTTTGTAGTGATGTATTACCTTCTATGAATTAATATTAAATAGAGATAAGCAGATGCACTGCCAATGCACTTCTCAGGAGCCTGTATTTCCAAATCTGTGTCTCCTGGGCAGCCAGCCAGCCCCCAGCAGTGTTAGGGATGTCTGCTTCTGGGGTGCTGCTCTGCAGCAGAGAAGCCCCAAAGATACTAAGGGATCCCCGGGACTCTGCCAGGGTGTGCCAGGAAATGGAAACTTGGGACGATCTCAGGGTGCAGAGGCTCAGTGCCCCAGCCCCCATGTTGAGTTATTCATTAAGAGTCATTGCAACATGCCCACATTTAATGCTTTATTTCAGAATTATTTGTGTCAGATTTTCCATTCTGGTAGCAATTTTGTAATGCTTATATTTTGCTCTAGGAAAGAAAACTTTTCCTGACAGAGCTTAATGCTGAGTGAAAATTCTGGCTTTGAACCAGAAACTCTTCTTGAATTTGGTAGGTGTCCATAAAAATGTTGCAAATTTGGGCCATCTACAACACAGCTCAGAACTTTGGGAGAAGGATGTCCAAGCGCTGTGATAGCTCTGGTACTGTGTCTCATAGCCAGTACTTAAGTGATGTAAACTTGTGCCTCTGGTAGTTAGTACCTGATGAGTTTCACACTCAGAGTGTTTATTTTCCATCCCTACACTGGTCAGGTCATCTGAGGATCACCTATACCACAGTCTTCATAAAACAGTTCACATATCTTCTTTTCACGCCTCCAAAAGTCACCTTTTCTTCATGTTTTCTACCCCAAACAGGAGTCTAAGTTGATATAATGTACCACTCCCAAACCATGAAGAGGGTAATAATTCTAGTTTGTGTTGCATTCCTTTGTAAACAGTTTTCCAGCCTGCACAGAATACATTTCTTTTCCTACTACCAATGCCTTGTTTATTTTATAGATATTTTGTTTTTCTGGGGGAAAAAAAAAAAGAAGAAAAAAAAAGACCTTTGAGTTTACAGCTGTTTTTTCACTCCAGGTTATTTTAACACATGAAAAGAAAAATGTCTCTGAGCAGAGCGCCTTGGGATGTTAATCTCTGTTACCTCCTCTCACATAGCCATTCACATGTTGTTTTGTATTCCACCTCCTGTCCAGTACCTGTTCTATTTGTGAGAGCATCAGAAGTATATGGTATCGGTGAGAACTTTTTAATAAAATTATTTTCAGAGTCACTGCTGTTAGACAAAATTTATACAGATGTAATGCAGACAGAGGGCTAGTGATATTTACAGAATTGCCTAAATGAGTTAGAAGCATTGCAGTAAGATAAAACTGCTTTTGTAAATTCTGTTAGGAACAAAACTAGCTACTTTTGTAATAGCCTTTAAAGCCTGGTCCCTTTTCTTCCTCTAGACATGCTTACCATTGCTTCCTGTATGGCTCCATTTTGAAATCTGTGCTGTTTTCTAAAGGCTTTTGTAATATACTGTTGCTAACTCCACATGGTCCCATAACATCAGCTGCAACATGTTTGAAAGTAGTAATTGGACAAGTAATCCTTCCGGGGAAAACAGATCATGTCTGGTTGTAATCTTCCAAACAGCCCTTATTTCCCATTCTGTGCAGCGTTTGAGACGCTGGTGGAGAGAGGGAAGTAGATCTGCTAAAAGGCAACTCATGAATCTGGCAGAGAAAGATCAAAATTATTTTACCCCTAGTAGATGAACAGGATGCAAAATCACACTCAATTTTTTAGCAGGTGTAACCATTGGGAATAGGGTGAAGTTACCTGTAGATTTCATTCAAAGACTATATGTCTTTCTAAGAGACATCTGTAAGGCTTGTTACAGGACTGACAGGGTGAAACACAATGAGTTGTGCCATGCAGGAACTCAGATTAGAAGGGAATGTCTATTTTTCACAGTATTAAATCTATAAAACTCTGCATTATTCTTTCACTCTTCTTGTCAGCCAGTTAGACAAGTGGTAAAAATTGGATCTCACAAATTTACTGCCACAGACATCTGCCTAGACGTGGTTGATGATAACTACTTGACTGTGCAAGAACTTGCCCACTACAGCCATTCCAAGTCCGTTGACTGTGAAGCAGAGTCTTTAGTGAGACTGCAAGTACAGGAATACCAAAATGAATGAAAATATTCCTATGCATAACAATTTGCATAGGAGTAACTTAATTTGTTTTTCACAGGAGAATTCGCTCTTAATGAGATAACCTTTTCCTCAAATATGAATAATGACGTGAGAAAATATGCCGTTATTTGCCAATTATTTCCAACAAGAACTAAACTGTGGGCTAATTGTGGACAGTCCTTTGCAAATATCAACTCTGTACTCAGCTGTAGCCTAGAAGACAAATTAAATTTTAGGAATTACTAGGAAGGAATTTCAGAGCACAGATTACTGTGCTAGGGTCACCTGTGGTATATATACTGTTCACATACTGAGATCTACACATTTTATAGTACAGATACAAATAATGCAGGGGAGTGAATATATGGCTACAGGCTCCATATGATAAACAGACTTTGACTCTTCACCTTCTGGAAAAGTGTTTTTAAGGGGAAAAGCTATGTAAGTCATCAGCACCATAGAGAAGGTGAATAGAAATGATGCATCACTATTTCTTATAACACAAGCACTACAAGGCACATTATAAAATATACAAAATCAAACATAAAAAATCAGGTGCTTTCCACATGACTCACAATGATATTGTGAAATGCATTGCCACAGGATGTTGTGGAGGCTGAAAAAATAAACAGGATTAGATAAATTAAGAGATGATAAATCCATCAGATGATATGATGATCCTAGCTCAGAAAGTCCCTGTCATTATAGCCGGAAGCCAAAGGGGTAAATCAGGAAAGAAAACCCCCAAACCTCTGTATTGGCCTTGTTTCTAATACTCTTCTCCATACAGCTACTACCAGGCATCGCTGTAGACAGGCTACTGAGAAAAAGATGTACTTTTGTCTGGTCACATTTTTCCTACCATCTGCTTTGAAATTCACCTAACAGTTTCTGATGATATCAGTCCTTACAATTATTTTCCTTTCATATTTGAGTGATGGCAGGAAGAAATAATTTCATTACATATTATACATTTAAGGTTTTCTGTTGAGTCTAAGAAAGGAAACATTTCATAATTGTGCCGGTAAATGGATTTATAAATCTATGTTTTAATTGTTACATAGGTTTTGGATGGACTCTAGAGAGGGAAACCTGACAGAGAAATGAAGGCAGCAGGGAGCAGCTGCATCAATAAATTGATATGGCTTCAGTAGAAAGGCAGAGTGCTTTCTTTTGAAACCATATATGTGCATACTTTCAAAACAATTATTTTATTGGGCGACTCAAAGACTGATTTTAGATTATAATATAGAAAGAAAACAGATAGTCTATTTCAGAGATAATTAATTCCTAACGTATGATGTGGATACATCAGCTGTTCACCCATTATGCACAAGCTTCTTGGTACCTATATGAACATAATTCCTTTATTCATGTTTTTTATATAATCTTTTTACAAGAAAATAACCAGTTTCCAGTTCTTAATTCACCTTCCAGCTCTAATCTTGCCAAGAGGAAGCAAGATCCTGACTGATTCCCAGCAGACTTTGATGGCTTCCTGCATCCTTTCATCTACTGTCATTCGCTTCTTTTCCCGTATTTTATTTCTCTTTCCCTCTCTTCTCTTTTCCTCTCCACTGTCTCCAAGCTCAAAACGGACTATAACTCAATCTGCTAAAGATGCCGTGGCAGTATGGATAAGGAAGCTGTAACGAAAGAAGTGTAAACACGCCTACGGGCTGCGCGGCTGATAAAGCTCCAGGCCTTCTGCTCAGACACACAGAGCCTGATACTTGTTTTCAGCATTAGGTGAAAATAAAGCAATCTTTGAAATGCCTCATAAAATAATTGCTTTGAAAGGGCAGGCTTGCATGTCTTCCAAAGCCATTAATCCCACATTCACATTAAATAGTGAGATGAGAGCTAGAAATATAAAGGCTGTAATTTAATATTAATTATATAGAGAATGTCACAGTTGCATTTGAAAACAGGAATATATGTGGAGGAAGAGTTTGAAAATGAGCAGGAAAGTGGTTCAGAATTTTAAGCCAATATTAAAAGGAGAGTGAAAAGACTTTTTTTTTTAAAGTGAACATGAAAGACAAATTGTTATAAATTGAAAATGCCCCCGATTCTAAATCTTGGGGTGACTCCGCACAAAATGGATCCCAACAGACCAAAATGAAAAATCTAAATCAGCTATGTGCTCCTGGATTTCCATAATGCATACTCTGAGAGAATATGAAACAGCAGGGTGATTTCACAGCTCTGTCCAGTCAAAACAATGGAAAATATTGTGAATGCTCCTAAGCAGCTGTTGCTCAGCTACTGCAAAACACCTGAGACACAACACAAAAAGTACTAGAAATTCTCATTTAAAACATGGAAAAGATTAAACATTAAGATGGCAGAGTACATTTGATCTCCGTAGCCTCTGCTGATGTGCCCCAAGCGCTGCCCAGGGTTTTGCATGGCAGGAAGAAATGTGGTATGTTGGTGGCTGCCAAGCACCTGCCTTTGCAGGAGTTTGGTGATGGACTGTTCAGGTGTTTGTACAGTGCCTAGCACAATGAGATCGTTGTGGAAGGCTGCAACAGTTGGAATAATAATAACAATAATAATAATAATAATAGGAGTGTTATGAGTCATTGGAGTTATAGGAGTAATAATAATAAAATAATGTCAATGTGCTTATGTTTCAGAAGTAAATCTTAAAGCCAGGAATACACATACTTACAGTTAGTATCAAATAGTACCAATAGCACTACAAATAGGATCATCTATTTTGGATTCTTCTCTGCCTTGACGATTTAAAAAAAATGCCAAAACATATAGTGACAAAATAACAAATATGTCTGATAACCCAGAATAGTAAAGGTGATCTTCAATGAGCATGATATATTCCTTTGCTTTTGTAAGGGACAATGGCTCATAGGATTGGTGAAAAGACAGCTATCAACTTCAGATCACATTAGGCAGATCCTGAATAGTTTCCAGTAAACAATCAGGTATTACATTAGCAATTTCTTAGTATACCAGCAAAATTCTAAGAAAAAAAGATTTGCAGTTAGTGATGACTTCAGTAGTGATACTGGAATTACCCATGAAACCCCAAGAAGTTTCCCTGGGTACTGCTATGGCTGCTAACATTTTAATTACTAAGTTCTGCGCAGTCTAAAATCCTGGGCAATGACTGTACCAGTCTCGCTTCTACGTTTATTCAAAACAGTGGAATTTTCTTCAGAGAAAAGTAGATAATCCTGATTATAATGCCAAAACCCTCATACTTTAGAGACATTGGTTCCAATTAGTATTTTTTCCACGTCAGTACTCATTAGCTGCACTAATATCTAAGCTACCTGGATTTGTTTCAGTAGTTGAAATACTTCGCATGTATCAAGACTGTAGCATTTCTTTTTTCTTTTTTTTTCTTTTTTTTTCTTTTTTTTTTCCTTCTTTTTTGTATTTCAATTTAGCTAGGACTTTTAAAGTTCCTGTGGAAAGTACCAATGCAACATTTCTGCAGGAATATTGACAGTAGGAGGGAAATGCCATTAATAATGTCTCAGCATCGACTGTATTCTATAATCCTGTTTCCTCACTCTTTCCTGTGCGGACCTCAGCTGCAAATACTATAGATACTATGGACTTCTTCTTCCTTGTGGCCCACCAAATCCCCACACATTTATTGACCTTGGTTTTAGTCCCTTAGGATGAGAAGAAGCTTCTTCATAAATAAACCACCTAGCCCAGTAGGTTCTCCTGCCTTCTTTATTATTCCTCTCTGGCAGTTTACGTCTGTATTTTTAATATACATCTAAGGCAAGCAAGCATAATTCTGCCAACAAGAACAGCTGCTGGTACATTGTGATTCATTTTTATATGAGTCATTGTAAAACTTCCCATTTCTTTAGACATCATCAAACTCTATCACCAAAGACTATATGGTCTGCTTTGGTATTTATATATACACTCTTTGACTAAGCATCTACAAAACATCTTATCTCTGGCACTGCTTAATTACCTCTGTAGAGCAGGCCATGCTCTATAAATCAGGTTTCTCTTTATTATGTTCTGTCAGTACCACTCACAGATTTGGATATGTCTGTAATGACCTCTAGATTCTTATTGGCATTTTAGTTGCTTCACTTCCACAGGTCAGCAACGGGTGAACATCACATGCCAATAATGGTTATGTACCACTTAGGTTTTATAATGGGCTCTCCTGAAGTCTGTAGTGACAGAAATAATTTTTTTTTACAGATACTTTCAGTCACAGTGTTTTTTGTTAACACTTGCTGTGGTGTTGTCTACACCCACGTCTACAACCAGGGCACACTCTTCCTAGCTGTTTTGTTACACCTGATGTTTACACAGTTTTTCCTCTGCCTAATGCCTTTTGTATTATGGTCTCTGTAATACGGATCATCATGTTTGGTCTGCTTTGTACCCTCTCTTCTATGGGATCTAGTGATGTTTTGGCACTACTGATGTTTTGCCATTAACTCTGGGCTAGGGGTAGGTTCTGTGCAACCTTGGGAAGCAACCTCTACCTAATGTTGTCCTTTTGCATTTTAGATTCTCTCACTGGTGGAGACCCGCAGCCTTCCGAGGCTTGTTTCACAATAAGAAAAATGTTATGAGGCAATAGAGGCCATATTCTAATTAACAGGTCTGGAAAATGTTGCCTGAACAAAGAACAGTTATGCTGCATGCAGGAGTCAAAGACTTAACTTCTCAGATGTTAAAAGGCTGTGTGCACCGTACTTCCAAATATGTTACTTGGAACATATTAACTAGCATATTGGCTAATATACTAATATGATTGGCTGCACTTTTAGGCCTAAAAGACTCTAACTGTGGCATTGGTAGTCTTTCTTAAAGGATTCTGTACAGATTTCTATCCTTCTTAAATACTAATTTAACAGCAGCATAAAAAATGTTTAATAATTAAACAAAGCATTAATTTTGGAACATTTGCAATAGGTAAATTATTTAAACTCTTTTAAACATATTGCTAAAAAAGTGGACCCCTTGAAAAATAGTTATCTCTGCCAATACCAGCTAAACCAACACTTACCAAACGTGCCCATTGGTATGACGGAGGGGAAGCCATTTTAGTTTTTCTGCAATGTGAGATGTTGCTTTGTCATTTTCTTGTATATCTTAACATTTTGGAAGGCTACACCACTTTGAATGGTCACATGATGATGTTCAAGCGTTGCAGAACTGGAACCTGATGAAAATTGCAGTGAACTATTGCTGCCAGCAGTGCACTACTACCCCACCACGTGGGGACATAATCAAGCAGGTTTCTGCATCGCTGACAGCAGGTCATACAAACAGAAGCTATGCTGGCTGCAGCAAGTCAGGACTTGCTGGGTATGACTATGTTCACAGCATGCCCTGTTTGGTGTATCCATGTTGGCAAATCTTCAGGTAATAATATATCAGTCCCTTCTGCTGGAAACTGGCAAAATCTAACTTTGTGGGCTACTTCAAATGTAGACCATGTTCATGGCATTTATTTGAGACGTCCCCTGTGACAAGCTCTGAAAATCTCCAAATAGCAGGTCTTTTTGGTTTGCTGGTTTTCAAAAAGGCATCACTGAGACTTTGAATGATTGCTTATTAGAAACTCAGCACCATAGTAATAGCGTAACAACAAATCCTGATGTTCCTCTGTGATATTTCAGCTACATAAGCTGGCAGTCAAAGACATATCTGTGATCCTCTCAAACAGTGTTTTCTACAATGCAAATGCATTGTCTAAAGTTATTCTGATGTCATGATATTCCTTCATTTCTCACAGTCAGAGAGAAGTTTCCAAAGACTGATCTCTGTTCTTGTTGAGAAAATCACTTTTGTGTGATTACGCAATGTAGTTTACTACAGTCAGAGAGGCTTCAGAGAAGTTATTTACAATCCTGGTGTGCCAGTAGAAAAATATAACCTATTAAGTTTGGTGAACTGAAAATTGACCTAACCCCTTCCTCTTTCACCATGACTTTTCCTTCCCAGATGAAACCAGTTGTGAAGTCATTGGTTTTGGCCAGTGAATCCAGAAAAAGTTGTTAATTTGTTTTGCTGGTATTTCTGGGTGTTGAATGTCTGTCATCAAAATTCTTTAGCAAACTAGAGTAAGGGAAGAGAAAAAAAAGTAGTTTAGGCTCTTTGCAAGTTGCTACACTACTGCAAATGCATGTGTCTTTTCCACCCTTATTGATATTGTTGGAGACATAACTTTTATAGCAGTTTTGAAGAGAGCATCCACCACTCCCGAAGATCCCTCACCTCATAGTTTTGCCACCAGTGATTTTCCAAGTATCATTCCCAAGGCTGCCAATGACAAAAGTATTAGCTGAGAGTCTCAGGAGGAAGATAAGAATATCTTCCGAAAAGGTGCAACAAGCCAGTCAAGAAATGAGCACTTAAGATACTCCTCCATGCACTAGGTAATAACGTTGTATTTGGTCATGGAGTTGTTTGTTCATTTTGGAGCATGAAGGAAATGTTGACGTGTTCCCAAGGCGTAGGGAAACTAAATTACAATTAGTGCCATCAAAACCAGAGGATTCTAAGAGCCATGACTGGAAAGGTTTTCCTATAAATTGAGCATTCATTTTAAGAGGCAGTAAAGAGTGAGACAGTGTGGTGCCATTTCATGCCTCTAGAGGCTGCATTTAAATCTTTTATTTCAGTTTTAATTGCATTATTTCATGCATAATTTGCCTCTAAGAGGCTAGGACATTTCTAGAATAAATACTAAAATCTAGATTGCTTTGTGACAGGAAGGAAAAAAGATATTCCTATAGCTGGTTATTTATTTCTTTGTTTAGTACTTCACATAATACATCACTTTCCATCTGCATCTGCAGTATATTATAAAGTAAAAGCTTTTTTTTAGAAAATGCCCTTAGTAGATGGTCCCATGTCATAAAAGACCTCCTTAAATAACAAAGATGTTGTCATCTGTCAGGTTCTCTGACTACTCACAACATTATTGATCGAGATAAAAGTGTAAGACAGTTACCAGAAAGTGGAAAACTGAATCAGATGATGGGGAAAAAAGTGGGAATTAATTTAAAATTATTAAAGTGAATCATTAGGCCTGTGCCATAAAGTATCAGTCTGGGGAACTGTGACCTCCTCAAGGTTATTCCCAGTGTCAGCTCTGAAAATAGCAGAACTGATTAATGGCACCAGGTGCTGGTGCTATAGTCTGGATTAGGTCTGAGGAACAGTATTTTCAGATTACTTTTTAAATATAATGCATTGATGTATATGTCTACATGCTATTCTGCTCTGCTAAAATTTTAACATAAATTGGGCCAAAGTTTCAATGTTGTTTTCCTTCTCTTTGTCGGAGCAGGCAGAACAAAGTCCCTACCTGCCACTCCTGCTGGTTGCCCTCAGTGTGGGAGGCGAGCCTGAAGGCTGAGGCTTCGCAGAGCCACTCACCGTGCACTGACTGCTCCAGAGTCCTAGCTCAGTGGTGCTCACAGAATTTTTTGATTTTTTATAGCAATAAAATCTAAGTCAATTTATAGGATTTTCTCTTCCTGTCTTTTGCATATGGGTCACTCTCTTTTTTTCAGAAGAGTATCTCCCTGAACAAAATGATTTCAGGGACTGTCATGCTCTCTGTATCACTTGAGGACATCCAGGAAATCACCTGATTCAAGAATCCCTATTCTGGTAGTGAGCAACCAGATTAATTCGTAAGTTAGCATGATTCCTAAGGCAAGTTCAGGGCCGGGGGTGGGGGCCTTTATATAGGGTCATGTAATGTGAGTGGCATATAAGAGTCAAAGTAATCATCTACTCTCTGTTGTCAATGGAAAAAGCTAAGAACCTTTACAGAATAATTTAGTCCATCCTAAACTATGTACATTAAAGGGGATGAGTCAACATCTGGAGGTACCCATTCCTGTTCCCTGATTAAGAGCAGTTTCCAGGTGGTAATTGGATGCCTAGCTAACTAATCAAGAAGGTAAAGTTCTCGACTGTATCTAGGCATCTTAATCACATAAATTAAAACAATTAAAAGGCTTCAAAAGGAGATAGGATCCAAGACTTACTTCTCTTGAACCTGCTGTGTACCTCTGTATGCCTAAATGCTTTTTAAATACTGCCTTTGTCTTTGCAAATTTTATCTTAAAGTTTATTTTTGGAAGCAAGCTGGACACTTTGCCCTAATTTTTTTTTAAAGCATTTGAATATCTTTCTACTGAAGATGTGACAGAGAATTAGCAGCATTTTCACTGCCAGCTGGGTTCAGGCAGCTTCACTCCCATCCTAAATCTGCTGTCTAGTATTTCTGGTTAGTTGGCTCTAGGTCCACAGCCACTGGAGAACACGGGAATCAGGAGGAGTTCAGGGCCAGAGCTCTTTTGGGTCACCATACCCTCTGGCTCATTGATGTCAATGGCTTTTATGCAGACTGAAATAACTTTATTTCCTCTTTTATTTTCCTCTCTTTTTCTTTTTTTTTCTTTTTCCTTTTTTTTCTCTTTTTTTCTTTTTTTTTCTTCCTTTTTCTTTTTTTTTTTTTTTTTTTTTTTCAGTTGCAGATTTGAAGTTTGGCTTTGCTTGGACGTACTTCACCTTAGATACTTCATATCTATGAAATTCCTACTGAGTAATGATAAAATTAGAAATGATTATAAACCCTTCAGTACTGATGTATAGTTTACCTGAGGAATACTTACTGGCTCAGAAGGGTCAGAGAAAAGAAGAAGAGAGAGAAGTACTTACATCATAATTTGTTTTTTGGTGTACAAAACTAATAGCTTGCCCGAGAGCACCTTCTTTTTGAAAGCGCTCCCCACTGCATAGCCCGCTGCTTCCTGAGCAGCAGCATACAGTAGATGTCAGGCTCGCACCACCGTGGAAACAGCAGACCGTACCAGATGCTCTGCTGAGTCATAATGCTGGCCTGCCGGCGAGCGATGACAACCGCTCCTTATGCTCAGCGGTATGGCAGGTCTTTTCTTTGTCTCCCTGAAGGTAAGGTAATCTTTGGGTGGGAGAGACAGTTGAGATCATTTACTGTTTATTCTACAATCTTCTACCCAAATTCAGACACTTTCTCACTTGATTGGTCCACCTATTATGCTGTCAGATTTTCTCTGGCTTCACAATATATCAACAGTTCACCAGCACTTCTTTTTAATTAAAAAATCATTTTTGCAGGGGATGTTCTATACACAAAGAGAGCGTGGAAAATGCATAGACTCATGCCCTGATTTTAACTTTCTTCCAAACATAGTAAATGAGTAGAACACACCTTTCATCTCACTTTCTATTTGCAGAGTCATTAATATAATGCAACAAAGCATCTTCCTCGGAATTCCTTTTCCTGAGTCCTAGATCATCAGCCTCCCTCATTCTCTTGACCTTCCTACACCTTCTGAACCAGAAACAGCAGAGGTCCAGGAAGATCTGATAGAACACAGCTCTAATCACAAGACCTCAATGAGTCTATTTGCATGGGTACAATTAAACATATACCTATATGCTTTGCTAGTTCATGAGTCTAGCATGAATTCAGTGATGAGACTGAAGCTAGGAATATTATTGCTTGAGAAAACCTTTTTTTAACGTCAGCCAACAGACAACACTTGAGATACAAAGAAAGAAATTATACATGGAGTGGAGCTAAATGACGAAAATTAGGATACCTTAATGCATTTAAACCAGAGCTCTGTATGAATGCCCTATATATTATTCCAGTCAAATGTGTTTTGATGTACAAGTGGATTTATTTTGGTGAATGTTTAGTATAATGTTTATCTGTGAGTTGTTAGGCAGCCATGCTGGAAGATATCCTGTGTATATATATACATATTGTTTATTTAATAGCAAGGCCTTTCAGACTTTATTTCAATTTTTCATGTTACTTTCAGAACTAATACAGTGAAACAGTGTCTATACTTGACCAGGGCTTAAATAAGATTTTAATTTTTCAAAATACTGCATTTTTAATTAACTTCAACTTCCCCTTGTCTTTGTGTTCATTTGGTGAAGCTCGCACTGTCATGACAGTGGTTGACAATAATAGATAAAGTGTTGTAGATAAGAATGAGGTTGATACATTTTACATGAAAGCCCTAAAGCAACTGGGTTTTTAAATCAACTATCTGGCTGGGACTGCTTTCATTTTGCTTTTTAGCACCTCATTAGGATTACTGCAATTTTCCTGCAATACTAAACTGCTGCCCCAGTCACAGTTCATTTTCCTCCTCTAATGTCCAATTACTCTGTTGTCTACTGAAAATTATCATATTTTCATTCCACAATAATTTAATTAAAATATTTCATTCTAGAATATAAATCAGCAACACAGAGCAGCATCACACTGCATCCTCCCATTACAGCTCCTTGGCATCCTGGGAAGCAGCACAGCTGCCACGGCTTGCGGGGAACACCAGGAGAGTTTGTGCCATCAGGGGACACCACCGGGATAAAGTTGCTATGTTCTTTATCCCTTTCTTGCTTTTAAATGCCATTGAGGGTCCTACAACATTTTTAAGTTCCTACAGCCCCAGAGCAGTAGCAGCACCTCTGCAATGCGCCCAGAAATCCTGGATGGCTTAGAACTGTGGTGCCTCTTTTGGTTACAGACCCTCGGTGTGCCTCTTCCAACCTGTAGCCCCCAGTTCCAGGCACCAAGGCACAAGGAGTTTCAGCAATCTTTAGTAACTAATACCCGAGTTTTGCAAACATTTAGATGCAGATAGATGTGAAATCTCATCACAATCAATGAGTTACAAAAGGTAGTGGAAGTCCTTGTGTTGAGATTTAAGCACGGGAGTATTTGCAGGATAAGGACAGCTATCGTATTTTTTTCTTCCTCAAGGAGGGATATAATTATTCCTATGTGAAACACTTTTCCTCGACATTAAAAATTGTTCTTGTTGACCCCTATCCCTTGGGGAAAAAGAACTATTTAAAAGCTGGGATGAGCTACCAAGCCAAGACCAGGGTTTATGCACTCTTTTTCCTGCCACTGAGGCAGAACGTGTAGTCAGTCCACAGACCTCTCTGCCACCAGGTTTCATAAACATAAAATGAACAGCTTACATTTGTCAGGCCTCTGAAGCAAATCTCAAATAAAAGCCTTTTGAAAAAAATACTTAGGAGAAGCCCTATGCCAAAATATTTCAATATATCTTTTTAAATGAGGTAAAAGAAAAAGTGAACTAGAAAGGTGAATCCCTCATAGGAGTCTCCGTCCATGAAGAGCTTCAGTACTTGGCTGGACAAGGCCCTGAGAAACCTCATTGTACTTTGAAGTTATCCTGGCCTCAGGCAGGACATGGACTTCCACCTCCAGACATCCCTTACAAGCCAGACCTTTATTCTGATTCTGTGTTTGGGGTACAACATTTTATGTTTCATAATAGAGCTAGACCTGACTAGGTCACGTTCTGACTTTTCTCCTTTTGTTTTCTTCACTAAGAGCATTGTCTTCCTTTTCCCACATTTTTCAGTTAAATCTTGGACATAATTCCACCACTACCACCCCCCTTCACAAAGGATGTACTTTCATTTGTGAATTTGTCCTTATTCCTTTAAAATGTGAAATTTTCCTTACTCAATCAGACATTGTCCTGTGGGACAGTAGCCTTGAATTTATGGACGCTAACTTTGGCTTGGGCAGACTGACCCTCAAACCGGTAAGACAACTCACTTGGGAGTGAGATATACTTGTGCAATTGCCAAAGATTCCAGAAAAGAACTGGCATACTATGGAAAGGATTTTTCTCAGAACTGAGCTAATTCTTTGGAATCTGATCAACTTTATTTCCTGTTGGAATCTGATCAACTTTATTTCCTGTCAAATGTTGCTGGGTCACAGAGACCAGTGAGAAAGAACCAATTTACTGACAGCAATCCACTAGGGAGGAAAATAACCCTGTTACTGGGTGTTCCCAATAATCATTACATAGTCTGATAAGATAGAGAAAAATTTTGGCACTCCGGAAGGGAAAGCCCTTCCATGTGGCATGTGCATCCAACCTCCTCAGTGCAGCTAGAAAATCAAGGTTAACTAGAAAAAAAAGACACTTTGTGGGAGGTTGTAGCGGTGGAGAAATGGGTTGGAACACAATCTCTGAATCTGTATTCTTACTTTTCTTACATACACTTTATACATATATACGGCTCTGTATATTCTTGCCTGATACATACTTATTTTTTAAGTACACTTATTCTTTCTTGTCAAAAGTAGCTGAGGCATTAAAAGAATTTGAGAGCATTAGTGTATCAGAATCTTAATGCTTTTGTCCAACATATTTATGACACTACTTTTCATAATACAAATGGGATAGGTGTTCCTTGACTATAGCAGTAACTTAAGCGATAATCAGAGTAGCACTGCTGGTTCTTAATTACACTAAGAATGAGCAGGGGTAAGCACTAAAGTTCTGTATTCAAAGTTTGTTTTTGTACAGGATGTCAATAGATAGAAAATACAACTTTTCCATCCATGAACGCCGTTGAGGAAAGAAAACCATTCTTCTAATAAGTCGGGATTTTTTTTTTTAGAAACAAAACTTCTATTTGTTAAAATCAGATTCCCTCATCTATTCATAGTATGTATTTATTTTATTTATTTTAACATAGGTTATTTTCAGTATTTATTAAATTCAGATTGTGTTGAATACTTTTCACTGGAGACATGAATTTTGATGATTTTTGTCCTCTTTTTCCTTTTCTCTTTTTAATCTAGGCGGCCATGATGGAAACAAATCCATAAGAATAGGTACATGATGAATAGAGCTGCTCAGTGATTGACCAAGGCAGTGGTCAAAATCCAAAGTACCAAATCAGCTCACTGCGGTGACGATTAGCACACTATAAAAATGTTGACTGATGAGCACCTTCTATTCTTAGACTCCAACACAACATGACATTTCCTCAAACCAGGGCAATTGAAATATGAGACTGTAGAGTGAACTTGACAGGTGGGGGAAGGTGCATGCTGGAGAGAAAGGAAAAGAAAGAAGTAACAAGGGTTATTGTGATTAGACACATGAGAACTATAGTGCATGATACAGGTAGTGTAAGTGGTTATTTTTAGGTACCCAGAACTGAAGTTAAGTGGATGCAATCTGGACCTTGACAGTTGCTAAAACTTCCAGTTGCACACCTAAGAGAAGATCTATATATGATATACAAATGTCTGTAGTTTGTGGTATAAATAACATTTTAAATCCCCCCAAATACCCAAACTCACAAAAGACATTTCATAACTGATTTTCCAAAGGATTATGAAGTCCCACAGTATCAAGCAGTTCAGCTACGCCTTAGCCTTGACTTGCACATTAGCAGTCCCAAGAGTGCAAGTTTGGCAGCTGATTCCCTTTTGGAAGATAAACCCTGGGTCACCAGTGGATCCTGTGCCTTGCCACCATTTCACTTCACCTGCTAAATTTGTATGGCCTCCAAAATCAAATAACAATTACAACTGCTGGAAAAAATACAGTAAAATGCATTACATATTTTGTTATTTGGGGGCTAAATAACATTATTAGTAAGTGGACAGAATTACACCATAACTCTGATATCAGCAATAAGGAAGAGACCTAAGAGAAATCTTTTTTGTAGCCTACATACAAACTTGTGAGGAACCAGATCTTTTCAGTGCTACCAAGCTGGCGATCTCATTCATGGCTGTAAGCATGCTGCTGCCTGTTGAACTGACGCTAAATTAAATACTATCCCACATGCAATGAGTTGCAGACCTCTATGCCAAGATATAGCTGAGGTAGTAATTCATAGCAAATAAGTTATTACTTGAATGTTTAATGTAATCTCTCCATCAGTCTGGCCCTTTCTCTTCCTTTTGGCATATAAACCTAGCCTAAAAAATAAACTGTTTTGATTAAACAGCATGTGTATTTCCTTTTTATGTTATTTTGCCAAGGAAGAGGTTCATGAGGGGAAACACAAAAACTTAGACAAAAGCTGTTGCAAAGAGAAAGATCTGTATTCTGCAACTTTTGAGAAGAGGGCAAGTGCTAGTGAGCTCTTATTGCAATAGGAAATATTCAGATTGGACATTATGGAAACTTTCTAACTATATAGTGAAGAACTGGAGCCTGTAGAATTTCCATCCTCAGAGACTGTAAAAAATAAGTTTGCTAAACATCTATCAAAAATAATGTGGGTATAATTGATTTTACTGTGGGGCACATAGTTGACTAGACGACCTTTCATGGCCTTTTCATCCCTATGACTCTGTAATTCTATGAAGCTGCTATTTTTAAAGCACACCTCATTGTTCCATTCTACCTTAGCAAGGAAAGCAATCATTTTTTACAATAATACAATATTAGATCAAATGTAAGAACTACAGAAAATGAAACTGATTTCTCTCTGGAACTTACAAGACAACTGCAACTGCAAAAATAAATCAAATACAAGTTATCAGTGCCACAGAAGCATGACGGTTACAAATGAATTACCAAACAAGCATCAGGGCCTGTGCAGTATACATGTGGCACCACTTCCAAATGCACGGTGGACGTAGAATATTTGTCGTCTGGGCTCAAACCCTTTGGGGTATAACCATGAAGAAAAAGGCTGTCCTTAGCTGAAATGTTTGAGCTCTTGCAGATATGGCTAGGCAGGTTGTTGTTTCACCAACCTGTTCCTTTGGGTGAAAGTACCACTCCTCCTGCAGTTCAGTAGTATTTCTGATTACTATGTGTCCTGTAATCTTTACTTATTTATACAAAGTGAAACTATGCCATCTAATATTCCTAAAAGATGGGATGGTGGTGTTTCATGTATGTCTTTTTTTTGTGTCAAAGAAGAGAACTAATTTTTTTAACTCTCAAAGTGTGACATCAATGCCCAAGTCACAACCCCTTTAGACTGTCTAATTGCACCCTGGACACACAGCTGGAGCTGTTAAACTCAAGAGGCAGAAGTACACAGGAAAGTTGAACATTACAAAACCAAATATGTCTCCTTTAAAGCCCTAATCCAGTAGGAGTTGGTTTCCATGCCTTTGCTAGGCAAAATTTGACCTGCTATACTTTGATTTATATTTAAACAGCCAACAGAAAACATTTGAAATTATGATACAGAGAATGCAAGATTAGAAGCGTTCCACAAAACCTTTAACATTTGGAGAGAAAAGGTCTTTTCTGAGCCAAGACGGCTCTCAAGAAGAAACAAATCATAGCTCTGCACTTGACTTGCTTTCTGTGAAGTATTTTCCAAGCACACACACTTAGGTATAATAATCTGCAATGTAATATACTATTTTATTTAGCAGCAAATAAAATGTGACCTCTTCACTTTAATGAAGAGGGATCTGGAAAACTTCCCATAAATGCATCTTTTCTTGTAGACAAATGTGAGGAGAATACAGTACCTAGCTAATCAAGTACCTTAAACAATAACTCAAAGCTCCTGGCTTTTAAATCATCCCTACTGCTCTTCTAGTGACATCACAAGAAAGTGCTGCCAACATCACTCCTTAGCAGATAATAAAAAATTGTTAGCCATGGAAAGTTTTGGACACAGTGGATGTAACCATCATCTCCTACGGCAGGTGGTTTCTGAATGCGAGTACCTGTCCCATTTGTGGAAATTACTCCCGCCAGGAGGGTAGGAGATGCTGCTGCTTTTGATGGCCTCTAGAAAGCTACCCCAGAGAAGGCAGTTAGGTTGGTTAAGAAGAAATTAAAGGACTCCAGATGTTTGAAAAATGCTTGGTTTGGTGGAGCAGATTGACAATAACATTATTCACAGATCTCATGCAGGGAAAGTGTAAACAAGGCAACCATGCCAAGTACTTAGATTTTGTGTAGTCAGCTTCAGATTGACTTTAAAAGAACAATTTTCAGAAAGTAACTGACAATAGGAGAGAGAGTTAAATAATCAGGAAGACTTTGCTTTAGATCAATATTAGTTTGTGAGGACTTTTTTCTAATTCTTACAGAAAACCTAACAACTGTGTCATGATACCATTGGGGTTTGTGCAATTATTTTAATCCAGATTCTCACACAATAGGGAATAGTATTTCATGGATGTTGATAAGTACCAGACATCTTCCAAAAGTTTGGAACAGTGTCTCAGATAATCATTGAGAAGTTCAGATGCTTGTCCAAATGCATGCAAAACTTCACCAAACCATTCCCTCTCACCTTGCTAGATTTAGTTAGAGAGATACTCCATTCCTTCTTTCTCTTTGCAATCTTGCAGGAGCTAGGATCCTGTCCCCAGGCAGAGCTTTGAGTTCAAACTCCTTGTGGAAGAAAATGCACTTATAAAAACATAGACAAAAGTAAACTCAACCTGTTCTGTAGTCAAAACCCCAAATCAAAATATTTCCATGTTTGAAAACATTAAAATGATCTGAATCTTAAATGTTACAGTGAAGTTCTTAGTTCTGTAATTGGATGACCCAAAACCTAGAGCCAAATATCCTGACTAAGATTCATCATAGTTCAAATCTGGATAAGAATCTTGTTTTGAGATTTATAGTTTGGTCTTCTCTCATTAAAAAAAAAAAAAAAAAAAGAGAAAAAGAAAGAAAGAAAAAAAAGTAGCTGAAGTGTTCAGAGTTCTCTGCAGTGTGGTGGGGGAAGGAAAGTTTGAATCAGTTTCTGACTCTACGCAAATCACTTTTTGCCTCCTTCACATTTATTAAAATCCCAATAGAGCATGACAAATTGGATCAACTGTTTGACAGGTAATCATCTCATTGCAGATCGCCCACTGGTGCTTCAAAAGCATCCGGCTGAAACTCAGCCATCTCTTTTATCATCTGTAGCACACAAGAATATTATGAAAGAGAGAAACTAGTGCCAAAAAGGTGGGAGATGCCAGAGTTTTTATGAGAAATATATAAAGTGTCAGTTCCTAATGAAAATACCTGCATCTTTTAACAGAGAATAACTTTCCATAGATACTTTAATCTGACAAAGTATGTTATAGAGGAGTTGGTGATTTCTATGAATTACACAGTGTAGTGTTTACAAACCATTCTGAGGATGATACACTTTAGCAAACTCTGTAGGATTTTAGAGTAATATAATTGCTATTCTATTTAGTGGTGGTGGTGGGTTCTGTTTGGGGTTTGTTTTTTTTTTTTTTTTTTCACAAAAAGTTGGAGCAGAAATTGGGACAGGAACCCACTGGCTGGATTAGGTCTGCCAAGCCTGTATGCAGGCAGGTTGCATGTCACTCAGAATTAAGATTCTGCCCAGGGGCAGGCAGGAAATGGAATTTCAGCTAGTCCCAGTACCCAGACAAGAGGGTGGGTGGATCACAGGTGGAGGGATGGAATGGAGCACAGATTGGATATACAGGATGGGGGACTTCCAGATTGGAGCCAAGCAGCAAGGAAAAGAGAAACCCAATTCTGCTTCCAGCCAAACCCTGGCACTCCTGCCTGTTACTGACTCACATCCAGGTCCTCATGTTCTCCAACTTCAGCAGAGACGCAGGTTTAAACGTCTCCCCATGATCCCTGCAGGCTGCTTGTTTCTCACCCCTCAGCTCACCAGGGCTGTGCTGTCAGGGCTCAGTTCCCTGTTTCCTCACCTGCCTCCTTTGTAACCCTGGGAAAGTCACAAAGGAAAGTGATCCTGATCCTCAGATTTAGGAGGCTAATTCTCACTCTCTCTGTTTCTTTGCATGCCCTAAAGTCTGTCAGCCTTGTCAGTACAGACCAGCTTGGTCTCATGCCAAAGCCAGGAACACTAGGTGCCTTGTAATGAGCCTCACACATGCCAAGGGGATGGGTGGAGGATCAATGTGAAATGCTGATGTCAGGGGTGTTTTATGTCTAACTCAAAGGCTTCAGCACTCAACTCTGGGATAGTCACAAGCTGAAACGCTAACCCACACATTATTCATTCTGCAGTTTCTCAGAACATCACTTTGTGTGAGAACATCACTTTTGTACTTCAAAAGGGACAAAGGGAACGCTACTGTCATTAAAGAAGATGTCCTTAGCATTCTCAGCAGTGAGACAAATTCTTGAAGAAGGGTAACAAGAATTTGATTATATTTTGATGGTGGCTGTTCGTATGGAGAAGATAATGTTGATGCTGTCTGTATCAAGTCTCAATGTGTAAGCGAGACCGAGTTAGCTAACAGAATGTGGATTTCTAGGAAAGCAGAAAGAAAGCACTGTAACTGTTTACATTTCTATTAGTGGAAGAAATTATGATGGCGGTCTCTGTTCTTCCAGATACTCTGGAGGTTGTCCAGGGTACACAACTTCCAAACATGCTTATCAGCTGCCTACTGTTCACAGATAAACTTGGTTTAATCCTGTGGTCAAGTTTTAGCCACAGTCTTTTGTTTGTGCTCATAAAAAGCTCTTATCTGGGATATATATGGTACTTCACAGCCTCTGAATATCTTAACTTGCTGATGTTAAAGATGTTCCTTAGTATCAGCATTCCCCTTTGCTCAAACTGTGTTGTTTTTCTTTTGGGTCTTCTTGTATAAGATATTGCAAAATATTTCTTAGGACAATGCACAACATTAAAATGAGTTCTTTTAGAGCAGCGGTCTCCAAAATGGCATGCACACACTCCAACAGATGCACAAGATGATCAATTGTGGTGCAGGAAGAAAATATTAGAACTTCAGTAGTACATGTACATAACTTCAAAATAAATAAATATACATATATCACGAGTGCACACTCAACAATTTTGCAGACCACTGTTTCAGAGCACTGCCTTCTTGTGTTTGTGCTTTTTTATTTCTTATATAGACTTGAAGTAGTACTGTACAAAGAAGTTTATGGGAGAGTTTTACACTCAGATGCACCATGTTCCAGATCTTTTAGTTATCTTCTTCACTGATTCAGATGCACCATATTCCAGCTCTTTCAGTTATCTTCTTCAATGATTCAATACTCATCTACCTTGCGATACATCTTTTGTGGCTTAACCCAAAGGAACAGTTCTTTTCCCTGCTTCCAGGAAAATGATTGGTTGCCAGTACAACATATGGAAGTAATTTGCACTAGTAGGCATAGCTACTAAGAAGAAACTGAGAGGTTTGGTTTTTTACACCATGATCACTCTGCACTAAACAGTTTTAACAGGCGTGCCTAATGATTGCCCCACATTTAAGCCTGCTGAATGCAGAACTTTATTTAGCAACAGTTTATTACATGTTGTGAGAGCTTCACTCACTCTGCAGCTTTTATATAATTCCTTCTGTGAGGGAAGGACTTACCTGGCCTTAAATTATCTAACTACAAGATGTAGCACTGTGAAACTCAGCACAGGCTGAAAAACCTCCTGTGGACAAACACCAGGACAGACAGTGTGTTCTGTGTAAGTTTAGTGACCAGCCTATCTATAACTGAGACTGAAGCATAGACTTTACCTACTGACTCAGCAGAGATCCTGCCAGCTGTGCTTCTTTCTTCCTTCCTCAAGACCAATGTGCACTAACTGAATTTTCACAAGCTCCTGTTCACAGATCCCCTGGAGAAATCAAGCCTTACCTCGCAGGTCTCCAGTGTTAAAACTGTCTGTGAATTAGCTGCAATTTGTGGAGGTACTGTGGGCTTCCTTCTTTGCACAGCTACTGTTTTTATACAGCAGTAATCTCCATCACATGCATTTGCAGTTATTTGGGGCTTAAGTTATATGCAATTTTAGAGGTATATCAATGATTCTGTTTTGTGTAGAAACATCTAGACAACAAACTGCTAAACTTTCCAGTGTTTTTTCTGATTTTATTCTACCTGTATCTGACTTGTCCTGCTGGTTGAGAAGTATGTCACTGGGCACATAATAATAGAGCAGGCATGTTTAGACTTTTCTAGAAGATTGTAATCTTACGAAGTGTTTTTTGTTTTGTTATTGGTTCATAAGGATGATGTGTTGATTTTGTTTAGGCCTACCTAAATTCCATAAGGAAGCTAAAAGTAGAGTTTTTCTTATGTGATCACTGTGTCTGTAGGAATACTCTTCCTGAGCAAATGCCAAATGACAGGAAGCCCTATCATCTACTGGATCTCCCCCACTTCTAAGTCCTCCTTAGCTACCGACTCTGGATTTGGAATTGTAAGAAATGCCCAGATCTACCCCAGCTCTGTCAGAAAGCACGAAAAAGCCTAAAGAGCAGAATTTCCCATAAGATACAAGAGACTTCATATCTCAATTACGAGAATCAATTGCGGTGGTTCTCATTGAAGCTATTCATGTAGCTGTCATGCTACACATAAGGCCTAAGACTTTCACAGATTTGTTGGATACCATTTCTTGTGTCCTGAATTGTATCAAGATAGGTGCCTGGCTTGCCTGTTGTGGTAACTCCTGCAGTCCCCAGTCAGACTGTGCAAATAGAGATGGTACTTGCCCCAGAAAATTTATAATGTAACAAACATATGTTCATAGTACTGTCCATAGATACAAATGTAGACATGGCCAGGTATTAAGCTTAGGTTTAATGTATTATCCTGAATAGGTTTGCTTCTTGCTAAAGGGAATATTTTTCTTTTTTTCTCATCTTTGCACTTTCCACGGAGAGCAGATGTTCTGGGCTTCAGCGTGCCCTGCTTCTTTCTAACTGGCCTGATCCCAAGCACTCTTGATTTTTACGAAACCACATCCTTCTCAGTCTCTCCATAATAAGAGTGCTCTTGTCACTTCTTCCCTGTTCAGCACTGGTTAGCCTGCTGCACTTAGCTCCTGCCCTCACCTGTGGAAAGGCTGCCTCTTCATGAGCTGCTCTCTCTGAGTTTTGCCCAGGGAATTGTCTCAGGAGCAGAACTGATGAGGCAGCAATAGAAGGAGGGTATGAACCCCTGTGAGGATCCTCCCACAACCCTCTCTCCCAGGAAAAAAAGAGCATGGATAAAAGTAAACTATGTAATAGCCTTTTCTGCCACAGAGCAGAAAGCGTAACGAAACCCTGGGAGACAGAGATGTAATGTTGAAAAGGCAAACATCTTAGTAGATCTTTAAGACAACCTGATAAAAATTTGTGGCTGAAAGACACATGTTGCAGAGTGGAAATGTGAGTGATATGGGGCAATCAAAGTCTAAAGAAAGCAGATGAGGCATTGGCTTGGACTTGCTGAATTAAGCAGGCATGTGGGCCAAATTAATTTCTGGTATAATCATATACAGAACACCAGCCTGCCAGCTACTGAATTTGTCTAGTATTTCAGATAGCAACAGATACAAAGGCAAAGACAGACATATTAACGGTTATTAGTGATATGTCAGCATACATTTGAGAGATACTTTCAAGAGATTCTTATGAATATTTAATTTGTGAATTAATGAATAAAAGTATGTAATGTAAAGCATGGGAAAAAAATGGTTGTTACTTCTATTGTAATTGTGATAGATGTGGTACTAATAGCCTTTACTGTTGATATTATGAATCGTTTCTCCTAGGGAGGTGATGAAATGATCATAGAAATAGTTTCATAGTTTAATTTTATTTCCAGCAGCTTTGATAAAAGGAAACAGAGAAGGAGTGATGGCAGGAAAAAAAAAAAAAATTAAGGGTCTATTTGCCATTTTATTGGATTGCTGGAAAAGTGAAATTTCTGTAGCTAATTTATTTTGTTACAGATATTTCTAGTTGGTACAGCCACATCCTAAGCAGGGCCAATTGCCATAGTGACATTGACTTTCAAGTTGCTAGTCCTCAATGAGTCTAATAAATGACTCCTAGTGAAATGTGATTAGGAGTGATTCCTGCAGTCATACATTCTAAGAATCGAGGAACACTCAGGATTTTTTTAGACTTCTACAATAATAATGAAGAAAACATTCACCTCATTGTTTGGTCAGCTGGGATCCCTTGTCTTGCCTGGGAAAAGAATCTGTTGTGGAGTTCCTAGGGGTCAATAAAGTTCTTAATTTAAATGGGATGATGGGGGATGTAACAGAAGGGATACAAGAGCTATCAGTCTTCAAAGCACAGAATGCCATTTGCTCTCAGCTTGATAACATATTGACAGGCAGTATGGTTCTGTGTGCAATTTACACACAAATCAGCCACGAATTTTGAAGTACTTTAATGTGAGAATATTTGATCCATAAGTGCCTGTGACCTGTGGATTTCTAATAGTATCTGGAAATAAATGTAAAAATTCTGAGCATGCTCTATTCTTACTTGAGTATGAATCCAATTCTTAAGATTTTAGGAAACTGTTAATGAAAGGACACAAATATGTGCAGCTAGCAGAGGAAGATGAGGACTAAACTTAAAGTCCACTGGATATGTGTAATGAGATTTGTGGCTAATGAATACTTTGAATTGTGTAACGTACCATTAGCTAGGACCTGTTGTGCCATCTGCTTACACAGTAATGGAAGCAAGAAGTATGGCTTTTTTGTTCTGCCATAGAACAAAGCTTATCATAACTGATTATGCCAACTAATGATAACTAACCATACCAAACTAATAATTAGGCAAAATTATCATTAACTTGTGCTGCAAGTATACTTTGAAAACCTGTTGTGATCTGGGACCTACTGAGATCTGGTTGCCATCAGGATCTGCACAGCTGCACAGTAACATATCTGACAGGTGAGCCCCAGTTTAACTGCATTGATTTACCAGTTAACAACCTCGGCCCCTGCTAGAAATGATCATTGACTCCTTATTAGCTTAAATGGCTCATAAAAGGGGCTTGCGTTCAGATTCTGGATTGTTAGTTGCTGAGGCACCATATTCCAGCGGTCCTTCAGCAGGACGGAGTGGGATGAGCTTATGCACAGCTAGATCACCGGCCTAGCTACAGCCTACAGCTGGCTCTACCAAAACAGCCTGATCAGGGAGACAGATAAGCAAAATTAACTAACCTCAGACTAATCCAAATACTGAAGGTATGAACCTCATTATTTTAAAAGTAAAATAGTATTTTGTTCATTCTAAATATTAGCAACACTGAAGATCCTCTCACCCCATTCAGCACAAGGCTTAAGCAGAATTTCTGAAGGAAGGACTATTCTACTGAAAATTCAGGTCTTTTTAGTCCTCTTACACCAAAAGCATCATACATGAGTTTCCTCAAGAGAGAACTGTATCGGGTGCTGAGGAAGCCAGGGTGCTTGTTTCCCCTGCCCTTGTCCCTCTCCCCATCCGTGACCCTCATCACAGTTGTATTTCATAATGAGATGCTGCAAGTTCCCATGATACTGTGAAGGGGCGAACGCACTCTTAAATCAAGGCACCACTTAGTAGTAGGCATGAAGTGGCTGAATCTGGTCACCAAAAAGGAAGCTGAAGAAAACAGCATATGTTGTACTACCTGAGGTAGAAAGCAACATGTATGTGCTAACCTGGGCCCCCCGGTTCCCCTCTTTCACCAGCCTTTTACTCACTCTACTGCTAGGGCAGTCTGAATCGTCCATCTCTGAAAGCCAGGCGGACTTCATGACCTGTACAACAGTACAATGGTACCTGGTAAAATGAATCCCCCGGTTTAGAGTCTCGCTGGGCGCGATGGCGCAAGCACCCCATCTCCCGCCTGCGCACCAGCTGAGCACGAGGTAACGCTTACGCCGCGCCACCCCTTACAGCGTTCAAACGGGTCGGGGCTCGTTTGCAGGAGGGCACCCGCGGCGCGGATGGGGAGCGCGGTGGGGAGCGAGAGGGCGCCGCGCAGGCTGCGCGGCGCGGGTGGGGGGGCGGTGGCGGCGGCTCGGTGGCGGCCCGCCAGGTGGCAGCAGGACCCCGCGGGACAGCTCTGCCCGCCGCCGCCGCCCGCTCAGCGGCGAAGGGGCCGCTGCCCTGCGCCCGCCCGGGGTGGGGGCGGGTCGGGGCACAGCGCTCCCCCCGCACAGGCGGCTCGGCCGCCGCTGCAGTGTCCGACTGTGTGGGGGCTCCGCGGCGGGGGCCACCGGCCCGTTGTGGGGATGCGGTGGGCGGCGGCGCGGGGGGGGGCAGCTCTGGGTTTAAACCGGGCTCAGGAGCGCGGCGGAGACCAATCTGCGCATTAATCTGGTGCAATTAGCGTTATAACCCGTGCCAGCTCAACCCGCACTAAAGACAAAGCTTTATGCAAATCGCCCTCCCCGTCCCCATCCCCCGCTCCCGGGGTCTGACGCTGTTTCCCAGCCTGTTTTTAATGATACGGTACGCCGAGTAACTTAAAATTAATTATAAGGTTCTTGACTAAAAGGAAGGGGGGGAGGCGGTGTCATTAGGCGGGTTTGGTATTCAGAGCTCTGGCCACCTGCGCTTGGCAGCGGTGCCCGGCTAAGAGTGCTAGCGGTAGTGACCGGGCTGTGGAGGCTTCTGCAGATCCACTTTTTGGGCAGCTGTGCCAGGTCGGAGAGCCCGGCTGCCGCGGGCAGTGGCTGCGGAACCCGGCGAAGGTACGGTCCCCGGGCGGGCGAGGCGAGGCGAGGACGCGGGGGATGAAGGACAAGCCGGGCTGCGGGCTGGGGAGCGCCCGGGCGGGGGTGGGCGCTGTGTCCTTCCAGGTGGAGGAGTGATTATTTTTTTTGGGGGGGGGGGGGGGGAGGGGAGGGTGTCCGTCTGTGTCTTTGGGAGGTTTGTAGGTCTCCTGGCTGGGGCTCCGAATTTTCATCTTCAGAGTCTACTTTTTTTTTTTTTTTTTTTAACACCTACATGATTTCTTACCCCAGAAGCTGGCTTGTTGCTTTCTGGCATATACTTCTCTAACCCACACCCCCGAAGATAAATGTTTCAAAATACTGAAAGGACGTGACCACAAAATGCACTGTACTGTGGGGAGGACAGCAGGAAGGATGTGAGGGCTAGTGAAATCCTTAAAAATACAGCATCTAACGTGAATGTTGTTATACAGGGTACTGTGTAATCTAGTCGCAGGAAAAATACGATATTGGGTCTTTTTGACGAGACTTTTATCTGCATATCTCTCTTTTACATCTTTCTGTTTGTCTCCTCCATATTCTCCTTTTATTACAAGAAGTTTGTTAATTCGACATTTCAACGTTGCTGGCTTCAGACTGCACCACTGTAGGAACTCTTTTTTTACAAAACTAGACTGAAAAAAATCCCCCCAAACCTCCACTTAACGGCACAACTGGTATGTATAAATAAAATCTTCATTTTTTTAAAGTGACGTGGATGTGGTTTACTCTCTAGCTTCAGTAATTTAAACAGCACCTATCTGCTGCAGATAGAGTTGCTATGCACGTCTCTACTAGCGAGTTTGAAAATTCGAACCCGTCTTTGATTTATTTCCTTTCTATCAGTGATTAATGCGCCGTAATTAGCTAATCTCAAAGCCATTATTTACAACTGGGGCAGACAAAGGGAAAAACTAATGATCCAGCACTTAAGTCGGTTTGAAATTATGAAACGGAAAGAAATGTTTAGGTCTCGTCTTGGAACCGGACAGTCCAGCCCAGGGTAGTAGCAGTATAGTAGTAGTAGTAATAATAACAACAACAACCACCACCACCACCATTAATTATAGCTGGTAATTTTTTTCGGCTGGAAATGTGCTCGCATCATCTGAGTTAAAAAAAGTAAGCATCTGCTGTGAGTCTTCTCTCGCCCCCTTTGTTGCTGTGTCAAGGAGAGGAACTAAATGCGCGCTGCCCAAATGCGCTGGCTATGGGGATAGACGCACAGGAGGAAGCTCACGGCTCCACGCGCGGTGGGGCGCAACCCACGCGTGCCCGTGGGGGGTCTCGGCGCGCGCTCGCTGTTCCCGCCGCCCCCAGCCCCGCCCGACCCGGGCGCCGGGTGACCCCGGGTGGGACGGGGCTGACGGGCGTGAAGAAAGGCTGGGGGGCGGCGGGGCCCCCGGAGGCGCGGCCGCCTGCGGGACGCCCGTGCGGGGCCGAGGCCGCGGTGCGCTGCCCCGGGCTGCCCGCCGGCTTCCTCGACGATTTGGGGAAGAGTCGCAGCTCCCTTAAATCCTGAAATTTTTCCCTTCTTCTTCCTTTTCGACTGTGGGAATCTGGCTTTCTAATAATATCCTAATCCACCACCTCCACCACCCAGGGAAAATAGGGAAGCTTTCGTTTGATCGGGAAATGGGAGGGGAGACGAGAAATAAAACATCTATGAAAACAGCAGAGAGGGAAAGAACGAATTCGATTAGGAAATTTAAGTATATCTATAGATTAAAAAAAAAAAGAAGAAAAAAGAAAAAAGAAGAAAAGCAAAACCCGAGGGGCGCTGGAGAGGGACAGAGCAAAGGTGCCTGGTGTGAACAGGCGCTGATTGTCCAAGAGAAGAGGTACAAATGTTCTTTGTTCGAGGTGCCTTGCCACGAAAATCATCATTATAGTCAAAATTATTAGCACTTAGAGGAAGAAAAAAAAAAGAAGAAAAAAAGAAGGGAAAAAACCCCAACCCTAGCAAAGCTGAAACCTTGGGGGATGTATATTACAAGCTAAACAGCCTTCCCCCCCTGTTTATCATTCCGGGGGGGGGGGGGGGGGGGGGGAATCTGCAGCCTTTCTAGTTGCGAGTAGCTCTCCCTCTCGCTCCCTCCCAAACAAACAATGAATTACAGATGATCGCCCCGTGCCTGCTGTAACGCGGCGACACGGAACAAACCGGGACGGACCGGGCACGGGAGGGAAGTGAAACGCTGCAGGGATGTCCAGGGGAGCGCGGGACTGCCTTCCGCGCCACCCCCCCAGCCCCCGCCAGGGCTAAAATCTGCTCGCTTTTCTTCTTCTTCTTCTTCCTCGTCTTCTTGTCTAATGAAGGGTTGATTGAGACATATGAGTTATGCCTTGATGCTACTTAGCCCTTGAAAAAACGAAGCCAGCCTCAAAACTCCAAAGAATTTTGCATGGGATTTTGGTTCTGAGAAATGCCCCCATTTGTCCTAAATCCAGCCACAAAGGAGGGGGTTGGGTGGGGGGACATCTGTTTAATTTGAAGCAATAAATACGCCGGATCTGTGGCTGTTCGGGAGTTTCAATTTTTAAAGATGATTAATCCCATCTCCACTCCCCCCTTTCCAATTCGACTGTAAAGAAATGGATTAGGAATGGTATCAAGAAGGATTATTCATTTATATCAGACAGATGGAGCTGTACAGTAGGGTTTCAAAGAAACAAAGAAAATGGTTTCTAAATGGTTGTTTGGCATGAATTATTTGGTGGATTTGCGAACAAGCAAGGCGAAGCACTGTAGAGCAAGATGTAGGAGAAACCCATCTGGCACCTTCCTCGTCCCTGTCTGGGGCTGGAGGGGTTTCCAGACAGGTAGCGGCAGAGGCGCTGAGCAGACCTGGCCCGAAGGGAGCGGATCCGCGAGCATCAGGCTGCTCCTTCCTCCGACAGCCGGGAACCTCCAGCCTGCCCAAGCTGCGCTGCTCCGCAGCCGCGGCCCCGGCGGGGCTTGCAGCTGAGCTGGGGCTGCACCTGCGGGCCGGGCCGGGGGTGCCGCGGGGTGCCCGGGGGTGCCGGGGCCGCCGGCCTCCGCACAGCGGGACCTCTGTAGGCTTTGGGGGACACGTCTCACAGGGCACGGACCTGGAGTCCTGCCTGCCCCCTCCGGCACCCCCACCCATCTGCTTTTCTCCCCACTTCGCCCGCTCGACTCAACCGCTTGCAAAGTTCAGGGCTTGGGGAGGCGAGGGGAGAATAAAGAAGCGGCAAACTTTCAGAAGTGTTTTGAGCCCGATCCGTCCCCCTGTGCGCTTCTGTTTCTCCTGGCATTTTTCAAGTCAGTCCCGCGCTGAAATCTCCGGCCATTTCAATCAGTTCCAAATGTGATTGACACGTATGTTAATGGTTTGTTTTTGTGCAAAGCGGCTCTGCAAATTTCCAGCACAAACACATTGTGTAGATCAGATGTTAGGTATAAAAATGGTTTATTGATTGAAATAATAGAAGCATTATTTTGATTTGTCCTGACATGATGGCTGATTTATAGATTCCTACCCCATTGATTTCTTCTTGTCCGGGCAGAGGGAAATGATAAAATCTCATGAAAATGCCTTTTTTGTGCTAATTAGGAACCCGAGATGCACATTAATTTTCTCTCTCTCTCTCTCTTATTCTCTCTCGTCACCCCTTTCTTTTCCCCTCTCTTTCTCCCTCTCTCTTTTTCTCCCTCTCTCTCTCTTTCTTTCTCTCTGATGGGATTTACCAGATTTATTCTGTGCGCCATGAACTTGGTGCGTGTGTGTGTATATTTTTTTATCTTTTATACATCTGTTTTCACTTTGCACTTTCAATGAGCTGTAGCAGACAATAGTGAGAGAAACATCTGAAAACGCAAGGAGACAGAGTTGCATATGTGTTTCATTTCTGCGGGTTAGTCAGAGAAAACAACAAAAGGACAGCTGGAGGGGGGGGGGGGGATAAAACACACTTACAAAGGGGTTTGTGACCCTGTAAGAGGGAAAGGCGAGTACAACGAAAAAAGACTGCAAAAAGTAAGGAAGAACAGTTGAAGTTAAGCAGGAAAGAGTGTCAGGGAAAACTGATCAAGACGAAGAATAAGAAGTTAAAAACCAATTCGGCTGGATGTTCCCTAACCTCTTTAAAAGGAGAGTTAGGGAAAAGACAGTTCGGTCTGGATAAACAAACTGGGAAGACGCACCTGCTGAAAATGAGTATCTGATCTGTCTGCATAGATGTGTGAGTGTTTATCCATCTATACATTTATAAAGGGGGGATCTAGAGCATCCCAACACTCTAATTGCAATCGTGCGTCGAAGAGGTAAGTCTCTCTTCTCTGAACGGAGAACCAAATCCCTTGAATAGCCAGCAATAGTCACATCTCAGGCAGTACTGGTTTGGCTGGACTTTGTGTGTGTGTGTGTTTGTTTTTGTTACTTTTTTTGGTTGTGGAGGAGACAACGTTCAGTGGGAGACAACCAGATGGGGAGGGAGGGCAATCCCGTTGTCTGTTCGCCAGAAGATCTCTTTTTGCCCTGGAAAAGGCGATCAAACGCAGCCAGGGTCCACTCAGGAAAGTAAAAGCGATGGGGGGGGGCGGGGGGGGGAGAAGAGTGGGTGCATGTGGATTTAATAGCAGTGAAAGTATTACAGAGGGATCAGATTTAGCGAGCGAGCGAGAGGGAGCTTTTGAACATCTGTCTAATGCAGCCAATAGAAGTGACATTAGTGATATTGGAGAGAGGGACACACCGCCGCCGATCGGGTGGGATTACGGGAGACTTCGCAATCCGATTAGCCGCTGCCCTTCTCCTGCCAGGCGGACCCCGGGGACCGGGACGCCACCGCCGCCGTGCCGCGAGCGGCCCCGCTCCCCGCCCCGCTCCACACGGCTGCGCGGCCGGCGCTGCCCCGACCCTCTGGCGCTGCCCTCCCTCTCTCCGCGACCTCCCGGCAGCCGCGGCTCACTTCCACCGCAAAACGCCCTCGGAGGGGCCGAGCCGCAGCCCGGTGGTGCCGATCAAGCTGCTCGAGTTTAATATTCATCGATACACCGCGATGAAATTCCACCCCGCTCCAGGGGAAACCTTTATTCTCCGGCTAATTGTAATTTACAATTACACTTTACACTTCATCACGTAGGAGGTTAGGAAACAAGATTCTTCCATATAATTATTGGCCTCCTTAATCCTATTCCACCGCATATCACCCCGCACCGCAAAGTCTTATTGTTCCCTCCTCCCCATTTTACCAGTCATTTAAACTAGTATCAAAAAAAAAAAAAATCCCAGTCTGCATAATTTTAGGCATCACACCCACGCCTCTGAGCGTGGAGCAAAATGCATCAATGGGTTGTAACTCCCGCCGGAGGGGAGGCGGGTGGCTGCGCTGCGCTGCGCCGGGCAGGGCTCGTACAGCGCCGAGCTCCTCCTCGCCGGACGGGAGGGCGGGCGGGCGGGCAGCTGCCGGGGCCGCCGTGCAGGGTTGCCCTCTGGTTTTGGATCGCTTGGCAGCAATTTTCCTTCCACTTTGCTTACCGGGTCGATTAATTTAAAAGCTTTCCTTGATTAATGACAGGCAGTTACGTACACAGAAACACACATATATGAGCTCCTTGCACCTAAGAAGATATCTCCTGCCCACACGCACCATATGCCTTACAATCCTTGCTTAACTGTGACCGTAACCTTCGAAGCAAAGCGCATCTCTAGCTCTCCAGTGCGGGGAAAATGCCTGCAGTTTGTACCTCCAGGCGTTACAACATGCCTCAGCCCAGCTGAAAGCAACACTGCAGTTTGAGCGCGGTCGGCCGCAGAGGAGTGTCACTGCCTTCAGCTCTGCCAGGGACACTGCCAGGGGCTGCCGTGGGGCTCTCGAGAACTATCAGGTTCAGCCTTGTGCCTGCCTCTCCACAAGCTGTTTTACCACCCGGTAGCAGCTACCCGAAGCATGGCTTCAAAGGCTGACTAGCATCCAGCTCATGAATTACAGAAAATTGACGCCCTGCTTAAAATTCACAGCAGTGAATTTGTAATGTTCACATTTTTACGTGACAGTCATCTCACAGGGAGATAACGTCTAACAGCTCCTGAGTTTCCCTCTCGTAACAGGAATAACATGGAAAAGGCCAAGAAGTCTCTCTGTCTCTCATTCACACACACAGAGCACACCCCATGGTTTTGTGCAGCAGTTTCATGATTTGTAGCACACCCGTATAGTATCTGTCTCTGAGAAACTACACGGGTGGGTTTCTGTTTGTTTGATTGGTTTGGGTTATTTTAATTGACACTAAAACCTTTCTTCTTACAGTACTAGGTGGGCTAATATTACTAATCTTTCATCTCTGTGTATCAGGCATCAAAGTTGTTACTACATCAAAAAATGCCTGATTTTAATGGTAACAGTCTAGTCTTCATCAGCCTCTTAAATAGATATAGTTGGGGAAAGAGTTGAGGGTAGAATTAGGAAATACCACTGTTGAAGAAAGTATCTCAGAAGACCTGTATAATCTTCTAGGTTAGACACCCTATCGCCTCTGAACCTACATCATTCAAACAAACAGACAAACAAGCAATTTATGCAAAATCTTTCCCCAGTTCCCAACAGCCCTTCTTTTCAACAGTCTTCAGAAGTTATTTTCAGATCAAAAGTTCAGTAACTTGACCTGGGAATCCAAATAGTCTTAAAGGAACAAATCCTATCCTACCATCAAGCCCTATGTTCCTGTTGTTCTTGTATTTCCGTTTATCGCATAGTTGTCTTTCTTCTAAGTGATACACTCTTGAGTCATTATTTTCATATTTCTCTGATGTTCTTAATAAAACAAATAGCTTGCATCATTCTGGTCATTCTTTGTTCTGAAAGAGAGGTGGATGCCAAATGTATTCATGGGCCACCCAGTAGGACACAGTGACAGTTTGGGGCTCGTACTGTCTCTCTACTATGTGCAGTTCAAAACACAACAGAGTTCCAGCACAAATTCGTGCTTCTGGAATGAAGAAAGCGATTATTAGCTTGAATCCTATTTTCTGGATCCCCAAATTTCTTATGAAATATGTTTAAAGATTAACATGGAATGCCCTAAATTGATTTCCTCCATTTTAAGGTTTCTAAATTTTTCATTGGATCTTTTTACTAGAGATATTTCTATTAACTTTTTAACACCTATTTAAAGTAACAAAATTGAAACTCAATTAAAATTATGACAGATTCAGTTTATAGGAATGAAAAGGTATAACTATAGATCTCTACTCTTTAATACTATTCTGTATTTTACCCTGCAGTGGAGCAGCAAGCATTTTTTCTAGTTTTTTCCATTATTTTTTGTTTAATTTTTATATCACAATCTTTGAAAAATGTATCCAAAACACTCCAGACGACATGCAGTGGATTCCAGAATACATCCACTGTGATGTGGATTAATACCCATTTTACAGCTCTTTTGTGTCATCAGTGAAGTGCTTGAATTCCTGCTTACATCCATGACAGTTTAGAATGGCATATGCCTTGTATTGGGAATTCTGGGGCTAAAAATGAATATGATATTGAATATCAAAATATAAAGAGTAGAACCCACTGCTCTATAAGGGTAATTTTAAATTACCAACACAGGGAATATCTAGGTGCAACTGTCTGTAGATGGGACAAACTCAGGCTGCAGGATCCTCTACTGATATGAATTTGTCATCATGAAAGAAGAGCTATTTTTGCTCACATTAGCTGAAGACCAGCCCCATACAGCATATGGATTCCAGAGTGGTCATGGACAAGTGGAGTGGCTTTTGGAGAATAATTAACTGGCAGATTGCGTTTTGAATATTATTACAGCTGTTCCTACTGATTCTGTTAGAGGCCAAACCCTGTTGAGCCAGACACTATTCAAACCCGGAACCAGAAAGCTGGTCCCTGCTTGGTGTTTCTTTCATAAGCAGGAAACTCTGCCTCCTGTTTCAGTTTGTTTGGTTATTATTCTGGTGTGAGGTGCACCACTGTACCTGACCTTTAAGTGCAGCAGAATTAGCTAAAACTTCACAGATTAGCTAAAACTTCTGAGATAAAGCTCAGGAGAAAAAAAATAATAGAGAAATGGGAGAGAAAAGAAAGAAAGAGGAAAAGAAGTGTTAGGGGAAAAAATGGGTATGATGAAAAGCACTGATCACAAAGAAGTCAGGTTTTCTTGACATAACATATTTTTCTTTTACCAACCAATATGTTGACTTTGGAAAATGTCATTCTTTGTCCCACCATCTCCTCTTGTCCCTTAAATATTTATGGATTCCCCAGGCTGCCATGGACAACTACACCAAGGAAGAAAGGGACTGGGAGAACTAAGAAAGTCTCAGTGCACAGAAGGAAGAGTATAGTCACAAGTTAAAGCGAACTGGTCCATATTCTTACCTTCGTAAAATCATCTTTCTCTCAGTCTCATCTATGTATACACGCATGCACACATGTACACACCACACACGTACTTTGAACTGTTTCTCAGCAAATCTCGATTAAACAGCCTGTTGTGCCAACATATCATATTAGTAGACGTGCTAGTGCTAGGAAAGAAGAGTGAAGGACCAAGATGGAAGGGGATTGTCAATGTCTACATTTGATTGCCTGTAAATCAGCCAGGTAAACCTCAACAGTGTTGGCTTTATGCTCCACACTGTGTAAGTGTTTGTGATAATGACTGGTGAGCCTTAGAAAGGGACTGACCAGCTGGCAGGGCTGGATTCTTAATGATACTTTTTTTGTATCCTTTTTAAAATATGATTTGAAGACCGAGGAAGAATACAAACCAGATGACACTGGTAAGGTTTAGCACTGCTGTGGACAGGGCACTCTCAGGTAGCTGATCCACCCTTACTCATATTGTTCTGCCAGGGCAACTAGCTAACTTGGAAGGTAACTGAGAAAAACTGTTTTCTGATTACACCAGGGTAAATCAAATACATCTCCGTGAAAGTCCATGCAGCTCTGCTGGTGCAATACTGGTGTAAATGAAGTGAGAATCAAGCCCTGTTGCACCGTCATTGCAAAGGGCTAATTTGTGATTTGGGCTGTTCAGCTGCCACGATGCTTGTGCCTTGGCCCGTGATGTTTGGGAGCTATTGCATCTTGTGCCACACACACAGGCAAGAAGAGGGCTGGAGCAGGGTTTGGCACACCAGGCAGTGAGCGGGTGTCCCATGCAGATCCTGGCAAGGTGCAGGTGGAGGGCAGCTCTGAGGCTAGAGCAGTGGTCTGGGACCCTGGGCAGTGTTTCTCCATCCCTTGATAGGCAGGCCATGTAAAACACTGTGAACATCAAGATTTCTGCCATTTACCAAGTGAAAAGATATATCAGTGGTTTATGATGGTCAAATTAGCTGAAAACATGATCTTTCCTGTCTTGTCTGAACCTCCTTTCTCTGCTTACTATCAGTTGTCACCACGGACAGCTTTTCAGTTCTGTTTCCTGGGAGCAATCATTGTTTGGATGTATTTTTTTTATTACATGCAGGACAATGTATTGTCATTGACTAAAAAGGCAAATAAATAAAAGAGTGAGAACCTTGCTTTGCCAAGCAATTAAACTCTTAATTTTGCAATGTAATTCTGGAAATAAGTCTGGGGTTTTGTGCATTGGTATAGATGTGATTTTAATTTCACCATGTGACTAAATGGGGAAAGGATAACTAGAGATGTGACATCATACTTAGCAGTAGGACACAGCCATTCACTTGGAACAGCATGAGCTGTGCTAAAAGGAAGAACCTGTTTGTAAATAAATTGTGGTTTACGTATTCCTCAGTTTTGGCAGCAGACTGAGGTGCACCCGAGTGAGATCACTGCAGTTTTTTTCCCCCCCTGGCTTGTAATTCACTCATCAGCAAATAGAAACCAAGTCTACATTGTCGCAGCACTGCAGATAAATAACTGCTTGGCCACCCATTGCAGAAAATCATGTCCTACACTTTCTGTTGGTTCTATCCCCATAAATTTCGACCCACACAATTGAAGGAAATTCTCTAACAAAAGCCCAGGCATTTGGCAAAATAGAGTCCGTTTTAATCAGGTATATTTTTAATTGCTACCTTTTTGTTCTCTAAAATTGTTCTCTGTTCAGCACTAGTGCTATTATTTGACTGTAGAAATGTCAGGTCTGTCTTTGTTATTTCCTGTGAATGTTTGTATCCCGAATGCTTGTGTTTTGGATGTATTCAGGGGTTGACTTTGCCTGTTGTGCTTTCAAAATTCAGGAGATTAGCATTCAGCTTTGGCTGTGATTTATGCTCTTACCAAAGATCTTTGGACAAACGTGGAATGTGAAAAAAACCCAGACTAATACTGGGCCAAGTTCAGCTGTGACATAAATGGCGGCACCAGTTACACGCAGGATATATGTTGATCAGAGGCAGAGTGATGAAGCATACATGGTTACAACTGGGTAACTTGTATGAGGCTGGCTTTCAGTGCATAAAATGAGGGTAAATTGAGCTGGTGGAACAACCGTGTGTGCGTATGTGGTGTGTGAGTGTGCACGCATCGGGGAAAGTAAAGCTTTATCCCACACTGACAGTGGGAACAAGCCTTAATCTGGATTTATTTGTATTTCATTCCCCGAGTGCCCTAAAAGAGTCTTAGGGCCAATCTGCACCGCACAAGGCAGTCAGGTGCAGAGATCTCTGTGCCGAGAGGTAATGAGCTCCGAAAGCAAGTCAGTCCTACGGGGGGGGGTGGCACTGCGCTGTGGGAGCCCTTTGGCTCCAGCACCCCGGGGCTTGGCTGCCTGCTGGAGCCACCACAGCCTGCCAGGGCGGAACCAGTGCCACTCACACACCAGTCCTTCCACCACCTGCCTGCAAACAGTTATCCTTTCTTCCTGTTGCCGTCACTGCTCCACTATTTCAACCCCTCAACTGGTTTCTTTCTTCTACTTTCAAGCTCTAATTACGGCTTTCAGATGCTTATTTCCTATTTTCTCTTCCTGGATTGCTGTAACCCTCCTAACCCACCAGTGCTCCAAGCCTGACATCGCTGTCTACCCCAGCTGCCCGATGTGCCTAGGGCTTCCCTGTTCCTACCTGTGCAGTCCAGGTGGGGAACAAGCACAAGGCAGTTCCCATTTGGTGGTTCCAACCCGTGACTTACACAGCAGAAGTGGGACATATGTGTTCTGGACACATTTGATGTTGTCTCCTGATACAGAACCTCAGAATCAGCTGAGACATTGAAATATATATTTATTTAATTAAAAATAACCTCTCTATTCACTGTAGAGCTTTTGTATTTCTGCCTTGGCAGTGGTTAAGACAGCCACCATGTGAACCTTTGAACTGTGGGCAAACCACAGAACAGGTTAAGACCAACAGATGTGTTAAATCCCCTTCCTTCAGGTGAAATGAAAGGCACAATTAGGTGTCTAGTTGTGAAACAGCTGGAAACAACAGAAGCTGCAGCTGGAGGCATGTAGACCTGAGCAAGGAAGATTGAGTGAGGCTGTAACGGGATGTGAACTGAAGCTGCTGCTGCTGCTGCTGCTGCTGCTGCTGCTGCTGCTGCTGCTGCTGCTGCTGCCGCTGCTGTAAAAAGTTCCTCCCTCTCCAATTTTCCAGACTCTTATTCCCACCTTTGCACCTCTCCTCTATTCTGTGCTGGCACATGTATTTGTGCAACAGCATTGCTAGCTGCAGCAAGGAATTGCCTCGCTAAAAATCACACGGTAAAAAAAAAAAACAACCTAAATCCACGGCGATGTTTTAGTTGCATAAAGTCACTGAATAGCCAGTACTGTGAAGCCATAGGAGCAATCTTCCCTGGCACCAGTCTAAAATCCAGGGGAATAAGTGGTTTTTTAACATGCTGTGTGCAGGAGGGAAAGTAAGAAGTAAGAGAGGAATATGACTCTGAGTAGAAGCAAGGGACAGACATTTTCAGATGCAGGACTGACGAAGAAAACATAAGGTTCAGGACAATAAACAGCTTTATGCTTCTAAGGCATACAGTGATGCAGTGTGATGCACTGACACCTCACACTCATGCATGAACATGGTTGCAGCTGTGAAATGTCTGTTTTGTAGAATACCTTTCCTCAACAACCAGAAACTATTCTGTAAGAACTTGATATTGTCTAACTACTCATGTCCTAGCAGTCAGGACAGGTTACACGTTTTCAAAGCCCACAATCTTCCTACATGGGTGTTCCCACAGAGAGTCTCCTTAAAGCTAGTATCAGAGTGGAGACCTTTATATGACCCCTATGACATCTGTCTTTATATAACTTGAGAAGTGATCTGAGCCCCAGAATAGAAATGCCTTTAAGACTGTGTTTCCCTCTGCATACAGTACTTAATATAAGACAGTATTTATTCTGTTTCGGTATAAATTTAAATTATATCAATTTCTTAATGCTAATAAATAAAAATATACAGAAAAGTAAATATGTATGCTTTAACATCAAGCAAATATCAGTTACATATAAATGTATCAAGACACCTTTCTTAGTCTTTCCAGAGGCAATAAAATCCTAGTATGCCTCACAGATCGTGGGATGAGATAAAGTGAGTGTTATTATGAAATGATCATGAGGGTGATGTTGTTTTCTAAGGAATTATAGTCTAATTACTGAATGGCAAGATCATCTGGCTGTTCTCTTATTTTTTTTATCATATCCTACTGTGCATTGTTTTCCATGAGTTTTCTGAAAGACATTTTTCCCCTTAATAAAACAAATTCATATTCATTTACCGTAATGAAATTCAAAGTAACTTTCAGTTTAGGGCTTTAGCTTCTGATAACAATTTCTTATGTAAAGCAGATGCTATTTTAAGTCTCTCTCTCTTTCTCGCTCGAGGAAGAGTGTAATGGGCTTCAGTTGGCTATCTATAGCAACCCTAGAATGTTTGACTTTTTTATTTTAGCGCACTGCAATGAAAATATTTAATTCATTTATATTTAGAATGTTAGCACCAAAGTCCATTTGATAAAATAAATTTTATGTGTTATTTATGGGGAAGACACTTAAGGTTTTCAATAATTTTTAAAAATATTTACATTTTTTTCTTCTGACTTTTTGTTTTACACTGTGTTTTATAGGTCTTAATTTCTATTTGATGTAGGTTTCGAACTTCAGATTTATGGCTCAACACCTCGCAACAAATTTTGTAAATATTCTGTGGGGGCTTGGTCCTGAAACATAAACACTTCTTCCTATTGAGGCACTGAGGAAAAACAGACCCCCTCATTTATTATGTGATATCCAGAATGCTAAGGAGATTTTGATCTCCTTTTTCAGGAACATCTTCTTCAGTAAGAAAAATGAAATGTCATCATGCTAAGGTGAATCATAATAAATGTTATGTCTTGGCTGACACTGAAAAATAAATCAAAGAAAGTTGTGAGAAATATTGGTGACTTTTTTTTCCGCAGAGATTTGGACTGGCTTTATAAATTAAACAGTACGCGATGACAGCTTTGGGGCAGTAAGTAAACCATTCAGCAGATAATCTCCATAGTGACAAAAAAGTTTAACCATCTCAAACCAAAATAGCACATCTGGACTTGGCTGTGTCATACGGCAATAGGGAACATTTTATTGTTGTCAGAAGTCACAGCACACCAGAAAACTGTGCACAGTTTAATACTTGTTAGCAGAAATCACTGAAGTGCAAGCAATGCATTCGGGAGGATTCTGATCCTGTAAATCATTATCTATTTGCTTACCTTTAGGCTGTGTAAGGGTCCTGTTGTGATCCATCTGCTGTTTGCAACTTAGGAAAAAAAAGCAGCCTTTTCCTTAATGAACATGGAGTCCAGTCCTGAAAATTCTGGCTCATGTGAGTAGTCTAAAGTCATGACGATAGAATTCATTTGATTAATAGCTGAGGCACTGAGTTCCTAATTGGCAGTATTTAGTATAATTGCACTGAACTTCAAAGTTGAAGACCTATTTTACCAGAGAAATAGTTTTGTGTGCTAAATCAAAAATGGAATTATTCAATTGGTGTGGGTGCTGTAATTCAGAGATAAGAGTGAACTGCTGAAGAAAATGCAGAATTTTATTCAGTAAGGACAAAGCTGTGTGTAACACTCCATATCTCTGCCTGAGAATAAAAGAGAACAGGGGCTCCACTTTGCATCTTGTTCAAGCTGCATAAACTCTGGGTCAAGCCTTGCTAAACTGAGTGTGTAGCTGACGGCAGGAGGCATCCACAGGGTGGCTGGTGGGAGGTGCGTGGGGTCCAGCTGCTCCCTTACCACAAAATTCACTTTTGGCTTCTCTACGGGGTGTTAATTTACCCCCGTCTAAGGCAGCAAATACTCAGGGAAGGAAACAGATGTAATCTTCATTCTGTCTTTATGATGAGCTTGCCGTTCCAGACAGGTAACTTGCATAGAGGGATGCAGCAGTTTGTAAGTATGGGCTCTGGCACAAATTGTGTCTCTGAGATAGGCTGCTTCAGAGTTTGTGGTTCCTGAGGCTTTTCCTACTCTAGGGCATTTATGCACCTCCTTTTGGTCAGAGCTGAGTTCAGAGGCATGCTCTGGGGCTCAGAGTTACAAAATTCTGTGTCACTAGCCAGCTTCCTGGGACAGTGTGAGAGCTCTACATCCAGTCTAGGTCTTCTGAAGGCAGTCAGCTCTGCCAGACTTCCCTAGCGTGCTTTCGGCTGTTCCTCATCCCTACCTCGATACAGCTAAAGCTGTAACACTCAGGAGGTAGCACAGTCTCCTTAGTTGATTCAATCCTTTTCATCCATTGGAGAATGCCAGGACATCTAAAAAGGGCCAATACGGGTTCCAGTATCGGGACTAGAAAGACCTTAGATTTATGTCAATAATTGTTACAGACAGAAAATTCACACAGCCTCACTCATTTCTAGCATCATCTCCTTCCTCATGGGGCCACAGCATGGTCTATGTTTCTATCTCTCTCTGATAACCTCTTCTTCTTAAGCTTAACTATTTCCCTTTTAGCTCCAGGATAGGTCCCTGGACATACTCAGCACCACAGAGTCATGCAGACTGGCGATGCTCCTGTGTGAATGGGTGCCTCTTCCACCTCCCACACTTGTAAGGGAAGGAGTCTGCCCATAGCAAAGCCTGCCTGTGCAAAAATCTTTAAGCATGATTCAGACTTCTCTAAAGAAGAGTTCTAGTATGAAGGAAGAATCCTGCCTGTTACCCTTGGATGCTCCAAAAATACTTCCTAATCCTGACCTAAAAGAATGGCTGCGGTTGCAAGCCAGGATTTGCAAAGTCTTGGCACAACAATGTATGTGATAACAAATGATTTGACATAAATCCTTCCAAGACAAAAAAAGCATGCACAGTAGAGACAGGTTTATAAAGCTGGGTGATGAAGCAAGGTCAGTACCTCTAATCTAAATGCAACAAACCTTGCGTTGCATCACAAGAAGCCTCCTAAGCAACCTTTCCATGGCTCACTGAAATCATACACTTCACGATCTTCCCTTTCATGCTTCCTTTGTTAAATAATTTAGTGGGGATATTTTGGATGAGATTCGCATCGGCACACGTTTATCTGTTAACACAAATGGTTCCCTCGTCTCCTCCCCCTCCCTTCAGCTATGTAAGCGTGTCAGGCATTGTGTGTGGTTGGAGTGGAGGGCATTCGGGTAATTACTTTTCATTATTACACAACAACATCCTTTACAATTTAAGGTTGCCAGTGCTTCTGCAGCTCCGAGATCCCAACTCAGACTTTAATAATGTGTTGCTAAAAAAGGGGGTTAAATGTTGTTTATACATTACATTTCTGGACGCGGCAAATTTCACTTGCACCTGCCAATGGGTTACTGATAAATATACACTGGTAGAAGTTCAACAGCAGTGGCCCAGTGAGTTAGACAAATACCACATGACACCGTAAGCATTGAGGGTTAGTGTTTTCCCAGCTCTCACACTCCGGTAGACATAAACTCTTTTCTTAAAACAGATTAAAAATAAATAAATCCTCTTTGCAAGGTAAAAAAAAAAAAATTCATATTCCAAATACAAAATAAATTTCTCTTAAAGTCTATCACAGTCATCTGCTAGGTTTCCTGCTTCTTGGATGTTAATTATGATTTACTCAAGATTTGTGGTCAATTTTTAAGTATAAAAGCATCTCATGTGACTGGTTGCCAATTCTGAAGTCTAAAGGCCTTGCTTTATATTGCTGTAGTAGAATAGAAAATATAATCAAAGTTTGACCTTCAACTTTAATCCTATAAACAGAGAATTTGCTTACTTTACCTTGGAAACGGATGTGATTCATCAGAGTAGCCCATAAATAACATGTCAAACTGTTAGACCGATCAATGAAAATAAGTTATTGAAAAATAATGTGATTGTAAAGTCTCTATGTAAACTAGCTTAGTGTTATTTTAAAATGAGGAGGGCTTTCAGCTTGTGGCAATTTTTTTTTTTTTTTTTTTAAGGAGGATAGTTACTATATACTAAATGCAGTAAAAATTAAGCATATTTGGCCTACAAAAGCAATTCTTTTTCAGGAAAAGTACCTTAAGGTAAATAAGCATTATGCCTCCAGACAAAGAATTGGGCTCCAGTAAGATGAAAACTGCAAATGGCAGGTTACCTAAACTGCCTGTTGCTTATCACTGGGCATGAAACAAAACCAGAGAGTGTCCACATGGGAGCCCACAGGAATGGCTCAGTCACAGAAAACCTGCACTACAGACCTCAAAGCTGCAAGCAGAAGTTCTGGGACGTGAACTGGACTAACTAAGTCTCCATTTTTTTATTGCAGATATTAAATCTGATGTCTGACAACAGCAGTTTAAATAGGAAGCTGCTAACTGTCTCATGGCTTATGTTTTCAACAGGAATAGCCAGATAATGCAGCATTTCACAAAAGACTTTCAGGCGTCGTCTTGGCTCCAAAAAGCCTAATTTTAAAATTCTTTGATGTAGTAGCACAACGCTTATACAAACAATACACCTTACACTGAAAAAAAAAATACTTAAGGATATTGAACTGAACTGAATATCAAAATAAATAATGTAACTTTGATACATATGTATTATTAAATTTTATTATCCAGTTAACCAAAAAGCTATTTCATTGAACTGAAAGCTGAAGCTGATTTTAGCTTGCTGTATCAGAATCAGACCTTGCCCAGCATTTGGATCTACCAGTTGAAATTCGTTTGCACTCTTCATGTCAGATATAGTGGAGGTATTTCTCCTATCTAAAAATTAGACCAGTTATTTTGGTGCCAAAATATAAATAACATTTTTCAGCCTACTTTATTCAAAAGTTCTTGTTTGTACATGAAGGAGTCTTTCAATATAAATAATTAACATATGAATAGACTGTATTGCTGTTCAATGAGACGGGGAGGCAATAGAATAGTATCCGATGACAGCTATGTACCTCCCTTTTTTCCTATCATTGGTGCCATAAAAACAATTAAAAATTAAATTCTTTAGCAGGAAACATTCTGCTGAGACTACATAGTAAATTATGTAGAAAAAGAATATAATATAAACAATGATGCTTATGACAATAATTTTCTGACAGAGCAGCTTTTAAGTATTTTTTGCACAAATATGGCTTTGTATTTTCATTTGTTGCTATAAACAGAACACAGTTGGAATCAAAAGCATTCTGGATTTGCATCATGACAGCCGGAACCCTCTCCTGGCCTTTCCCTTTGTCATTTATAGTTTATTTATTTACTTAAACCTCAAACCTGGTGGGAAGAAATGAGGAAATGTCAGGAATCCCGCACGGACTCCGTGAATCTCTGCCAATAACAAGTGACCCCAAGAACTACCCGCTGAAAGCCTTGGCGCCCAGTGAAACATCACCTTCCTCGTCTTTCGCAATGCTTTGTTCCACGTGCAGCCTCTGCCTACCTCTGTGCCGTGGCTGTGGCTCCCACATTGCGACGAGCAGGGTCGCCAGTGCTGGGGGGGCGAGTGGGCTCCCAGTGAGCACCAGGTGCTGCTTTCAGGGAGGTCCCTTCCTGTAGCAATAGCAAAGCCAAGAGGACATCTCCGTTTGCCTTAATTATTACTACTAGCATGCGGAACAGCAGCTGAGGTCCAAGCGTGCAGGACCCTGAAGAGAAAAGCCCGTCCCAAGCGACTTGTAGCTCAAGCAGAAAACAAAAAATGGCACAAAGACGTGGACGGGGCAGAGGAACAGAGGGAGGTTTGGGGAACAGGGTGTCGCACCTCTAACCGAGGCACCTACCTTTCCATCCGAGCCATTCGCTCTGCCCTCCTTCCAGAGACAGAGAGGCTGCTGTGGGGTACGACCTGTCCCACGTGCAGAGGGAGGGTGCCCTGGCCCCGTGCCGTGCATCCCCCCGGCCCGGGCAGCCCCGTGGAACAGGAGCTTGAATTCCATGACGCCCTACGGAGGCACTGTAGCAAAAGGCTGTTTTACGGAGAGGTTTGAGGAATGATAATGAAACAGTTTCTGGACGGTTTATGTAAACCTTCATGCAAATCTGCAGGACAGGAAGAGAGAGAGCACAAAGGTGCCTGCTTGATGATTTAAAAAATGGCGTTAGCACTCTCAGCTGCCTGGGATCAACACTTCCAGCTCTCATGTGTTGGCTGTAAAACGAACTTACTATTGCAGTCAGCATTTACAGACGTGCTTCAATATATTGCAATTGAAAGAACCTTTTAAAGAGTGATTTCCATAGACAATAAAGCTTACTTTCTATTTCCTTTTAATGGGATATTATTTTAGACAACTGCATGTTAAAAATCATCTGTATATTCACAAAACTTTTTAGTGGCATCCTTGCTATAACATCACTTAAAACATCCACCACATCATTTTCTGGGTACTGCTTTAATATTGTTTCTGGTTTTACAGATTTTTATTTTGTGTTTGAAGATTTATTTGTGGAAAGAGAGACTTCTTATATGAATAATGTAGTATTGATTCTTCAGTCAGTGCTGAGCAAATTCCACTTAAGGTAGGGGAGGTGAAAATTTAAATTGCTCAGTCTGGGAACAGAGAAGAGACTCCTCCCTTAAAATGTTTTAATTTCCCTAAGAAACCAACTTTTCTTTTTAAGAAAAGAATACTGAATACTAAACAACTTTTTGTTGTTGTTATTACTATTCTTGTTTTATTAAAAGAAACATCTGTTTTAAGACAGAATAGCAGTATCATGTCATTACTGCTTTCTTTTGCATCTCTCTCTTTTCAGCCAAACATATGTTACGGGTCAGAAAACTTTTTTGTCATTTATACTGATAATGTAACTAATTCACCCACGCATGCTGTACTGGTCTCATAACACATGCCAGTTTATCTTGCACATTACTCAACATGTTGTGGAAAAAAGGGCCTGAAATATCAGAAAGAAAAATTGAAGAACATACGACTGTGGCTGAGCCAAGAGAAGTGGTGCTGGGGTTTATAGACGTAGTTAATACTACTGTGAGCAGTGCTATCACTGGCAATCCTATCAGTTTAAAAAAAAAAAAAAAGTCACTTACTGAGTTCCTTGTGTGGGGTTGAGCAACTCACTAAAAATAAATCATCTGTTCTTTTCTACTGCCATGAAATAGAGGAGAAACATAACCGTTGTAGCCAACAGCAAGGCTGACCTTAGAGATTCTGTTGCCCCAGAGCTGACGAGATTATAGTGAAGGGAGAGTTTATAGCAGAGATTTTAGAAACAAATGTTTTAGGATGTCATTCCACATTTGGGAAAAAAAAACCACAGAAAAACATTCAGTCCTTTGGGACATCTTTCATGACCTGTATATCTTCCTCCATCAAGATTCAGCTCTCATAAAATCTCATGCTGTGTTTGTACTGCAGTGTTGCCAGCTCTCGCTATTTTACAGCAAAACTTCAAATAACTGATACTGGAGTAAGCTTGCTACCTAAGCATCTCATTTTTTCACAAAGCAGCAGAAAAAAACCAGGTGTCCAGCCCATGGAGCAGTAGGCAGGATCACTGATCATGCTGACTCCAAAAAACAAATAATTAACTATTGTTTTTAAAATATAATGATTATTAATCATCTTTGCGCTATTTTTCACACAGATTGTGAATGGAAGATAGAAAAGTACAAAGCAGCCATCTTTTCTGTTTCAACAGAAGGACAACACATAAAACCCAGGCACAATACTTTAAAGGGGATAATAGCAAAACTTCATGTATTTCCACTGTAAAAGTACATTTCTACCATCTTTGAATGTACAATCTAGTTGTGAGATTCCACAGTTTCCTATTTTAAATTGTATTGAGCAGTTTCCATATATTTAAGTTTTTGCTTTCAGAAATGAAATAATAAAATTATTTGCATATTGAATTAAAAGTAAATTTATTTGGAAATTCACAACCAAATTGGTATTAAGCAGGTCTCTCTAACCTATCCCAGCATGTCTGCGAAAGGAAAATACCTATTTTCTTGGTACAGCTGAGTCAGAAGTGTACATAAAATACCCTGTAAGTTTTAAGAAACTTTGAAAACTACAGCATGAAAGGGCATCATAACACATTCATACTCAAGGGTGGAAGAAAGATCAAACACTCCATGGAATTAAACAATACATGATATTCCTCTTAAAATTCCTCAGTCTGCATCCAGATTTTTGTCGTGTTTCAAACCTTCACTAATTTTGCTGTTTTCTGGAAAGTCCAGATTCTTTTAGATGAAATGGCAGAATTGGCTTTTGGTAATTTGTTTGCTGGAAAATAATTTGAAAGTATATGGGAGGTAATAAATAAAATTGAAATTTCATTCCCTTTTTCAGCTTTGCTGTGATATATTTTTGGAAAAGATTTACATTTATGACTAAGGATAGTGTCATCAATAATTTACCCTTCAGCAAAATGCATTATGTTATAAATTTAATCACACACCAGATCAGACTATTCTAATTTTAAGACTGTATCATAAAAAAACCCTTTTTACTGAGAGAGATACAGTATTCATCTGTGAGAAGTGCCTTTGCATTCACACTTAAAGAACTGACTTATTTCAAAAGGCCAACATACAGATAAAATACTAACATAATTTTTAATATGTTAGAAAACATGTTGAAGTTTTGTTCTTCTGGTTTCTTTTAATTGAAAGGTATAGAGATCAATAACTTTTAGGGGCTATACTTCAGAATTTTCATGTATTTAAGGTTGACATAATGATATACCTTCTATGACTCTGAAACTCTTGACAGATGGAAAAAGGTAATTGAAATTAAAATAACTATTTGAAATGGAAAGAATGACATAATTGAACAATTAGCAGGAAGTCATTCTCATTTTCCATTAGTTTGTAAAGAGAGTGCTATCTCCTAAAATTGATGTTATAATTTGCAAATGATTATATAAAATTCAAACTTTTTAATTGTAGTATACATTTTACATTTGCAAATATTTTTAATGCAGTTTCATGTCTTTAAAATGAAACAGAAATGGATTATTGCCCTTTTGGCTCTGTAGTAACAAAGGGCTTTCATCAATATTTTTATATTTCTATGGTTTCAAGCATCAGTGATGACAGGAAACAGAAATATCCTTTTCAATCAACTCTTTGTTTCCTCAATTATAGGAAGAATGAATACACTGATGGCAATATAGAAAACTTCAATATGATGATTCATTTTAGCTACAAGTGAAACTTGGGAAACAACACTTCAATTTGCTGTTGTAGTTAATGAGACAGCACACTGTTGCTTCTGCAGAAGCCATCTTGCTGATCTCTGAATTCGTTAGCAATTAAAACAGTCAAGAAAACAATTAGACATTAAAAATAATTCAGTACTTTTGTTCTTAGATGCTGTGATAGAATTATCTTTATGATTAATTCCATTTTCATATTGTCTTTACTCTGATGAAGTGATGGGAATTTTTCAGTAATTTATTTTGCATAAACTCCAGTCAGCCTTATGGTAATTATCCATATGGAAATCTTTGTTCACTCACTTTAGAAAATGTAAAACCACTTCTTCTGCAGTACAGAACTTGTCTTGTTTATAGACTGTTATCATGGGAGTTTTTGTCACCACCATGATTTATGTAGGACTTGCAGCTTAATCATGCTTGTATCATGATCACTGCTTGGCACTTTTGTGCTGGGTACACGTTTCTCAGATCCGCTTCCTATGTAATCCGTTATCAAACTGAAGAGAAACATGGACTAAAACAGTCTTTAAATACCGGATAGCTGTGTATGAAGATAAATCCTCATTGCAATCCTTTTAGGTAGACTAAAAGAATTCTGAAAATACATTTCAGGATTATACTTTTCATTTCATTGGTAGTTTAAGGGATTTCTGTGAAAAGTTTATACTTCCACGTTCTTGGGTTTTATGGGCACTGTGTAAAGTCAATTATTATTTGAGATGTCAACCAACCAGATGTCTCAGAGAAAATTCCTTCAGCAAAATAAACTTAGATTTACTTCCTTGGAGTCTCTCTGTGAGCATTAATATTTACCGTATCTCATTCAATTGTTCTAACATCTTTACATTTCACTACTACAGCTACTAAATTTTAAAGCCTGAGCCTATACACCACACTTATGGAGCTTTTGCAGTAAGGTATACACATATCCGTTTGGCAAGTATTTGCTGTGAACCTGGGCACTAATTAATTTTTCAGACATCGAATTCCTCTCTTTTTGTATTTGACTTTTCCTCATCTATTTAACAAGCTAAATAACAAACTTTTGGGTTAACACCATATTTTAATAAGCAAAACTCAAAAAGTCAATGCATTTGAATGTGCTGTTGATACAACATGAAAAGCAAAACCTTTTCCACCAATGCTAGTTGTCTAGGTTTTTCCTACAGTTGAGAGAGAGAGAGAGAGAGAGGTCCCTAGCAAGATTTATCCCACTTGTTTTAGGGATAGATTGAATTGTGCTGTGAAGATTTATTTTTCTTTTGACTGCAGAGGGTGTTAGACAACTAGTTAAGAGAGATGCCTCACATTTGGACAGGTAGACTTAGACATGAGGAATACCAGCTTTATTTTTTCAACTTAAACTCTAGGCTGTGAACATGGCATAATCAACAGTTACATTACTTACTGTAATACAGCTTCAAAAGCTTAACTGATTGATTCACCTTCATCCTTACATGTAGTATAAATTAATAAGTAAAGGATATTTTTTCCAAGAAAATGCTTTCTGTTATCAGGGATTATGATGTGTTCAAAGCAATAGCGTGCCAGCTAGTCTTCCTTGTGAATGTTTGGTGCTACTGTAATGTAAATAAAATTTTATATTAATGCATGTTCTTTTGCTCACACAGGTTTATCTTGAAAAAGTTATTAGATCTGATCAGCTTCTACCATTGCTGCTTATGTACTATCAACAGTATGCTAGTTGCATTCCATTACAAAGGGTTTTGACATTGCAATCCTAAATATTTTACCACTTACTTTTTAGATTCTTTGTAACCATATAGAACTCCTCTTCCAGTATACAAATCCACGGAAGCTTGAGAGGAGACATGAACTGTCAATAGAAAGATCAAGAAGGTATCTGAGTTTGGAGGTAAAAGAGAAAACTTCTGATGCTTTATGAACTATGGACCCTCTTTTAGGGACAGACAAAGCAGTTCATCCTCATGTCTGCCTTCCTTCAAAAAAACCCCAAGCCAAACAAAACCTCTCCCCATTGTTGTTTCTGACATTCACCTAAATGACCAACAGGAGAAATCACTAACCAGGAACAGCAGATGGGACTCAGTCCAAAAGAAGTATCTTAATTACTGCTTTTGCATACAATCCATGCCTCTATGTGGTTGTGTGGCTGGGGAAAGCAACCTCTCTCACTCTACTGTCTTTTCCCTGAAATAATTAAAGATTTTTTGAAAAGGACAATGGGACTTCTTTCCACCCATCCCCATGTGTTGGTATTAAGTACATATATCATTGCCTATGGAGGGCAGCATAATCTCTGGGTAAAGAAACTGAACTGCATATGTGCCCAAAGATCATATATGCTATCATCTCCACACTGATGATTTTGGAATGACTAGTGTACATACTGCAAGACCATCCATCTTGGCAAGCACAGTGGTAAATGCAACATTTATTCTATTTTTATTATTAAAGGAGATAATGAAGATTAAATAAGATAGGTGCTATAGAAATACAACATTACATAAACTGTCTCTGTGCTCATGTCTGTAGTCATTAACTTTATACTGAAATGTGTACCTCTGTATGAGATGTAAATAAAAATATGAGATCTTGAAGGCTTATTTAATTAAGCCAAAAAATTCCCTTTGCCCTTCATTCCTGTTTTGCTGATGTGCTTTTACTGACAACAGTATTTCCCACATTATTTAGGAAGCACCAAAGGCAATACTGCACTTTTGGTCCTCCGTGTTGATGGACGTGTTCTCCTTCTATTCAATATCTATTCAATATCTGCTTTAGGAAAGAACTGATTTGCAGTACTCCAAATCATGGGCTTTTATTCCAGTAACTGTGTAGCTTGGGACAGATCTAAGTCTTCAAGGAAGGTTGCATGGCCATGTGAATATTTCTGAACTGTGAGAACAGGATCTGTACCATGCACTGGTTGTTGGAGGGCTACAGGTCCTCCACCGTCTCCTAGGAAATCATTTGCCAGCTGGGGTTTGATGTAGTTTACAGCCAGGTCTTATGTTAAATTATAGCTGATTCAAACTGTAGTGGTTTGTTACTCGGTTGTGACTTACTTCCAGAGCAAGTCCTGACAACAACACAATTCCTAGCAGTCTCCTACACTGAAAGTCAAAATTTTAATTTACATCACTGAACTTTCACTTTAATTCAAGATATTAAATAGATTTGATATTTTTGTGTATATATTTCTTTCTGACTTTGAGGAAAACACACTGAAAAATTTAATGAATTCTCTTCTTGCCTAGAAATGGAAAACCAATAACAATACATCATACATTTAAAAAGCATTTCATTAAAGATAACATCAGAATATACTGCTAGTTATAGATCATTTAATTGTTATGTATTAAAAATAAGATATTTCTAACATTCTTTTTGAGCTTTCATATTCTTCAAATTTATTATGTCAGTCGTCAGCTGCTATGACATCACAAGATGAATTCAAAGCAATGAGTACTTTAGTATTTAAAATGCTTGGAGTGTACCAATTATTCAGGCTGCTAAGTGAAAGTAAAAATGTCAGTTTAGCTCTCTATAATCCCATAATGTTTAAAGGTTCATGAATTACACATGCACCAGATAGAAACTAGAGTCTGACTAAAAAACATTTTCTGTGCAATATGTGCTGAAACCATATCTTTTAATATATTTTAGAGATCGATCAAAGTGATTTAAAACATTTGATTATTTAAGGTGCTGTATTTGAATTTACTTTCAGTGTAAAGCTTTCCTACCTTTATTCTGATATGTAAGTAAACAGTGTGTGTCTAATGCTTTAGAAATATTAATCTGTAAAATGTAAGGATCCAGATCTTGCAGGTTTTGCTATTTGAACCAAGCTGAGAAAGGCAGGCAACAAGAATATGTGAACGAATCCCAGAATTTTATTTAATCCTATGTCACGGTGTTCTCCCTGAATAGCTTAGCTGAATGCTGAGGTACTTCAGAAGAAAACTTATGTTTCCTTTTCTAGTTCCAGACAATGGAGGTAGAATAAAACAATCTTGGGAGGAGATTCTTAGTCCAGTAGACCTCTGCAGAAAACTATTGCTATAGGCTAATGAAGAACTAGAGGGCCAAGTGGTACATTCTATTTCTTGTTCAAAGTTTCTTTATAAGATAACCAAAAGGAAGGATTGGTTCTTTGTTCTTTTATATGCTCCCTGTTACCAATGCCAGCTATAACTATAATTACACTTGTACTTATAGTGACAGGAATAAAAAACATTCAGTATTTACCTATCCTTTTAACTAATCAGAAAATGTTCAGTACCAATTTTCATATTCACTTGTAGCTCACATACATCTTTAAAAATGAAGAATGTCCCTTTCCTTGCACAGTTTTGAAAATCCTTTCCTCTTCATGCTTACCTTTCTAATGCTTTCTGCTGGAAGTCATAGATTAGCTGCATTATCTGGTACTGAGCATTTCACATAGGGCACTGTCAACCTAAATCAATGAGGAAACAGATAAGACCTCTATTTTGCAGCTTTGCAACACCTCTGGAGAGCTTTACTGAAGCAGCACAATTTGAAGCGGATGCAAGAATTCTCTTCCTCTGGTTATAAGCAATAGGGTCTAACTCAATTACAGACAAAGCAAGCCATGCATCAGATGCATTAGATATGCAAACTTTAACCTATGAACGTTTGCTTTAGTTTATCTTCAGATATATGGATAGTATGGTGACAGATCTGGTTGAGCCTATAAATCTTTAATGAGTGCAATGTATTTGTGGACTGTTTGCATTTCAATAGTTCAGAATAGAAGTTCCATTACAGAACGATCACACTGTCTTGATTATGAAGGACTATTAACTTGCCTTTGAGATTTTACCTGGTTACAGCAAGTGGTGTTTGGCCTCAGAATGAATTTCTTATCTCTTTTCAAAAAGACTTCACTGGTAAAATGCTGCAGAGGCAAGTCACTAGTTCTTAAAGGCTTTGGTTTGACAAATTCTGAGATGTAAGCAACTGCAGTCACATCTGTTCACTGATGATGCACAAAATATTGTGACCCACCTGGTTTTCAAGTCTTTCAGAACCTGAGGAAAATTGAAAACCGTGGAGGAATTACGTATAGAATGTGAGCAGAGGCAAGGACTGGTTTTTTTTACTACTGGGCTTCTATGTGTCTTCGAAATAAGACTGATGTTGTGTTTAGACTTACAATGCAAATAATAAAGAATATTCCTAGTGTTTCCTGGGTGAATATTCACAGTTTTCAGGTGGAAGGGGATCACTGTCCAGGAGATTTCACTGACCAGCAAGGTGTCATCCTCCTTTAGTTCATATTATCAAAACTATCAGTGATGATTTTGGAATACTCTTAATGGTTTCCAAGTTCAGCTCTATTTCTTCAGGCATATTCTGAATCTACTTTGGAGACAGAGCAGGAGGATATGAGGAGAAGAGTCTTTTCTCAGCTTATCAGTCACACTCAGCTCATTATCTTCTGGTTCAAGGTCAGAAATCATTGTGACTTTCGGTAAACTAAAATCCTATTATAAAGATTTGACTATATAAAAGAATAAACTTTCACTGTTCAGATCTCTCTGCTGGTGATAATCATAATTAAAAATGTGATTCATTTATTCAGAGTGACTATGGTTAATGACTTGCTTGAAATCACTTTCAAAGATCTTATGAAAAATTAAAATCTCAGTTAAATTCTAAAGTGCATTGATTCTGGCTTACAACGATTTATACTATATTAATCTATTATAAAAGTGTGCTATTCATTCAAACTGTGAACCAGAGTCTCCACTGAGTATTACACTTTAAAATTAGTCATTAAATACTGGCATCTGAGACAGAGGCACATTATTTTCAGTAAGCATTACTAGCTTTAGATGATGCTATGAAGTGATGATGAAATAAAGACTTAACTATGATGCCAGCATAACTATGATATATACTGGGAAGACAGATTTAGTTTATTCTTAAAACCTAAGAAAGTGTAGAACCATAGAAATGCAAATGCACAGGTTAAAACCTGACCATATTTAAAGGACTAGCTATGTTTAAACATCCACATATCAAGGATTGTACTGAGCACATTGTATATATATTAATCAGAAAATCAATAAGAAAAGTTATGATTAAACATTAGAAGTATTGATACAAACATTTGTGAATAAAGGAACCCTGAGGAGAAATGCTGAAAAGTATCATTGTACAAGGGCATTACATAGTTTATAAGTTTGCAAGGTAATATGACAAGAATGAGAAAACAGGGCAAATTTCAATTTCTTGGTGTAGAAATGGATCCAGACTTTTTCAGAAGATAGGTGATGGTTTTTTTCCTTCATATACTGTCAGTGCAGTGGTGTACAGTAAATGCCAGGGAAGGAGATAATAGAACTAGGTGATTCTGATCCAAAAGCCCATGTACACCAAGGGAAAGATCTTTTAGCTGACTTCATTGCACTTTTACTGCAGATGTTGTACTCTTAGCTGATTACAATGGCCTGATATAAAAAATTGGAATTATATTTTTTTTTTTAAAGTATGCCCTCAGTCAACTCCATAGCTAGTTTCCATCACCATTGCATGATATGTTACTAGGAAATACTGAAAAAAAGTAGAAAATTTAGGAAAAGATATAAAATATGATGGTGAAGATGTCTTCTGAGATTAGGTACTAGTTAATATTATAATTATTGACTAGCAAAAGTGTGAGGATGACCTAGAAGTAAACTGCAAACATATGAAAACTTTAAGAAAAAAGTTTGGAATGCATTAGTTAATAGATAAATAAAAGAACTGGGATGTAAGTACTGAGGAAAGAAAGCAATTAAACTTAATTTCAAGAATACAAATGAAAATAAAAGCTATGACTATAGTTTTGCAAATGAATAGGTAACAAACATTGTTTAAAAATAAATCAGAAACAAATGCAGACCTGCTGTCTCTCCCTGGAGGGAGGTAGATGGAATGACAAGTGTCTGCCACCTTGAATTTGGCAACAAATACATGCAATAGGCAGCAATAGATTCCACACTTTATTGTACTGTTTAATGATTAGATGTTTTTTTAACCCAATTCTTTGTCCTTTGCTGCACTTCTTCAATTAGATGATGCTGCATTCCACAATATATCTTTTTTCACCAAAAATCAAAAAAGAGGTGTCAGATAAGCTTCTAAGAGCAAGCAAGCTAGAAATATAATGACACTAAAGACTGAAAGATATGAAAATATGATGAGTTAATAGAATGGCACCTTTCTATGTTCAAGTGGAGCTGTAAAATTGAAACGCAATCTGTGTGCTGTTCCTGTGCAAATCATAATCGATATCTGTTATTCTAAAATGTATACTTAAATTTTTGGGTCATCATTGCCAGTGTGATATTTTATCTGTTTTAGCACAAGTACGTGAAAGCATTGTGTTCTGGTGAGGTGCTTACTCAAGTCTATGGAAAAAAATTTACTGTACTGTATTGATAGCAAATTTAGTAGGTACAATAATTATGTAACTATTTAAAGCACGCTGATTCACAATTAAAGCACAAAGTTAGATTTGATATATCTTTTGCTTACAATAGACTTGCAAAATAATGTAGTATAGTGATGTATTTCTTATTGTGCGGTGATTACTGGTATCTCAAGTTATTATGATAAATCAATGTATTTTATTTTTAAAAAGATAAGGAAAAAAACCAAACTGAAATATTTTTATACATAATAGTGTGTAATAGTGCCTCCTGCTAGGCATAGGAAACCTTGTACTTAGTACCAACACAGAAGTTGAATTTAACTTTTCATTTAAACAGAAGGGAAAAGCACATTAAATTGCTTTCAGGTTGGATGGAACCTGAGTTAGAAGTGACTTCAAGCCCCAAAGTACTTGTGGGGATGAGTAGAAGGACATCAATTCAGATGATTCTTTTGAATATTTTGTTTTGGTTTTAATCAAGGAATTTAATTCAGGTATTTCTCACAGCAGCTGTGTGAATCTCACTAGTATTTATATTGACCTCTTAATTGTTATAAAAACATGTATTTTGGTACAATTATCATTAACCTGCAAGCAATAACCTTTTACATGTTTAAAGTGGTTGCAGTGCTTGTTATTATAGCCCACTTTCAATGCTGTTCATTTAGTATGCTGTGTTTTTAACACAAATGTAATCCACTCTGCATTTTCCATTTAAAATGCATAAGGCAAAGTGCATCATAACAGGATGTAACTACGTATTAATCAAATTAGCACAACACTTCAAAGGCCCTGGCTTTTTACTAGGCTACTGTTAGATCACAATTCATGATGGAAAGAAGCAGTGTAATGAAAGGCTTGGCAAGGGAGCTGTTTATTTTCTTTCCAGAAAGATATATTGTGGGTTAATTTTCATGACGGGAAAAAATGCGGACGAAAAGTAACAGTAAGCATTAAGCTAAAACACAATAAATGGAATTTAAAATACTACTGCGGCTTTCCTATTGACAAACATAAATGTAGTAATTAGTTGATGACACAACAGAGCTCAAATGACCTATTGTTTAATTATTCAAACTTCATGACGCAAAAAAAGACGAGTCAGATTATTCAATATTCACATTGTGAAACAGGAATAGCTGGGAAGATTCTTCCCCCATCATACGTTTAACTTACTACATATACATAAAACCCTTCAGCTAATACTTTTTCGCTACTATTTCTCAACACTTTCAAGTATATACTACCCATTTTCAGATTACAAACATTTTAAATTATGTTTCAGAATATGAAGTAAAGCCTTGTGGCATATTGACTCTTACGTGTAATAGTCATGATTTAGGAAACCCAATCTAAGATGCTTTCAGTGGAGTACAGCAAAGCATCAGGAATGCATAAGGGAACGGCGTCTGCGTTGCTCTCTTTGCAGTGTGAGGGCTTTCTGTAAAATGTGAAAATGGTTTTCCTGCTTGGGTATACACTCTAACATCATTAGAGTTTCAGCTGAAATTAAAATGGTTTATGCTAAACTTTGGAACTACTTTTTAAATTTATTGATTTGTATTTGTCTCATTAACCCATTTCCATTTTCTTCATTTATGTTTTTAGGCTGCAGGGTAATTTGGAAGTCAGTCTGAAAGTCAGTGGTGAAGCTCCCATTGACTTTAGCTGCAGCAGGACTTGATTCATGTATTCACCCAAGCCTTCCCCAAAGCATCAATAACTTCCCTGTCTTTCAGATTCTACCATCCACTCTTGCTACTTATTTGTTTATTCATGCAAACTTTTATGCATGCAAGCTATTAATGTTATTTTCTAAATCAGTAGGCACTCATTGCACCCACTACTCTTTTCTGTTTATTCCCAGTAGATGAAGGAAATAGTACTCAATCCTCTAGTTTATGTTTTGTGAAACATATAAAAGATCTTTATGGCCATATCTCTGTTTTCATTACTGAAGTGCATTAGTAAAAGCAAAGTCTGTATGAGCACCTTTTCTGAGAGGCTGAAAACAACTGAAATTTATCCTATGGAAACCTGCTTTGACATACTTGATTTGACATGCACATAGGCTCTTCCTAGAGAAAATCACTGAGGAAATGTGATCTTAAGTTATGATGGTAATGCTTCCAAAAGGAAGATTGAAGGTGACAGGCTAAATCTTTAGGAACCTTTCAATTATGAAAGAACGCAGTCAGTGAACATTCAGAAACTGTTCAGAGATTAAAAATATTACAAATAGAATCTACCTCTAAAAGTTCATACATCCTTTTATGTGATATCTATATTATAGACATAGCACATATATAAGAATTTTATATTAATTATAACATAAATCTATATTAGTTGTCTTTATATAGGGTATCTTGGCATTAGATAACACAGATTGCAAATGGTACTGGAACCATCTGTTGCTTAAAGCCCAATTCAAGACATGCTTTGAGGAAGAAGCTTAGCATTTAAATACGTCTTCTGACCTCTGCTAAAAAACCAGGACTGATCTAGAGCCCTAAAGTAACTAGATTAGTATTCTTTAATGTTCAATGGTTTAATGTGATATTTTTAACGATTGTAGCTTCAGGATTTTGTTGTTGTTGTTGTTAGTTTATTTCTATTTCCTGTTTGGGAGAAACTAGATTACTGACAAAAATCCCATACATATTGACATAGATAAATACAGTCACATTAAAAATAGCTGCTATGACTGATTGCAATGTGAGGACTGCACACACACACACACACACAAAATTTCCTTTGCTTATAAAAATCTCAACAATTTAAGTCAAATCTTACTATGAGATTTCATTGCATCTGAAGAGCTGACATCTAATAATAATTGGATACACAGTTATTACAGTATTCACATTTAGTTCTGTCTCTGTCATGTATCAGATCAGAAATATTTTCTTCTGATAATTTCCAACTAACTTTCAATTTAGGCTTTAACTTAAGCTTACAGGTTAAGTTACTTTTTTTGTATCATGTCTACCACAATGGATTCACAGAAACTGCCTATATAACTAATGGTGTCATGCTGTCATTGTGAATGGCTAGGATGAAATATGGGGTTAAATTTTGACCTTAATCATGCAAAACTCTCACAGAAATGGCTGAATAAGAATTGGCCAATTAAACAAAGAGAAATTTCAGATGGGAAGACCTATAATGTTATTTATCTATCTCTTTGTATCATTCACTATGGTATAATCTTCTTATGTTCCCTCAAGATGAGTTTTAAATGATTTAAATCATTCCATCACATCACTACAGAGAGTCTTTTTCATATCTGACAGACCTTGCATCTTGAGAATATCTCTTTGTTTTAATTATATGGTTTCTCAGTTTTATCCTTTTACTTCTAGGCTAAATTTTAACTTAATATATCTGTTATCAAAACAGGGAGAGGATAATTTTTTCTCTGTTGCAAACTCTGCACGTAATTCAAACAAAGAAGACTAAGCAATAATGTCTTGCAGGACATTTTGGAGATATGTGTTCAGTACGGCAGCCCTGAGAGGAAGAAAAAGCAGCTCTGAACATCTGGCTTCTTCCTAAAAAAAAAAGGTACTAAAATCCAGTGAACTTTCAGAGAAATGAAACATTTATGGGAAGGTAAATGCAGTACTGTGAAATTTCTCCTAGAGGGAAATCCAGTGACGGTTTCTGTAACGGGGACAGAGGAATCATACTTCTGTGCCTTTCTCAACGAGAACACGACTATCCAGTCACTGCTTCAAGGAAAGGAAAAATCACAGTGTTTGACTATAAAATTAAAGGTTTGATGGAGAGCACATGTCCCATAGTTTGTCTAGGGGATCAGGTTGCCTGAACTGGGCTCTTTTGGAGCCTTGAAGTTCCCCTTATACCACCACCACAAGGACAGAGAATGTGAAGTTACTGAACTGCTCTAGATATAAGTGAGCTCCAGATATGAGGGTGCAGAAGGATCTCAGAGATAACTCCTGTTCTGGTAAGGAAGGAATACTGTTTTTAAAGCTATTTGTCTCTCACATCACCATTTAGGCAGCACAGGTCAGAAGACTGTAAGTACAGCGCCTCAGGGAGAATTATATTGTCTTAATGGAAGGTAGAAACATTTTTTTAAATTAATTTAAAAAGAGGGGGAGAATTGTACTGGTAACGAACAGAGTGCTTTTTAGAGGAAAGACCATCTGGTAGTGAGAAGAATGGTATTGCATTTTACTTATGTAGCTCTCCTTTGGAAATATGACCACAGGAACTCTTCATCTGCAGATAATGTGGTGAGAGTTCAGGCACCTCTCTGAGAAAAAGCTCTCATGTTTAGGAGGAGTTTTATTTAGATACTTCAGAAAAATGAATCTTTCAAACTCTTGAAATTCATTCATCTTGATTCAAGTACTCCATTTTGTCAAGGATTTTATAGATATTTTTAACAATATTTAAGACCGAAATACAATTTTGTTTTTCATATCTATTTTCAGTTTGCTCTTAATGTCATTCCTCTCTCAGATAAAGTAACCCTGAGTGAAATTCTTCAGCCTTTGTTTATGCATAAAAAGAAACTCTCTCAGGTTTCAAAAATATTTTTATTTATTATTCATTTCCTCATAGGCTAAAAGCAAGTAACCTCATTCCATCACGGGGGTGATTTTCAAGGCATGAATAGCTAGCTCCATAACTTGCAGCGGGTCTTAGGTACAAATGTGTTTGATTTATGTATTCTGTTCAGTGTTCTGTTTAAAAATAGCTCAAAAAATTAAGTTATTTCATGAATAAGAATAGAACTTTCAGGATTTTTTTTTTTAATCATTACTTAGGATATGGGATACATATGCCGGAAATTGTACTATTTATTTTTACACTACGAACCACTCAAGTTCAAGTATTAGAGATAAGAATAAATAAACTAATTTAAAATAAAATCCCATGTGTCACTGAAAAGTTTTTATTACCCTAGACTTGGAATTATCTCAGACTCCAGATAACTATATTTCAAATATTCACACAATGTGTCATATAGAAACAGTATTCTTGTTCATTCCTTCTTCAATCTTATTGAGTTTTGTAGATCTCCGTAAAATCAAGCCAAATCTAAAGTTTATATTTCAAAACAAATGAAAAGGGTTGCAGTCCAAATATTTTTTTTAATATTTACTATTTTTAAGAATATTTTCTCAAGGTATAAGCTGAAAATGACATAATCAAGATTCAGTTCCAAACATTAATATACATTTCTGTGCCAGTATTTCAACACTTCAGTCATGAAGTTATGCTAAACTTTTAAGACATTTAATCTAAAGGTGTAACTTTATCACATTCTGTTGTTAAGACACTTAATTGTTACTTCTTAACTATCCGGAACGCGAAATTTTCAATATGTGCTTGCACAGAAGTGTGCTAACATCTCCTCACCCTAAAAATGTCAAAATGGTACTTGTTTTATTAAATGCAAAGGTTTTCCTGAGGGAATCATCTGTCCTTTTGACATGTCCTTCTGTTTCTGTGTATGATACGAAAGTACTACAAGGATCCATTAAAACAGAGCATACAGTTTCTTAGAGTGTGGTGAATGCAGAGATGAAAAACCTCCTATTATACCCAGTTTGACACTTTGAGGTTCACTGAGTAGCAAATGTTAGTCTCATCTGTTTTGTGATAGCTGAAAAGCAAATTCTGATTTACCTGGTCTGAATTTGAACTTTTAGTTATAAAATAAGTGGAAGATAAAATGCAGTCATGTATTGAAGCCTTTGTTCAACAAAAAGGCTTTCGTAAAGAACTATTTCCCAAATATCTTTCATTAAAACAAAACCACCTTTCAGTGAAGAAATTTTCTGTTTTCAAACTTTAGTAGCACTTTTTGCATTACAATTTACTATTTTTAAAATGTTATCAACCAAAATGTCAAATTATGTCAAATGACGCTAAAGCATCCAATCATTACAAAGTTTTGCTTTTAGCCCTATCTGTATCTAATGTTTATCTTTTGGTATCTCTCTGTTGGCTTTTTGTCTTCCAATCAGCACATGCTGCCATCCATACATAGTAGCCAGTTGGTGGCCCTGAAGATTTACTAAATGTGTTTGCTGTTCTCTTTGTCATTATCCCCTGGGCTGTGATATGTCAGGTACCTGAGACCCATCTAAACAATTTGCTACTCATGACTGGGAAGGAGCTTTGAAGAAAATTCCCTGTACTCTCTTCCTCTTTTTCCACAGTGTATGATGAAGTGTTAGCTATCTTTTATTCGCATTCAGTGCTGGTAGATCAGATACTGGTAATATAACTAGAAGCCTTACTTGTGAGATTTCAAACCCAATTCCCAGAGCTGAAGGCTTAGATAATGTCTGGTGTCCATCCAAAATGAAACAAATCTTCTAAACTTTTGGATAGTTTTGTTCATTGTGAATATAAATGTGCTGTAGTCAACCAGTTAATATCCTACTTAAACAAAGTTTACTTAATAAAAAAAGACTTTAATTATATACAGCTGTATACCATTAATATTCTTGGACAGAGCTTTCTGCATACAGGAAGATATAAAGCAAATGAACAAGACATGACCTAAGACGATACATAACTGTTTCCTTAGTTCCAAAAATGCATTTATTGATTTTGTTTTCACCATGGTCAGAATAATACAAACATTTGTCAGCTGCATCCTTTAGCACTCAGCCCAGGCAGAACTATTAAAAGTTACCCTTATAGATCCCACCACAAATAAAATGTTGTTACAGAATATACCGTTACATTCCTTCTTCAGATATACAAATAAATATAATCTTCACAGACCAGTGTTAGCAGTGCTAGTTAGTTCAGTTGCTATTGGTAACAATAGGGATGATAATATTTTCGGGATGATAATACTTTCGGGATGAATTATGTATTAATTGTTTTGTTGAAAAAATGGAGATGAACTTTATTTATGGCTGGGTTTCTCTAAAAGGGTTACAAGGGTTGCTCTTTTATTGTGCATGCCAGGTTTTCAAATCAATATTTATACATTTTCCCCAATGCTAATGCAACTCTATCCATTTGTTAAAATAAACAATAAAACCTGACCTATTTACAGTGCTCTATGTATGTTATACCAGCTACTCTATAAACATCACTGTAGAGAATTAACACTATGGATTCAGCAGCATAATTTATCAAATAAGCTATCTGAAAATTAAAGGCCCTGCTCTGTGGTCCTTTCATGTATGTAACTCTCTGAAGTGATGTGGAGATCTGCATGAGAATGCGTTACAAGACTGTACAGGATAATTGCTGTCCACAGAAATTTGGAAACTTACTGGAAACTTGAAAATCCGGAGTTAGGTTCAAGGGTCAGGTCAGATTCTTGGCTAATGTCCAGAAAAAGTAGCCCTTTTGAATCCAAATATATACCTTCTGAAGATGTAATTAATGCCTGTGAGAATATATCTCCATTCTAAATTGCTAGATTTCTTAATACTCTTCCCATCACTCCTCACCTTTGACCCTACATAATCACTGTCTACTGAAAGGAGAAGGGGTTTTAGCCTACATGGCTCATTCATCTTTAAATCTTTTCTTCGATCTTCTTTTCTTTTTAAAACCAAGACTGCTGACAACTGCACCAAGTGTTAGCTGAGTGAGTAGCCTTAATTTATCTTATTAGAATCTGAGCTCCGACCACCAACCTCATTTCACCTCAGACCTTTTCCCCACATTTATTAAAAATTACTTATGTCCCTCTCACACAATTCGCATAGAAAAGATGTCAAGTGCATAAGTGCGATGGATCCTATATTCAATACACCCATATCACAATTTTCACTATTTCATAATATTAAAAATTAATTTTAGATATATAATGAGAAAAGTGCTTATGCTATGAACAAACTGTAAGTAGCTGTATTGGGAAATCCCATTTTGCACAATGTGAGAATATGCAGGTATATAGCAATGAGATTAACTGATCTGTCATGTCTTGGTGCAAAATAAGAGCAACTGCACTGACCACAACTAAATCTAGAGTAGATTTTGATTGATATATTTGAAGTGATAGACTCAAGGTTTAAAAATTCCCAGGACCAGATATAACTTTAATAGATACACATCTGTCTCATAGGCCATGTATTTAGTATCTCCTCATCCATAAAGGAAGTTTAAATACATATTAAAAAAAAATAAAAATAAATCAACTGTTGATTATTGCACCAGTAAAATATATATAGTCATACTCTTCTCTGTTGAAGTTAATGGGAGTCTCACATCAATGTGGAGTGTTGACCTGTATTCTGCAGGGATTTTCTCAAAGGAAGGTAAAACTGGCAACTGAAACATACTGGCAAAAATCCACAAGCAGAGGTTTAAGGTCAAAAGATATCTTTATGATGGCCAAGACTGAGCTTTATCCCACCTAACTTTAGTTGCTGCAAGTTGGTCTAAGGTAGTTCTCCAGATTTCTTCTACAGTCACCATAGAAATCAGTATGCCTGGACAGAGGTTCATCTTTTGTAGCATCAGTATCAAAGATACATGGATTGATTGCCCTTTGGATACTTGAGTCTCACTATTGGTTATGAAAGAGCACAGACAAATGTTTTATACTGGTTTTATTAGTTTAAGATAACTGAAACTAGGTAATGAATCCAGCCCTGACTCTGACCTCTTGCATATTGAAAGCTCCGGAGCTTTGCACGCTTACTATTCCAATAGAGTTGAGGAATTATTCTTTTACTGAGGGACCATTAACCAGTAATGTGTGGTTGAGCTAAAGATGACTTGTCAAACATACACTATTTCTGTTTTAATACTTGAAGCCTTAAGTAAAGACTTGACTGATCTCATCTAAGGACCAAGTTTAGGTCTTAGGTGGACATGCAGAGCTCCCTGCAAGCCTAGAAGAAGCTGGCTGCTCCACCTGGGGAATGGCACAAGCAGCCCCAATTCTGCAACAACACCATCATTTATGGACTAAACTACTAGCAGACTTGCATAGGCAGATGCAAGATAGACTGATATTAAAGAAGCAGATGTTTAAAGATATTGAACATCTCCATTCCTTTGATAAACAACAGCCACTGTTAAGGATTTAATGAAGACCAAATGGTTTTGATATGTACATATACACAGTTTCCATTATAAGTGAATAAACAATTATTTGTTTGCTTTTTCTTCTTGAATATCAAATCTGGTCCTTAAGAAAAGACCACTATACTCAGACATAACTACTTTTATTGCTAGTATTTAGGAAATATGAGGAGAATAAACAACAAAAAGAAGTTTTAAGAGGCTCTTTAATTCTCATTGCTCTTGTATTTACCTTTTTTTTTTTAAAGATAGTGTTCAACCTTCTGACTAAAGTTAAATTTAAAGATGCATTTAAGATTAGTTTTTAGGAAAGTAAAGTGCTTAACTTATTTGAGCTGATTGCTGATAAAAGTCCCTTCAATATCACTTAGTATGCACTCTGAACACTTGACGGGCAGAAGAAGATACAAGTGCTCCCTCACCATACCAAGAAGAGCTGGATGCACTCTGATGTTGCTGTCCCACATGCTACAGTTGACAAGATCCCTATATTATCTGTTCTGTAAGTGGAGCACTCACACTTATCATTGCAGGAGCTGTCACTGTTACTTTTTCCCATATCGTATTTAAGGAGACTGCTTAAGATATTCTCTTCTTCCCCCAATTTAAATGTGGAATTAAACATGGTTATTTGTATTCACAATACACATAGATGAAATAGAGAAAGACAAAATGATTTGTAATGTTTGCTACTGGAACCATTTTGTGATTTACTGTGCAGTAACAACATTATCAGGTTTTATATACTTCTATATAGAACATTGTATATATGCCATTAGCCAAATTCGGAATATCCCATTTCTTTCTGTAATCAAAAACCTGCAAAAAAATACGTACATGAAAACGGGAAGAATCACAAGACTATCCAGCAGCCTTTACAGTTTTGATTATGTGGATTCTTTAGCTTTAGAAAATGGAAAAATACTTAGCTAGTTAAGAAATATTTAGTAATATTCTCAGAAATGTTTCTGACAAACAACTGAATAAGGGTAAATGAAAGGCTAGGGCTGTCTGTATTATTCAGAACTTGCTATTACACTTATAGTCCTTGCTGGCCTATTCCAAACATTTGAATTAATGCAGAAATACAGATGTGTCTAGGCAAATGAAATTAATTAGAAAACAATCTCAGAAATGAAATACTCTGTCTCTTACAGTTCCTTTAAAGGCCATTATAAAATGTGCTCATCTGAAATACTTTTGTATCAATGGAATTGTTCAAAAATTAGAAAGCTGGCAAATCATTCTGTGTAAGTCTAGAGAGTTCATTATTTTTGCTTTATCTGATAATTTTTGTGAAAATTTTGATTGTATTAGTAGTGTGGGTTTGGTCATTATTCAGTACTCCAGCCTTTTTTTGAGTTTTTTGCACCTTTTATATTCCTGTCTTTCTCTCTCCCCCCTTATTTCTGTGAGGTGTTTTTTTCTATCTTTAATATGTTTTGTCACTGGGAAACTGGAAAGTCTTTGTTTCTTGAAAAGCTAGAAGGGTCAGAATAATGTAAAAACAAAAGTAAAAAAGACCATGCAATTTCTCTAAAAATTTGAAAAATCTCAGAAATTTTAAATTTTTGGGCCAAAAGGCTATTTTTTTAATATCTATTCATTTTTTTCTCTTCAGTTTGTGGGCATGGTTTTTTTTAGAAACATTCTATTTTTTCAAAAGAATTTTGACACCATATCAGAATTAATAGCTAGAACTCTTAAAAAAAAATTTCCCTGGTCAATTTTAAGTGTGTGAGTTGTATCACATTGTTTATGCACATGAATGCAAAGTCGATAGCTGAAAACAGGAAATAATTTACTATAGCTTAATGTAAAATAACATTGACCTTGTTTTAGATCTCAAAACAGGCAGTTCTAAGAATTTATTCAGTTTCCCTCTACAGATGTGAAGGGCCATGCAATCTGCCTTATGTACAGATGAGAAAGCACATAGAAGCTGAGCACAGGTGGGTTTTACACTGGGGAGAACCAGCAAGAAACCAGCACATGGCTCCACATGCTGCCCTTCTGCAAGACTCAGGCTGCTTGGGCCGTGCCACCTCTGCCTCGGGTACCGAAACGCCGGCGGGCGTGTGGCCACAGCTGTGCCCGTGGCGAGCTCCCCCAGTGCAGTTCAAGTGGTTTGAAGTTAATGTTGACTTGGCATTAACTGTACGGCTATCTGAAATCCCACAGCTTTGGAAAGGGAGCGCATCATCTAGGATGGCTGGCAGTAACTATTCCCCACTTGCCTCTCCGTCCTCTTCTGCAGCGGACTGCTAACCCTTGCAGTGGTGCGAAGGAGCAGGTGGCAGCTATCTAATGCCTTGCTATGAAGCCACATGGACGCATTTCTCCTGCATGCAGACACCCCAGGGTCTTCTGCCTTTAACACAGGCCCATCTGCTGCTCTCCACTGCACATGCTGGAGATAATACTAGCACTCAAAGAAATGGGCAGTAAAGCCATGACACACATACCTGGGACCAAAGCATCGGCTGACATAAGCCATTTGAAGCTGAGGGGACTGTGCTCTTTCTCAACATTTTTAGGGTCTGTCTCATGTTATTAACATGGTTTTAAACTATGCTAGAAATGGCAGGATTTTTAAAAATTATTTAATTGACATTTTGATGATTTTCTTGGAAATGCTTTGTATGTGCAAGCAATATGTTGTACCACTGAACTCATTACACCCTCTCTGAGGCTTCAGTTTTGTGATTCAAGTATAAACTCTGTATTTCTCTCCTTCTGTACATGACTAAACCAAAACAGACTAATGAAATGGCAGGGAAATCTGTCAGGTATGCTTCAGATGTGGTACTGTAAATATAGAAACACTGCACTTCAGCCAATATATTGCAGTGCTACTTTGCTTTAGATCAGTTTAGGCTTAAATAATTCAAGACAAAAAACAAAGACCAGTATTTAAGTTAGCTCCTCTAATCTTCCAGGTCATGATCCTGCACTTGCGAAGTTGAACACTGGTTTTAGCTGGCCATGGGTCTGGCCTCCAGAAAACAAGCTCATTGTGAAGACTTCATCTCCTTAACTATCTGCCCAATGTCCAAAGAACGTATCTGCAAGAAGAACCACATGCTCTTTGCTGCCTGTGAAAAGGCAAAAGCAATGTGTCTCTGTGTGTGTGTTTGTACATGAATGTGAAAGTGCCAAATCCAATACAATTTCAGTAAATAGAAATGAGATCTGTCTACTTTCTTGCCTTTTTCCAATAAGCTGAACCGATGACACTCCTCTAGAAGTTCTGAAGGTCATAAACTCACCCTTGGTATCATCTGTCATCTCGAAGAAAATGTGAAACAAACATTACCATAAATTAACTATTAGGTTTCCCGTAATAGGAAACTTCTTGAGCTGATCTGTTAGTATCTATGATTTTGATTAATATTTTTCCATGTCTAGCATCTAGATGTTTATTGCATTTGAGTTTATCTTTTTGCTTTCTTTCTTTTTTCTTTTTCCATTGCAGGAATAATTGCAGTTCTTTTCAAATCTCCTAGGAAATTTTTCAGCTATGTAAAGTTATAACAAGATGTGACATCCAGTCCTAGCTAATCAGTGTTCAACACAGACCCGCTACTGCAGTGCAGGGGGTGGCACTTTCAATTTGCCTGTGACACTGACCAGGTTTTTAAGGAACAGTGAGTGAAGGGAGAAAATAGCATAAAAATGCTTAAAATTTTATAGAAAAGGTATAACTTTGTAAGAAAGCGCTATCATAAATTCCAAAAAAGTATATCTTAATGATACACTTAGAGTAAATCATTTGCCTTGAGAGACAGGAGGTCTCTGGTGACCTGTATGGCAGCCACAAGAGACTACCAGACTAGCTACTTTCAGCTAAATGTACTCTCATATTAATATTTTAAAATGCCATAATGCCTCTCTGAAAACCTCAGAGGACAGATACATCAATTTGCGAGGTCTTCACTCCAGGAAATAGAAACAGGGATAATCTGCCATTAAAAGAAATAGTTCATTATGTCTGCTTCTTGGGAGCACATAAACTATGTCCCTCACATACTTATGTTGCAAATCCTCACTTTAATGTGAAGGGAAACACCATGCCCCAGAGCTTTATTGTCCCACTGCTTATTAGTACAAAAAGGTTTGTTGTGGTATGAAATCTTAAGCTTGTTGCAGTAATCAATCAGCTTCAAAGAGTCTCTTCCCTGAGCCAGAATCATTACAAATAAATCAATTAAACATAAAGTTTCTATTTTCAGGAGGATCACAATACAGAAAACCAGCAATGCATCATAGTTAGAGAAAGGGATTTTACTAGGTTGGGGCTTCTAACACAAGATCACCTTTCCATTTTTTTTTTTTAATTGCAAAGGGTGAAAAATTTATTTTTTTATTCCAGTTAAATCCAGAATATTCCTCTTTTAAATTCCTGTTTCAATATGAGAAATTTATATATCTATAAGAAAAATAAAGGCTACTACTTAACACTTCTCTAGCTATAGAAAGGAAAAAGAAATTAATTTGCATTTTTTTGGCCATTAAGGATACAAAATTAGAGAGGAATTCTGCAAAATAGAATAAAATTTTATTTTATTGGTTTATCTGCTGGAAAGTACCAGATATTAGGACATATCTGAATTCTTTTTTTCCTTGAGAATTTCTGCTTTATCATTTAAATATGTTCCTGAGATTTTCCATAGTATTAAACAAATGTCAACAACAATGACACCAATAGAATAAACTGTTCTATTCTTTTCTATTCCATTTCATTCTATTTACCAGTTTATTAATATTGTCACCTTTCTTCAGTGGATAAACTGGCTACTCACTATAATATTTTGTTTAGCTAGATTTTAATTTATTTTCTGGGAAAGGAATAGACGCATGGCTCTTTAAAAATACATACATACTGCTTATGCTTATTTTTGTCAACGACGTGTCAAAGAAAGAGCCTTTTTGTCGTGATACGGGGGGTGATGTTCTGATGCTGAGATCTGTGATGATCTTAAGTTTCAATTTTATATGATCATATAAGTGATCATGAGTGCTTACTGCAAAATACTTCTGACATACATTCTACATGTCAGTGTTCTATGGAAAAAAAAAAGATGGTTTTAAGTGAAATAGAGCTGCTGCCTTTAAGCACCTGCTTCTGCTGTACAGGTTGAAAGCTATGTTGTAAAGAAGGCAGAGAAATACAGCAGAGAAAGAATGGTCTTTGATGGGAACACTCCCCTGGATAACTACATCCAGTTGCTATTTCTGGCACATAGCCGTGCTGTGGACAAAGCAGGCGCATGGTCATATATGGCTGCTGGGCATAGTCTTGTTTTTCTGTGTACACAACCTGAGATTTTTTAAGTAGAGCCTCAGGTCTGATTTATAACAATGATGAGGGATTACAACAGAACTGAAAACAGAACAGTGCTCCAAAAACCAGGCTGAGGGCTTGCTGAATCAGGTGTCTAAATAAATTGATCATTTTTGTTTGATTTTTCTTGCAGATTAAACTCAATTTTGACAATTTTCTCCATGACCAAACTGAAACCAAATATTTTGTTTTGGATCAGCTCAAACAAAACTGGCATGTTTATTTACTGAACTGATGCCAAACATTTTGTTCCAATAAGCCAGTCAGTTGTATTTTTTGTCTGAGCACATAGGATTGAGGAAATTTTAGCCTGAGTTTACATGCTGAGTTCCTTGACAAGTTATATCTTCCATTGCAAAGAGCAGTTTTCCTCTAGACAGCGATGCATTATCAGCTCACATTGCTGCTGGTGCATCATAGGAGACAACTTTTAACTCAATGGCAAAAGGGACAAACTAATTCAACTGCAGCATTCATTCATCACACTTAACAGGGGTCCTTAGTTTTGAACAATAATCTCCCTTACCTTCCAAAGGTCATTTTTAAGCCTACATAAATCTGAATCATGTTCTAGTGGTGTTCATATTTTCCATCAGCTATCAGTGGAGATCAGGATGTGTAGGTTATTCAGTCAAACTGCTCAGTTAATTCCTAGTGTTATGAGGAATGAATCAGGACAGGAGAAACAGATCCTGAAGTTCTTTTTTACTTCGTCCCTAATCAAGGTAATTTCCATCTGAATTGTGTTCTGCCTCTCACAAAATAAAATTTCAGGTTATTGATATCATCTGGATGGTCAGGCACAGATAGCAACATCCATTCAAAATCAGTCTTTGACATTCTTACCTTTTTATCCTAAACACATGTATTTCAGAAAGACAGAGAAGAGCTGATCCACTCTGAATAAATTCTGAGATCATATATTCTTGTGGGAAGGGAGAAAACCTGTTTAGGTTGTGTAACTATAATCTTGAAAATATATGCTATTGCTTGTGTGGGAAAAAAAAAATCATATACAGAAAGCAAAAACCATCTTTCTCTTCTCCTTTAGTCCTGATTGAGAATTATCAGAGAAATTCAGCATATTTCTAATGTTGGATCTCATTATCCCTGCAGAATTCAGTATTGAGAACAACAGCAGTATAAGCTACTGATCTTAGTCTGCCGGAAAGAAGGATTTCCTAGTATCAGCAAATGACATCCAAATGGATGAATTTCTGTTTCCAGTGGAATCCCTCCACAGAGGATGATGTTCATGCCCTGACACCTTACATATTGCAACAAGAGCTCCAGAGCAGCTGGGGAACCTCCATCCTTGAAGTTTTCAAGATCAGACTAGGCAAAGCCCTAAACAACCTGGTATGAATTCAGCATTGACCCTGCTTTAGGCAGGAAGTGGGGCCACATGTGCTCCCAAGGTCCCTTCCAGCCAGAAAGTTTTGGTGATTTTACAGTTCTAGCACCTACCCCAAAAGAAACCCCACAAAGACATCCAGGGGTACTCCAGGAATCCTGCCTGAATTTATTCTTTTTAGAGTGCTGTTTTGCTGTTCTTGGCAAGATAGTGCAGCCTACCGTCAGTAAAAAGATTGCTATGAATTAGCACAATCAATCAATCAATTAATTAAGCAGTTCTGCAATGATGAAGAATAGAAACAAAGAAAGATGAGGCAATATTTGTGCAAAATGTATGTGCCATATAAAGAGCAAAAAATATTTAATCTTCTTACAGCTGCCACCATTTATCAGTTTACCTAGTCATATATCCATGACTAGTAAAATAGCAGTGCTGTAAATAGCTGGCCCCAGAGGGCTTTCTAGGCTAGTGACGCCAAAGAATTAATTTGCACTGAGATATGAAATTAAGGTTTTGTTCCAAGGCAAAAGGAGCATAAAAGAATGTATTGGTAAATTTGTGCAAAAGGAACTAGCATCAGCAAAACTCTCTTCCCTTTTGAAAAACAAAACCAGCTAAAGCCCTTTAGTAATATCCACTGGTTCCTTGATACATAATACACTGTGCGTATGGTGAAATGTCAAAGTGCTCTTCCAGACCCACAAAAGAAACAAAGGTACAGAAGAACCACTTAATATAACACTAATACTTCCAGAGGGGTGGCACTAATTCTGTCACTGTATTCAGAGAAAAGTATGAAGCATTCAGCTACATTTTCTTTTGAGTTACCAGACGGTCCTTCTAAGAGAGAAAAAATATCCTCTATGAATTGATAGTGTACTTGCTCTATTTGCTTACCTCTCTGAGATAAGGTTGCATCAGAACCTCTAATTGTTATAAAACACCTGCTCTGATAATAAACAAAACAAGTTAGGGATAGAAAGAAAATAGTCTTGCGATCATGTAAGAAGGCTTGTTGAACATGTTTTATCTGAATGCTTGAAAGGCTTCCATAGATGTATCACCTTTGGAATGTCAGATCTGACCCCACCACTACAAAAAATAATCTCTATGCAACTGAGTGATAATACAGCATTTTGTTAACCAATACAAGATACCATTTACCTTTCAGGTGAGGTATTTTATTTATTAATAGGAAACATTTTATTTGCAACCATAGATTGTACTTAACTGTCATTTTGCTTAAGCTAAGAAGTGTAGTATATTTACAAGCTGGGAGGTCTAAAGTATATACCTTGTTCATGTGTCTATGAGCTAAGATACATATTTCTAAAATAAATAATTATTTCTTAAAGATGATTTTGACATTGCTGATGAAGAATTGCTGATCTTCTCAGAACACTCCGAGAACTACCCAGTAGATGAATGTTAATTCAGACAAATTCAAAGTGGAAATTATTACCTTCAATAATTGCCATGGCAAACCCTCTATGTTTTGATGTTTTCAGATCCAGAAGGTAAGGCTTTCTGCTAGGTACACTTCCATCAAACACAATTTAACTCTAGATCATCGAATGGTAGAACATTAGATTAAATAACATTTCTCTGCTCCTTCCTGTCTTGCCTATGAAGACAGTATCTCTCTAACTTTGTTGCATACATTGTACCACTTTTGATAATACGGACTTTAAGTGCACTACAGTCAAGGGAAAACCCTCCATTGATTTCTGAAGCTTTCAAATCAACTTCGATCATATTATTAGTAAAACAAAACCTAATTTGCTTAGAAATAGTGGGGAAAAATTTCACAAGGCCTGTTACCATGACATTCTTCCTGTGACTCTTGTAGTGCAGTCATGTACCCCAATATCTTACTGCATGCATAAGAGTCTTTAATTTCATCAACAATCATTTCAAAACATTTCTGCCTTTTGTCTATTAACTGTGGTACTGCTTTCCCTGCACTTGGCCCACGCACCTCAAAGCAGCACTCACTCTCTTAGAGTGGATGATAGATAAAGGAGCTAGGACACTTGTTACGGTGTCTCAGGTGTCCCAGCATCTGAATTTGGTGCGCTTAAGTCAAGGAATGCTTGCTGGTAACTGTTATTCAGTTACCTTGAATTCCAGTTAACAAAAACTGAGCACATAAAACTATTCATTTATCATATTCAAAATAACAAAGTTATCTCTTTTTAGAAAAGACATAAATGAAGGTAAAGAGAAATTGAACATAACTTACACAAAGATTAGATCAGAAGATCCCTTTTTCCATCAGCCTGGAACAACATTTCCATGGCACTCCTGTCTTAACAAAGGGTCTTAGAAGAGCCAAAGATGCTCTTACAACCAAACTCTTTTTTCTAAGACCTGTTTAATCTTTCTTTCTGAATCTCCCTCTAAATTCACTTTTATCAAGAGACTGGCTTTTAATAAGCATAAGGTTCTTTCCTTTCCATGTTTACGTAGATATGTCTCTTCCCAGTGCACTCCCCATTGATCTTAAACAAAGTGTAAAATTCCCCCCATCTGTGGTGTCAATTTGACATTCTTCAGTCTAGCATGTGGCTGTTACTGTACATATATACCTGTTACAATTATCTGTACATTAAAATGATGCACAATTCAAACTGCTAAACAGGCTAATTTAATATAGTTCATTATTTGCTGCTGACTGAGACCATACACATTGGCAGACAAACGCTTTGGGGTGACAACTGAATTGACATGGTTGATTCTCAAATTATTTTCAAATAACTGCCCTTATTCTACTTCAATGTAAAGATACATTAAGGAGAAATATAGCCCAACTATGTTCTTTTAAACACAGTAATCAACTTAGATTATTTACTAATATGTTACTAATGCCTTAATACAGGCAGACTCTTCAGCTGCAGCCACCAAAATACAGCAATTTGCTATCTGAGAAGTTAATTAGAAAGTTCAATTCTTTAGACATTATCTGGAGTAAATAGATGGACAACAGGAAAGATCACTAAGGGCCACATTGCTGTGAAACTATATCCTTATAGAATAAAGGGTACTTAGTGTCTGTAAAAGTATCAACATCTGGGGCACAACATGAAGTGGAAAAGGTGGATCATTTGGCACTGTATTGTGAACTGCCCTGGCACCCTTTGGAAAAATAACAGATGTTTCTAAAATGACTTGTGGCAAGGGGCCAAATGCTGATATTTTTCACACAGCTGGACCTACCACTTAAGCCAATGAAGTTCTGTATGAACTTCAGTATAGGGCACAAATCTATCTGTTTTTTGTGAATTTATTTTAATAATCTAGTTGACCTTGTACTTTCTAAGCTTTGAATAAAATCTGTTTGATTCTCTGAAAACCTGAGCTTGCTACAGACACATTATGAAGTTTGGTAGTATTCAATGCTGTCTTCATTTTGCTGCATATAATGGTTCTATTCTTCACTGTTCATGAATTATGTAGGTCAGTACATACTCATGCAAGGAAAACCTTTCTAGCACCCCACACAATCATGTATTTTGTATATGTATTGATGTACATTATTGTGATCCTCTCAGAAATATTTCAGGGAAATACTAGAATGTTAAAATGACTATTTTTGTTTGTCTCCATCTGTAATGTCAAGTGAATTAGTTGTCATGAATGTAACTGTGCAGAGATTGAGAAAGAGAAAAATAAAAAACAGAAAAAGGTTTAAAAGTACATGCTTGGCCAAAAATAGCTGTGCTATACATAAAACCTACTGTTGTGTTATGGTTTGATTTTGCAGGTCTACAGGTTTATATACTTGAGGCCAAGAATAAAATTCATTGTAAAGACATAAATGTAAAGGTTATTGGAAATTTTCCTGAGCAACGGTTAATTAAATAAAGGAGATTCACTGACGCTCTGCCCTCATCGTGGGTTCATTTTTTTTCCAAATCTCAAGCATGGTTCTCAAGCAGTGTTACTGGTAGTCCAGTTCAAAGGATCCAGCATTTCTGGGATCTGAGATGTTAAAGCATTGCTGCCACTGAGACTGAGTCAAAACCGGGGATCAATTACTCTCAGGGCTAGGAAAACTTTTTGGAGCATAATCGTTATTTTACTATGTTTCCAAATTTCAAATTTTATGGAATTTTGAAGATTTCACTTCATATCAAAAAGGGGGCAGGATCAATAGGCCAGCTGAAGTGCATCTACACCAATGCACGCAGCATGGGCAACAAACAGGAGGAGCTGGAAGCCATTGTGCAATGGGAAAACTATGATATAGTTGCCATCACTGAAACATGATGGGATGACTTACACAAGTGGAGTGCTGCAATGAGTGGCTACAAACTCTTCAGAAGGGATAGGCAAGGAAGGAGAGGCAGTGGGGTGGCCCTGTATGCTAAGGAGTGTTTTGACTGTCTAGAGCTTGACAATGGTGATGAAAAGGTCAAGTGTTTATAGGTAACAATCAAGGGGAAGTCCAACAAAGCAGCTATCATGGTGGGAGTCTGTTATAGGCCACTCAATCAGGATGAAGAGGCAGACCAAATATTCTGTAAGAAGCTGGGAGAAGGCTCACGATCACTAGCCCTTGTTCTTGTGAGGGATTTCAACTTACCAGATGTCTGCTGAAAATACAATACAGCAGAGAGAAAATAGTCCAGGAGGTTCCTAGAGTGTGTGGAGAACTTCCTCACACAGCTGGTGAGGGAGCCAGCAAGGCAAGGCGCCCCGCTGGACCTGTTGTTTGTGAACAGAGAGGGTCTTGTGGGTGATGCGGTAGTTGGAGGCTGTCTTGGGCACAGCAATCACGAAATGATAAGAGTTTTCGAGTCTTGGAGAAGTAAGGAGGGGGGTCAGCAGAACTGCCACCTTGGACTTGTAGAGGGCAGACTTTGGCCTGTTTAGGGGCCTCGTTGACCGAGTCCCCTGGGAGGCAGTCCTGAAGGGCAAAGTAGTCCAGGAAGGCTGAGCATTCTTCAAGAAGGAAATCGTGAAGACACAGGAGCAGGCCATCCCCACGTGCCAAAAGATGAGCCAGCAGGGAAGACTGGCTTGGCTGAACAGAGAGCTTTGGCTGGAACTCAGGAAAAAAAAGGAGAGGTTTATGGCTTTTGGAAGGGTGTTGGGTTTGCGTGGCAAGGTTTTGGTAGCGGGGGGGCTACAGGGGTGGCTTCTGTGAGAAGCTGCTAGAAGCTTCCCCTGTGTCTGATAGAGCCAATGCCAGCCAGCTCCAAGATGGACCCGCCGCTGGCCAAGGCCAAGCCAATCAGCGCCTCTGTGATAACATATTTAAGAAGGAAAAAAAAACAGTTGGAGGAGCTTTTGCAACCGGAGAGAGGAGTGAGAAGATGTAAGAAACTCTGCAGACACCAAGGTCAGTGAAGAAGGTGGGGGAGGAGGTGCTCCAGACACCAGAGCAGAGATCCCCCTGCAGCCCGTGGTGAAGGCCATGGTGAAGCAGGCTGTCCCCCTGCAGCCCATGGAGGAAGGATGAGGGGGTGTAGAGATTCCACCTGCAGCCTGTGGAGGACCCCACACCGGAGCAGGTGGAGGCACCTGAAGGAGGCTGTGGCCTGTGGGAAGCCCACGCTGGAGCAAGTTCCTGGCCGGACTGGTGGACCTGTGCAGAGGGGAGCCCACGCCAGGGCAGGTTTGCTGGCAGGACTTGTGACCCTGTGGGGGACCCCACGCTGGAGCAGTCTGCTCCTGAAGGTCTGCACCCTGTGGGAGAGACTATGCTGGAGCGGTTTGTGAAGGACTGTAGCCCGTGGGAGAGACTCCATGTTGGAGCAGGGGAATGATGGGAGGAGTCCTCCCCCTGAGGACAAAGAAGCAGCAGGGACAATGTGTGCTGAACTGACCGCAACCCCCATTCCCCACCCCCCTGTGCCGCTGAGCGGGGAGGAGGTTGAAGTCGGGAGTGAAGTTGAGCCCGGGAAGATGGGAGGGGTGGGGGGAGGTGTTTTAAGACTTGATTTTATTTCTCATTCCTCTACTCTGTTTTGCTTAGTAATAAATTAGATGAATCTCCTCTCTACATTCAGTCTGTTTCGCTCGTGACGATAATTAGTGAGTGATCTCTCCCCGTCCTTATCTTGACCCAAGCCTTTTGTTATACTTCTCCTCCCCGTCCCACTGGGGGAGGGGTGAGTGAGCGGCCGCGTGGCGCTCAGCTGCTAGCTGGGCCTAAACCATGACAGGAAGCAGGGGCAGGCAACTCAGGAGGACTACGATGATGTCATGAGGTTATGCAAAGAGAAAATGAGAAGGGCCAAAGCCCAGCTAGAACTTAAGCTGGCTACTGCAGTTAAAGACAATAAAAAATGTTTTTATAAATATATTAACAACAAAGGGAGGACTAAGGAGAATCTCCAACCTTTGTTGGATGTGGGGGGAAACGTAGTGACAAAGGATAAGGAAAAGGCTGAGGTACTTAATGCCTTCTTTACCTCAATCTTTAGCAGTAAGACCAGTTGTTCTCTGGGTACTCAGCCCCCTGAGCTGGAAGACAGGGATGGGGAGCAGAATGAAGCCCCCATAATCCAGATGGAAATGGTTAGTGACCCGCTACACCTCTGAGATACACACAAGTCGATGGGGCTGGATTGGATCCACCCCAGGGTACTGAGGGAGCTGGCAGAAGTGCTCACCAAGCCACTTTCCTTCACTGATCAGCAGTCCTGGCTAACTGGCAACATCCCAGTTGACTGGAGGTTAGCAAATGTGACATCCACCTACAAGAAGGGCCAAAAGGAGGATCTGGGGAACTACAAACCTGTCAGTCTGACTTCAGTGCCAGGGAAGGTTATGGAGCAGATCATCTTGAGGGCCATCACGTGGCATGTACAGGATAACCAGAGGATCAGGCCCAGTCAGCACAGGTTTATGAAGGGCAGGTACTGCTTGACTAACCTGATCTCCTTCTATGACAAGTTGACCTGCTTAGAGGATGAGGGAAAAGCTGTGGATGTTGACTACCTGGACTTTAGTAAAGCCTTTGACAACATTTCGCACAGCATTCATCTGGAGAAACTGGCTGCTCATGGCTTGGACAGGCATATGGTTTGCTGGGTTAAAAATTGACTGGATGGCTGGACCCAAAGAGTTGTGGTGAATGGCGGCTGGTCACAAGTGGTGTTCCCCAGGGCTCAGTACTGGGGCCAGTTTTCTTTAATATCTTTATGAATGATCTGGATGAGGGGATCGAGTGCACCCTCAGTAAGTTTGCAGACAACACCAAGTTGAGCAGGAGTGTTCATCTACTTAAGGGTAGGAAGGCTGTACAGAGGGATCTGGACAGGCCGGATCAATGGGCCAAGGCCAACTGTATGAGGTTCAACAAGGCTCAGTGCCAGGTCCTGCACTTGGGTCACAACAACCCCATGTAACGCTACAGGCTTGGGGAAGAGTGGCTGGAAAGCTGCCCGGTGGAAAAGGACCTGGGGGTGCTGGTTGACAGCTGGCTGAAGGTGAGCCAGCAGTGTGCCCAGGTGGCCAAGAAGGCCAACAGTATCCTGGATGGTGTCAGAACTAGTGTGGCCAGCAGGACCAGGGAAGTGATCGTCCCCCTGTACTCAGCACTGGTGAGGCCGCACCCCAAGTCCTGTGTTCAGTTTTGGGCCCCTCACTACAAGAAAGACATTGGGGCGCTGGAGCGTGTCCAGAGAAGGGCAGTGAAGCTCGTGAAGGGTCTAGAGCACAAGTCGTATGAGGAGCGGCTGAGGGAACTGGGGTTGTTTAGCCTGGAGAGAAGGAGGCTGAGGGGAGACCTTATTGCTCTCTACAACTGCCTGAAAGGAGGTTGTAGCCAGGCAGGTGCTGGTCTCTTCTCCCATGTAACAAGTGATAGGACAAGAGGAAATGGCCTCAAGTGGTGCCAGGGGAGGTTTAGGTTGGATATCAGGAAAAATTTCTTCACCAAAAGGGTTGTCAGGCATTGGAACAGGCTGCCCAGGGAAGTGGTGGAGTCACCACCTCTGAAGGTATTTAAAAGATGCATAGATGTTTTGCTTAGGGACTAGATTAGTGGTGGACCTGGCAGTGTTAAGTTTACTGTTGAACTTGATGATCTTAAAGGTTTTTACCAGCCAAAATGGTTCTATGATTCTATGATTGTATATCGTAACTCATAAGCCCTGAAAAATTGCCTAGCTATTGGTCTTTTTGATTGTCTCTGAAATGCTAGTCTCTCAAGTGAATTAATGGAAGAGATAGGTTAGTATTTCTTTGATAATTTTTTTATTAAGTAGAGAATAAAAGAGAAAATTTCATGGCTAGAGAAAGGAATAGACATTGATTTCTTAATTTTTCAAGTTGGTTCAAAGAAATCGGGAGTCTTCTGAAGCTGCTCAGGACACATAAATTTTTAGAAGCATTTCTTGAAGCAACATACCATACTGACAATAAGATGGATACTTCAAGACATACATAATATAGTTGATACATTCTTACCTGAAACAGGTCTAAAACAGCATTTAGTGCATATGCTAATATATTTTTAAACGTTTGGTTTGACATATCATTTAAGCATTTATCATGAAGAATTTTTCAAAGTTTTGAAAACCTGCAAATCAGTGCTTTAGAAACAGAGCTCCAAAACAGACCTGTGATACATTTACACACAAGAAAAAAGGTGTTTAGAGTGGTGGAGGATTGTTTGGTTGTTTAATCGCACACTAAACATAGAAACCATAAGTATTTGAGTTTATCCTTGTTTGCATGATTCATGCAAGAAAGGTTTCCTGCCTGATTGTGGCCACCAGAACACAATTTCTGAGGCTATTATCAGCTGTCGATCATTATCACCTTTCAAGCCATTATGTACAATTAAATAGAGACATAGCCAATCATCTGAATCCACAGTCCAGAGAAGTTTGGAAATCTCATTTTTTACCAATCATTGTAACAAAGAAATAGATCACCCTTTCAGTCTGTTGCCTTAAATTTACTCCTAACTCCAATTAAAAAATGCTGAACTATTTACTTGCCACCAGAAACACATGACCTGTTTCCCATCTTGAGACAAACACAGGTGGTAGAAGGAGAAGAAAAGCACATTTCATTTGCTTATGAAAAACGTAGAGGTTCTGGGTTCTGCCTCCCTATTCTTCTCTCTACTTTCCTAGGTAAAATAAGTGGTTTTTAGAAATAAACCCACAGATAAAATGGGAAAACCTTAGACTCTGAACCTTATGGTTCATGCAGATATGCAGGTTGTCAGTCATTTTATACACAAGTAAATGGAGTGAATACCTGCATTTCTTTGCTGATTCTTCTTTGAGTGATAACAACATTCAAATATTTATGATCTCATTGAGTTTGGAGCATACGATCCTCCAGTCTAGTCTTTAAGGGATCCTAGTCATTCTTTTGATCACTAAGTAATTTTTCTTTAATTCAAACCCTTGGAAGGTTCACCACATCTTTTGAAGTCTGTAACTGTTGTTTTCTTTGTCAAAGTGGTTTTATTTGTTTTCATTATATAATTTCATTAACAGGGCACAACACTCAACCCGCAATCCAACACTAGTCATTAACCACTTTCATGTGTAGCTGTACACTCACGGGATACAACATCCAGCCTCTGTCAGCATTGAATCATAGAACGAGCTCTCTCGTTCTCTCTTTTAAGCTTTAAAATTTCAGAAAATCACTTTTGGAGCCTTTTCCTTCATGCTTTCATACCTGTCATAATGCATCAAGATCACTTATTAAAGGCAGCTGTACACCAGTGAAAATCAAAGTGGTACAAGGACTGGTTGTGAGGACTGCCAGTCTCTTAGAAAAGCCAGACTGATCAGACTCTGCATGAAAAACATAAGTCAATAAGTGCATCTAGTTATTTTATGATTTCCCACCTAAGCTGTGTGTATCTGTAAATAAGCAGAGACAGATACATGCTCTAGCAAATATGTTTATATTTAGACCATGGAAAGAGGGAATATTTTAAGAACAAAATACAGTTCTAACAAAATTGAAATCTATTGAAAGATCATGATTTCGACCTTTTAGTGTAGATTATTGTTTGTAAAATGTGCTGACTGTAAGAGCATCTTAGATAATCAGTGCAGTTCCTAGCTATTATAAGATTTGATCTCAAGCAACTAATAATATCACAAAGCAGCTATAGATTGTTATGTACCACATATCTGAAATAGGGAAAGAATTGTTTATATGAAATTTAGTCATCTAAGATGAAGATGAAAATTTATTTCACAAAATGGCTTTGGAAAAAGAGACTTCTGATATTTACTTTGTCACCTCTGGTGGTCCATCCTATGTGATTTTCCGTCTTTTGCACAAAGTGGTGTTTCAGTTTAGAAGAACGTAAAGTTATATCTATGAGCTAAGTACAGGCTTTTATTAGAAATTTACCTGAGTCCAGTTTAAATGACTCTTTCCTATCAGTACTGACATTTTAGAGTTCTACAATTGGCCTTTACCCAAGGGCATTCTACTACATGGTGATGATGAAAGGTACCTATTTCTGGAAACAAAATAAGACTATTCTAGTAAGAACAAGGAAAATTGTGTTGTTTCTAGAAATACTCCATATCTCGTTTTAATTTTATATAGAATTTCACCTTGATATTTGACCCTGTTTTCCTGCTACATTCTAATGAAATACCACACAATTCCTTCATTTCTTTTTCAGTGGTATAAGCAATTGTTCATTATAATTAGAATTTATGCTTCAGCTGAATAAAATTTTTTAGGCTCATACCTACTATCACAGCAAACAGGGATAATTACTCCTTTTCTATTCTCCAGCAGTCAGCTGAGCTTCCCACTCACAGTTTCTGTTTTTCAGCTTTCTGACCTTGTGGGTGTCTCTTTATCCTTTCTCTGAGGTAAGCTGGATCCTCTTTCCTCAAAGAAAGAGTCAGAAAAGGAAAAATTCTCCAAGTTCCTCTGAGCAGGAGCTTTTACTGTCTGCTTGCAAGGCCTCTGTTCATTTCCTGAGTGGTGAACCCTGATTTTCTTCTTTTTATTTTCTTTCTTTTTCTCTTCTCTTCCTGGGTGTAAGTGTGGCTTGTTTTTACCCTTCTTCATCAACCAGTTGCAAGGGAGCAACTGGTATATCACTGAGTGAAAATTATTAGCCTCTGACATATAGGAGGTCAGTCCAAATGATCTATTAGTCCCCTTGGATTTAAGCTTTATAAGTCTATTACTTTAACAAATTATAAATAAACCTTACTCACTTTCATACTTTTCCTAGAGGGGGTTATTCAATTGATTCATTTAAAGTAGGCCTACAATATAGATTCAAGAGAAATTGTTAGATATTTCTTTGAACCCCCAATCACAGCTGCAATAGGACAAGAAGGATTTGGATGGTAATCAGTGGCAAATTACATGGATAAGGAAAACTGTACGCTGGACTATATCAGAAGTGTAGATAGAAGTTAGGTGGTCTCTGTTCAGCACTGATGAGGCCACACCTGGAATACTGTGTCCACATTTGGGGATCCCAGTTCAATAAGTGTTTTGGAAAATGGAGGGAATCCAGCGGAGGGCTCCCAACATAGAATCATAGAATCACAGAATGGTTTGGGTTGGAAGGGACCTCAGAGATCATCTAGTTCCAACCCCCTTGCTATGGGCAGGGACACCCTCCACTAGACCAGGTTGCGCAAAGCCCCATCCAGCCTGGCCTTGAACACTTCCAGGGATGGGGCCTCCACAGCCTCTCTGGCCAGTCTGTTCCAGTGCGTCACCACCCTCACAGTGAAGAATGTCTTCCTAACATCTAATCTAAATCTACCCTCTTTCAGTTTAAAGCCATTACCCCTTGTCCTATCACTATATGCCCTTGCAAACAGTCCCTCTCCAGCTTTCTTGTAGGCCCCTTTAGGTACCAGAAGGCTGCTTTAAGGTCTCCCCGGAGCTTTCTCGTCTCCAGGCTGAACAACCCCAACTCTCTCAGCCTGTCCTCATAGGAGAGGTACTCCAGCCCTCTGATCATCTCTGTGGCCCTCCTCTGGACTTGGTCCAACAGCTCCATGTCTTTCTTGTACTGTGGATCCCAGAGCTGTATGCAGTACTCCAGGTGGGGTCTCATGAGAGCAGGGTAGAGGGGCAGGATGGCTAAGGGCCATCAACATGGCTAAGGGCTTGTGGGATAAGGGTTTTAGACAGCTGGACTTGCTTAATCTGGTGAAGAGAAGGCTGAGGAGAAAGTTAATAGCTTTTTACTGCTACCCAAAATGTTCCCGATTACAGAACCAAGCTCTTCTTATATCAACAAATAGCAAGAACAAGGAGCAATGGTTACTTTTTCACTAAAAAGTTTACCTAGGGAGGTAATGGAGTCTCTATCTGGAAATTTTTATGAAATTCAGCTAGAGAAAACCATGGCTAAATTGAACTGCCGCTGATGGTAGTCCTGCTCCATATGGGAGGCTGGATCTCCAGAGGTTCTTTCCAGGCAGTTTGTATGAGTCCATGGTACTTGCCTTGAAAATCTTTGGAAATACATGATGCTACAGATACCACTCCACTCCACCATAAACAGTGGAGTGAAGTATCAGGGCCTAATGCAGTAGAGCTCTAAACAGGGAAGGTGCATCCATGAATGTATCAGGTTATGTGGGAGTATGTACAAACTACCAAGGGGGTTACAGTCCACTTAGCTCCCTGGTAAGTCTGTGCCCAGAGTTTTAGTATTTCACAGAAACTGAATACTAAGACTTTGCCAAATTATCATTCCTTCTTCAGCAATTCAGAAAGATGATGTTGCTACATACAATAAGTATGCAAGAGAACAAATTTCTTATGTAAAAAAGTTTTCAGTTACAAACATAATTTGTATGGCAAATGAATTGTAATTCATTTTGATGATTCCAGGCCTCAGAAATTTGAAGCTAATTTTTTCATTAATGCAAGCTCAGGTTTGAATCCACAGTCACTTAAATTTACATATGTGAGACATTCTCAAAGAATAACACAGAATTGTTCTCATTTGTAAGCATCTGTAGGATCAGGCCCTAATGGATATGGATAGATAGGAGCAAGAGAAGATACAAAATTTTAGCTTTTATAATGTCAACCTTTTCCCATGATTTGGCACACAAAGAATACTACACAAAGCAACCGCAAATAGAAAAATGTGTCAATGTGTAGTAAGATTTCTATGTCAAAACAACATCAAAACATTCAAAGGAACCGTTTATGATGTCAATGAAAGAACTACAATGCTACTAATTCACATTGCTTCTCTTTTCCTTACTTAATTGTTTATGTGCTTTAAAGGAACGCAGCTTTCTCAATAGATGGTGCCACCTTGGAACAATTTAATTTCAACTACTGCCCCCTAAAAGGCCAAGTACATGTAATATACATCTGCGTATTTTTTAAGTGCAGTTTAAGTTTGTGAAATTCGAGGTGTGACAAGTCACGCTATCTTCTGAAAACCATAGGATCACAAGGAAGCAGGTTCTTTGAAATATGTGCTCTCTAGGAAGCTTGATTTTATTCTGAATTGTGAGTAACAGCCTCCAGGAAGAACCCCAAGAGACAAGCAGAGTTAAGTGAAAATGTTATTGTAATTTAAGGCAATAAAAAATTTCTCCTTCAGTCTTTGCATCAGATTGAATATTCTCTGACAACACATCAGAACATGCTCAAATAAATTTTATATATTTAGCATAATTATCAATATTTCATTTTTAATTCTATTTTCGTGGCAGATATAAAAGCAGTAAATTTTTAAACCACTATTTGACATAATTGACCGCAATATAGAAGTCTGTGGCCCTTTCAAACAGTAGTTGCATTTAAGGCAGAGGCCAGTCAGAAATTTGGTGCTTGATTTTATACCATATGCCTCCAGTACTCTTGAAGTAATTTTGTGCTATCAATATCTTATTTTAAAGATAATTAAAATTCAGGATCATGATTATGAGGAAACCCTACATATTAGATAAAGAATATTCTCTAGAGTTTTCAGAGGAGTTGACTTAAGCAAAGAAATCCTAATTGATTCTAATACTGAATGCTTCAGTTCATGTCTAACTATATTAGCAAGATACTGGGTCAATCAATTTGTAATGGTTAATATTTTTCCAAATGTATTACAACCATTTCACTTCATGAGCAACAATTCAAACCAACTACATAAACTGAAGACTTTAAATCCCAGCTGCAATCAGGAATGGAAATTCATTTCTTCCCTCCAAATATAGGCAGTATTGTTATTGTATACTTGCTATAAACCAGTGTAAATCAGAAAAAATTATCCCATTTTCTGATAGTTTTGCTAACAGTATTTGACTAGTTGCATTCTGCCTGTCTTTCTCCAGCAGTTTCAGCTAACTGTTTTTTGTCCATGTCATCTGTCTTAAATACCAGTGACTTCCCCAGATGATTTTTCCTTCCTCTTTCCTCACCTTGTTCCAACACACACAAAAGCAAAAAGCTGAGAGAATAAATGGTCTTGTACCATGTTCTGAAGGTCAACAGATACAGGATTTGTAAGCCCAGTTGAGAAAAAAATTCTGAAGTCAAGAGCTTTGGTAAAGTGTGCAGCAGCACTTTAAATTGAACTTTGGCTCTATTTTAGCGTATACAGAATAGGTTCTGTTAAACTACAGTTTTCTGGAAGAGAATGCTTTTTTCCTATAAGCAGCAGTATTAAGAGCCTTGAACTCACATCCATTCTTTTAGCACTACTGTCAGAACCTCTTCAAACTGGAACCTGAATGTTTTGAAAAGGCTGTGACTTACAGGGGCTACCATTTGGACATTTTAAAAAACAGTTCAAAAACCCCTGGATATTTAGGACATGTTCATTTCAACTGCAATTCCACAATTTTTTTTTTTCTTTCCATCTTCAGCTCTTCATGCTTTTTCTCTTTGTGGCAACAAAACTATATGTTGTGTGTTATTACATTTTGGTGCTGGGGAGTTAGAATTTCACTGTGACCTATAATAGCAGTTTCTGAAAGTGGCTGTTCACTGGTTTGGTTAGAAGAATTTGCTAAAATGCTTGGATTTGTAACGGTGCAACTAATTAAGTTAAACACTTGTAAGTGTTAATATCAGGAGAGAAGGAAAGAAGAGCAAAAGATTATCCCATGAATATTCTTACTAAATGAAAATAAGTTTCAGTTTACATGAGGAAAAATTAAAATTATTTCCATTTTTGTTTGAAAAACATTTTATATTTTTATTTTCAAGCATTGAATTTTGGAAGAAAAGCCTGGCTTTGGTTTGCTTTTCTAATTAACCATGGAAATGGTATTAAGAGAATGGAAATAATTCTAGTAATATATGGGGGTTTTGTAATATATATTTTGATTCCATGAATCATTTAAAAACTTATGCTTAAGAAATGTGCCAGAAAACAGTCTTAGGACAAGAAATTAACTGCATGTTATATTGAAACAGAAACAATCAACAGAGATTTTAATAATATTCTATCTAAATATCTATTGCATTTTGTATTTCTTTTGACTGACTGAGATATTTAAGCTCATTACATTTATAATATAGTCATTAAGGTAATACCAGAAGTCTCCGCTGGAAAGATTAGCTGTATTATTTTAATCACTGAAACTTGTATATTTCTTCCAAAGGGTTTCCTGACCACTTGACTTATCATGGTGTTGAGTAAAGTTTTGTACATATGCATAGGCAGAGAAATTAGAAATGATACTAAATAATTTAAGTGCTTTTCCACATTAAAAGCATTAGAAATATCAAATAATGCTGCTGATGTGAATCTCTCGCTCATTTATCTGAGGAATTCCACCACAAAGTTTTGTGTCTTTCATACCTTTTTTTTCCTTCCCTCTTTTTCCCCATCTTCTCTGTGCCTGGTCTATCTCCAGTACTTCAGATTTTGCCTTGCTTTTAGTTCTTTATTTCTCAATCTGTTCTCTCTGAATATCCCTCTTGCTTTATACAGTCATCTTTTTCTTTAAATAGCTCACTGAACTGTAACTGTTTAGGAATTGATTGGGAGTACATCAATGGCTCAGTGCTCCGCAGGGAACTACTGAGGGCCAAGTTATCACTATGCTCCGACACAGCTGGTTCCTGTTAAGTTGAGTCTGAGATGCTGTATAGGTAACATTAGGGTAGGTAAGCAACAAGCACTGCTATGAGACCTTTGCATCTTATGGCTTTTCCTAGTGTAAGAGCAACACTAGATGAAAATATATATATAAAAACAAAACAAGAACTACTATGGCTCTACAGCTGTCTGTAAGAACTCTGTAAATCACTGTATTACTGAGTATGCTACTTTGCATCTTGAGGTCCTAAGGCTACCAGCCGGACCACAGCACTTGCTGCAACTCAGCTTTAGGAGCAGCTTGAGTCTGCCTGTGCTGAGGTACCCCTGTGGCTGGAAAATTAGTGTGTGATGGAGTACTCACACCTGCCTTGCAAACGCAGACATTATTGCCACTCCTTTGTGTAGACAATCACACCAGCACAGAGTTCTGGCAAAAGAACTTAGTGAGTCTATTGGATTAGTGAGGAAAAGTCAAGCCTTTTATGGCTGGATAGTACTTTCTAGTTTTTACAGAACATTTGTTTTGTATTGTATTGTATTGTTTTGTATAGTATAGTATAGTATAGTGTTACAGAGTTACAGATTATGGAGTGAAATGGAGAAGTAAAGAATAGTGCTATAGTGAAAACCCATCCCTCGGTGGTTTTCATTACTTAATCAAAAAGTGGGCTGAGGACGTTAAATCTAGATTTCAATCCATAGGTCATGAAATTTCTGGTTTATCAGACATGCCATTTCAGTTCAGGTGAAAAAATCAAATACAATTCGGTTTCAGTCACCTCCAAATATATCATTAGCACCACATAGAGAAATGATCTTGATTGAGTGAAAAAATAAGAGTGCATAATCTCAAATTAAACTTGTTAAGTAAGCAAGACAGGCTCTTTTGTTCTACAGCAGTTGTTACACTATGGTGTAATCCATGGAGGTGGGAAGCAGACAGGAATGGAGGATAACGTCTAGAGATTTCATATGATTTCTGGTGGGTGTAAACACATCTGCTGTCTTTAAAAAATCCACTCTTGAAAGGGAAGAAAAAAATGACCTAGTAATATGGTAGGCATTATTTTCAGAAAAATTAACGCTATGATGGACTATTTAAATAAAATGTTGAACTAAAGGCAGGAATGAAAGCAAGAGGAGTACTTGGCAGAAACCTGGTTGCAGTGAATGGACATTTATCACTGTTTGCAAATTGTGTGTGGAGGATGAACAACATTCTTCAGAAGAAGCCATAGGTGTACGAGGTTATTCTACAGCTATGGGGAACATGCAGCTCATTTGGCTAATTCTGGCTAATTTGAGCGGCTTGTTCGAAGACTATTTTTAATTTGCTGTAATTTCTCCCGCTTTATTCCTGATGAGGATTCAGGCATGTATTCATGTGGAGCTCAGCAGGTGCACTTTTCCTTATCTTCCACCTTACTGATGCTGCTTGAGCTGTGAAGAGACTCAGTGGAGAAGGAAACTGTAATTCAGACAGAGACCAAATGAACCATCACACTTAGATGAAATTTAGAGTTCTGGCACATGTTTTTGAAACATGAGGGAGATGATATATCTTGGTCACAGTCATTCAGTCTGCACTGTAGCTGTCTTTCATTAGTAGCTATGCCCAGTGTGCAGCCTCATGCTTTTGCAAAATCTGGTAAATTCTATTTCCTGCATTTCATGTCAGAGAAAACACTTGAGAAGAGAGACATTTCTCTCATTCTGGCATTTGCAGTTTTCTCTCAATGAGAGTTATCTGTGTCTATACTGAAGGGAAAAAATTATAGAGATTAACAGAAATTTATTCTTAAAAATTCATTATAGAATATGAGGCTACCATGACAAACTTGAAGTGGAAAAGGAGATTTGCAGAATAATTTCTGAATTTTTCATTCACATGAAACAAGCAAAAAAAAATAGAGGTTGAAAGAAGAGTGAAGAACTCCAGTAAATCTTCTGATTTTTCTTTAGAAATGTTCTTGTACATTTACGTTTTCTTGCTTTGTAAGATGCAATTGCCCATGTAAAACGATTTGTTATGAACATATGGCAGTGGAAGGACAGAAAACCTGCCAGAAAAATTCTCTGTGTCACCAGGGGGATTGTTTCAAATGACAAAATTGTTAACATCTAAGAAGGCAGGGAGAAAATGAAAGAATTCTGACAGACATGGAAAATCCATCCCATGGCTTGTGCAAAATCATTAACTTAAGTTGCTAATTTGAAAAAGTGTCTCTAGATTTTAGTTAAGGTAGAAAATTGTGATTGTCTCAGGCCATGAGAACACCATATTACATAATCAGATGATGCAGAAAACAGCTTTTAAGTTGAGCTCAGCTGCATAACTCTCTACATGTACTTTCCTATCCATTACAGCTGTGAAATGAAATTCATTAGCTTAAAATTCACCCCTGAAGAAGGATGAACCCACACCTTATAGCCTGTTTCAGTTCAAAATACAATGCAAAATGTAACTCAAGTGATAAGCTGAGTGACAGCAGAATCAAACTTATGGATAGGCATTTAAAGATACAGTTTTTAGAATGGCTATACAGCTAGATAAAATATTTTACATTTTCCTGGTTTTTGTAAGTTGCATTAATAAGTTGATCTTATTTTTCCTCTAGTAACTGGGAAAGCTGACTTAGTACATGATTAAACAAGGGCTATAATTGAAAATCCATAAAAATAACAAAATGAGTTGACTTCACCCTTTGAGATTTTTTGAAATATTGCTAATAATCTACCTAGAGACTTTATAGAAACTCTAGTAGCATTTTTCATTCTCTTTTCCAGCTAATTTTTTCTACTGAGTCAAATACTGAAGTTTCAGTGAGCTTATGGAGATGACTATGCTGCGTGTTCACTTACAATTGCATACAGCATACTGCAGTTTTCTACCATAAAGCCATCCATGATACGAATTTTCTCTGAAAAGAAAAGTGTTAGTCTCTAGAGATTACAATTCTTGAAACTGTCAAGAAGTTTAAAATGTTTCTTAGATGAAAGCAGATGTTCACTTACACTTGAGAATGGTTGAATTTTGATGGATTAAAATATGTATTTTTACCATTTTTCTGAGGGGGGAGGGGGAAAAAAAACCCAAACCCCACAAAACAACCTGTGGGTATATATGACTCTGTGCGTGTGTGTGTGTGTATAGTTTGTGTATGCGTATGTATAGTTTATGTGCTATGCTCTCATTAAGAAATCATAGACTAGAAGTGGCTTAGTTTTTAGAAAAACTTTAGAACATTTAAATGAAAAACTTTGATGAAGCATTGTGAACTTGTTTTTAATACAATGTTCATAATATAGAATGATGAATTGGATCACTAACTTATTTTAATCATGTGAATAAATATGAAGATGTAAATCCTTCGATTTACTGCTACTTCAGAGGAAGAAGAGGTCACATAAAAGATCATATTCCTTACAGTAGAGGGCTACTAGCTTTCTACACTCTCTTTCAAAATCTTGCTTTTTTCCTTTTGCAAATTTCTATGCTCTTTTTTATTTTAGAGAGGCTTATTTCTTGTGATTTATGATATTTAATGCTTTGATTTTATTTTTAACTGGACCAGATCCTGTACTTCTTAGCAAAACTTGTATGGTTTCACTTGTGCACCACTGCTAGCCACAGAATGTGCTAGTAGGTCTTAGGTTAGCTGCTCAGGATATATTTGTGCCAGGTTGTGCTAAACATAAATTTTATAAAATATCAAGCTATGGCCAAATTTCCTGGAGTTTTTCTCTCTCTAAAAGGCTATCAAGGGGCACATTGTTCAGGGTGTTTCTTGATGCTACAGTTTTGCAAGTATCATACAAAGGTTTCATTGCTCTTTGTTACACAATACATACTTTTTTAAAGTTTTTATATATATATATACATATATATATATATAAAGAGGTGTGGAAAAAGTGGTCTCATCTTTCATTATCTGTAACTGTAGTTGCATGCATGGTTACTTTTTTGCATCTTCAGCAAACACCCAGCTTACACAAGGTTTTCTTGGCAGAAATTTTGAAATTCAATTGACCTTAATAAACTGAATTGAAAATCTGAGAACTGAAATCCTAAAACTGTACAAGAACTCAGCTTGCCTAATTCTGATCTCAAAATTCATGTTATGGTTGATTCAGACTTTGTGAGGTGGACAGTGCATACCAAAAAGGCAAAATATTTCATAATGCTGCTGCTGAATCCTGACTTACATAAAAACATCTTATCAACATCCTGCCTCCCTCATAATGGTAGATTATTCTGAAACTTTTCTCATTTTTTAATGTTAGAACAATTTTTTTTCCTAGCTCTTCTCTATCTGTCATCATAAAGCTGTTAATAACTCCAACTGTTGTATTCCCAAGACACATTCAAAAGATGTAACTACCTAACAATTGCTTGCGCTAAAATCCTGAACTAATTGGATTTGAAATTTCAGGCCAGATCAATAATAAAAATAGGCAATAACTTTTTAATGGAGTTTAATCTAAATGTTTTTTCAGTAGAAAAAAATTTGTTTCTGGAGAGTAACAACTGTTTCTGGCTTTGATTCATATTTATTTTCTTCCATGCAACATAGCATTTGCTTGGCTGTAAGTTAAATTGTCCTAAGAGAAAGAGAAAATAAGAGCTTGTCTGTCTTGTAAAGACTAAATTTGGATCCATAAATGAAGACTCTATCATAAGAGAGGTCTTGATATTTTCAATATTTTAACAGAAATAGTAGTCGCTGGATGGGAAGAAGGGTCTCAGTTGATGTTCTCAGCATTTGTCTCATTCTGCTGTAGTTCATCTCTAAGTAGTTATTGTACATGACAATGATTGCACCTGAGCAGAAAGTGAATAAGCCTCCCCCAGTTGTTGGAGTCCAGAAGTGCAAGGATTACTTCTATGATGCAGTTATTATGGTCATCCAGGCAGGTGAAGTGAGAGATTGGATATGGGAGTAATGTAATTTGACAGCTCTTTTCCTCTTATAAGCTTCAGTGAGATGCAGAAGGTCTGGGGTGTAATGGTGGAGCCATTCCAGCTTTACTGAAAATATTGGGAGAGGGGACACTCAAGGTGACAGATTTAAAAATTGTGTCAATTAACTAGTAGGCTTGACATAAAAATCATATGGATGGAAAGATACCTAAAACACTATCATCACAGGAAGAATTCATTTTGATGTTTCAAGAAGACACAAATCATCTCAGAGCAAAAGATTACAATGTTAATTAAGGAGAGTGATTCAAAGCAGTTAAAAGGAAGTGCAGAAAAATAAAAGTTGGCATCTGGTGATGCCACTAGTTGAAATGAACTCTGACATTCTTTAAAAACATTGTTTAAAGAATTCAGACATTTGCAGTCAGAAACATAAATTGAAATGCCCAGTACTAGAATATTAAAAAAAAGAAACCAGAATAATCCTGGAATAAATGCCTATAGGGAAATTCTTTCCAAGTCTCTGATTTAGAACAAGGAAGAGGTATTGATTCAGAATGCCTGTGCATGTGGTATCAGACAGCAATAACCATGGTGGCCCTGAAGGGTTCTTAGCTTAAACAAGAAATAAAAGATCACAAGGACCACAAGAGGATTCTAAGCAAATTTTTGTCACTGTTTTGAGAAAAGACATATTGAATTAGTGGAAGAAACTCCTTTCTATAATAGATTTCCATTAACTTTTGGACAAGTCTATTTAATTTCTTCTTCAGTCACTTATGTGACTTCTGTGACAGTGCAAAATATGGGTAAGACTGTTCCCCTGTTCTGGATCCTGGCAGGAGAAATCCTCTGGCTTGTAAAGTCCATGAGCGCTAGAGTAATGCCACCTATACCAAAACATAAATGGTGGATGGATGGATGGATGGATGGATAAACAGATGAGTAGATGGGTAGGTGTATTACACAGAAATGGAAAGTAATTCAGTAGGCAAGTGTGTATACTTGTAGGTGTTATATGGATGCTGGTAAGCAAAGTGAGCTGATTATTAAAGAATGTTGAAACAGTAATGCAGGAAGAATTCAGCATCACTGAAGGACTGGCATCTGTGAAGGCTCCTAAGAGTGCTTCTTCATTATCTATAGCTGTTTGCAAAGGGTAACAGGGAGATAGTATTTTGGTGTAGTTCCATGTCACCAACAGTGCTTCAATTGGAGATCACTATTCTTCTTCAAAGGATTTTATAAGGGTTAGCTAATTCTTCTAGTGTCCTCAAACTTGGAAGTGGATGATGTGAATTTGAATCTGTTCAGGCAGAAGAGAATGACTTTCTGAGCTGCAGGTTACTTAAAAACCAGAACCATCTAGAGTGGCATGACCTTTGATCCTTTTTTCTTTCCCAAAGTGGGTGTAGGGTCTAATGTCTACAAGGAATAGACGCATCTCCCTACAGCCTTGAGATTGTTCTCAGCTGTCCTAGGCCAGGGAGGTGAAATAGATAATGAGGTTTACTTGAATGTCATAGTCAGAGGGACTAAGTCCTGGAGAAAAGTGGGATTTAAGATGCAGTCTCACTCACAGAGTTTCTTTTACGGCTACTTCTAAGCAACTACTCTATATTCACTTTTGTAGACCCCCCCCCCTGACACCAGTATCTGTCTGCAATGTCTCCCCACCTGTCACTTGTAGAGCCTGCATCTTTGCTCCAGGGGAAACATTTTATGAAGTTCAGCACAGTGACTCCCAACACAATGGGTCTGAAATTTCTTTTCTGTATCTCTAAATCACAGGCTTCGTCTCAGAGCTAGGCTAGTGGTCTAGGTTATTAATTTTATTGCATCCCTATCTCCTGTCTTAGAGTAAAAGTGGACCAAGAGATAGTTTAATATTCTGTAATTGCACAATTCCTATGTTCAGGTTCACCTATATAACATGGCATACTAGCACTACAGCTCCTAATAGTACTACTACTGTTTCCACAGACACAGCTACTATTACTACTATTAGTACTAAATATGACAGATCTGAGAATCTAGTCATAATTATGTATCCCTTTCCTCAGTATCCTAAATCCAATTCTATCAGAAGCAAGTCGCACATTGAAGTAACACGATAGGAAAAGAACAGGGCATCTGTGTTTCAAAGGTAAGGTGTAGTTACAGCAGAGTATAGTAATGAATAGATAGTCTATATAACCACAGTCATTTTGCATTACCTATTACACACCTACCAGTATATTTGCTCTATTGAGTCCTTTTGCACTCCGGCAGCAATAATGTCATATACAGTACAGGATTGCTTAACAGTGTACCAGTCCGTCCCCATTCTGAACTGAAGGTCTTCTATTACATTTAGGCTGCTGTGTGCTGATATAAAATAGAAAGTTGCAGTGATAATTACATGGTCTGAATGCTGGTCTATGAATTGTCACAGTTCAGTCAGGTCTGGTACTCTAAGTCTCAAAAATTATCTTCTGTGTTGTACTTCCAAGCTGGCAGGATGTGAATATATATATTTAAAGCACAGTGCTATGGCCATCCCCTGCTGTCTGATACCATGTTTTCAGGACTAATTTGGGAGAGAAGGTAAGGTGCTGCCTCAGGCCATCCATGCCAGGGTCTCTGCTGGAAGGCAAGTTTCCTAGCCAAAGCCACAACCAGACCCCTGCTCTGTGACTTCGTGCCACATTCCCATCTGTTTTGGAAGCAGGAATAAGTGAACCTAATTTCCAGTGCAGTTAAAGGGAACTGAAAGTCCTGTGAAAATACAGCCTTTTTATTTAGATACTTAAGATGTTTTACTTACAGTACTTGAATATACTTAAATTAAGACACTTGGATGCTCTACTTTAAGTGTCAACTTTAAAAAAAACGAACATTGACTGTAACTAGAGGAAAATTAAGAATTCTTTTTTGTCATTTTGTCACAGGTCAAGAGCTGTAAAATTCAGTAAAATCAGAATGCACTGATCTACTTCAAGTTAAAATCTGAGATGACAAATTATGGTACATACAGAGCTCTTAATTATGACATCTGAGTATTTCTCTGTCCTCAGCAACTCTCTGTTGCTGTTCTTGAGACAGCAACAACTGTCCAAAAATATTCTAGTCCTTTTCAAGAGTACGGCACTTCACATTTCCATGAAAAATTCTTGACACAATGTGGAAATAAATTGCTACAGAATAGAAAACTATTTAAACATGTATTAACACTTTACAATTCAGATTAATGGACTAATCTGTACTTCTTTGTTCCCTTCTCAGAAGGGAATCCTTGATACAGGTGTCACTTTGTATTGTTTCAGAAATTGCTCTAAAATGTGCAGGTTAACTGTCTTGCTATCAGCTTACCAAATCCTTATGCATCATTTAGAAATTTTGGGGGAGAAAAACCCAAAAAAACCCCAACCAACAAACAAACAATCAAACAAACAAAACCCCCACATCTAGTGTTCTTCTACTTTTCCCAGCATCCAGAAAGTCATTATGGTGTCCAAAACAGTGAAAAGGGTATAAGAAGAGTTATCAGGAACCATCAAAACAGTTTGCCTCTTGTACTGTAATGACTGAAAAATATGTAATAAATATAACAAAGCACTTTACAGACACTTATGAGAAACCAAACTCATTTTGGAATTAGGCAAAGGATAAATAAGGGTTACTTCACATGTGTGCTCATTAAATATAAATATGTGTATATATGTATTTATGTGTGAGCACACATAGAAGTAAATCAGCCTCTAGAACTGAGTAAAACAATTGTTTGAGAACACACAGATCTATGTAGCAATAGGAAATTGTTACATATCATATATATGTAAAAGTGCTGGGGTCTTTAATTAGACAGAACGTAATTATTTGCTTTGGAGTTCAGCCAGCAAACTGGAGTTAGCTACTTTGCTCTTAGACTTAAACAAGCACGTGTAGGAATGTCTGTGTGGTAAAAGAGAAAACTACACTGCAGGTTCAATGCTAAGGCATACTACTTCCAATAACAATGGATCAGGCAGGCCGTATTTTACCAGCTCCCTGAACTCTGTTTAGGTTTATTTTTTCCTCGTTGCCAGCATTTTGTTGCACTGTGCACAAACAAAGAAAAAAAAATCCTGACTATTAGTGACAGAGCATTGTTTCCTATTGGGCATTTTGTAACTGCCTTTGGTGACAAGCAATAGGCTTTAATCCAGGGCTTTAGCAGAATGGACAGAGCCTTAAAGGCAAAAAATATTTGTGGAATTTCATACCCAGCATATGTTATTTGCAAGTTGAGACTCTGAGTCTTAGGGAATTGGGAAAAAATGGAGGGAACAAATTTTGTATTGCAAAATGGCAAGTATTAATTTGACATCATAAAGAAAATATTTTTTCTTGGATATAACTGTCTACTGCACTTTCTCATTTTGTGAAAAGACATCTTTCTTTTACTTTTCAAATACTTTTAGTTTGCATTTAAAATTTCACTGCAATTGTATCAGGTCACCTTCTGACCTTCACATTACACATCCTTGGCAGTCAGTGATGTGTCATGATCCTTTCCCACCCTGACATCTGCTCTAACTTCAGAAGATGAAAGCTGTCAGACCTCTAAGAATTGCTCTGCCTCCCCAAACACCATAGTACATACCAATATTTTCAATTTCTTTTTATACCACCATTTCCACAGAATGACATGTGGGTTATGTCATTCTGCTCAGAAATCCTACTGGTTAGCACTTTGTGGTCCCCTTTTCACGTGATGCATACTTCCATCTTTGGTGACCTCACTGGAAAGCAATAAAATACTGTGCAATGTGTCCCATTGCACAACTGACTTGCATGTCGCATTTTATAATCACGCTGCCATTTCTCATGAGGCCCAAGAAATAAGCAAATGTGTTACAAGTTTTCTATAGCTCTTCCCTCTTAAAATAATCAAATAGTATCTTTCTCAATACTTGTCTTAGCTTCTGCCTGTTGCTGCTCTTTTGGGCAGCTCAGGATCATGAGTTTTGCTCCCTGGTAAGAAGATTTGAGATTTAGAAAAACATATGTCAGAACTGCATTTTTTAGAAGAGTCGTCCTCTCTGTCTTCTTCAGGCCTGGAGTCTGACTCTGAACTAAAATTTAAAAGTCCTAGGAAACAGGTAAGTGGAAATTGTTGCTTGGCAGGAATAAAGGTTGTTTCCAGTGGCAAAGCGTGGACACACAGGCTTTTCTGTCAGAGCAGCTCCCAGGGGTCACCTCTTCCTTTCATATATTCATGCTTTATGACAATTCCTGCCCTTGAAGCTCCACACAGATGATAACTATGACAGCAGTTGCTTTAACCTGAGATATGCACAGGGAAGCTATTTCCTAATAAATAAGTATCACTTCAACCTACCATGAGCTCCCATTGCAATGAACATTGCACAGCACCAACTTTGTTGAACAAAGACATTGAAAACAAATAAAAGCTCAGCTGGTATGGGCTTCTGCAATTCCCTTTCCTCTGTGTGCAGTGGTCACCTGACAGCTGACCATTGGTGCTTAACCCCAGTAAGAAACACTAAATCAAAATCATTTCTAGGTGTGCCCATACACAAAACCTGTTTGCGAGACATTGTTACCCAACTTCAGGCAGAGCAGACTTCAGCTACCTCTGACAAAGCTCTTTGGCTCTGAACAGGATATCAATTGTACAGCACCTAGATAACTAGTCCATTTTTAGAGGAGACACAGTGGTTACATATAAAACAGGGTGCTAATTTATTCGCATTACAGCCAGCAAGAGCTTTGCTTTTGCCTTCAAAAGGGACAAAACACCATCTATGCATCCACAGCAAAACCTTCTGTGTAAACAGTTGTAAACTTTCCCTGCTGCTTGAAAAAGGAAAAGGAAAGAAAAAGGCAAAGGGAGAGGAAAAGAAAAAAAGAAAAGGAAAAAGGGGAAAAAAAGAGGTATCCTCAATGAAGCCAGTTTCTATCATTGGCTCTCGACACTGCCTTAGTTGTGCTGTTAGCAAACGGTAGAAAGGAAGTGAGAAACAGATTTAGATTTTTCCAAGTTTCAATTTTTCATTTCAAAGCAATTGAACTTTTTATAGACTGACCGAAATAACTATTGCTGGACTAAGGAATCTGGAGTCTGGCGCAAAACCCCTCAGACTCTGTTCAGGTTCCTCCCCCAGTCTGTGGGGTTTGGATCAGGCCCTCAGATGCCATGCCTGTAAAAGCCATTGTTGTTTTGGCATCTTATGTTGTTTTCCTACTTAGCACCGAATTTTCAGAAACAAAGGATTAAAGATTAGGAACAATGCCAAGGAAAAATGGATTGTACAAATGACAAGGATTGTAAATTGTGTCAGCGTGTGCTGGAAAGCTCCTCACAGCTCTCACATAAGCTACAGAGATGCAGTCTGCATATCCAGAAAGCAGACGTTCCCTGCCACAATTTTAAAAAGAGGCACTTATCAAGCTACGCATTGTTCAATCACACAAATACTTCTCTTTTTTTTTTTTTCCTAGTTTCCAGAAAGATATTTTGCTCATGCCATATTAGAATGACAATGGCATCTAAGTCAAGGCTAAACCCACAGCAGAGTGATGAGCATCCTGTCTGAATGTGGCGTACGTGTATAGCCATAGCACAAAGCATCATTTTACCTTTGTATATCCCCTGCATGTTTGCTGTAATCATCCAGCAATACTATTTTCAATAGTAAAAAGAAGTAGAAGAAACACTTGTAGATTGGAATGTTGCATTAGGAAAAAAAAAAAAAAAGAATAGGAATTAAACCCTTTCTTGTATGTGTTGTACATTTTCTACATGTGCACAGGCACGGATACACACACCAGGGTTTGAATAGGCTGTTTGATATTTAATCTGAATGCAGCTGTTTAGATATTTGTTTGTTCTGTCTCTGGATTTTTTCATTAAAAATATGTGGTTAACAGCAGCCAACCTGATTTGCATGTGTGTGTGTCTGATTTGTTCACCGCTATGCCTCCTGTGTCCTACATCTTAATCACATCCAGGCACCCGCCCCATTACATTACCAGGAGGGAAGTGATGGACATCCCTTGACTCTCTTCATGACCCCCTGATAATCCTGTTTCACACACAGGCTCCCTGCTGTATGAAACACAAAAGCTGCCACTGTAGTTCTTTACTTCCAGTCGATATTCTGACAGACTTGATCTAGCAAATTAGTATGCTGTGGTAGGGGCACGACAAAAGACCCTTTTGACACACTCTGAATCGATACAAAGGCCAACAGAGAGCCATTTCACCGTAGTTCTGTTATTTTTCCCCTTTTGATGACCCTTCTTCTTCTTGTTTTTTTTTTAAGCTTGTATGACCTTGTCAGATTTAAAAACATAATGTTAGAAAAGTCATCCTTGCACAGAGGAAGAAAAATCTAAACATGCAGAAATGCAAGAATACCAATGTAAAATTAAAATACAGCTGGATCAGAGGAGTAGAGATTTTCTTGTGTGAATTTGTTTGTCCTTCACACTGCTGAAATCCCTACATGCTTCAAATGTCACAGTGTAGAATTAAACAGACTGTTCTGGCCATGAATGCTGTGTTACATCTGAATGTTACTATTTTTTTCTTTTTAAAAGATGAACAATTCATCTTAGAGTATTAAAAAATCTATGTCTTAGTCATATTTCTTGGTATGAGGGATCTTGTAATAGCATCATGTATTTTACAATTCAAAAACTGTAGTCATATTTACTTAATTTTTACACACTTATGCTGTGAAATTTAACTGAATATAGCTGATATTGATCATACTATGGAAAGAAAAATACTTTTCAGCATGTGCTATGTATAAAAAAATCCATAAAGAGCAACTTAATTTGTATCTGAAAGTTTATCTGCTAACATTACACTTGTTCAAAATGATGACTTATTCTTAGAGAAACTACAGACTTAATTGATTAGCATCTTTAAGCAATATTATTGTATGTATTTCTCTGCCTCTACAAGAGTTACTTATTTGTTCAGAGTCAGTGTCATTTTAATTAGCTTTACACCTTTACCAATTTAATTGGTTTTATGTTGGCCAAATCTATGTAACAGATTTACATTTTAGTCTTTAGGAAACATACATAAGTGAGGATGACAACTATCTCATAATAGATACTTATGTGTTACTGTAACCAGTTACACATAGACACTACAGCTTTGCCTTATCATCATTTAAAAGCTGTAATTATGTAATAATAAGGCCAAATTCTTGTAATTTACATGCTTTCATGTTGTTCTTAAAGAATGATCCATTCTCTTAAATGAAAAACAAGCACTCAGATAATCTATTTTTTCTTTCTGATACTAACAAACTAAAAAATGCCTTACTCAAAGTCACTTTCTAGACCTAATCTTTGAATTTTAAGTTTTCAGGCTGAAAGAAAACTTAAGTCAATAAAAAATGAGACATTCCCAGCTTTAGAAAGCACTTTACTGTAACTCACAAAGAAGCATTTTCCAAAAATACAGGTGCACAAATTACTCCTAGTATTTGCTGTACAGTATGTACATTTGACCTCTGCCGCACTTCAGCATTTTTCAACACATAAACCTTGTTCTCTCAGATAGAACTACTATATAGACACAAGGGATAAAGCATATTGTGTAAGAAATTCAGGCCACTTCAGACAACTCAACTTGAGAACAGAGGCAAAATTACACTAGCCGTTCCAATTCCTCTAGCAGTTTTATCTAGCCCAAGATTACCAGACTCAACCCCCTCCCCCAGAGCCCCCAAAGCACAGAGTGGCATACTCAGCTATCAGTAACCAGTGGCCCACAAAAGAGCTTTTACCATTTACACCAACTCTGATCCACACAGAGAGAACATTTTATTGGGAAATATATCATATTTCACTGAGACAGAGCATTCTGTCCTGAGAGAAATATAACACAAATGTGTATGAAGCAAAAACTACCCTTAATCTTATTATACTATCCATATTCACATGATCTGTATGAAGTGCATATTTGCAGAGCAATAGGTTGCACTGTAACTCGAAGCCATTAAGAGAGAATACTGTTAGTACGTACAGCACTTCTCTGAAATATATTAATATTCTCCATTCTAGGAAAAAAGCCTACAGTATACAGCAATCACTTTAAAAGAGGTTAGCCTAACAGCTGCAGGATGACTTCCTATCAGGAACAGCAATGGATGTAACTTGCCAATTGGATCCTCTTTTATATAAGCAGGGTGTGCCTTTTTTTCCCCCCCATTAGACAACCAACCAAACCAAATATAAGAATCCTCAATTTGGGAATACCAAATGTTGCATGGCAAGTACGTGCTTCACATAAAACACCTCTACTGGTAAGAATGACTAATTACTTTTAAAAACCTTGATTTACAATTTTTCAGCCCAAGAAAAACCTGGGTTTATGGGCAGCTCAACTCTGACACTTGCAGCATGAAAGATGCAAGACTGGAGGCTGTCAGGATCTAGAAGGAGGGGAGGAAGAAAAGCAAAAGGAAGAGGGGTTGCCCCGGCATCGGTTCTTCCCAGTCATGCATGTTGGTGCACGCTTTGTTACATCAGACTAATAAGGGACTGGTTACCACCACTCCCTTTGCTCACTGCTTAACCTTCTTCCTCAACATTTGCCTCTAGTGGGGTATTCTCTCAGGGGAACTGGTGTTATGTCAATTTCCAGATTCACAATTCCAAATTCTTCCTTTAACCATCTTTTTTTCTCACTGTGTTACTGGCGTCAACCTGCACTGCTAATATGCTAAGACTATACAGATGCCAGGACATTGCCCAATATCTGCCCTATGCCTGTGCATCCTCATGGACTTCTCCTCTTCCAGAACCCTACAGGCTGGACTCTGGTTTCTTTAGCTGTTATTTTGTACCACAAATACAAAAAAACAAACCAAAAACCCCCAACTTTTAGCTCTTTGACAAATGCTATCACTCAAAATTCTGCCTCCTCCTTCGGATAGGACAGTGTCATGTTTTCTGGCTGTAAGGGCGGACCAAGCACCCTATCATTCAGAGGTCTAAGCCAAAAATCCCTGTGACTCCCACTCAGCTGTCTCTTTCTGAGACGCAGAGGGACGCGCTCTTCCTCAGCAAGTCAGGTGGGCTGGGCGCAGCAGGAGCAGCAGCCTTGCATTTTCTGGCAGGCTTTTAGGAGAAAAAGAATGCAATAATGCAAAGAGACAACATCAGACTCTGGAGGAAGAGGCAACATCTTGACTATCAGTACATATCATTGTTTTAAAGATTATGTTAACAGTTTATGTTTGTGCTAAATACTTTCTATATGGTGCGCGCAAATTTATTAATGTCTATTCCTTTCTTTACAAATGCCTGAAAGTCTTCATAAATGCATAAAATACAATGGATAGAACTGGACAGTAAGGATGGGTACAGCAATACTGGTAACTTAAATATGTCCAGAACCTTTTTCTGGAACTGACACCAGTTTAGTGAGCCTCTGCTATGTTCAGTCCTCCTATTCACCAAAACAGAAGTAACACCCAGACTGTCTTCTGTGAAAGCTGTCTGGCCATTGCTTCTCTGTCAGGGGAACTGCTGGGAGATGCTTTGCTGCCATGGGCCAGAACTATAGGAGGGACTGTTGTAACACATTGCCAGCACTGGTGCTGATGAGATCCTGTGCCTACAAGTATACCTAGGCACTCTTTAGTGGTGTAGATATCACCTGCTGCTCCCATAACTCAACTGATCCTAGTCTTCTCCACTTAGATAATACTTCCCAGGTGGCTCTCAGTGTCTATTCTTCCATGTTTCAGAATAAAAAAAGAGGAAATCTGCCTGGTTAAAAATGCATCCATAGGTCTCACTGTGATTTAACAGGAGTTTCACATCTCAGTAGCTCCACTCACTTCAGGACAGTCAGTTCTGATTTGTGTTTGCTTGAAATCAAAGTCAGCCCACTATGCATAGACTAATACCTACTGCATGAACATCAATTTTTAACTTCTGCAAAGCAAACAGTAGACTCTATTTTGGAGTTTGTCTTCTCTTAGACTAGTCTCTGACCTCAGAGAGAGCTTCATCAAAATAAAGATAGAAGGATTTAGCCCAGGAGAAGTGAAACCTTTTATTTCATATACTGGATAAAGGCAATGTGCCATGCTACTCACCCATATAGGTATTTTCAAATTAGTGTTATTTATTTGCACTTACTGTTTGCCTCATCTAGTACACCAGTATTACAATTGTCTATCTGTATGTTTATATTGGAGACATATCTACCTCTCCTGAGCATATCATACTTTACCTTTAGCATGCTGCCTGCAAAAGAGGAAGAGAAATCATTCCAGCTTAAATCTCTCACTTCTTGCAAGACTTTTTTCTACAGCTTCAGTAAATGAATCATGATGTTTATTTTATTCTCATCCAAGAATCTCAAGCAACTGACACAGTGTGTAGTCAGCTAAATGTCAGCCTCTATTAATAGGAACATGTAAACACAATCCAATATTTAAAAAACAAACACTCAAGAACTGGTGTCTTGCTGTACCTCTAGAATCAGCTCCTCAGCTGGTATGAATGCACACGGCAGAAGTGCTAAACTGTGGCACATAGCGTGTGTGTCTATGAGGATGGCAGAATTCAGTGTTCTAATTGACAGTGGACCCAGTGTGCTTTACTAGAGCATGCAGATGAAAGCCTCAGGCTGGCCAGATGAAAGCAGGAAGATGTACGGTCAGAGCATCTTAAAAAACATGAAGTGTTTGGTCCCTTCTGCCTATCACAGGGTGTGAGATTTAGGTAGGATGAAAGGATGAAATAGAATGATATACAAAAAGGAAAGGGAAGACAACAGTGATTATTTCTTCACAGTATTCTCAAGGATTCTTGGATGTCTTTTCATAGTTCATGCTCCAGTTGCCTCCTTGCCATTATCTAACTGTATCAGACCACACTTTGGATACTGGTAGCATGTAAGACTGTGTTTCTGACATTATTGCTCTACCCTATAATAAAATGAGAAAATCTCTCCCTGCGTATTCTAGAGAAACTGTTAGGTTCTCCCAGGAAATGTCAGGAGTCAACAGACAATTTTTCTCCCTAAAGTGAATAAAAACCATACTACTGGGCTGGCTGAATTTGTACTGATCTGTACTGCCCTTGTGCCAAGCTGCAGACCAGCAGGATACCGGGGGCAATTCCAGTGGCCCACCTCCCACCACTGAATGGCCAGAGGTGACAACATCTGAGGAGGAGATCAAGGAAAAAACTTTGTGTGGACAAGGCTGAGGAAGAAAATTGCAAAACCAAAGATGAATGCAAAAAAAGGACAGAGTTTTCAGGAAAATTTCTTTGTCTGATTTTGTCTGGTCAAATTAAACTTTTTCTAAGGGATTATTTCATTAAACACTTAACATCTTTCTCCCTTCATAATTTATTCCTCTCAATGGCAAAACCTGTCTGCACCCTCCTTTCCCTCCAACAAAATGAAAACAATTGTGCAACAGGCTTCACATTCATTTTATCTTCAAGAGTACTAAGAGATATAGAAATCAAAGATTTGTTTTCACATTCTCAAAAACAGAAGGAGAAAATAAATGAATGAATAAATATATAACTTCGAGACTTGTTTCAGGGAAAATAAACAAATCAACATTCCTTGCAGGTCACCTTCAAAACTTCAGGCTGCCTTTTTTACTGAATTGTACTTATATTCACTTACTAATCTCCTCACATATTACAGATTTCACAAGTGACTTGTGATGCTGAATTGCTATAGCTGTTTGTACAATTTCTGTGTTATTCATTGTTTGTCCATTTGCTTTACCCAAACTGGAGAGAACACACTTTTAAAGTAGCTGTCAAAGTGTGACTCATCCGGCAAGTCAGTAATTACTTTTCATAAAGTAATATGCTAGAACTCACAGAATTCATAAGAATTGTAGAAGGTACTGGGACATATGAACACAGATTCCTACCTACCACTTTTCACAGTTCAAATAATTGTAAAAAACTCTTTAAAATATAGAAACAAATGCATAAATTCACCTTTTAAGTGCAAAAGAAAAAATGTCAGAGATGACATAAAGAAAACAGAGAATTAATAGCTTTAGTCCTCATCTTTTAGCTAAAGCATTCACAGTTTCCTTTTGTAACAGCTGCTTAGCTCTGTAGCTCAGCCATAGACCACAAAGCGCTAGAAGACGTAATACTAGGGACCTGCACAGCCTTGCTTCCAAAAGGGAATAACAAATACATGTTTTCTTCACATCTGTGCCTTTAAACACAACCTTGGGATAGAGGTGGTAACCAATTGTGATAATTGGTTTTAGAAATAAATAGAAAATAAAATACATAAGTTTACTCTCAAGCAAAAATGAACAGTTTCATTATATCTTGCCCCAATAAACAAACAAACTGTATTTTTGCCTCAGTGGACTCGTAATGGCAAAGTGGACCTGCTCAGTTACACACTTGTTGTGACACGTAATATGCATCGCAGGGGGAAGTGTTAATGGGTATTTAAGGGGACATGACAACCCCATTAGCTTGCCTGATAAATCTGCCCTGGAGTACATGATAATCCTCTGACATGGAGATTTCACTCCTGGGCAGAACAGCAAAAGAGAAGGGAAAGGGAAATTTGTGAACAGGGCTAGTATTGGTGAAGGTTATGCTAAATCAGAGATTCTGATTATAAAAAGGTGGGAAACCCACTGGAAATTAACAGCTTTTAATTCTTTTCCTTATCATTAACACCGAGAAGACTTTGACAATGCAATGGTCCAAAACTTCTCATCAGTTACAGGGGCATGATTTTCCCCTTTGAAAGTTTTCTAATTCAGAATCACTTGAGATACTGCATATTCTTAAGCATGCAGCAGTGAAAGCCTGCAGTGAAAGCCTACAGAATATAACCAAGGACCTTGTACCTTCCAAAAAAAAAAAAAAAAAGTGATTTTTTTTCATTTATCTCCACTATGTTAAATCTCTTTAAACATGGTTGTATTTTTTTTTGTATAATTATAGAGCTTTTATTTCCCAGAAGAGGATCTTTAGCGCCTATGGGCAGTGTGTCTGTTCATGTATCTACACAGATGCTTCTGACCTTTAAATCTCTGTCTATCTCTTCCTTATATTGCTTCTTTTCTTCTTCCTCTCTGTCCTTGAGCAATCAGGTCAATAGCTACAGCCAAACTTGGCAGCTGTTAGAGCAAGATGTCAAATGTTGAAATATATATTCTTGCTGCAGTGGCATCATGGCCTGTGGCTAGTCCTTTGTATGGATTCACTGCCAGCAACGTGGCTGTGTTCAGTGCTGACTGCTTGCGGGTGTAGAGCTGCCTGCAGGGTTATATCAAAGTCATACTGTTATGTAGCTGACTATGTTCCTTTCACTCCTTAGATGGCATCTTCTGGCACTGATTTAGCTGCATGATATTTTCTCACATCCATTTTTATACTGTGTGCCAGACCAGCTCACAACCCCCATCAATGTATCTGTTTGAATTAGTCTTGCATTATTCTATTTCCTCCTTCTAGAGAAAATGTTATTAAACCTGAAATACTATAAATAAAACCAGGAGAAGAAAGTAGCATATTTTTAAAGGCTCATTTTAAAAAATGAATATGTGTAATTCTGATTTTTAGCCATTGTCTTCACACAGAAAACCATTTCTTTTGTTCAAATACTTTCTACTTTGATGTATAATTAAGCAGCCAATGCTGCTTGCTTTAGTCATGCAAAAATGATATATCCATCCAGATTGCTGAACTAAGGTGTACAAACTCTAATCCTCTTTTTTTTTAAGCTTCTCAGAGCAAAACTATTTTTGAAGTGTCATGAATATCCCCAGGAATGTGTTAATAACTGACAATAATCTTCACAGAAACTAATAGATGGCGTTGAACATTTAACTAAAATTCACTTCATTTTGCACAGAACCTAAAAAAAAATGCTACTTTTTCCCTCAGAATCTTTCAGAAAGGATGTAAATACTAATCAGGCCAGAGTTTGTCTGAATTCTTTTCCTAAATGTCTGCTTTGGAAATGTCTTTATGCCTGGGATTTATTTGCTGCCTGGAGAAATCATCAAAGAGTTCGGTCAAAGATACAGAAGAAACTCAGCCACATGGCACAGGCTGCTACACCTGGGGCACTTGAAGAACACTAGATATGGAAGGTAACACTCCTAAAGCAGAAGAAAAAAAAAAAAAGGTAGGAAATCTGTCCAGAGATTTTTTTCATTACTGCCATGCTTGTGAGACATGTAGGCACATAAATAGGGTAGTATTATGAGTAGGCCCTAAAATCAATTTTTACAGGCTTACATTGTGCTTGTCTGCTGATGCCAGAGTTTGTTCCCTACCAAGACAAAGATTTGGGGGGATAAAAGTGGCACAACTTTCTTCTCTTTAAAAAACACTTTAAAAATCTATTTTTAGGAACTGTAAACAATTGGAAATCCAGCTAATCCCATAGAGCATACATAGAAAGAACATGATATGTAGATGAGGGTCCTGGACTGGATAAGAAAAACATGTCTGTTGATCCCAATCCTGAATTTCCTTGCAGAAAAAATACTTCTTCATGGCAATTAGCACTTGACAAAGGAATACAGAAGAGAAACCATGGTGTGAAAGATTAAGCATAATGGAAGTTGAGTTTGCGAGCTGGTTAACTGAAGTAGGGTCCTCTGGTTACAATTTCTCTTTTTAAAATAATTTCCTTTGAAAACATTGTCTGCCTGCCAAGTTCTCAGTATTGTGGCTGTTGTTGGTAAAACCAGGAACTTTTGTTATAATGTAGGAACCAGATTTGTGAGTACAGATTAGAAATCCAAAACCTGGCATACAAACTGTAGATAAAATTTCTGTAGGCAAACTCTTTCTTCAAGATCAGTTTTGAAATTATGGCTCTGAAAATTAAATCTTGTTGAAGACACTTGATCACCCTTTTTTCCATTGGGAAAGAAGTTTTCAAAAACTGAATGTGGAAAGTACAGCCAGCAGCACTCTTCCTTCCCACAGAGCGTGTGTCTGTCTTCTGGGTACATCAGGCAGATGAAGACCTTTAGTCCTGGATTCTCTTGCCTCTTACTACATCCGTATCACTTAAAAAACTGCAAGGCAAAAAGGAAGGCTCGATGAAATATTCAATTTATTGTTGTATTTCTAAAATCTTAATTTTTGTGCACAGACATATTACTAGGAAATATCATAATAAGAAAGATACATGAGTAAAAAGAAATACTCCCAAGTTTGCTTCTGTTTTGGTCAAATGCATACATGAGCAGGCAGAACAGCATTTTTATTACCCAGACATTTTACCCATGTCAATAATTTGAATCAACGTAAAACTTTGATACAGACAGTGCATTGTATTCTGGCACACTCTAATAAATTCAGGCATGCATTGTGTGAAACCTGGTACATGAACTCCACAATGTATCACAAAATTAATACTTGCTATTTTATTCATTATTTATACATATATCTGCTTCTGTTTGAACCATCAGCATTCCCCCTATGGGCAATTTCCCTCAGTCAAAATTTGGTCCTTTGTTCTTTTAGTGGTCTGTGTTTGTGTATCCCTATGTTGAGCTTGCTTTATGCGTCTCATTAATAGGGGCAACAGAGGAAAGCAAATGTCCAAGAAATTTGCTAGTAATATATTAATTTAACATGTAAATGAATTTTAAAACTGCTGAAATAAACTAATTTACAAAATAAAATCCAAAATATGGCAGTGAACTATTTTATTGCCTTCTAGATAGCATGGGCATTTTTATATTTCATCTCAAAATGCTACCATAGGGATCTGACCTAGATTTAAACTCTTATCTCCAGAGATGAAAGATCTCCACATTAATCCACTGTTGCTTGAACATGTGGCTTTACATATATCAAGAGGGGGGCAGCTCATGAAGTTGAACTTCAATTGCTTAGCTTTTGTTCTTCAATACAGCAGGGCAGTGACATGATCTCTCTCTTTTCTCCTCCCCTCCCCCAAAACAGGAAAAGAAAAGAAAGAAGCTTTAATCCTCCCTGGTACAAATTTCCCTAATATTCAATAATCACTCCCTGTGTCCTTCCCTGTGGGAGACGTCTGGTAGCATCTGTGCCAGCATATGTTAGACATCTCTGAGTGGGTCACTACCTCATTTTGTCACCGACTCCTCTATCACCTAGAGAGACAGCAACATCCCTCCACAACACAGTGCTCCACAAGACACAGCACTGTCATGTCTCTCTCGATAAACTTGGTTCAGTACACTTTAACCCGCTCTCTGTACACTTTAACCCGTTAACTGCAGTTAACCCACTCTGAATCTTTTTCACAGTAGGGTTAATATTAGTGAAAGAAGTGTTATGCATGTTGCTTTAAAACAACCAAGTCCTCCGATGCTAATTTCAGACCTGTACCTGAGAAGAAAGGAAGGAAATATAGGTCCTTATAGGTCACTTAATATACTTTAAAAGCTTTGTAAAATACGTATGTAATCTGCAAATAGGTGATATTTCAAATCTCACTTGTGATTCATTTCTATGGCAATAGATTTTATTAGTAGCTGTGATAAAGTCTGCTTTTTCTTTCCTTAATTCAACAAAATTAGACTGAACCATCTGGCCGCATTAGCTCTCAGAAGTTACTTGAGAGTTGCTTTTCTTTTTCAGTTTGTGGTGCAATGCTGTATTATAGGACTGTTTTCAGCAGAGGTGCCATTTCTGAAATGTGCACCCAGGTTTTTCTGAGCTCATGTCTCTTACATCTGCTCTTTATTTCAGGTCTGCCTCTAGTTTTTCTGTAATCATGGCTGATCCTCAGAAAGTTTCCCATATTTTAAAGCCTTGAAACAGTCAACCTGTTAGTAGGATTGATCTCTCATTTTTTTCTAGTATTTAACTGAGATAGGATAGGAAAACCTATAATATGGTATCTGATGATATAGTATGTCAGAATATTCTCTTTTTTTGCCACTGTTTGACCTTTCAAAGGACTAAAAACTGCTAAATGATGAACCTGTTAAAGTTTCATTTAACTCAGTTTAATTTTGTGTGCACTTAAATCATAGTTAGGATTTACCATCAATTTCATGAGAACAGAATTAAGTAACTCTTAATCGCTATCCTCCAGGTTTAGATCCTGATTCAAAGTGAATTGACATAAATAGGTGTACCTTGATCCTCCTTCTTTAAGGTAGAACTAGGCTAACATAAAGTTTTACTCTTCACAATGGTCAGAAAAAACGTGAAATAACTGAATATGGGATTCCATAGTCAGTTCAGATTTATCACCCTTAGTATTGAAAATACTTTCTCTAGGCTGGCTGACCTAGAACTATAACATTATCTAAAATGGGTGTTTCTAGTCTTTCAAAGATGATTTCCTAATTAGAAAAATGAAACCAAATACACCTCCTCCCATCCTTCTGAAATCGTACCATATGTTGCTAAAGCTCCATCCACTTCATACATCATCAGCGCCTCTCCACAACAGCTAGCTCTTCACTGCCATTTGAACAAATTATCTGGCAGATAAGGAAATGCTGATGTGGAGAACTCAGTTCTCTTCTATATGATGATGCAGTATAAAATGCCTAGCAATTTTTTTAAGAGTCATGAAAACTCCTCTGACACACTTATAGACATGATAGCGATCAAAAAGTTTTTCAAGTGCAATATGTTCACCCTATCGGGTTTAAACATAATCCAATCATTACTATAATAAGGGGTATTGCAATGCTTTTTTCCTCTCTGAAATCTCCAGATTACTAAATCTGTATTAGGAGACTAGAAATGTCAATTTCATGCATTATTTTTGAACAGAATTATTCGTAGAAGATGGCAAAAATTGGATGGGAAAGATTGTGCTCGGGTGATATGGTATGAGCCCAGATTTATAGCAGGATAATTAAGAACAGAATATGGCCCAAAGTGTGTTAAATATACAATCCTTGTTAGGATTCAGGCGTTGAAGAACAGCCAGGCTTGTGGGTGCCAAACTACTGCTGAGTTTAGAAACCTGTGACAATAGGGGTTAATGCTGGAAAACCTGATAGACCTGTAAGTATAGTAGCATGAACAGTGCCGCTGTAATTGCAGCTTTCTTTCTTTCCTGTTAGATAGAAATGAATCAATATCCAAAGAGAAGCAGAATAAGACATTTTCAATAATTTGTACTGCTCTTCAACAGGGATATGACTTTTTTGACTCTTAAATCAATTGTCTGATTCAAAATTATTACTGGAAGATTTTCTAAATTGTGCATTTAAATTTGTCTGAGGAGGTATTGTCAAGCAAAGGATATTTCATAGTGTTTTCAGGAGCATGTTTGAATAATCATGCAGAATTTCTTTTCGCTACTGAGTACCTTAATAAAGAATCAATACTGCAGCAGGCCTCAGAGGAGTGAATCTCCACACAATCTTTTGCTTGGTTCAGCTGACACTGAGAATATCATGTAAAGATGTGCGCAAGCATTTCAGCTGGCTTGTCCTCTTACTGATTAGACCTAGGGAAATATTTGATTACAGAATAGATAGGGAACATGCTTTGCCATCCCTTCCCAATTTAATTTGCAATTGTGCTACACTGTAAGATGTGACTGACAAGTTATTAGAGTTTTGCATTTGGACGATAAAGTATGAGGTGAAATAAAATAAAAAATTAGAGAAGAAGAATGAAATGCCAGAGAAAAATATCCTCTTATCTTCACAATTGTAGAGTACTGTAGTGGCAATCATATCTGATGAGAAGAGGTTTTGAGTGAAGACATGTCCTGACTGTTATCATAAATAGATTGGAATTGCCATTTATCTCCAAGGTCTTGTTTATGTCTGTGCTCTGCATTTGCATAAGTGCGTACAAACTCCTCACTGGGAGCACTTGAGGAAATATTATTGAAAATTAATTTATATAGGTTTAGCTGTACCTTGTCTGCTCTACCTTGCAAGCCCTAAATCGAATATTTGTCCACACATATTGGAGTTTACAGTCTTATGAGACCAAGAGGTGTATGTGTATGCTCTAAAGGACTAATCAGAGAGTGGATGGTGAGATGTCAGAATAGGAAATAAAGTAGAAAGAGTTTTCATTCTGTTGCTCTTTAAACCATTCTTCTTTTCTCCAAGATTAAACATACAGGAGAACATAGGCTGCAACAGGGAAAATGTGGAGACATGATATAGGAAAGAAGGTATGTTTTGATGTAGTTGATTTAGTGTAATAGAAACACAGGCTGCGGATCATTTCTCTCGCTAAGGTGAACATAGGGCGAACGCTGATCTGGCTGAACACTGATTCCACACAAAAAGAACTAAATGCAGGTTCGACTGAACAATCCAAAGAACTTGGTTGTGAACAGTATTTCCCCAACATGGAGGTGAAATGGATAATCTGATAGAACTTTTCTATGTTGAATTGCAGAATTCTGCAAATGTTCATGTGGGTGTAGATAAGTTCTGTGTGCACCTGGAAATTTATTCAGGCTCTTTATTGAATTTTCCGTTAGCAGCAGATCACAAAATTTGTGGAATTTACCTAATAGGGAGTTTTCTTTTTCCTCCTCTTTAGAAAACTGGGTATACTGAGCAACTAATTTTTGCCAAATCTTAAATATTAGTTTATGTGTATGAAGAAGAAAATATTATTACTGATCTCCATGTTAACTTTCTGTTAACAATATTGGTATTGCTCTTGTTGGTCATAAGTACATTTTCACGTATTTCACGACAAGTTTCTATATGGCCCTTGCAAGCTATAACCTCTTCAACTTAAGAGTAAATTAGTTCATGAAATTTTATTGTTCAGTTTAGATGTCAAAGAAAAGGATTACTGTCATGAATGCTTCCTTTCAGGATACTGTGGTTGTAGATTTCTACACAATGTCTATGCAATGTGCTCTGTTTTCAAGATGCTGCTTTAAAAGCTTATTGTGCACTAAGTAATTGCAAATAGCAGAGAAGTAGAAAATTGAGAGCATTCTTGTTCCTCACGCGGTTTTTAGTATATTTCTGCAGTTAGTGGAATATTTCATAAGAGTACAGTGGATACTCATTATATCTGCAAACAAATGAGATTTTTCTTTTAATCCCTGAAGAAGATTTTCTTTGAAAGTTTCCATACTTTTATCATCCACTCCAGAACATTACAGTTTAGAATTGAATTTCCCATCCACCTCCCACCCAGCAGAATAATTTTGTCTCTTGTGATTTGCACTCATTAAGAGGCAGGAGTAATAACTCACTCTGTGTGATGGCATTACAGTAACCACAACCCTTATAAAACATCACTTTAGAATTGGGGGCTGGGAGGGAAACATTACATTCGAAAGAAAAAAGGCATTTGTTAATTTAGTACATAACTTCCAAAAACAGCCTGTGAACCAAAATATAAGGTTTTATACCACATTAGTCATAATATTGGACCATTGCATGATATGACATTTTTATCATTATAAAAATTATATAACTCAAATTATCCTTATGATACATTCTAGACTTCCTGGGAAAAAAAAAAGCCCACAAAAAAATTCAAAACACCCCATCCATTCCTATTTCCTTTAACTCTGTAGAAATAGTAATCTCGCTACATTAGTCTGTGGTGATGACATTTACACAAAGACAAAAATCCTTCTCAGTATTATAGGTACCCTTTAAGTGCAATGACCTTTTTTTCAGAACATTTCAAAGGAGGTAAGTACCTACCAAGCAAGAACCAAAATATCAAAACATACATTCTAATGTTGTAGAATAAGTTATTTTATTCTGTTTTGCAATATTTACATAAAAGAGAATAAACCACCACAACCACAGGTAGTCTTGCATTGATAAGACTATTCCCAGAGTGAAGATCTCAGCGCCAGACTTATGGGTAGGTTTCTTAGTATATTACTTATATCACTTATTTGCACAAAAGAAATGACCCTTCTAGAACTGTCTATGTACAGGACGTCGTTGCCCACCAAGTATCTGCCACTGAAATAGTTACTCACTAATTACAGAGGAAAAGGAAAATGTAAAAAGAATATGAGAATAACACATGGCACCAAATATTATCACAAGGGGGTGTCTTCCCACCAAAATTAGTAGGAAGACTCACCTGAATTGAGAGAGAGTTAGATTGTCTCTTAAATGCACAGTGCACCACCATAAGCCAAATGGTTGATGAGGGCTGGAGGCAGTTAAATGTGGCTGGGTAGAAATGGCTGTTGAAGGCGACTGCCAGTGCTCGCCACCTCCTACTTTCCCAGGAATCTCACTGATCAGTCATCCTTGCACACTCCCTACCTCGCATCCCACCACCCACTCCTGCTCACTTCTTTACCCTCCATCTCAGACCCCAATCTCAGCTCAGCTCCCACCTTCACCGCCCCACCCTAGGGCTGCCTATTACTGATTTGGGAGCAACAGAGAATTGGTGAGAACATCTCTATGCCACATCTCTATGGCCTTCTTTACAGCACCGTAACACTGGCAAATGCAGAACCCTGCTGTTTTCAAGGCAAGGCTCAGCAGAGCTTTACACCACCTGCATGTTCCCTGCTGTGACTCGTACTCTGCCTGTGGCAACCACACTACACTGCAAGGCTCCATCTCATAAAGGTCCATAAATCACTGTAAAGCAAAGTGATTCAGGTTAATAATAATTAAAAAGATATGTCCATGTGTAGAAGAGGGTTCGTGGCTTTTTAGAGTATGGTTTGAGGTCTGGCTTGACTTTAAGACTGTTTGAAAGCTTATTGAGTGAAATTTGAGTGGAAGATCCCCAACACTAGGATGTAGTCATTTTTGATTACCTGTAAATTCCAACTATGAAACAATAAGGCTTTCAGCTTAGCAAATACTGAAAATTTACACTCAACTCACCAGCTTGAAAATGCGTCATATTTTTCTCATTAAGGCCATGCTGTTTTGTCAGAGGAGCTTTTCCATTTCTGCTGCCACATTTAAAACTGCACTGCAATGCTACGCTATGCCTCAAGATGACTGATCTGAGAACTAAGTAAGAGCGGACCTTGTTACAGAAATTTATTTCCAATAAATACATCAATTTACTCTAAAACTCTCAAAATAAGAGGGAGGAAGATGTTTCTCTCAGAAGCCAAATAACCGAGGAAAGTGGGATAGCTTCTTCCACACTATGTCAATGAATTCAAAGATTATAGATATTATTTTCCAGCCACGTTCGTGCCATTGCATTCTCATGTACCCTATACTGGACAAACTGTGTCAGAGTTCTTAGCTATGCATATGTGTATGCATATGCATATATATGTATATATACCGTTTGGGGTGTTCTATGCTTTCTCTTTTGCATTTTCACGTCTGTGCTCATGTATTTTCACCTAAGCAGTCTTCATTTCTCCATCCAGCACTGAAATAAAGAGGTTTATCAGGAATCGCAGTCTTGCCCAAAATGCAAAGGGATGACAAGAATGTAATGTTTGTTTGTTTGCAGTCAGTTATGGTAAGTTTATTATCTTCTGTAGTTCCTACACAGGTATGTGCAGAACTTCCATGCAAAGTGAAAGATAATACGCAACACTAAACCCACGCTAACTCTGAATATGCATCCTGTAATGGTACATCTTAAACCAGGATAATAACCTGGTTAACAGGAACACCCAGAAGGTTGAGAAATGCTGAACAAAAGTTGTCACTTCTGCCTAAGGCTTCTTAGAAGAATTTTTATTTTTTCAAATATGAAACACCACAAAACAAACCAAGTCTAATTGTGCAAGCTCACCCCATAAGATCTTCCCGACAAAATGGTTCAATATGACACAGCTTCACTTCAGTGTTATTGACAAAACAGTGCATTCATCAATAAACATGTCATCTCCTGTGCTCTGTGATTCTGCTTTGGCTGTAAACATTCAGTCTCTTGGATGAACATACCTACTGAAGGACTGTATTAATGCTCTGCATTCAGAAGGTAATCGTTAATCACAGGTTGTAAAAATTGCTTAGAAATGTGTAATCTCTTAAGACTAATACTGAAGTGAAGCTTAAAAGTTAGCTGATGTCATCAAGTCATACATATTAAAATTATATTGCTATTATTTCTTTAATTTCTTTAGTTACCATTAATGCTACAAAATGCTAGCCAGTTCCTCTATCAGGTCTTTCCAGTCTGAAAAAAAACCCAAATGTGGACAAGCTAAAGGGGCAATATACTTGTTAAAGTAATAACAGATTGGGAGTGGTTTTCTTCCATTGCCTACAGGTTCTGCAGCAGGATATCTGATATCCATCAAATTTCTTCATCATCAGAAGTAGGTTTGGAGGAAGAAGCTGAGTAATGAGAGGTTTACGGTCTGATGGACGCTTGTCAAAGGTACAGTTTTTATGGGAGGCACATGAAATATGGAGCTGACATAAGGAACTGGTCCAAACTGGACCCTGTATTTCATATGTAAATTTCAGATAATTCTTATTCTTGTTTGGGTCTTATTAATGTCAGAATGAAGGATTTGGGAACTTCATTTTTCTAATTAGTAATTAAAATTGTTATAATAATATAACCCACACTGAAAGCCCAAACTATTTTCCTCATCTCTACATAGCTAATGTGTATTAAAGTATGGAAAATCATGCATGCAGAGGAGTTTACATGGGCTAAAATTAATTTTTGCAAGCACATCTGACTCTCAGGTAGACCATTTTCATTAATGTTAGGCATATGTATCACTTTGTCATACAAAAATAAACTGACTTTGATAAGTATCTCAGATATGGCTTAGCTTTTGAAAAACACACATAATTTTGCTAATTTTAAGAGGACAGATATTATAATTATAGATATCTAATAATAATATCTTAGATTTTCTCCCCAAGTTATATGTATGTATAGGCAAACATAATAGAGAAAGAGAAGGAAACAGAAAAGGGAAGAGAAGGAGAGAGAAAGAGAAAAAACATCTCTTACTATCTTGGTCAAGATGTAGAAACTTGCCACTACACAGTACTAAGTCAGCGTAAGTCTGACCTTGTCTCTAATGCCAAAATTTGTCCATTCATTTTTCATAGCAAAGGACCTGATTGACTAATGCGCTTGTCTGCCAAGTCTCTGGGACAACACTTAAATTTCCTTTGAGAGTATTTGTAATGGTGATGGAAGATGACACTGAAGCTCTATAGAAGAACTTGAACTTCCTGGAAGAGGTGAATAAGAGCTGATCAGAGACATCCCATAAAATTATGTTGCCCAAATCACAGAGAATGGGTAAAAAAATCTGTTTTACCTTGCGGGGAAATTCTTTTTTTTATATAACTGATCTGAAGTCTGACTAACTAGTAATAAGTAAAATCAAGGGTTACCTGTAAAAAGAGGGCTGAATTATGAAAATGGGAGACTGCAATTATCTGTACTGATAATTCCCAAGTTAAAAAAATGTAGCTGGTGATTTAATATAGGGCTAGTCATATTTTGATATATATTTCAATTGAAGACAATTTAAAAAAAACCACAATGCCATTACCTTTTGGAAGTTTGGTTTTTCTATACACTAAGACTCCTTTCCCTTCTTAGAAAATATCACACTCTTAAAATTCACATTGTCAGGACAGAATAGAAGAGCCTTAGAACAAAAGGAAACCAGGCTATTATCTGTGAAGTACATTATTAACGAGATGGTACTAAAGAAAGACGCTAGGAACTCAGCTGTGAGTCTAGTTACACATTTTCATAGATAGATTCGAAGATGTAAAGAGCATCTTTTTCATCTCCTTGAGTCACTAACATCTGTTGAACACGTCTGTAACTCGCAGTAGAAAAACAGCTGCCACACAGTTACATCTCCTCTCACCTTGACTATACAACAGGGTGGGAAGCAGGCAAAGGCTGGGGAAAGACAATCTTGGCATTGTCAAGACTAAAAGGAGCTGTAAGAAGCTGGCAATCAGCATTTCTTTCCCTTTCAGACCTCAGAAAAGAAACAGATGCTGTTGTTGTGGTTGTGGCAACCAGGCATTGCTGGAATAGCCATTTCTCTTTGTGGACCAGCACCTTGATCCCTCAATGATGCCTGTGGCAGCGTAGCTGGAGAATACAGGAATGGTGCATGAGCTGTACAAAATGTGCTGGAGCAGCTGTGTACATACTTGGTGGCTTGCCTATTGCAAGCTCCTACTGCTAGCAATCCCCAGCTTAGTTAATTAACTTAGAAATACCAGAATAAATTGTAACGTCCAAAGATACCAAGAGAGAAGATGCACTTGCTCCAGCACAGCAGCACAGAGCTGGCTCAGAGGACAGGGGCGAACGCCGGACTGTCTGCGCGTGTCCAATAAAATCCGCTCCGAGGAAACCCCAGGCTCTTGCATGGGACAGAGGGAGGTGCATGGCAGAGCTGGGGAGCAGGAGAGGTGGGAAGGGGTGTTTCTTCCCCTACGCATTTGTGTGATTTCAGTGAGAAGTACTGACGCCTCGCTTTTGGAAATACAGTTAGTTGCTTCAGAGCCAGTCAGGATTTTGAATCCTGTGTTTCTATTTTTTCCTCAGGTTTCTATTTTTTCCTTTGTGGCAAAAGGCTTAGTTTTGAATAGTAATAATGATTATTTTAGAACAGCTTCAGCAACTGCTTTTTGGAAGGTGTTATGAAAATGTAAGACTGCTATAATTTTGGCAGTAAAATTACCAGGAACTACATAAAATAGATGCAGTAATATCAATAAAAAGAGAAAAGAAGCAGAAAAATTTACATCTAGGGTAGAATCACAGACCTGAGGCTGGGGCTGAGGAGGGAGAGTTTTGTGTGCCAATCTCTTCCAGGATTGGGCCTGAACTTAGCCTACAGCAAATCTCTTTGTAAAACTGACTTTGTAACAGCCTTTTCTTACTCTACCATTTCCAGCAATTGCCTTAGGGTAATTTGAACATTTCAGCTCCTGGAAAAATAGCTAACATGATATAATATATATTTATTAGCAGACAAACACTGTAAATTGTTGATATTTCCACCTTTCAAGACAATTGTTAAAAGAGAAATAACAAGGCAGTCTTGTCTTAGGTGTGACAGTTTTGGCTCCTGGCACACTAAGCTCTTGTTTGATAAGCTATGTTCATTTCATATTTGTGTAAAGCCCTGGAAGAAATTAGGTTGCAATAAAGTCCATTTTTGTCACTGCATGTAGCAATGAATATCACACCCAGCAGGGTACAGTGGCACCTGGCTGTCCAGACCCAGTGTAGCACAAAGCCATCTGGGGGTAATTACAACAAGGTATTCTTTAAAGACCAGATGGGACCAAGGAACAGAAGCCCCTACCCCTCCCAGTCATTTACAACATAATTCCTTTCAATGATATACTTAATCCTCCCACCAGCTACGCTTTTCAGCTTGCTGTTGTCACTATTCCTTTATGTTAATTCAGTTGAGAGACACAGAAAGAGAGAGAGAGCGGAGAGCGAGCCACCAGTGCCTCAAGGGACTAAAAGAAATTATTCATCCTTAAATTGTTTCCACTACACCAAGTACAGTAACAATTTATTTTTTTTTTTTAAAGAGGGCTGAAATTATCCTAAAGAAGGTCAATGCTATAGCCCTGTGCAACACCAGCTGAGTTTTATTCAGCCACCTGTTAGCTAGGAGGGTTCTGCACACGCTCATGATGCATTTAACCAGTTTAAAGGGTCTTTTTATTGACTAGCAGCCTCCCTACATTCAGAGTGCTCAAGACATGGCCCTGCTTTGTGATCATATGTGGCACACAAGACTTAATTCAATTATGTTGTAAGCCTATCCAGTTTGTATCAGTGCCCTTTCACTTTTGTGTCATTTGTCTTTTTTTCTTGTAAAGAGTTGTATTTCTTTTTTTTTTTTTTTTTTTTTTTTTAGGAAAAGGCACGCACTAGAAGAAAATTGCCTTTATTTCATCATTCAGATTTCCACCGCAGATGTACATGCTACACTTTAAAAAAAAACCCACAAAAGTATTTTTATTAATACAAAAGTGGCAAAACAAAAGCAGAAGTCTTCTACAATTTTGAAATCAAAGATATACCCACACATTTAATTTTGACAGAAGGCCAGGCAGACAGCCCAGATATATTTCAAATAACAAATAGAGAGATAACTAAAGAGAGAAAAATAAGCAAATGTATTTAATAGTTTGCAAAATACAAACTATGAAGGACTGAATATTGCTATCCTTTCTTTAGAAGTAGTTTATTGATTTTAAAGAAACCGTACAGCAAGTGCCTTCTCAATAGAATTAAGCTTGAAACTATTTGGGCCTTTGTTATATTGATATATAGTCCCTGAATTCATGATCAAAGTATAAATAAATTGCAAATTTTCAAATAAAGTGTTAGTTGTTTGGGGTTTTGTTGTTTGTTTTTTTTTTAATGCAGCAAAATATTGCTACTATTTAGTAAATCTGTACAAATACTACAAAGGAGAAAGCAAGATGCCTTTTCACCTGGAGTTACCTAAGTGAGACACTCCTGAAGTTCAAAATCATGTTACCATCTATTTTACCTTCAGTAAAAGAATGTAAATGTCCCAAGATTCTGACCAAACATTTGAGAAAGTACCAATCCCATAATTTCAACAAACCACCAACCACGTCTTTATGATCATTTAAAATAGCTTCAAATGCATAGCAATTTCTCTCTAGGAAAAAGCTGTAAAGGAGGAAGCTTGCTGCATACAGAGATGACAAACTCATGCTGAAATCGGGCTGTGAATACAGTTCCAATAAGAGTGGAACAGGTAGAAGGGAGATCGAGCTAGTTTTTAAACTTTATTTATAAAGACTAAATTAGTTTATGCTGGAAACTGAAATCAATAAAAATAAAATGTGGTATGGTGAAATGTATCTTTTACCTTTTATAATGCCTTTTACATCAAACATTGATGGTGTGAAATCACAGTTATAAAATCTTATCTGTGCTCCAGGTGTGTGCGTGTATTCCATCGTAGTAATAGATCTTTGTTCGACTGGGATAAATATTCATTGATATCTCTTCCCTCTCCTTTTTCCACAGAGCAAAAGTCAGAGAAAGGGCAGTAGTGCCAAGTTACTCACCAGTCTGCATGGCAAATAGGTATCAGTTGCTGATGTATCAGACTCATCACTGAAATACTCTGACCATGAAAGACCTTTCATTTTTCTGCCTTCATAAAATCTTCACTCAGAGTGGCTAAAAGAGCTTGTCATAACTGTGAACAGTTAATATCTTGCATTTGATAATTTTCTGGATAACATTTTCCACAAATGGATAGTTATTTTGATCATTTCCCCCACTAGTCCAAAAGATTTGAGAAAGATTTTGGAAGGATTCCTGAAAATCTTAAATGAGTTAGGAAGAGGGATAAATACTCTGGAGAATACCACTTATTCAGTTTTGTTCAGGATCTGTTAGTAGCATGTGCATCCCACAGACATAGAGCACCTAACAGTATTTCTAGTTCCTCATCAAACAATTTAACCTTCATAATGGAAAAGAGCTCCTAAAAGAAGAACTGGAGTATTTAATTTTTCACAAAGAATGAAGAGAGAATTACTGGGAAAGAGCTACAGCAAAGCATTTAAAATCTAATTTTACATATGTGAAGACATACATGGATCTCAGCATTAGAATGAGGCTGACTCTTCCTCTCCTTTAAAAGTGGCTGAAATGAAACCGACAGTTTCTGAATTCAGCCTAATCCCCTCCCCACCATCTAAGTAAATATATACATAAACTTACTTTATATTTTTATATATATATACACCTGGGTTGTGTGTGTATATATATATATATATATACACAAAGTTGTACAGAAATCAGCTTATTAGTATGTAAATACTGATACTAGAAGCTTTAACCCAGGTCCTCAGGGAAGTCAATGAAAAACAAGGACTGTGCTGATAGCTTCCCACCTTGTTTCCATTCTACCATATCACTTCTCTAATTATGGACCACCGATTAGGTCACCTTTATGCATGTAATTCCCAGCAATACCTCTGAACCAGACACTTCATGTATATGAGTAGATTTTTTTCCAGAGAAAAGCATATTCTTGATCACAGTGAGCTGTTACATCTCACAAATGCCTACTTTTTAACAAATTGCAAACAAGAACAGTACACCTTATGTCAAAAATCATGGATAGATATAAAGGATGGACTAATACAAATGGCTTCCTTATCATCTTCCCAATCCCTAAAGACTCCCAGCAATCACTTGCTTTTTTACTTAGATGTAAGGATGTGCCAATTGATTTAATTAAAATAAGACTTAAACTAGAATCTTATCTAGGATCCCAGCACAACTCAGCCCATTCTAAAATGCAAACTATTCTAGTGCAACCTCTTATCACTACATCTACCCTGACAATCGCTTCTATCTTTTTTACTTTTTGATTTTGTCCATTTAGTTTCCTGTGACCTTTGGTTTTCCTAGAAGTGTCTTCATAAAGCACAGTGAAAACCTCTAAATCATGTGACATTTGGGACTTCCAGCCTTGTGGTACTGGGAAATCATGTGCTATCTGAGATATGGTGCCCTTGCATGATGGAGGACTAGTGCTAGAAAGCCTCATTTTCACACATCATAGGAAAACTCAGTGGGAAAACAATTATCAAATAATGAAGGAAAAAAAAATGAGTCCAGAAATACTGAGAAAGAAAGGCCATGTTCAGTCCCATGCAAGAAACCAACCTTTTATCTTTTGCATTTAGAGGGAAGTTGTACTTAAATAAAGTCCCTGAAAAAGACTTTAGAAATGGGTCTTTCCCTTTTGGTATCATCATGGAGCTTTTCTCTCCTCCTGTTGAAAAGGTATGCAGATGAAAGAGGCTGTGAATCCCTTTTCCTCCATCACCCCTTCTCTCTTCTCTTGTAAGGGAGTAGTGGTTTTTAAAATGCAAAATTTTCCACAGAAAACTTGTTATTGTTGTTGCAATCCCACAAATAAATGAAAATTCTTCTATCAAAAATAAAAATTCAAGATGAATGATATGACACACCTTTGAGTGCAGTTGGGATAAATATAGAAATGTAAAAAAACATACTATATGAATTCACTTTTAATCCATTGTGCCTCATTAATTCTTTTGAAGCCTTTATGTCACCTTCACCTTTATGGAGCCTAGGAGTTATCTTGTTAGGGTAAGAGGAAGGATGTTAAAAGTTGAGTAAGGCAGGAAGTTATTGGGCAAATTTATAAAAAAAAATTAAAAAAATATTAAAAATTAGATCAATAATGGTTATTACTAGCTGTTGGAGCGAGCCCAGAGGAGGGCCACGAAGCTGATCAGAGGGCTGGAGCACCTCTCCTATGAGGACAGGCTGAGAGAGTTGGGGTTGTTCAGCCTGGAGAAGAGAAGGCTCTGGGGAGATCTAATTGCGGCTTACCAGTACCTGAAGGGGCCTACAGGAAAGCTGGTGAGGGACTGTTTATCAGGGAGTGTAGTGACAGGACAAGGGGTGATGGGTTTAAGCTGAAGGAGGGTCGATTTAGATTAGATGTTAGGAAGAAATTCTTTACTGTGAGGGTGGTGAGGCACTGGAACAGGTTGCCCAGAGACGCTGTGGATGCCCCATCCCTGGAAGTGTTCAAGGCCAGGTTGGACGGGGCTTTGGGCAACCTGGTCTAGTGGAGGGTGTCCCTGCCCGTGGAATCTGGAACTAGATGATCTTTGACTCCCTTCCAGCCCAAACCATTCTATGATTCTATGATTCTGTGAAATACAGAGACACTACCAGTGGCTCAGGAAGTCATTGAGACAAGTTTTTGGAAGACCATTCTCTGTAAATACCAAGAAATATGCTTGTTAGTATGTTCTTATTTAAGATTCTTATTGCCTTAGTCGCTGCTTACTTGTTCTTCTGCTAAAGAAAGCAGCGGCAGTATCTATAAGCCCTCTCTCAGGTATGTGATTAGGACTAAAGAAAGAAAAGAAAGAGGAAGAGGTCAAAGGGTTAAACACAATAAGAGCTAACTGCAGGAGGACAGTGAGCAGAGCAACCCTGATAGTACCCACCACTCCCTGATACGTGCAAGCAGACCATGACCACTCTGCAGAATGAAGTAAGTCATCATAGAACATGAAGATGGAAATAGGCCCCACCTAACTGCTTCACTCTCATCAAGCTTCCTTGCACTGATGCTATGGATGACCATAAGGAGATGAGTGCGGAGGTCCCTGATCTGCTGAGACCACAGATGGAGAGGGTGAAATGCACCCTGAACCTCAATGAGAATTTCTGAGCTCCTCCAGCAGTCCAGCAAGTGTGTTGTACAGAGCACAGCATTTCATTCTTCCTGCAGCACAGCCACGTGGTGGATTTTTCTTTCCACAATATTTGAAGTGAGCGTTCACCTTGAGTCCTCTTTTACGAGTGTCTTTGAAGTAATTATGTGTCCTTTTTTAAAGAAAGTTATAACTTGTGAATGAACCTAGTAATAGTGTCAGGGCTGTGCGAAGTGCATATCAGTTCAGTGGTTGTTTCCAGGGCATTTGGAGAGATTCTGACCTTTACTTATATGATTCCTTTCACATTTTAAAAGGCAAGTATGTGAGGTAGCTGCTCCAATGACCACGTAACATGGGAGAAAAGGAGGATGGTTGATGATAGCTTTTTTCCACATGGTTCTATGCAGCAGTGTTTTGTCTGAGTTCTTCTTGCCAGACTGGGGGATACCTCCTTGGTTTAATATGGAGAAAAATGGTTTTTATTTTCAGTGTATGCACTTATCTGTTTAGGAATTTTGGGCAACCTGGTCTAGTGGAGGGTGTCCTTTCCCATGGCAGGGGGGTTGGAACTAGATGATCTTTGAGGTCACTTCCAACCCAAACCATTCTGTGATTCTATGATACTATGAATTGTCAGAATAACTCAATTTCTCCAGTTTATTGTGGTTTTTTTAGATGTTTTTTGGCAGTAGAAATGTTTAGATTTGAAGATGTGAGTCCTGTGTAAAGAAATGCTTCTACTCTGATATGTGTTGAGATGCACAAATGTCATGGAGAAAAACTGAGAAGTCATAGACAGCAGTTTGTTACAGAGTTAGATTTGACCTGCAGCTAAAATGCAAGCGTGTTCATCTGGGAAGAGAGGAAAAATGTAGAAGAGAGAGAAAAAGTAAGTCAATAGTTTTTTTGCTGACTTGAGTGGGGCCTTTTTGGCATTACTTGGTCCCCACTGAATTGAATGTAAGTTCTACTTGGTTTGATGGATCCTCATCTTGGTGAATCCTTTCACATTCTTAGCTCCCTTAGTAGTTAAGCAAAAACAAAACTTCTACAAAAATACAGGGAATTGTCAAGAAAAACATGTGAAAAACTAGAGAAGTGATAGACTTCTGATTATTTTTATAGGGATTAAAATTTAATATTTCCGTACATGTCATTGTTTCTGTATATTCTGTTAGAACACAAAGAGTTTTCCTATTTGATTGAAATAATGTCTTTCAGTTTGAAATTAAGGTTTTTATATTAAAAAAATTACATAGAAAAAAATGAGAAATTGTGTAATGTTGGCATCAACGTATCTCATAAAAATGTCCCCAAAAGTCTGCTGTGTAGTTACATATTTTGACCTTTGTTTTCTTATATGTTACACTTTCCAGCACACAGATGTGCCTCAATGCAAGATAACCTGCTATGTCGTTAATATACATCTCAAGTTGAAAAACCAGGCAAGTGTGAAAGTTCTCAATGAGTAGCACCAAGTCCATTGCTTGATTGCTTTGGATAGTAGCTAATTCAGATGAAAATCTAATGTAGAGTATAAGAACCTATAATGATGATGAAGTGAAATCTACACTGATCTTTTCTAATCGCATCATGTATGCAACAGGGCTTAAGAAAATTGCAGGGTTCCCAATTTCTGGATATGGATTCAATTTATTTAGCAAGCTACATCCAATTTCTTCTAAAATTACTAGATCACCATTCACATTGCTATTGCAGTATGACATTAAAGAGCTTGGACTAAGTTTCTTAAGAAACGCATGCTGAAGATGGATGTTATTCCTGTAATACAGAATCCAACAGAAGAAACGCTGCATATACTCAGAGGTATTAAGTCAAGAAAGGGACTCATAATGACTGACTTAACTTCCTGAATAACATGGGCAATAGAATTTCAGTCTTTCTTTCCTTATTCTAGCCCATAACTTCCTGCAAGTGACATACCCTGCAGCAAAATCTTTAATGTTGACTTACATGGCAAAGAAAAATGTTTTGGGTCTGTTTTCTTCTAGATTTTGAACACTGCCAAAACCAGTATAAAGTATCCAGGAGAGGAAGACTGTAGCTATTTCAGTAAATTAAACAGTCCCAGGAAATATTTGCAAGTGCTAGAAAATGATCACTTACACTGTTAAATCACTGGAGAATTCCCCAGCCATGTTTGGCAACTAGCATTCTCCAAAACAATGCGGAGGGGCAGAAGGTAGCGTAGTCCCGGCACCAGCCCCAGCTGGTGGTGAGGTTTAAGCTATGTTTTTCTGCAGAGGAAGAGATTTAATAGTATGGATGTGGGTTGTTCTGTCATGAATGTTCCTGAATGTCATCTCACCAAATGCATAACATCAGAATCCAAACAGAATACTGCATTTTGCATATTCGAGCTCTCAGCTGTGTTACTCTCCCTTAAACAGAGCACTCAGTATTCCTTTTAGTGGAAGGATTCTGTCAAAAGAAAGTAGCTTTCCTTCATTGACATCTCTGGTTATATATGGGAACTGGAAATTGTCAGATGCTTGGTAGCCTAGATAAAGAAAATCTACCTCCTCTGCATTACTATAAGGGAAAATTGTGCTTATAGCTACCTGCATGCAGATATAAATGACAGGTCTTCAGGAAAATGAAGAACAAGAAATATTTGTATTGTGCAAATGTTGCACGCTTAGGATGATGAGATGAGAACTAAATGCATACTTAGGAAAGAGAGAACATGTTTAAGAATAACTATATGATTTAATGCTTAGATTAGTGCTTTGTGTTCCCCTACAAAAATAAAAGAAAATATCTTAAAATATCTTAAAATCTGTAAAAGAGAGGTAAGGCAAAAAACCACAGAACGGTATAGAAAAAAATGCTGACTTGTAAAATATATAAACTACTACCTAATAATAATAAATATCATCTTGGCAAGGGTTGTATCTGTGAGCCTTCTAAAGTAGTAAATCTTTGGGAGATACATGAATGACCAAAGAAACAGAGCAGTCTATGGACAAGGGGCAAGGGGAACGGGAATAGACACAGATAAAGACAATAGAAAATAAGATTATAAGCATATGAACCATTTTCCTTTTTTGTGAGTTAAATAGTAAGTAGAATTAAAAAAAAAAAGTAAAAACATGACCAAGATTTTCTGCATTTTTACCAGATATGCATATACGTTGCTTATAGTAGTTACTTTCTGAAAGGTCATCAGCAAGCTGGATACTCCAAGGGACAGGAGAAAACCCTAGCAGTGTAGTGTTCCCAGTCACAATCAGGGAAGAGTTATCGAAGAGTCGTGGTAACTGCCACCCCATTTTATGTTGTGGCCATGGTTATACAGTTTTCTAGTGGGTCCTTGGGGCCTTCAGAGTTCTCCCATTTGTTGATATCGATATGCCACTTCACAGTCTGTTCCCCTCCCAGCCTAGTGCAGAACGAAGGAAATAGTGAAGCTCTGCTGTGCTTCGCAAGGTCTTTCCTGGCACCTTGTTGATGCTGCAGGACTCCAGCTGGCGCTGGCAGGAGTCACCTCATGCTCAGGCAGCCACGGCCAATGGTTTGATATCTCGGCCATCTTCTGCACCATACTGGTTGCCCTGGAACAACAGGGTTTTGACCCATGAGTAGTATCTGTGGGTCAAATTCCACTGTTTACCATTTGGGTTGAAAGTCAGACTCCGTAGGGCAATTTTTCCTTTGAACCAATTTAAATGAGACCAAAACCAAGGCCAAAATATGCCATTACTCTGAAAGGACCAGTCACAGGGGAAAAGAATTGTTAATGACAAAAATTACTCAAAGCAAAAGTTTCCCTTAAATTTTATGGGCTCTCTGAGAAATCACACTGTTTTCTTTCGGAGTGTTGAAAGCGATGAAATACCATAATGTTTAGCAGCAGAAACAAACATTTCCTGTTGTATTTAAACCCTGCAATTCATTAGCTTTCCTCTAAGGCGCTTCTACATATGAGGGTGCCTGATCTTGCAGGCCCTTTTTCAGGTCAATATTCGGTTTTCATATTGCTTTCCATGTTTGTATAAAAACAATATGCGATAAGAAAATCCCCTTTATCATCTATTCTCACTGATGAAAAAAACATTAATTGAATGAAATTAATTTTGCTTCCCCAAGAATCTGAAAATGTGTCTTATCATGTGCAGCCATCTCTATAAACCACCCAAGGTGATCTGTTTGCTCACATTTCTTTTAATTGCTTATTCATCAGTTTATTAGAGAACCTGCTACTAGATAGCTCATGAGAGCATGCCTGCATTTCTGAGTAAAGTGCCACAGAGACAGTGAGCTGGCCTTCAAAGAGCTGTCCTGCATCCTGCAATGCAGAGCACGACAGCCATCCTGGCTAATTTACACTGCTTTTTGTCCAGAGAAATTAAGACATCTCTGAGCTCACCTCTGCTTCATACAGATTGCCTGCATTTCCTCCTCTAGTTGTTTTAAAGAATTGAGTATTTTTATGTTCTGTTGTGGTTTGCAATATAGAAGAATAAGTATGTGAACCAATATATACAGATAAATACAATAATGTCCAAAGGCCACAGGAGTCACCTCTGCGAAGTGCTGGGCAGCCCCTTTTCAGCTTCAATGGTAATATAGGATAATCTGTGCAAAAACCTTTAAAGATTAGTCCATCCAGGTCTTTTCATTGACTTCAACTGAAGGATCCATCTCTCCACTATTTACCAAAACTAGCCTTTCTTTGGTTGATAATATAGGGGTTGTCCACTGAAAATTCACTACTAATGTTTATCTAGGTATAACAAAAATGTGGTTTTGCTTTACTGTTCTCTAGGGGACACACCTCCTTTCTTATCTTTCCCCTACTTTCTTTATAATTCCTTTGGCAACAGCTGAAAATTGCACTTTAAAATGTTATCATATTTTAAAAGTTGATTAAAATAAACAGATTTTCAAATGATGTTGCTTAGTGAATCCATTAATACTTGGAAAGGTGAGAGCTCAAAAGGTTCCTTTAAGTGATAAACGTGTACATCTGTTTTAGGCTTTATAAAATAAAGTGTATTGATATGTATCTTATTATGCAGTTTTTCAATTGCTGCAGGGTGGTTTTTTATTTTTGTTTTAAGTACCTGTCCCATAAATATTAAAGCACATCTCTCCTTAAAGGAAAAAAGGAAAAGTGCAATCTGGATGCTAGGACAATTAGAAAGAAGCAATAAATTATTGCTGTAATGACATGCTAATTAAAATTTTGCTTGTAACTCATGTAAGTGTTTGAAGCCCAGCAAATTTCTCTTTTCATTTGTGAAGTGTGAAGGTAAATTGCCCAGTGACAGTGGGACATCGCTAACAAGTACAAATTGAATAACATGCTATCTTGCTCTATTAGTCCTGACTAGCATGTCTGAATTAGATATTCAGCACACTCCCCATTGTAGGCCTGATTGATAAATGCTAAGGAGAATTTGTCAAAACAACAGGGGCTACACCCAGTGGGACATCAATATGCTCCATTTAGTCACCCACCCGGCACTTCCTACATAGGATTGTCATATAAAATTAAGACTAGCCGCTAACCAGCCATCAAGCTTGCAGCAGACATCAGGCAGCCTGTGTTCTGTATGCATATTAGTCACATGCTTAACAATTTGGGCTGTCATGACTGAAGCATGCGGTGACCTCTGGAGCAGAGGTTGAATTTTGCAACTACACTGAGACATCACGCTCAGCTGTTCAAGATTTTAGGCCATTTCCTGCCTGATCTGTGCACAGATGCACTGCCCTAAGCTATAATCTGTGGCCTAGTCCAAATGACAAATGGCACAGTGTAGATTATTGCATTATATATTAAGTACTACAAGTCTGTAAATTATAAGTAAACTACTGTTCAGCCCGAATGTCTCCCCCAGCTTTTAGAACACTTTCCTTCATAAAGGCTCTCACGTGCAGGACAAATAAATATTTGGAAAACCAAGACATCAAAATTTAAAGGCTGAAATGTACTGTTTTCCCTGCAATTAGCTGCTTGAATATGAAACAGTTTTGTTCCAGCTGTAATTCAGTAAGTCATTGCTGGACTTGCTTCTCATCTATCCCTCCCCTTTTCATTGAGAATTATTAGCAAATTAAGGTTTTCTATGAGCTCTATATGTTGAACTATTTTTGCCAGATAAATCGTTGAGGCCAGTATTGTTAGCCACTTTACATAGTTCTTTCAGTATGGATTAGACATGCAATATGCAACACTAATAAAAATGAATAAGAAATCTAAACATCATCAGTTCTGAGGGATCTAATTTGTCGTTCTATTATGCTTAGTCTCTGTTTATGCACTGAAGTTCTTGTTTATATGTGGAACAGCTGTAAAGATTATAAAAAACCAAGCTGGAAGGAAAGTCATTCACTCCTTTTCTTATTACTGAGCTGTAATATGTCAATGGGCTAAACAGGATTTTTGTTAGAATATGATTGTGTGCTTCCTATATGTAGTTAGGAGTCCCATATGTCAGTTATCTAACATCAACAGCCAAATTATTGAGGAAGGAAGGAAGGAAGGAAGGAAGGAAGGAAGGAAGGAAGGAAGGAAGGAGGGAGGGAGGGAAGGAAGGAAGGAAGGAAGGAAGGAAGGAAGGAAGGAAGGAAGGAAGGAAGGAAGGAAGGAAGGAAGGAAGGAAGGAAGGAAGGAAGGAAGGAGGGAGGGAGGGAAGGAAGGAGGGAAGGAAGGAAGGAAGGAAGGAAGGAAGGAAGGAAGGAAGGAAGGAAGGAAGGAAGGAAGGGGAAAACTGATGTCCATGTGTCTCTAGGGAAATTTTTTTACTGTTGATAGCTGGTTAATATATCCTTTAACTCACAGAGATGGTTCAAGCACAGGTTTTCTCTTGCATTTCTCTTATCATTGTCAGAGCTCAACAGAAGATGTCACTTTTGCTAAGACAGGAGAATGATTAATACCCCACTCTATGACATTGTGCTGTACCAGTCTGTAATGTACAGGTACCCACAAAGTGAAGGACCAGGGTTTGATTTGCAGCTATTCCCGTGGCAGGATCAAATCTCCACATCATACCTTTATGAGCAATGAAGTTGATGGCCGTAGGTGTTCACGGGCACAGAGGTGGCTGCTGAAGTCTGCATGCCAAGTGGCTCATGCTAGGAAGATCCTGGGTGAGTGACTTTGACTTTGGGTCCAGCAGATGGAAACTGCTTTGAAGAGCTCAGGTAGATACCTCACAACACCAAGTACAGATCCAACGGTAGTACCAGAACAAAAAAAAAACAACCCAAACCTCCTGTTTACTGAACTGCTAATGCAAATTTACCTCTTGTTGCCCAAAACTGTAACTGAACTACATACGAGTTTTCAAGAGACTTTGGCAATTGTTCTTTGTATTATATTTCAAAAGTTTCAAAGTCTTGTACTCTCCTCTTGTAATTTTTAGTTTCACAAGTAAGAAAATGCTTATACATCTTTCTAGTCTTTAGGCTAACACCGGATAGCTACATCATGGTAACATTACCATCTGGAATGCAACAATGTTCCAGCCTAAGGTGAATTCTGTTGTGTCTTCTAGGCTAACCATATCATGGCTTGAATACCAGATTTGATACACATATGGAATAAATTACCTTACATTAAATGAGTACGTGGGATCAGGAGCCTTGATGTTGGTAACTGGGTAGCATCTTGTCTCTTGTTTCTCAGTGTAATAGCTTACATGCCAACAAATCTCCATGACCTTATGAGCCTCGTTGCAAAGTAACTGGCAACTTGTCATCCTAATGCCTGTTTTCATGCCATTTTGGAAGCTCGTTAGTTTGGACAGAAATTATGTCAAGAAAATAGTCTTCTTATGACACCAAATAATGGGAAACATTTTACATAATCTTGAAATGTTTCATAGAGTTATGAGTTGTTTGACTTTGGTTCATTTAACCAGTGGTAGAAGATAATAAAACCACCCATTTAAATACTTTTCTCAAGGATTTAATCATAAAACACTAATATACACAAAAAGATACTAATGAGATAAATGGTCCTAGAAATTAAAACCATGTTAGTCACCTTTTTGTAATTATTAAATCTAAAATAAAATGTAGACGATATATACAGGAAATATTCATTTCAACTAACATTGTACTAAAAATGTTGCATCCATTCCCTATTGCCTGACTGCTTTCATTTCTTTGGGGATCACTTTTTCAGGATTGAAAATCAGTGGAGTATTTAGCTCAAATAATAGGTAAATTTTGCCTTCTTTTCCTGGGGTGATAAGACATATAATGGAACAGTTTATGCAAGTTTTCTCTCTCTCCTTTGGTTGTTAGACTCGAAGTGGAAGATGAGTAGAAGAAGAGAACTGATTTTTGGATAGATATAGAATCTAGCACTAGGAAAGGATTACAAAAGGGTAGTGTAAATCTAGAGTAATTATTTCCAGTGGGGTTCCTGGAGATTTACATTATTGCAAGGAAGGAAATTACCTTTCCTGTCAGAAAGTGCCTTTTCTGTTTGCTCTTCGGGTGTTAATCTTTTATTAGAAGACATAATGATCCCTTAGCATACACCAATCTTCTTACAATCAGTTATGTTCAAGTTAAGCTTTATGTATTTGCCTCTAAAGAACACAGTTCTGGCTTGCTCCCTCTGATAAACTCACAATTCAAATGCTATCTAATCTAAGTGAATTAGTAAGTGAATTCTCCAGTGATACTGGACACTGCACAGTGGAGGTGATGGCAGATAACCTCTCAAGCTCGCATTTAGTTAATGAACTAGAAAGCCCTACACAGTCTGTGGAAATAAGATTAGTAAAACTTCTGCAATCTAGTGATTCAAATATATTTGAGAATAATCCATGTTACAGTCACATACCAACTGATTATCTAGTTAAGATTCATTTATAGATTAGTGTCAGACCCATGTACAGACTAGCAAAAATGAAATTATCCTGTCTGCCATGAAGATTCCACATGAAACAGCTGGGATCTGAAACAGTGATATAAGTTGTTTCCTAAAATATGCAAGAACCTGCTTTTATTTGTTAGTACAATGGTAAAGACAATGTATGGGAACCAAATGACCACAGCTGCATGTCACGAATGAAGAACAGATCTTCTGAAGTAAAGAAAGAAGAAACTATAAGCATGCAAAGTCATCAGGAAAAAGGGATGATCAAGATTTCTTTCTAAGAAATGAGAATCGTCACTGGGAACATAAGCTGCGGCACGTATATGCAGGAAAGCTTGATCAGTCTTTCCTAGCAGAATCCAGTTCAGCAAACTGCATACGTTATTTCAACTCGTATGTAATTAAAAAAAATGAATAAGGTTTGAGTCCCAGCTATAAACAAATTCTATGGGGTAGGACAATAACTCAAAGAGGATGTTACTCTGTGGTTCTGGTCCTGGCTGTTGAGTATTAGGGAGAAATAATACTGCGAGGAGATCTCCTATTGAAATCTAAAGTTAACATTGTCCTCCAGTAATGATGCAAAAGCATGTGGCGTGAGGTCTGTACACAGCATTAGATTTATGCATGCACTAGGTGATGTGTATATAAATATGATCTGCAATGAACAACATACATTACTTTTTTTCTGGAGAAATGTACATGGGCATTAAAATAGGAACTGATGGCTCATGATATTATAAAAAGCTGAAATATAAGAGAATGAGAATTTTTACAGACTACTGGATAAGAAAAAAATCTCTATAGCATGCTAAATAATTAATGTAACTACTCACTGAAAAAAAGAAAATAAAATCAAGTGTTATTTTATGGAGATGACATCCTTACAATAGGCCAACAGGTAAGTTTGCTTTTCAGTTGTTGATCATTTTTGTGCTTGAAGGAGGTTAGGAATTAAATTTGTTTGTTTGTTTGTTTGTTTGAATTTATACTTTCAATTTACCACAGTTTAGCACTGACTTTTTATATGAAACGGACTTTTGTATGAAACATATCACACAAAAACCAGGCTTACTGATCTACCTGCATATGCATTTATTCCTAAACACAGAGAGCAAAAAAATTGTTTTGTCCAAGCCTTACCAGCAAAAAGTTACTTGAGCAGTTTCACCCCCCCAGGAAGGCTAAAGCTAGTCCATAGTAACGGCAGCTCCACTGAAAACAGCAGCTTGCTCACATTGCCTGGGGCAACACACAGATGATGGATAGTGTAACGGATGAATCTTCTCCTCATCTCCATTCTAATCTCACTCTACTAATTGTCATCAATATCATCAGTGTCAGTAGCCTAAGCTACCACTCCGAGCCTGAGAGCTCCCCCCGAAGCGCTCGCCCTGCTGCTCCTCCTGGGGTTTGCCCCTCTGCCTCTGCAATCTGCGGCAACGCGTAGTGCCAGGCGCCTGCTGCCAGCACGCAGGGAACAGATGATGGAGATGGAGCCTGGCTCTGGGGACTGGGCCCTGCTGGGTGGCCTGTGTCTTGCTGAATGCACAAGTTGCAGCATGGTAGGAAGGTTGTTGCAGCTGAGGTAGCGTGAAATAAATGCTGTAAATAAGTGATGAATAATACGCCAAAATTTCTTTATGTTTGTAATTTCCTATGTACACTAAAAGATCTTTGTGATTGTAGAAGCCCAGCATTCAAAACTTAGGAAATGCGAAAACTGAGGCAGTTCTGCAATCTGGACACAAGCCATTGTATGATACCACTGTTCATTGCACAAACACAGGCTGTTTTACAATACATGCGCTTTGTGAAGCTCCAGGATAGGCAGGAGGCCCTGTCTGTAGCGTCAGAACCATCCTCCATCCAGCACATTCTTCCATGTACCATTCGCTGCTCAGGATGCAACTAATTCAGAACACAGGATTGTTAATTTCCTCTTACATTTCTCTTAGGTATTCAGGAAGTGTCCACAGACATTAGTGAATAATTTTTCAATATGACCTTAAAGTGAAATGAACACACATTTTTTCTCAAAGAAGAGGGAAACTGAGACACAAAACCATTAGTGTCATATCATATAGCTTTGTCATATCTAGTTTGAAAAAATAGGGTCTGTATTTTCAGAATATTTTGTATTTTTTGTCATATAGGTGTTTCCATCTGGACAGCCACAAAATTATAAGCACTGAGTTAGTACAACACATAGTTAATACATTTCATCACCACATCAAAAGTAGGCAGCAGGGTGGCTACATATATAAAAAACCCCCTTCAAATATATTGTTAGTGTAGGTGTTTTCAAAGTGGATACTATTTTGCTTTATGCCATAGAAAAAAGACAAAGATTCAGGCCGGTCTGAACACATGAAGTTCCCTCTGAAGTCCACAAGAATTGTTTCTTTACACCAGAGTTAAATTAACAAAGATACTGTCTATGTTGCTAGCAGAGGTAAATTCACGGACTTGCTTGTGAATGCCTCAGTGCACATTTAGATGAGGCTGGAGATGCTGATACAAGTGTGTGCTTTCTTATCACATCTCTTCATGCCTTAGTCTATAGTTTATACTTGAGGGACCATATTCTCAGTTTCCTCATTACCTACAGGCTAATTCTGTTCACAGCATCTTCCTCCTGAAGGCTGCCAGGGGCCAGCCCTGTCACTGGCAGAAACAGCATTTGCTCTGCCGTCTTCCTTACCCTCTCTCACGCCCCTGTACTGTGGTTTGAACACCAGTGGAGAGTAGAAATCACAGGAATTAGCCATGGGCTCAGCACCGCATCACTGCTAATGTTTATTCTGGACAGGCTGAACTGGTATCTCTAGACGTCACCTTGCCAGTTCAGCAAGTTAGGCAGCTGCCACCTGGACCTTAAAATAACACAAAACACTGATCAGTGCAAATTCATTGAATTTTGAACCAAAGCAGAGTTGAAGATCGAAATATTCACAAGATAAAGAGGCATAGCAGAGAAATTATTTTGATAGGGAATATCTAATTGTTTTCAGTTGGGAAGAAAACACTAAGCTGCAGTTCAAAAGTTGAAGAAATAGATAAAAAAAATCTGCCTTATGGTAGCAAGGTGCTGCCTAGAGCTGGAGGAGAGTGAAAAGAGTGAGCCAGGAAACATGTGTTTAGCTCCCAGACATGCCTGTGGAATAAAGAAGCTAAGGAGGGGGAGCGGAGAGAACAAGACTGGCAGCTACTGGTGTAACTGGTCTCTTGTAAGTAAGGGCAGGAGAGTCTGGCTGGAGTGAGGGTAAGCAAATTTTCCTCTGGGGAGCAATGGCCTGAGAACCAGGGGCAGCGTGAGTGAGGGGAAAAGGGATGGATGGGGAAGTGGCAGGGGGAAAGCTAACAGGTACAGCTGGGGTCTGTGGTGAACGTTAGTGGTGCATTTAACTTCAGAAGTTTGGTGTTAGAGATAAAATGCTGCAGGATGTTAATGGCCCCAGGGGGAAGAATAAATGACTTGTGGATTAGTTTATTGGTAAGAAACATTTCATCTGGCATCTATAGAAACATGGGCTGGCTTCTTCCATACAAGGGTTAAAATTTACATCACTACTGGAGATCTGTTTAAGTGTGTGTGCGGGTTAAATACACTGAATCCTCATCCCATACACAGTAAGGCAGCTACAAGTCAAACATAATGACAGTGCTGATTAATTAGGTACTCCTACCCCCAGCACTTGAGAGTGATTTATTGAGACACATCTCTAACCTGATCCATTGTGCTGACTGGATTAATGGAGTGAGCTAGAGAAATTCACTGGCAATGTTAGATACAGAGCAGGAAAGCATTAACCCTTGGAGCTTTCTTATCTAGCCTATTGACAGAATATTAATTATGACAAAACATACATGTCTCACCTAATTATCTTTTGATAGCTAAGCATATATTTTTATTCATGCATGATGAAGATACTGGAGTGAAAATCATTTGCACATAAACATTTTAGAAAAATATGGAGATAACACTGAATTTACAGGGTCCACTGTAAACAGGAGACTATAAATGTCTTCCTTTAATTCTTGACCATTTACTTTAGATTATTAGAACAATTGATGGAGCAAGCAAAAGAAGTTATTTTGGAATATAAATTGGGGCATCATTAGATTGCATATATACAAACACTCATGATGCATTATAAATGCTGTGTTTTTCCTGGATCTGTCTCTAGCAGGCTTATCTTCTCAAACTTGGGCCCATTTCTGAAGTCATGCAGTTAAATGGCATTCCCTAAACCACAGTTATCCTCCAGGTTACTGGCTTACTCAGAACTTCAGACGTCAGCTCTCTGAGATTGCAAGTCGCAGTGCATGAGCTATTTTTAATACCTAACATACCCAGGTATCTGAGACAAAGCAGGTGCATCCTACAAAGGGGGAAGCATGAGCACAATCTCCAGACAGCCCTCAGGGGCTTCAGAGATTTCAGTCACTTCTTCCTGAGGGAGCAGGATCACCATATCTCACAAAGGAGTGTCTGCTTCCAGTGGTGAACAGGCCTGTGAGTGTAGTATATTCATCTAGTATTGCATATGCTGCTTCACATTTGCAGGATGATATTCCTCAGCCATCACAAGTAAATGTGAATGACTACTTATTCAGTAGGCTTTTCACAACCTTGAAGGATAGTTCTGTTCAAAAAAACCAGATGGGCAAGAACAAGGAAGAGAGAAATTCCCTAAATATTGAAAGCATTTTGTTTCAAGATTTTCAAAATGAAGCATTACAGTGAGATTTGTGCCTCAGGTAGATTATTTGAACATAATTTGGTCATCTCTGCTCCATAGAATACACAATTTTGTGAAAACAATGTACACTTATTCCAGATAATCATCCTAGATGACCTAACTCTGTATAATATCACATAATATGCCATATTTGACCACAGACCTTTTTCTGTATAGCTTGAGGTTTGCCTCCCCAGGAATGTACTGCTATTAGCACAAAGAGAACAGAAGTACACCCAGAATATTCAGACTGCTTATTGTTTTCTGAGCTGGGGGAAAATGAATTCGTTCCTCCCTTTGCCTGCTCTATATGAACATTTAACATGAGGATAGGGCTACAGTGTCTTAGTTAATATTTTTATTCTGTATTTTTATACTTTGTAAACTGGCCTTTTCTAGGCATATGGGCCAAGGACAACCTATCATCAGAATTTTAGATTTAAATTATCTCTTAGAAACGCAGGACCTTTTTAAGAGGGATGAAGTTCAGTTAAAGTGACCATAACTTCACCATTGTTTTAGCCTTTTGCCCTCAGGAAACAGAAGTGGATGGAAAAAAAGTTGTCCAGACTGGGAAATCACCATTGTCACCCCATGACTGAACCATCTGCCAGGCAGAGGAAGGGGCCCGTGAGCTACAGGAGCAATCACTGCAGAAGTGGCCTTGCCCTGGCATCTGGCAGTGCAGCCTGGATTTCTCTTGATGCAAAACTCTTAAAACATCTGCTGAACCAGGAGTGAGGCAAAAGATGGAAGTTCAGTAAAAAGTGTTTAATTAGGATGCAAAGGTTTATTAACTGATTTATTTTCATCTTTGTCACTCTTTGTGCTCTGGACAACATGACAATAAGGGACAGTTTGAGGAAGCCAAGCATCAGGGCACTTTTTCATTTAAAATAGTCACCGGGATTTATAATGCAGCTGCCTGAGACGTATCTGTACTGTAAATAATTACATCAGTCTGACAATATGAAACAGCTTCAGGAAGAATTGGACATGAGAAAATATACACCAGTTTTAGGCATCACAGAAAAGATTCAGGTTAGACATTAGAGGCTGGTCCAGGGGAATGGCTAAATGACCCCTCAAAGTCCCTGATTTTTTTGTTGATTTTATGAATATTGCTTATACCTGATCATTTGCTTTTGTTGTTTTTTTTTCTCTCACAATAATAAGTACATACTTTGAGACAAAAAAAAAAGATGAAAATAGCTTGTTTAAATTATTTTCTCTGCTCAAAATCAATCTTGAATTATTCATAATAGGAATGGGGAAGGAAGAAAAGTAGGGGACTGAAAAATGGCATGGTTCAAGCTGTGTCATTGTGTGTAATATCCTCTCTAACAATAATGCCAAAGGTAAGAATAATGCTGGTGGGAATGCTACAAGGAGAAGGGTTCCTTTCTGTGTGTCTTACACTCTTTCCCTAAGCAGTGTTACAAGCCAGAGTTAGGTGAAACGGTTCTGTTCTAGGATAGCAATACTTACAGACCATAAGTACAAATACTTTCAGGATACTTACGGTCTAATAAAATATACATATGTATATACATCATATAAATGTTATCTATATATTAACAGATATACTACAGATAATGTAAAAATCACACTCATATTTAAGTAGGATGTAAAATTTGCATTCTAAATCAGCACTTTTAAGTTGGTGCTTAAATTCAATTCCCCTTACTCCTGGCTAATTGATATCTTGAGAATATTTCACACTGGAAAAATTAATCTGCAACACGAAATTATAGTGTCTGTTTCTCCAGCTTACAGACCCCTTCCAATTTAGACTCCTCACTAACAGTTTTACCTTTGGACGATCCTGCTTCTACATCTCCCTGGCATATGGCCTAAAATATTCTCTAGCCTACACAGGCACATGGTATATAGCCAGGTCAGATTTCTTCTTGAAACTGCATTTGTGTATCCTCTCTCCCTGCGGTTGTTGCCTGTAAGAGCAGCGGACACTGTTTAATGCACATTTGGACAGCTTTTGTTCTCACAGCCACCTCCAAACTGTTTTTAAAATAGCTTCTATTAAGCATATCTTTTTGATCCTTATCTCACAGTTGTGCATTTTGTTGTGGTTACATTAGCTAGTAACTGGTGTGATTCCTGGCCCAGCCAGAAGTATGTGACGTTGGGATCTTCAGCCTGAGCAAGCTGTGCAGTCACATGTGACGGGGGCTAATTGGTGGCCAGCTGTATAGGGCAGGGCAGCACAAAGTCAATAGATGGAAAGGATGGAGCACATACATCCCCTGTGTGACTACATTTAGGCTGGGAGTCAGCAGCAGAAACACAGAAGCCAGGGCCATTCAATTATTTAGGGCATCTGAAATATCTGCAGAAAGTGGGATACCTTACGCAGGACATGGGGGAGACCACATCCTTACGGAGCAGCACCTCAGAGCGGGACGTACACGCTAAGTGTTTCAAGTGGGACTAGAAACCTAAGTGACTGAATTGATCCTGTAAGGTCATTTACTGACACTACATATACATATGAAAAAAATGTACCTATTCACATACGTATATAGTCGGTATATATATGTATATATAGATGTATACCATTATATATGTGTGTATGTAGATATACATACATGCATATGTATACTTTAGGTGCATATTCAATGTAAAGTAATTCAGTCAGCAGGAGATTATTTTAAAGCAACCCCTAAGTTTTACCGCACACGTAGAGGTCTACAAGTGAGTATAGGTCGGGAAAAACTGATGAGATGCTTTTGAAGGACGTTGTGTGGGGGTTGGGCAGGGTTTCATGTTTGTAACTGACAGGGCGGGCTGGCAGATGGGACACACACAAAAAGGATGTTTTTTGCATGTTTGCGCAGTTTCTATCTCAATGAGATTACAATCATAATGAAGTTGTGAGCTATGACAAGAGCTCCTGGCTGCTGCCACGGTACAGATAATAGTACTTTAGAGAAAATAAAAGCAAGGATGGACTCAGGGCCAATTTACTGCAGAGAGAAAAGAACATTTTGTGTCTGACTGAAAAGGCAGAGCACGGACACAAAAACAAGTGATTTTAACTTGCAGCACATCAATTATTTTATGATAACTGTCCATGTGCACACATTTTCCCCATAGAAAATGCTTGGTAGGTTGCCCTTTTTCCATCGACTGATAAACTATTCCTCATAACTTCAGTTTCCTGCAGTAGAAGGCCATGCACACAGATGATAATGCGGAATAATGAAAACAATGTACATCCTAGCATGATTGTAATGGTAAAGGACGGAGGATGAGACTGTCCTGAGACACCTTGACTTATCCAAAATCTCAGCTTGTGGGAGACCAGTGAGATATAAGCCCAGAACTAATGATGCTTTGCATGAGCATTTCCATGGAATGAAAGTCCTTTTTTTTTGTAACTGGCCTGGTCTTACTATCTTCTGCAAACAGTGATCTCTCACCATTTTTGCTGACTTCCTGCATTTCTGTTATTTCTATAAATAACAATTCCATGTAATAATTTTGTTTCCTCTCTGAAAAAAATTGCTACATCCCTTTAAAAAATTGAAGCAGCTGTTAGCTTGTTCTAAGCAGTTAATATCATGCTTAGCTTTAAGCACATATTAGAATTTGTTGTATTCCTTTTAGAAAAGTGCTTGAGTTTTCCTGAATTAAATGGAATTTGAGCTCTTATGTTCTTTCCTGATTTGGAATCTTTCTGAGATTTATCCAATCAAATGCAAAATCTGTATTCATGCCTCTATAAAACACATCTATTTTAAAGCCAAAATGAGCCACTAGAACATATAGTTCAACCTGCTTTATAATACACCAAAGAACTCTCCCAGATATGCCGATGTAAGGTAAAACATACTATATAAACTACCAGAATAAAAGAAGTAAAGCACTTAAGCAGCTGAGGAAGCAGAATCTCATTTTAACATGATACATTAAGGCAATATGATATTGATATAAAATACAAACCATATATGAAGCTCTTACTCAAGTAGCAAGGCATTTTCAAACAGTGGATAGTAATAATTCCTGGCTAAATGGAATCTCTTTGCACTTTTTAAGCATTAGGGAAGGAAAGAACAGAGAATGATGTAGCCTAAAAGTCTTTAGTGAAGAGATTTCCTTCCAGATGCCACTGCAACTTGCTTTGGGGATGAAAAAATTCCCAACTGGTGCAGTATTATTTGATGAGCACTTCTTTTTTCTTCAGATTCTTCTAGAGTCCTCTGTATGCATTGTTATAGGATGAGATCAGCTTCCAGTTGTGCAATTAGGAATGTGAATAACATCTGCCACATTTGGTTTGTTCACTCATGTGAACACCCGAGGGAGTGAAATACATAGACGATTGCTTTGTTTGGAGAATGGGCAAGATAACATGTTTTATAATTTTATCATTTCAATAGCTAAAGCTGTATGTTTATATTAGAGAAGGCAGAATGAATAGACATACTTTGCACCTGATGATAAAATGATACAGCTTATGAGATCCTCTGTTCCTGTAGGTTTTTATGTCTCAACTTCAGATCAGTCCCCTTCATCACCACTTCGTCAGAATGAATGAGAAACTTTTTGAAGGGGTGTACAATTTGTCCCAGTGCCAGTATCACCTGTGTTTTAGCTGGGGTTTTTTTCTGCTGTGCTATAAAAGTCTTGTGGAGGTAAATCAAACTTCCATAAAGAGATAGAAATGAGAGAGGTAATGAGTTGAAGTTATAGACAACAATTTCAGAACTATTAGCAATATTGGCGCCCTATGCCCTTTCCACAGAGTCAGTAAACAGGTTAAAGAGAGATTGCATGCCAACAGGACCCATAGCTTTTAAATTAGTGCCAGACCTTCCATTGTTTAAGGAAAGGTACAAGAGGCAAATACAATATCTCTACCAAATATGTATCCTTCATACCCACTAATAAATGGAGAAGAAAAGTTAAGAATGGGAAGGTATTCCCACATGTAGCTGAACATTAATTTTTACTTTGTTCTTCTTATTTTTTTTCTAACCAACAAAAGTCTTCCAGCTTCTAATATCCTTTTTCCTATATAGACTCACATTGTCACTGCAAAACAGTAATCAAATAAGTCCTAAATTCTTACCAGCAAATCCTTTCAATACTTTATCTCATTTCCAGTGATAAGGACTCAGTTATGAAAGTACAACACAGATCTGAGCAAAGACATCTCTCTCTGACAACAAGCAAAGCTCTAGAAATACTTTCCCTGCTTGGCCAGTGTAGCTACAGTGCTGAGAGGTCCATCCTCCACTCAAGTACAGGACACAATAAAACTCAAAAACTGCATGTACTTCTCATGCAGGAATATGAAGGTGGAGAGAAAGTAGGCAGCACACTGTTAGATCACATCTGTGCCTTGGATAAGGACAGTGTCAAGGTCTTCATTCATCACATCTCTGGCGTGGGGCAACCTTCCAGAATCACAGAATCACGGATTGGTAGGGGTTGGAAGGGACCTATGGACATCATCTAGTCCACACCCCTGCTAAAGCAGGTTCACCTCAAGCATGTTGCATGGGAACGGGTCCAGGCGGGTTTTGAATATCTCCAGAGAAGGAGACTCCACCACCTCTCTGGGCAGCCTGTTCCAGTGCTCGGAACTCACCCTTAGAGTGAAGAAATTTTTCCTCATATTGAGGTGGAACTTCAAATATCATTTCTTGTGGAATATTTGGCTCTCCCTCTGTCATAACTCAGAATGTGTATATTGTACATGTCAATATTGGATGAAGAATAAAAAAGCATTACAAGGTAGTTGTATGTAGTCTTTTGAAAGAGTTGCAATGTACACCGTGACGTATCTCAACCAAATTTTGATGTGGGAAGGAATTTTGAAAGTATGATGTGCAAATATGATTCCATAATAAAATAAACAATGTTTGTGTAAGTTCTACCTGTAGTCTAACATTTTCATAACAGTCTCCTCTGTGCGGGTAGAATGTAAATGCCTTTGTTTCGAGATTGGTTTTCCCCCCCCCCCCAAATACTTCAGTTAATGATATCATCAAAGGTTTCCTCTGCAATGATATTTTATTCTGTAATGCTGAGCTCTACCTTTTAGTTTTAGGCTACTTGATTTCACTGGATGTGCTCTCTAGCCTTTCAAGTTTATTTGTATTGGGCAAGAAGCCAATGGTGTTAATGCATGGAAACCAGGTAGCTGTCAGGACTACTGCAGCAGCATGTCTAATTTTGTTGTATTAAAGCTGTCACAAAGCATTAAGTAAGAGATTATATGAAGTATGTGTAGGGCAAATAGTTTATAATGTAATAAACTAATAAAATTTTGAACAAGCTAAAACATGATCCCTTTTATGTTTTTTCACCCCATTTTTCCTGGTTTACTCATGTTATTCCTCATTCTTTTCTAAATCATTACTGAAAATCCAAGTGGAGTTGTGAACATGTGTCTGTCTGTCTATTTATATATATTTATATTTAAAGGTTTTTCGATGAATGCCACAAAGATCCTTTATGTAGTTCTGTTCCCCTGCATCTTTTTAATGCTCATGGGGAAGAAAATAACTCTGACAACCTCAGTGTACTATGCCAAGAGCAGTGAAGTTTTAATCTTGGTTGGGTCCTCAAGATGCTACTATACAATAAAATCATAAATGGAGTTACTTCTTTGGCCCTAGAGTGGCACACATACATTTTTAGCTCCATTTTATGAATAAAATATTCATCAGTAATAGTGTTATGCCATGTCCATTTCAGAAAATAGAATACAAGAAACAGTACATTCCGTTTGAAGAAATGTGGAAATGGAAAGTGCTGACTTGATAACAAAGATGAGACTGCTGCACAGATTCCCTAGGATGTCTCAAGAGGTAACACTTCTCTGTGGAGCAATAAAAATCAAGACTTGGAATAAGTAGTTGCAGAAATATCTATATGAGAGAATACAGCTAGATATCAATGAATTTACCTACACTATTGAGCTCATTTGGCCATCGTTTTGTACTGATCCTACTGTCTGGTCATTCTCATGTCATGTATATTCATTCTGCTGCAGGAGGTCTGAAGTGAAAGCTAAAGAAAAAACCCGGTGCAAGTTTGAAGATTGTCACACAGTTGCATCTCTGGATCTGGTCCAATGCTTCATTAAAACCAAAAATATCCTCAGTGCAGAAGGTGTTTCACAGCAGCCATCTCTCTGCTGACTACTACTCTCTCCATCTTAATAAACTAACTCAGGTATTTAGACAGTGCAAATAAACTTTCTTTCCTTCCACAAAAGCTAAATGAAATAGGGACTGTGGTAGGGTGTTTGCTCCAGACTCACTAATGTTGTGTTGTGCTCTTGAATTTAACATGCAGATTTATCCTGATTAGCTATGATCTGAGGGTCAAAGACATATGGTGGCACATGAAAGGACAGCTGTCTACACATCTTCAGCGAGACAATGTTCGCACAAAAGACCCCAACTGCGGCAATGTTGCAGATCTTTCAAGGAGGCTTCTGCTCCTCTGTGTTCTCTGAAAGGTTTTCTCTGCAAATTTTTGTTAACCTTCACAGTTGTTGTTAACTGAAACAGTATTGTTCTTCCCTTGATTCACTGACACTTTCTTCCCAGGTTTTCTTATATTTCAGTTCAAAAAGGAGAAAAGCTTGTGGTGTTCAGCTTTGCAACAAGGGGATGGGAATAATGTTTTTTCTCCTGTCATGTAAACTGTGGTTAAAAACAAAAAAAACCTGCTAGCCACCACTTGCTTTTTGTCTGAACGTTGGATCTGACAATGTCTGTTGTATGTGCTGAGAGAGAAAGGGCGTTAAAACCATGTTGTAACATAAGCTAAAGAATAACTTGCAGAAATCTTATTTTAAGTCAGGGTTACTTAATTGAAAGGATTCTGGAACCCAGGAAACAGAGAGAGAGGGTGGAAATAAAAGCAGAATTTCCCTCCTTCATCCTTCCTTCAGTTCCCTGATAACAGTATCGGCTGAATGGCAGCAGCTCACAACGGAGGAACGGTGATCAGCTGTAATTTGCCTTAATTCTTCCTGCCTCGAAGAAGTAAGACAACCCAGGCTGCGAAAATGTGGCCCTAGAGTTCCCCAGGGAAAGTCAAGCTGGAAATTCTTGTAGAGTTGGGCTTTAAAAGTGTGAAGGAGATGCAAGATGAGACTCAGGTGGAGGTTTCTGATCTGTACCTAACACACTGTAGTTTCAGATCTGATTAGACTCGACACAACTATGGTTCCAAGTCGCTCATGCAGATTCTCGGTAATGTAAAGGTACAAAACCAAGTAATCAAAGAAAAGATATTAAAAATAGGTATCTAGAAAAATTTGGTCACCTCTAGGATTGGTAAACAAGACTCTTTAAGATCATTATTACTGGCTCAATGCGTTCTAGTTCAACCTCTGCACAAGTACGCACTAAAAGTCCAGAATTTAGAACATCCATGGCTAGAAATAGTTTCCCTTGCAGAATTCCTAGGAAAACCCAAAATCCAGAGTCACTTGAATTTGCCGGCTTGGTTCCAATAATAGTCTCCCAACAATGTTATCTAGGCCATAATTATTTACATGTGTATGTTTATTTTTAATTATTTTTACACAAGCATTTAATGAACATTAGAGAACTGGAAATTGTAACTACAGGCTTGGAAAACATAGTTAGTTGTACTCGTTTAGGTGAGTTACTGGCTTTTGAACTGAATTCAGTAACAGAAAAATGCTTCTGATAATGCAGATTTCGGAAATTAGAGACGTGAAAGCCTCTATCAAAACTACAACAAGCCTGCTATAAAGAATCACCGTATCCTGTTGCTGAAATAGTTAACAAGTAATTTGGCACACCACTGGGAAGTAATTTCTCCTATTTGAGTGAGGCTAGAGCTAGCATTCAACCTTGAAGAAATATTTCATTCAAAAATGTGTTCATAGACTTTTTATATTTAAAGGAATTCATAAACTGTAACAAAGCTATTTCAGCAGAAGTATTGAAATGGAAAAAGGGACTTTTCATCCTGCATTCATCTGCCATTGTTGAAATTCAGAAAATTCTTTATATTTTACTATCAAGAAAACTACATAAGTACTAGCCTTGTTTAGAAGAGGACTCAGTGAGTACTATACAAGACTCTTGACAGTTTGTTTCCTTCAGGTACCATGATTTTACATTTGAATTTGACCCAAGTGATGTGCTGAGAAGTGTTCAGCTGATAAAAAGAGTCTTCTGTGAAACTGTCATATTTTTGGCTCATTTTAATAGCCAGTGGTTTCATGTCAAAGAGACACTTCACTTTTGTTACAATTGGCAGCCCTTTTTTTTTTTTTTTTTTTTTTTCTTTGGTAGGAAGCTGTAAAGCCCTGATTGGAGCTGCAGCAAGCTTGTCATCAGAGACTCAGACTCAAGTCCTTTCAGTCGTACAAGCCCTCTGCAATTTGCTTGGCAGGAAGCTGGCACAAAATTCGTGCCACTGAACTAACGAGAAAGAAAAGCTCCTTGAAGCCGGTGGAATTTTGGACACCCTCATGTTAACTGTTCAGACTTAGACTACTGCATGACCTTCCCTATTTCATACGTGGATTTTAGTCTGATTCTCCTTGGAAATGTGGTTTATGCAGCTGTGTTGTTTGCCTGCTGGTCACCCTAGCCTAAGAATTATTTTTTTTTGCTATCAGCCACATTCAAACAAATTCAAAAGGCAGTAGTGATGGAAAACATAAGGAAAATTATGTTTCTGTAAATTTCATGAAAATCAATGTAGAGTAGAGGAAAGATCCAAATCAGTACTGCTACTAAGGAACAAATATTACATGCTGTTCCTGGCAGCAGGCTGCTTGCCAATTGGCACAGGAGTGCTGGCCAGCTAATTTGCCCGCACACAGCACAGGAACTAGCTGTAGCATGAGCTGCTACCTGTGAGTGAAGGCATCCGACAAACTAGGAGGGGAAAGGAGTTATTGCAGTTTGAAGACAGAAGTGAAGGGATTTGTGGGACAAACGATAGAAATCCATAAGAAATCAGGCTTTGTTAATTGCATTGCTCACCAGCAGCACTGTTTTATCTAGCCCTAAATGTATTATAGTAGAAGAAAGTTAAACACTGTAATAAAAGCAGTGTGCAAACTGAAATATTTTGGATATAACTGAAACAAGGAACAAAATCCATCCTTCCCCTATTTCCATGAGTGTGCTCAATTAAAAGTAAAAGAAAGAAACAAAATGAACATAAGGTTACTCTCCTTTGAAGATTGTTGACTTCTTACCATAGCTTTATTTGCTGGGTGAGCAGTGAGTAATAAGAGGTATAATTATAATAACAGGAAAATATTCATTTGTATTATTAATAATTCCTATATACAGGTATTATTTCTAGAAGTGTGTTTCAAAAACTCATGGGTAAAATTCAATCTGAAGCCATCTATACTAAGATAAAACTCTTCAAAACAGTACAAGGCTTAGAAGTATTTTTTATTTGTTAGATATTGTGAAGTCAAAAGGAGCTTCCTTTTGTAAAAATATATGGGGGATGAAATACACTGAGAGGACAGTGGTGAAAACCTGCAGAGGCAACACATGCGAATATTCCTACATTAGCAGCGATTCCTTGCAAACCCTTTTCCTGCAGTCATTGCCTCCCATGGAGGCTGTTTGGGTGCATCGCTCAGGCAGAATCACTGCAAGACACTGCCACTTGGCAAGGCAGGAGGGTCTGGTCAGATGGCAGGAATTTACCTACACTGCAGCTTTTGGAAAAGAGGTGCCTGTGGTCTTCTTGAATGCCTAAGGTACTTGATAGCTCATTAGAAAACAGAACTATGTCCCCAATCCTCTTTCTATGATTCTCTGGGATGACTGAAGTAAAATCTCACTAAACTCAGAAGTCATAGCCATGAACTTCAAGGCATTAGTCTGTATAAACATTTGCCGAAACTCTAAAGCAGATATTTATGTGCACAAATTGCTATCATACATTCTGTGATGGTAATCCATTACACAAATTTCTCCTCTCCATTAAAAAAAATAGGACCTTTTAATGTTAGTATAAGCCTTAGGCTTTATTAACATTTAATATTAAATGCCGTTAGTAGGTTGTTAGAATCACATACACATCTGCATGAAATCACTAGGAGTCTTTTCATTATCTTCCAGGATGAGATGATGAACTGCTGAAAGAGGAGGAAAGAGTTGTTATGGATCTCAAATTTCACTACACTTTTTTAAAAAAATCCTACCACAAAATATGTAAAAAACCAATGAAAAGTTAGTAGGTTGGCTGATCTGCTGATCTGATAATGCTTCTATAAGCTTTATTGTGAGCTATGACATAATTGATTTCAAGACTAAGATTTGCAGGATACAAACCATAAACTGTTAATGACAAATTGAGAAATTTCCCTTTGTTATTTAAACATCACATGACTCAGTTTTCATTTAGTGAGATAGCTGTTTCACTTTACAAGTCCTAAATGCTATAAATGGGTATTTTAATCTTATTCAAATTTTTTTAAAATCCTAATTCATTTACTCACCAATTACTTAACAAATAGTATGCACTGAAATGAAGAATGGGTGTTAAAACAAAATGGTTTGTAATACCTGGCACAATTCCCAGAAATCAAGCCATTTCACATCCTTGATGCAATGCCAAATATGTTTTTGTTGTCTTCCTCCCTCAGTGTAAACAAACATGGTGGTGATGGTTGGGGGGAAGCCGGAAGGGCTCGAGGTCGCACTGGCTTTGTCCTTGTCTACAGGACATCTCCACCCCCTGCTACTCCCAAACGCTTCTGCAGATCTGATTTCCCACATTACTGCAGCATAAAGGAAGTTTAAAAGAGCTGCGTGTATACTTCATAGGAAGGTAATAAGGCATTGCAAGGCTAACTTCACACTTCGCTCGTCTGTCAAGGGGGTCTCCCCTTCCCAACAATACCCCAATGTTTTGGTAGGCAGGCTCCAGCCCACTTAGCCAGCAAGGAGGCACGGGTGGAATGCCAGGTATGTCTACAGAGCAAAGTAGTGCAGGCAGCCTGACGCCAGGAGAGAATAGGCAGGTACCTATTGAGTTACAGGATTTCTACAAATCTAATCCACGTGTAATGTGAGACTTATTACAGAGTCAGCCTTTGCCAGGGCTGTGAAAAGTCTGGGGATATGAACAGCCCCAGAAACAATGATCCCAGTTAACTCATTGCAACCCAACATCAGTTGACCAAAACTAATGCTCTCTTATCCTTGTAATTCATTTCTTAAATAGCGATTACAAGCTGTATCTTATCAAGTATTTAATAGCAAATGCAAGAAATTACTGATAAGACTGTGGGTGACATTGTGTCTACTGCAACACTGTGTATTTCTAATGAAGTTTATGTTTATTGACTGATGTGTGTCAAATTAAACAAGAGCATTTAACATGGAAGTATTTATTTATTTATTTATTTGAAACAATAAAAACATTCTCAACTGCTAATAATACAAAGAAAAATTTAAATTTATCCAAATATTATTACAATTAAAAGACTCCTTGTTGATTTTTTGGGGCACATTGAGAATAAATTGCAGCATTTGAAAATGACTGCTACAAATCTGAAAATTTCTTCAGTCACTGTAACATTGGATGAGAGCTCCCATATCCAATTCAGTATCTACTCATTAGGCATCATTTTAGTCATGTACCCCTGATATTATATATTCTCAGCTAATAAAGTCTTTCCCTCACTTGATATCTTACCTGACTTAGTCAAATAATTAAGCAGAGCCTCTCTCAGTCAATTAACATTTAATTTGGATGCCATTGACCATAAAGAATAAATTCATTTTATATTATGGTTAATGAATGCTCGCATTTCTAGAAATGGTCTGCAGTTTTTCAGGTTACTTTTGAAAGCCAGAAACTCAGAAATGGTAAAAAATTATATTGAATCCACACTCAGAGTTGCACCTTGCAATAGACTAGTGATTTTGTTCCTTTCCTCGGGCTGTTTAATGGCTACATGACACCTTTAGAAAAGGTCAACTGCTATGGGGTCTGATATTATCAGTTCATCAGTGATACCCATCTGGCTATTTACTGACACATATATTCTACTCTAGCAACCAAAAGCAAACAAGACTTTGGAAGAATAGTGGCCCAGTCATGATAGAAGTTGAAAGTTCGTTGAGGCTACATTAAGAATATTTTGCCCGATTTGTAACCATTTTGTGATTGATAAAATCAGAACTTTAGAGATCATTTGTAATTCAGAGTTTCTCCTATCTACTAGAATTCCAATGTAGAAACACTTTGCTGATTTGTACATGGAATGGGAATACGGGGAATACATTTTATATTTTATATATTTGACCCGAGTGACATGGAAAATTTATCTCTTATTTTTCATGGTTCACATAATTTGAGAATGTCCTGTATCTCAAATTGGAGCTAATGGACGGAACATAAGGATTTCAAGATGTCTAATTATAAAGTATGAAGCCTAAAAATTGCTTTATCTACCTGGGTGCCTAATGAGGGCACCATCTTGGGCCAGATAAAAATAGAGCTTAAACTCTACAGAAGCTAGCATTGCGGTGCTGTGTCTTGAGCAGCAGGTCCCAGTATGGATGCAATCAATGCTCACTGTTTCATGTTTGAGGAAGGCAAAGTATCTCCTCACAGGTTTCACGGGAGCTGCCATGCTGTGGAGGATGCCATGTAAACCAGCCAGTTTTAACATGTTAAACACATCAGTTTACTAAATGCTTAGTACTAGCTGGACAACCGATTTGTTGTGTACAGCCTGGAAACATAGTTTTATAGCAATTTTCTCACCTTGTTAAAAAGATGAAACAAGGATTATTCTTTTCTTCATTCAGCTTCTTGGACCTGCCACTCAAACTAACGATCTTAAAACCATCCCTCACATGTACAAGCCTCCCATGATCTTCAACTGTAAGTGGTGACAACCAAAGTCTGAACAGAATATGACATTTTGGAAGATCATATCCACTGCTTACATACAGTTCCAGTATTTCATCCATCTCAGCTAGAAAGAATAAAGCAACTTATTTCCTCCTAACCAAAAAAAAAAAAAAAATAGCAATGAAAGATCAAAGCAGTGCTATTTCTTGATACTTACATGGTAGGTGCAAATGCTTCTATATTTGCTTTCTTACAATTTACTACGTTATATCTCAGTAGAAACTTTTAAACCCATTTGCTGGAGATCTGGACAAAAGTTGATGCTTAACATTTAGGTTGTCACATGAGGTCTCAGCTTGTCTAGCAGTCTTTACTCCTCCTTTTGATTAGTTTTATCCCGGCTTAATCTCTGTGGTAGGTTAAAAGACATTGTTAATCAATGCTTACATTGTGTAGTCCCCTTAGAAATAGCATTCAAAACCTGGAAAAGCAAGAATGTACAGGGTAATCTACAGTAATCTTCTCAACCCTAGGAACGCTTTTGATTGGAATGATAATGCAGCTGAAAAGGTAGTAACTTTTAAGACAGTCTTCCTGAAGCTACAAGCACATTAAACCAATGAGTGTAGTTGTCTTTTTTTTTTTTTTTTTCCATTTTAAAGCAGCAAAATGGAGAGTTTCAGTAACCACACCTAATAGGTTCCATCAAATGTTACAGAATGCTGTGTAAACTGTTGGCTTCTGTTGGATTTATTGCAGATTTTTCTTTCTGTTATTCAATGGATGGAATACATGAAATATAGTGGCCATGTCTTTGCAACTTAATGGATAAAAATGTTTCTGGATACGTTACTCTTTAACACACAGAAAAAAGATTAGCTTATTAACACATGCTTGGTTATTTTCCACTTAAGTCTAGAAATTCTAGTCTTCACAGACATCACTTACATTTATATAAGACGTATTCTTCTTCTCTAAATAAAGTGTTAAAGCCAATATAAGATACACTACATTTGGTATTTTGGGGCTGGGGGGGGGAAGGGGGGGTGGTGTTTGGGTTTTTTCTGTTGAGGACTGACCTTGTAACATTTTCACATTGACTTAGCATCATCCTTTTAAATTTAGGTATAGGTGCACTAACATTAATGTGTAATATTGTAATATTACTAGGTAATAATTTAGGTATAGGTGCACTAACATTAATGTGTAATATTGTATATTACTATTGTAATAGTAAACGTTCAGATAGCCAGCTTCCTTCCACCCTATTATTCACATGTGCAATGTGAATCTCATTCACTCAGAGGTCGGTATTGGGACCGGCACTGTTTAACATGTCAGCAACATGGACAGTGGGATCGAGTGCACCCTCTGCAAGTTTGCCGACGACACCAAGCTGTGTGGTGTGGTCAACACACTGGAGGGAAGGGATACCATCCAGAGGGACCTTGACAGGCTGGAGAGGTGGGCCTGTGCAAACTGCACGAAGTTCAACAAGGCCAAGTGCAAGGTCCTGCACGTGGGTCGGGGCAATCCCAAGCACGACTGTAGGCTGGGCGAGGAATGGATTGAAAGCAGCCCTGAGGAGAAGGACTTGGGGGTGTTGATTGATGAGAAGCTCAACATGAGCCGGCAGTGTGCGCTTGCAGCCCAGAAAGCCAACCGTGTCCTGGGCTGCATCAAAAGCAGCGTGACCAGCAGGTCGAGGGAGGTGATCCTGCCCCTCTACTCCGCTCTTGTGAGACCCCACCTGGAGTACTGTGTCCAGCTCTGGGGGCCCCAGTACAGGAAAGACATGGAGCTGTTGGAGTGAGTCCAGAGGAGGCCATGAAGCTGACTGGAGGGCTGGAGCACCTCTCCTATGAGGCCAGGCTGAGAGAGTTGGGGTTGTTCAGCCTGGAGAAGAGAAGGCTCCGGGGAGATCTAATTGCGGCCTACCAGTACCTGAAGGGGCCTACAGGAAAGATGGTGAGGGACTGTTTATCAGGGAGTGTAGTGACAGGACAAGGGGTGATGGGTTTAAGCTGAAGGAGGGTCGATTTAGATTAGATGTTAGACAGAAATTCTTTACTGTGAGGGTGGTGAGGCACCGGAACAGGTTGCCCAGAGAAGCTGTGGATGCCCCATCCCTGGAAGTGTTCAAGGCCAGGCTGGATGGGGCTTTGGGCAGCGTGGTCTAGTGGAGGGTGTCCCTGCCCATGGCAGGAAGGTTGGAACTCGGTGATCTTTGAGGTCGCTTCCAACCCTAACCATTCTATGATTCTATGATTCTAATTGTTCTTAAACAGTGTCCATGTCAATCATTCAAATTTGGTATCCCAAAAGATCCGCAAAATAAAGCTGTTAAAGAAACAGAAAAAATCTGGCCTTTTACAATCATACTCCTCAAATTACTGAAAGCATTGTTTTCATATCTACACTTAAATTATTCTAGTTCTATTCTAAATTTAATTTGTTTGTGAGAAATTTTCTTTTTTCTTTAAGATCTCTACAAGAGATTAAAAAACCTGATCTTACATTCCTAAGCCTCTTGCAAAGGCATAAATGATAAATCTCTTGCATGTTAATTTCCAACCCACACACATTTTCTCTCCTGAAAGCCTCTGGAACCTTTCAAATATGTACAAGAAAATTTATAAATTACTAATCTAAATACTGTTTAAAACACACATGAGGAATTTATCTTAGTGACTATTATATACTATAGAGAGTGGATGTGAATGCATTTTGTGGAAGAGGTGCATGATAGTCAGGTCAGTGAAGCTCTTGTGAAGACAAGAGAAGGGCAAGCATCCCTGTGCTGGTAAGGTGAATTAGTTGACTAACAACAAAGTAGTACTGCTAAAAGTTAAAGCTGGGTTAGGGTAGTCACCAGAGCTGTTTCATAGCTGACAATTTTTTTGTGCTTTCCAGAAAATGTAATGAATATATCGATGTAAAAATACTCAAACCGAACACTTAATGCACTGGTACAGAAGCTGGGAATTTTGCTGCGCAATTTCCACCCACCAATCCTTAGAGGCCTTTGAAAGATAACTAAGAAACATAAGCCATTTGTAGGTTCATTGACAATTTCTTATAGGGATGTCTGCACTTCACTAGAAAATGCTTATGTGTCTGAAATACAGAAGATTTAAAAACTTGTAAAAGTTACAGACATTTTTATTATATCTTATATTCCTACAGGATTTATAAATTTAAGGGATGAGTTAAGTACTTTGCAAAGCAGGCAGCTAGCTGGAAAATCTTTTCCTAAGAGTTTCCTCAATTCCACACCAATGTCCTCAACGTCAAGGCTCAGGCCCTACTTTGGACACTCTTTGGAAGGTAACTGGCACAAACCGGTCGGTCCTGCAGTCATCTCTGCTACCCAGTCTCTTTGTTGGGCTCATGCTTGGACGAACAGGGGTCTGGGCACCTGCTGACAAACGACTTGTGGCACAGCCCGCGCTCAATTAAAGTCGAAGGTTGAGACCTGTGGAGACTGTTGCAGGGCCGTTGGTGAAGTCTGGTGCCCCCACCTCTGCGCTCTGGAGTTCAGGTTCAGGTGGCCTCTTCATGGAGACCTGGTGGACTATGTGGATTGATGGCTAGTTCCATTTTTGTGAGTGGCTTTTGACCTACCTGGCTTTAACTATGTAACTGTACACAGTAGCTAATATTTAATGTCCTGATTTACAAGTCTGCTGTTGTAAACAATTTTTTCTGCCTTACTGTTGGCAGAAATTTAGGCTCCCTGGGAGTTTCTCTCCCAGCAATGAAACTAAAAACTGAGGATCAGTGCCAATGTTCACAAAGTAAGCTGTTCTGGTTTGTGTGATTCTATGAAGTTGCTTTTGCAATGACTGGGAAATGTGTGTTTTCTAAGATATGTTACACATGGCTTTAATTAAAAACAAAAACAACTTCCCCGAAAAACTGTTTGCACTCACAAATGCTAAAACAGGATAAGAATGTGGTAACACTGTCTATGAATTGCTTTAAACTGCTTTTGTAGCTTCAGGAAAACTGTGTTGTTTGAAGTCTGTGCTGGTCTTTGTCCACATTATATTGGGAATAGGCTCTACAAACAGAAAAGAAAAGAAGCATTCCACAGCACTGCCTCTTGCTTTGGAGAGACCATCAGACAGATCTCTTCACTACTTTGGATGTGATAAATTCTTAGGCACTTGTTTCCCCTTTGTTCTGAATTACACCGATAAGTCTGTCTTCTACAGCTCATCCCATGGAGCAGCAACCCAGTCTCCTCCTACCCCAGAGACAAGCTGGGACTGCTTCTGTCTGCATTTGTGGTCTCTCCCCAGGGGTGCAGAAGGGCCTACGCTACATGTCCATCACATGCCTCACTTGCAGAACGGTGCTGATATCCCGTTTGAGCTCTCATGAGGAGCCATGGGTGCCAGGTTTACTATTTTAGAGAAAAAAACCCACCTAATCCATCCTTTGGCATACATTGGGCTGCACGCAGGCTTGAGCATTTTTTGCTGCCTCACACCATCTGAATTCTGTTTTCAAGCTTTGCTTTGCAACTGTTGTTAGCCTTCTTTTGGTTTTGTTGCAGGCAGAGATTATGTCAGGATCAAATGATTCAAGGAGCCGGGGATCTCAGCAGAAGTTAAAATGCCTTTGCCTTAATCTAGTTGTGCTTTTTCCCTGGCCGTTTTGCACAGATCCCGAGTCAGCTAATGCTCAGCTGTCATATCAGGAGTGCTGCCACCTGCCCAGCCCTGGCATCCTGAGCTGATGAATGTCTCCAATTGCCTCCGGCGTAAACGAATGGGCCACCACCCAAATGGTTAGCCTGAAAATCAGCTTATGTATCTTAATGGCATCCTAAAGATGGGCTTTTTAAATTAGAGCTTCTCTAAACTCACAGCCTGGTCAGGAATAAAAGTTGTGAATATTGAGTGAAGACCCAGCCATAGCTAAATGTGTGATGCAATAACATCCACTCCTGAATATAAGAAAAGGCAAAATAATGATTAATGTCATCATCATTGCCCAACATCTAAAAGGGTAACTTTTCTACTGCTCAGCCAACAGGAAAACTTATTTCAGGGAAGTTGCAATAACCAGTCAGAAAACCTGTTCTAACAGTGCATGAAGGTATTGGCAGTCTCCCAGAATATTTCCAGCAAGCATAAGTCCAGCTACTCACCATGGAGAGGCAGCTGGAAAAGGCTAACAGAAAACAATAGCAGCATATGAACCGTGAAAGGGAAGTCTCATGTTTATAAAGGTTAGTTGCAGTCATCTTTCCAGCAGCGTAAAGGCTGCAGAGAGTCTAACAGCTCAAAACCTGAAATGGTTTGTTAATTTATTTACGTGTTCATACATACAGCTGAGTTAGGCTAGGTCCTGATTTGCAGCTAGAAGGAAAGACCGTGAGTGAAATATATATCCTTTTGTATTGAAAATAATGATAAATGTTAGGAAACTCTGGAAATAATGATAAATCCCTGCTCCAGACATAGCAGTGAGATCTGGTTTTATAATTAACTAAATAATTCATTTTGACTCATACAGATTGCTTCATTTCCAGACATAATTTTAAAATGTACAGCAGTATTATTTGCAAGCATTTGCAAATTAGTACTCTCATTTTTAATTTGCTTGTACAATGCAAAAAAATGTACCAGAAATGTCTTCACCTTGCTTCTGCTGTTCACCCTTTCTATAATCTAAAGGGAACCGTTCTTCCAGGTGTGAGATAATAAATTTTCAGTCAGTTTTGATCCCATGTCTGCTTTTTAGCATATGACTTCCTTTCTTTGGGTGGGAGAAATTTTTTTGAAATACAGAGCTGCATTCTTTAGTGAAAACTAAACCAAAAATCTGTTTCATCAGGAAATACACTAATAAATTTATTCTTTCCTGTGCTTAATCATTTCATTAATGTTTTTACCAGGTTTTTAAAATATTGGTAACTAGCAACTGTATTTATGATATATAAATATCCAAATTAATTCACATGGTGATTTTTATAGTTCTAGCTACTCTGATATTCTTAGAACTTCTCTTAACAGGATATTTCCCCCTGTTAAAACTCCCCCAGAATACAATATAAGCTTGAGAGGTTGGTTTATTTCCCAAAAGCTGAATTTTTCCTTGGTTTACATTTTCATGCCTGCAAATGGAGGAAAAGCAAACAGATAAATACAGGGGAAAAAATTGTTCTTTAATGATGAATATTCATTAATGAAAACAGATTAACCTGTCATGCATACAGCTGATCGGTCACATCATCTAAAGGTACATATTTGATGTGGACTTTCTTTTTCAAATGTCTGTTGCAAGCAAAGCTGTTCTAGAACTTAGCATTTGACCTGAATAAGGTTATTCTAACTAGAACTGTTTTCTAACTGGAAAGGATCAGAATTTTTGCTATCTGATTTTTACTTTTAAAAATAGTTGGAATATTATAATTATAGACACTGTATATAAGGTTCTGGTTTATAAACAGCGGCTTTACATTGATTTATAGAATTTTAAAAATGTAACCCAGATGGGGATGTGGCCTGATTTTATATTTGTGCTGTCAACACACATGAAGCAGATGCTTGCTTAGGCTCTGTGGCAGTGAAACACCCTTGCCTCAGACTCTGATTTTTCCTGTGTGCTGGAATGACAGACTGATTTCTGCTGAGAAGGGTCAGGACAGGGGAGGCAGTGGCTGTGCTGGGGTGGGTGGCTCCATCCCATCCTTCCCACTTGTTTAAGCAGAAAGCCCGACTCCCTAAGCAGCTCTCTTTCTCTCTCCAGCAGCAGTGGCTCAGCCTCAATCTTGAGGATCTGAATTCAGATTTTTCTATAGCTCTTTCAGGCACCCCTGGAAATGCTATTGACTGTGACAAAAGCTTGGACTGTTGTTTGTTTGAACTGTCTGGTATGCACCTGAATTTAAACATTTTTATTTCCTAAATAACAGGCTTTAAGATAAATACTTGAAACAAATGTTTGAGTGTTGGCTTCATCTTTCTGTCTCTTGCCAATGTAAATAAACAGTTTTTCTGTGTAGCTGAGGATGCACTATTACATTTAAAAATAGTTATGTTACAAACCGACTGAGGTACTTTTACTCTGAAGTGTCTGGGGAGGATAAAAAAGCAAAACTACTCTCATGTTTTAGGCATTTATAATTGTACATGCACTTAATTGCTGTTGTGACTGTTCCATTTTTCCCGCTTGCACATACTGATGGGCCCATAGCTGTGACTCTGGCTGCTCAGCAGAGAGAAGGAGGAATAAAAAGCATCTGCCCTATATTTTAGATTTTATTCAAAGATGTTTCTTATCAGTGATATGGGAAAAAGTTGGAACTTGAGAAAGAAGTGGCTCTTGTCTGTCTGCGCTGCTTGCCCAAGGGGATGCTGAAGAACTCATGACACACTCTAAATGAATAGGAGGTGCAGTAATCCCAAAATGCTGTCTGATTTCCTTCCCCTAATAAAGTAAGCTCTCCTACGCATAATGGCTATTGCTGGTACTTTCAGCTTAGAGCAATTTTCAAGGCATACCATGATCTCGAAGCATATTCAGAACAGAATAGACAGAATAGTCTTTCAGTTTAAGGGACCTACAATGATCACCTAGTCCAACTGCCAGACCACTTCAGGGCTGACCAAAGGTTAAAGCATGTTATTAAGGGCATTGTCCAAATGCCTCGTAAACACTGACAGGCTCAGGGCATCGACCACCTCTCTAGGAAGCCTGTTCCACCAGTGTTTGACCACCCTCTCAGTGAAAAAATGCTTCTTAATATCCAGTCTAAGCCTCTCCTGGCGTGGCTTTGAACCACTCCCACGTGCTCTATCAGTGGATCCCAGGGAGAAGAGCCCAGCACCTCCCTCTCCACTTCCCCTCCCCAGGGAGCTGTAGAGAGCCATGAGGTCGCCCCTCAGCCTCCTTGTCTCCAAACTAGGCAGACCCACAGTCCTCAGCTGCACCTCACAGGATGTGCCTTCCAGCCCTCTCACCAGCTTTGTTGCCCTCCTCTGGACACGTCCTTCTTAAATGGTGGGGCCCAGCACTGCACACAGTACTCAAGGTGGGGCCACACCAATGCTGAATACAGCAGGATAATCACCTCTTTTGGCCGGCTGGTTAATCCATGTTTGATGCCCCCCAGGACGGGGTTTGCCCTCTTGGCTGCCAGGGCACACTGCTGGCTCCTACTGAGCTGCTGTCAACCAGCAGCCCCAGATCCCTTTTTGCAGGGCTGCTTTCCAGCCACTCCTCTCCCAATTTATGCTTGTGCCTGGCATTACTCCATCCTAGGTGCAGAATCAGACATTTTGACTTGTTAAATTGCATTCCATTAAATCATAGCTTAATGCTTCCATATATCTAGATCCCTTTCAAGGCCTCTTGTCCCTCAAGAGAGTCAAAAGCACCTCCCAGTTTGGTATCGTCTTAATATACTGACTGCTGTGCAGACCCTAACCAGTCTTTGCATTATTGCTTGATCTTTCTGTGTTCCAGTAGTTAGTTAAAATGTCAAAAACAACTTTAAGTTTTAAAAAGATTTTTTTTAAGGACTAACACCTTCTACTTTTCCCATTAAGACAGAGTAATTTCATACTTAGCAGTCATCTAGCCTAAGGACTCTGAATGCTATGATGGTGCTTTACATATTCGATAAGTTTGTCCCATTTGTGGGATGGCCATGTGCAAAATTCATACTTTAACATTCCTGACAGAGACGCAGTTCGGCCCATACGGATGACACCACTTACACATGATGTAAAGTGTGTGTTTCTTCCTTGCCCTGTGTGGAACTGAAGACAGTATCTGAAGTGTTTCAGCTGCAGTTTTAATATGTTGCTTTTATTTTTCAAGGTTTCAGTAGAACAGCCAACTGTTTAACTCATTTCCTATATCAATCTGAACAACACTGTGTTACTTTGCCGGGGATTTTCATTTTTAGTTGTTTAAAATTAGCGTCTAAATTAGCATGAGCTCTTCCATGGGACCCAACAGGAGCAAAGGTAGACCATACTGACCATTGAAGAAAACTAGCTTTTCTAGCAAATATGTAAGGAGGAACTTGCTTACACATTGTGCCTTCATTGGTAAATTAAACTGGCATGAGCTGACAGTCCTCTGAATTTAAACCTGTATATTTTCATCAGTGTAAGTCCTTCTGTGAATGGACACTTGTGTGAAGAATCTTTTTCTGTTTAACCAATACCACTTCCAAAACTATTTAATCCAAACAAAGAAATACAAAATCATTCACTCATATTTGCAATGAGGGTGTCCAAATGGAAAGTCATATGGACACCAATATTACTGACAAAATTTTTCTCTGGAAAAAAAACCATGCATCTTTCATGGCTTAGGAACATGTATGAGATTAAGATGTGTAAGTTTTAATGGTCTACAAACATAATTTTTTGGCAAATTTTATAGGTTATATCTTTATCAGAAATCTGTAAGCAATTTGACATATTTTTCCTTAGAAATGACAGTGTAAATATTCCAAGATGTATTCAAGAGCAAGAAAACATCTTCATGCTAAGTTTTCCACATACCTTTCAGGGCGGTGTTACTTCGTTGCTGGTATCAATAATAACAGAGCAACAGCAACTGAGATACAAGACATGAAATAAAATCTAAGCTTGTGACAGCCATTGAATCAGAGGCTTTGTGCCCCTTTTTGCTGTGACCAGCAATGAATAATCCTGGAGACTCACAGGCCTGAGCCTTTACTTTTTTTTTTTTTGAAGAAAAGTTTGGGACTGTTGGAGAAACTTCTCCTAGATCATCTTGCTACATACAACCTTCACTAATAAGAAACCAAACTGTTTATTTTTTTATTGAATATCAGATTAAATAATTCACATATAAAAGATAGTATTAACTTCATATTCCAAATCATGCTGGCAGAATAGATAGAGCCAAAGAATTCCATGACCTTTCAGGCTTCACAAGATGAGTATCAGTAGCACTGAACAAATGTATGACTGATTCTTGTTCTTGAAAATTCTGCCTCAAAAGAACAAGATAGAGGGGAAAACTACAGTGGTCACGAACTGTGTGAATAAAAACATTTTGTTTTTCTGATTTTCTTTGTCGTTTTTTGTTGTTTTAAATAAGGAGTCTAAACTGGATGACATTCATTTTCTCATACTTTGCTCTTTCTCTCCCCCTTGGTTACTGAGGGAGACAAAATGCCCAACTCTAGAACTAATAATAGTTAAAACTAAATACATTACAGTCAATGTATCCATCTTTATTTTTTATCGTCATTGGAAAGATTTCCAAAGTAAAGAAAGGTAGATACTCAGAATTCAAATTTCGTATTTGGGGCAGTTTTGGGCTTCTTTTGTCACAGCTGTATTAATTAATAATTCCTTTTTCAGGCTGTGGCAATCTACTCTCATTTTGCTGGAGAAATAAGGGGAAAAACAAAGAACAGGAGGCAGGATAAAATGAACTGAAATGTCTCAAGGAGTTGGAATTTTATAAGTCATCATGGTGAAGATGAATTGGTAGGCAAAGGGCAGGTGAGATGGTCAAAGGTGAATATAAATAAATGGGATGGTTCCATAATTTATCATGTGGCTATCGCCTGTACATACACAATATCTGTCCATCCATCTTGTCCTTGGATCTGGCTACACTGCTTGTATATCCAGACAGATAGGATGAATCAAAGGAAAAGACATAAGCTTGTAAATAGGTGTCTACTCTTTCTTATGCTAATCTTCTTCTGGGTCTCAATTCATTCCTACTCTAAGTAACAGGATAACTGCATAATAACTTTTAGCTACTATCATGATTAGAAATCACTAAAGCCAGTCAGCTCATTAGTCTGAAATCTTCTAAAAGACAACAGTTTGGTTTAGAAAGACTAGCACTGAAAAAATCTCTAAGAATGAGCACAACTATACAGCAGGAGCTAGTACTGAGCTGATTTGGCGACTGTAGTCTTTTCTAAGAGGATTTGTAAAGCATTGCTGCAGAAACATGTTAACTTTTCATGTTCTCTGTCTCATAGTTTGAATTTGAAATGTTATTTAGTCATTATCTATAGACAGTTGAACTATCTTTAACAATCAAGCCCTACCAGAATCTCAAAATCTCAGAAATTTTCCCAAGTATCTGAAAAATATTTCATAGAATCATAGAATGGCTTGGGTTGGAAGGGACCTCAAAGATCACCGAGTTCCAACCCCACCTGCTGCGGGCAGGGACACCCTCCACTAGACCACGCTGCCCAAAGCCTCATCCAACCTGGCCTTGAACACTTCCAGGGATGGGGCATCCACAGCTTCTCTGGCCAACCCGTTCCAGTACCTCACCACCCTCACAGTAAAGAATTTCTGTCTAACATCTAATCTAACTCTACCCTCCTTCAGCTTAAACCCATCACCCCTTGTCCTGTCACTACACTCCCTGATAAACAGTCCTCCACCATCTTTCCTGTAGGCCTCTTCAGGTACTGGAAGGCCGCTCCACGGTCTGCCTGGAGCCTTCTCTTCTCCAGGCTGAACAACCCCAACTCTCTCAGCCTGTCCTCATTGGAGAGATGCTCCAGTCCTCTGATCATTGTTTAGTTCTAATCAGTTCAAATGTTCATTTTTGTTTGTCTTTAATAGCTAATTACTGGAATTAGTGTAATTTCAAATTAAAAGCCATCTAGAATGAAAATAACTTAATTGTTCATTATCAAAGTAACAAAAAACCTGCATTTCACAATTACTATTGTTCTTCAATTACAAATTCAAGGAAACAGTCCATTTTCACCAAATTTTATATGTATACTTAGGCAAAAGCTGATTTTGATTTAAAAAAAAAAATCCAAATACATATAGTTGTGATCCACACTGAAAATATGCTTATTGACTTGCATGGAATTTTGGTAAAGTACAGTAGAATCCAAAATCTAAATATTTAATTTTGCTTTATTTCTTTCTCAATGTGGAGCATGTAGAACTGTCATTGATAAATTAAACCAGAATGAATTAGATGGACATTTGAAAGAGTTAGAAATCTGACCTCTAAAGGGTAAGGCACAAAGAACTAAGAAAGATGATAAAACTGTGCTGCTAGGAGACTGTACATCACTCAATTACTCTATTACCATCCAGCACAAGAACTGTTTTATCAGTAATTTTTGCAGGGATTGCACTACTTTCTGATCTGGAGAAGAGTCAAAATATCTTTCATATAGATTTGTAGTTTCATACTCCCTTATCTAGCTGATACTAGGAAGTAAAGCAGTTCATAGCAGGCTTTTGGTTAGTACAAAGATATTATAACCCCGTTTCTAGGACAAGCCTCTTTTTGTAGAATATATTCTGCTTTCAAAACTTAGGGCTGGAATTTTCAAAGACCAAGATCCAGTCTCTGGGAGCTGAGCACTATGTCTCCATAGGTTATAATTACACAGTTCCCCAAAAGCTAACCTAGGAATAACTGTCTATCTGCATAACCCATCCGATCCCAGGTCACATAGGAAGGTCACAGGAAATCTTTATAAAGTGCCCAGGCACACATTCTGAACACATTACTGTCAAGCCTATGGTGTGGCAAAGGTAGGCAAGAATACATCTTCTCTGGAGAATGCCTAATGCCACATGAGGACCTGTAAGTCTGTTTTAATTGTTTAGATGGATAAGAATATTGGTACTGAGCACAGTCCCAGAGTACCCCTCATAGATGAGTCCAGGTGGACAGCCTCCTTGGAAAAATCTACCCACAGCTGTAGGTAAACATTTAGATACAAGTCTGTTTGGTCAACTGGCATGCTCCCACTTACTAGGGTAAAAAAGAGACCCATTTTCAATTTATTTGTGGAATCATACCAATTTAGAAAAAGATAAGAGAACATATAAAAAATATGGTAGACTTTATTTGATCTTACATTATGGGAACTTTTTCCTTCTATTAGGTAGTACTATTTCACAGCAGAAGATGGGAAATCAAGGACCAATTCATTTAAAAGAACCAGTTTCAAACACAATAGTTTACATGCTCTGACACTGACTGCTAGTTATCCTCAGTTTAACCATGTTCTTAAAGTGGAACACTTTAGATGTCTTAGCTTATTCCTTTTGTTACAGTGTGTGTAGTATGAGAGAAGGGCAGGAGAGGGAAACAGAGAGATGGTCATTTACAAAGCGATTCTAACCTGCAAAAGTCTTTCTAGTCCAAAACATCCTCAGATTTACTTAATATGACTTTGTGCACATTTAAATACTTAAATTGTCATTTTAAGGTTTTGTGTTTTTTAAACATAGCTGTTTAGTTTCTTATCCTTTTCTTTGGTATGGTTTTAATGAATGGATTATGATGGTCAGTTTGTAATGCCGTGAATGAAAGATTTAGGACCGCTAATCTTAAGAACACTGCTTGGCGCCAGTAGACAAACAATGCACTCCCAATTTGTTATCTCAGCCATACTAAGCTTTCACTTCTTACCTGCTTTCAAAGACTGTCAGTTCACTCATGTAGTCCAGTAGGTAGCAGGCACAATCTTTTCAAGAAGGTGTTTTGTATTTCCTGATTTTTTGGGGAGTTTATAATACATTTGCCTATGCTGTATGAAAGCTGAACTGAAATGCTTGAATTTGCAAAGCTTGAGCTACTTCTATCAAGATTTTGCAATAAAACACAGTGTTTGGGGGTTTTTTGTATTAATTTTAAGAGTTTCAGTTAAATGATTGTATTATGGCTTTGTTTTATAATATTAACTCTTCAGAGCCTTCATTGTTTATTTGGGAATAATCTTCACCAAAAAAATAACTCAATACACAGCAATGATATAAGGTGAATGTACATGCTCAATTATAAAGATTCCTCATTCTCTTATATACGTGGAACAGGACACCTTGTAAAAAATACATGTAATAATAAATTTTGTGCTCTTATCTCATAAGCTACCAAAAGACCCCGACATGAAGCCAAATGATTGAAGGTACAGCAATGATTCTCAGATGATCAGACTCTTAAAACTGCGCCCATAAACTAATATCTTTCTTAAATGGCTTTGTGACAATTCAATGAGTAGTCATCTATTTTAATGAGTTTTCTTGCAAAAATGTACATTGAAGGGGGAGCAATGATGTTGTGTTTCTAGGCATTTTACTTCACTCAACTGCAGCTGAATGCATGCTTTAGCATAAGGACAGGGTATTTAGTACTGAAAAAGGTAAGTAAAAATCAAAACTCCACTTCTTTGATGGGAAAACTGCAACAGCACTCAACTAAATATAAACCACTGCATTTTATTTTTGCATTAATATTTGTGTGAGAGGTGTTAACTGAGTAAATAATATCCTACAAATCAATTTAAGACTTTGACTTACAAAAATTGGAGACTTCCTTACCAGACTCTTGCAATGGTTTTCCTGTTGGTTATTGGAAACTCCAGGATGCTCAAAAATTGCATAATAAAACCACAATATGAAATTTCTGAAAATTCAGGGAGGAAGGGGGAAGCAGTCTTATTTTATTATTTCTGAGTAAAATGGCTACAATTACAATTTTAAAAATGCTTTACAACTTATCTTTAAAAAAAACCCACAAACTTTACTATATAGGAAAGAATAGAGCAGGAAAGTTATCTGGCACCTTTACTGAAAGTCACATTATGTATTTTAATCTTAAATTATTTGTAAATTACATCAGTCTAAAAATCACAGGAGGACTGCAGATAAAGTGTCCCAGTACAAATAAATTCATTTTACCTTAAAATGCATAGATCATAGTTTTGTATAGTCAGTCAGATCCAGTTTAAGTCCACAGAATTGACAGAAAGAAGAAGAGAATTTGGGGGATATATATTCGCAGGATCAATAGTTTATGTGATATATATATATATATATATACATAAACATGCAAGATGTATCCTAATCAAACTTAGATGTTACTCTACCTTTCCTACTCTTCTCCATTGCAGAACATGTGGTCATGTTCTGCATCCTCTCTGCTTCTCATAGTGAGAAGTTGTTATGATTCAAGGCCATCCTGTGGGCCTTGGTCTCTTGGTAACCTGTGGTTACCGAGACCTTTTCAGATTTTAAAGTAAAAGCTGAGGTATTTATTTCAGACTGATATCTCTGCCGCTTTAATACTTGGTATTTGTACTCGAACGGTATCAAAGTAAACAATATTGTGATAGATATTTACTAATTTGAAATAGAAAACTCTCAAAAAATCTTTCCAGAGAAAACAAAACAAAACACCACTAATGTAAAAACAAAATTTGATGCACGGTCTAAAGAAAGCATTTATTTAAATTATATTAGGGATCTCAGAATTACATTTAGGTTATTGTAAAATTTAATTATACTTCAATTTCTTTATGCAAACTTATATAATAAATACATATATAAAACTGAATCCAGAAACATGCTCATAAATTGAGGCTAAATTGTAAACCCTTTTTTTCTAATATTAAGGTTTTTAATAATTGTCTCAAGGCAACCCTGTCTGAGCAGGGGGGATTGGACCAGATGACCTCCAGAAGTCCCTTCCAACCTCAGCCATTCCATGAGTCTGTGATTCTCTGAAATCCTTTGAGTGGTTTTTCAAATAAAGTCAGTTTGGTTTTAGAAGCCTAGGCTCATATAGTTCCTATTAACAGCAAATACGATCTGTTTGTGACTACCCTCGGACTGAAACTGGAGCACTTTTGTTTAGGTCTGCTTAAACTTAACAGTTCAGGTTTGGAAATCTTCCTATGGAAGTGAATTACAGAAAGACAAACAAAATATTTCTTATTCATGTCTTCGTTCTGGCAGGTATTAATCTGCCATGATTAGCTTGTCAAAGGTTAGCAAGTCCTTGGAAAAGCATTTAGTTTCAGCACTGCCTTAGGGAGTATATACATTCAAACCCAAAGTTGAAAACAGAAAGTGACTTTGCAATAAAAAAATGAACAATTAAAAAAAACCCCACTTTAATGAGTATGTAAAAATATACTTAGAGTCAATTCAGCGAAAGTTGTCATTTGTCTTTAAATTCATCATTACGGTCTCTCCTCAATGTCTTTTCCTTTGTATTCCCATTTCAATGTTTCTTTATCTCTGTTTTTTATTTCCATACTTTAAAGTGCTGTGGTTTTATCACCTTACGTTTGACTTAAGACTTAGTTTTCTGCAATAGTCTTTCTGTAGCTTGTTCTTAATCATTATATCATGAATCCTGGTCCCTTAACTAAAAAGTTGATAGTAGTTATTCACCATGAGCCAAAGAGGAAGGGAAAGTTTCCTAGCAGCAACTGGAACAAAGAGTTAAAAAAAAAAAAAAACCCACACCCTAACCAAATGAGTATTCTTTCAGAGTTACAATAGTCACTCTGATTTTACCTCCTTTGTGTAGTTCCTTTTTGACTCATTGATTGTTTCTGGGCTGAATAATGAAAGTAGACAGAGATGCCATTAACAGGGCTCCATGAGTGGAACAGTGATAATTTGGGAAGTACAGGAATTTTCAGTCTCTCTATTGAAATGAAAGTTTTCAAATGGAAACCAAGGTAAAGCCCCATAGAGAGCCTGAATCAAGAATTGCTATGATAAGTAATTTAGAATGAGAGGCAGGGAAAGGGAAAAAAACCAGATATCGAGTGTTTGTATTAAGCATTGCTAATGACTACCTACCCAAATCACCTTTCCTAGAATTTTACCATTAAAAGTCAATGAACCAATATGGGTATTAGTACTAATCTTCTGCAAAAGTGGAGTTATCTGGCTATGGCAATGAATGATAAATTTTGCAACTCTTGCTGAGTAGTATTTGGAAATCCAAATTATTATAAGGATTTCATTAAGAATTAATGTAATTTTATTCTAGATGAACAGCTGCAAACCCCCCCAATATTTACATCAATATTTACAATGGCTATGTTACCTCAGTAAGCTCTGTGCTGTGATCACTATCAGACAGAAATGTTGTGTCTATGTGAGCTGATGGAGGAAGGGGCTGATGGAGGAAAAGGATAAGCAGAGGCTTCTGGCAACGGTTTGGGGACAGAGGGCTGACTGCCCTGAGACCTCAGTTATGTGCGCTGCAGCATGGCTGTAAGGTGGACAATTTCTCAGGTCTAGGGCAGATTTCTTAAAATGGTTACATCACATTTTTCACCTTTGTCAACTGTAGGTAGTAGTTTCTTCTCTCGTGCAATCAATGAGAGACTACTTATATTAAAACTGCCTTGGACATGGGAATACGGGATAAGTAGGTTGTAAGTTTGTTAATTATCAGGGAACTACCCAACAGTATTTTTCTTGGACACATAATCCATCTCTTCTGCTTTCATGAATAATAATAAGAAAACTAACTGATGCAGAACAACATTTCTGCAACTGTTTGTCTCCTTTGAAGCTGTTTTCCAAGTGTGAGAGTTTCAATTCTTAAGTATTAGCCTGTGCAAAGTAAACTGCCCACTTCAGGAAGGCTACCGTAACATAGGAATTTCCATACACGTTTGGACCCAAAGTAGAGCCATCTTCAACTGTCAACTTCTTCACAGTCAGCATCTGTGGCAGAGATGTGAGACTGTTTTCTGGGTGTATCGTATCAGCCTTGGAACTTTCTGAGTCAGACATGGTATTCTTGTATCTAATGTCTTTACCAGACTTTTAAAGTCACTTTTGCTATTTTATTTTACTTGGATTTAGCTCCTATTAGCATCCTATACACTCCTTGGGTAGGAAACTATCAGCCAAGTCTCCAGTTCCTTCAGTCACTCAAAGGAAGAAGAGGTGTGGAGAATAAGAGAATCTTCTCGCTGCTTCACTTGCACTTCAGCTCAGCTCTTTAGCAGAAAGCCCATATGTCTACATCCGGTTCCAGTTCCAATTTTTCTAGTGCTGAGACATTCTCATAGCAAAAGGGGTCATTTCCAACCCTGACTTTGAGATGGGAACAGACAAGAAGAAGAGCTGATTAATGTTCCCTTTTTTAATCTAGGAAAGCTAAGGCCAAGGAGAGAACATGACCATTGCCTACAAACATATCAGAAATGCAAGTGTCAGACCGGAGAAGGCAGCTATCTTAGCTACATGGTATTCAACAGTTAAGATGACATGCAGATTAAGCTTGGTACCTCTCTAATAGAAATGCTAAATATAAAAAGGTCACCATTCAGGAAGGAAACAATTTTTAAGAAGCCTTTGGAATATATACTAGGTTTGCTGGAGGCAATTTGATTTCATTCTATAGTACTGGCCATTTAAATCACAACTAGTTCTCAAACTGGTTTTAAAAATCTCTCCAGTGAATTCTCAGCACTCTGCCTCTCTCTGGAAATCAAGCTGCCATGTCACTTCATCAGGTAGCTCTTCCTCTGCTCTCCTCCAGATGTGATGATTTGGACTGGGAGGTCCCACCTTGTCTTGGCCATGGTCCCATTGTCATGCTCATGGTATAAGTAGCCAAGTGCTATTACACTGATAAAACACATGTGTGCACGCGCGCGTATGTACAAATTATTAAGCTTCTTATTCTAGAACTTGTCAGTCAGTCACAAAAACATTTCTTTCTTCTTGAAGTTCAGAGAAGGTTGAAATCCTAAATAGATCAAGGTAATTACTCCCCCACAAAGCCACTCCAGCTGTCATAGTGAGTTGGAATGAAAATACAGATGGCATAGGGGTAGAAATGCCAATAAACATGTTTTCAGACAGCACTTGGCAAACTACATCAGTGTCTTACTGCATAATACCAAGTTATGGGATTTCTATATAGGCTCAAAAATTGCATCCAAGCCCATCTTAATATGCCATAGATGGCTCCCTTCCTGGTGGAAATTCATGTGCAATTTCTGTAAAGAACATTGTCCAACTTTAAATGCATTTAATCATCCTTTTAAAGTGATGGCCCAACTTCTGCACAGACTTACACCCCACAAAACCATATTAAATCTGTGAAAACCTTGGGCCTGTGTCAGAAAGGCTTTTCAGAAGGCAAATGCAGCTACCAAAACAACATTTTCTAACATATGCAATGGTCCTCTCATAAAAATGATCTCATTGTACCTGTTTTGGCTGATTTTATATCAGTATAATCATTGCTAATACAAGTAGGATTTGAAGAACAGACCAAAAAACTTGTAGTCATGTATTAGTAGTGTGAATTGTTCATACTCTGCCTTTTCCCTGAAAGTGTAGAGGCTGGTAACTAGAATGAAAGTAGATTTTAGTAGTAGTGTTGAAAGACATTTAATACTACCCAAATTCTTAAAAAGTTATGTTGTTTTACCAAACAATATAGATTTATAATGTAGAACTCACTGAATGCAGTGTCTAAAATCTAGCTATACTCCTAAGTAAAATAGAGCTATACACCTGTCAAGTTGAGACAGAAGGCATTTTAAAGCTTATACTGGTCATTATGTCCCTCTTTTGCTGAGAAGGAAGTAAAAGGATTCAGTCAGTGCAGGATAATTGAGCCACAGTGTAAAGAAAAATTCTTCTTATATCCCTAAATCTCTATCTTCGGGTTGAGTTGATAGTTCCGCAAACTGTATATATGAGAGAGAGAGAATTGCTTGTTATTTTGGTCTTGAAGTAATACAGATGAATATCTAGGGAGCGTATACTATTTATTCTAAAACACAAAAGAGTGGAGAAGGGGAGTTGGGAGGGGGGAGGGAGAGAAAGAAACAGTCTTTGCAGAGAGGTAGTTACAGTTTGTTCCAGATTAAACTTTTTTTTTACGGAATTATAGTTATGACCAGTGACAGTCTCCTGTTTGATGGCATTTGAAATTTCATCACATGAATATTTTTTCAAGCCATAATTTACAGCTTGCTTTATTAGTTTTAATGTAGCACAGTTCTAATTCATCACTGATTGACCAATAGTAACTTTGACATGTTAAAACACAATCTAGCAAATATCACATATGTAAACTATTTTTATATAACAAAGGGTTTTCTAGCTCAACATAAGTCAATATAATGTTGCCAATATAATAGATAGTAAGTAATTATAACAGCTGTTATGACCTTTTTGAATATGTGCCATTTAATAAAAAAATACAAACAATCATTATATCACTTTTTAAAAAGCTTCAACTGTGTGGACATATTTTTAATATCATAAGAGCATTATGGGCGTAGCTACTGCTTCTAAGAGACATACATTTTTTGTCACTAGAGCAGTAAAGTGGTTAACTGCGTATTTGTTGTTCTTGATGTTAAACTCATTCTGGCAGAACAACTTTGGCTTTGACAGATATCTACATTATCTTCAAAGCACCTCGCTTGCTTCTTTTCTGCTAATATATTTCTAATGCAGCAAGTGGTTTAAAAACCTGCCAGAACAGAGATGTTCCAAGAAGGATCCAAAAGCTGGTTTCCCACAAATACAGTAAACATCTATTTGTCTTCTATGTAAGGGGGGGTGGGAGGGGTGGAAATCCACATAACAGACTTTACAAAAATTTTCCCTTTCCTTCTTTTATTTTCATTAGTGAAAATATGGCTTACCAGCTGACCCATGGCAGCACAATGTTTCTTTTCCAATATAGTTTTTTTTCCTTTTGTTCTGTTTTTGGTTTGTTTGTTTGTTTTGTTGTTATTTTGTTGGTTGGTTGGTTGATTGGTTAGGGTTTTTTTAATAGGAAATTGTTAGCTAATATGTGATTTACACTCTGGCAGTCACACAGAACCTTTTTCCTATCTGTTTTATTCTTGAATTGAGCAATATATGTATTAACTTTCTTCCACTTTCTTTATCCTAAGTGAATCAGCATAATTAAAATGATAGGTTTTAGAATGCACACCTACCAGAAAACATTACCAACTGCCTTTGTAATTACTACCACAATAGTTTGGCAAAATTAATTTTATGCTGTTATTGTGGTTTAACACCAGCCGGCAGCTAAGTCCCACACAGCCGCTCACTCCCTCTCCCTCTAGCAGGATGGGGGAGACAATCTGAAGAGTAAAAGTGAGAAAACTCATGGGTTGAGATAGAGACAGTTTAATAAGTAAAGCAAAAGCTGCACCCACAAGCGAAGCAAGACAAGGGATTCACTCACCACTTCCCATGGGCAGGCAGGGGTTCAGCCATCTCCAGGAAAGCAGGGCTCCATCACGTGTAACAGCGACTTGGGAACACAAATGCCACCACTTCAAACATCCCCTCTTCCTTGCTCTTCCCCCAGCTTTATATGCTGAGCATGACGCCATATGGTATGGAATATCCCTTTGGTCAGCTGGGGTCAGCTGTCCTGGCTGTGTCCCCTCCCAACTCCTTGTGCACCCCCAGCCCACTCACTGGTGGGGTGACGGGAGAAGCAGCAAAGGCCTTGGCTCTGTGCAAGCACTGCTCAGCAGTAACAAAAACATCCCTGTGTTATCAACACTGTTCTCAGCACAAATCCAGAACACAGCCCCATACCAGCTACTGTGAAGAAAAATAACCCCATCCCAGCCCAAACCAGCACAACTGTATAGTGACTGTCTTCACTCTGCTTTTGGAGAGTACTTACATCAGTATATACTAACTGATTTGACAGGGTGGAGACAAAGTGATGCAGGAGAACTGAATATTTGTAATTATAATACATACATATATCTTTTATTTTTCCTTCAAACTTTTCTTAATTTTTAAATATGCTGGTTAGCCAACACTGAAGCAAAACCATTGCAGTGAGTTTCCTCAGTGAAGAAAAAGAAAGCCCCTCATAATTCCTCATTTAATAAACATTTATGATAATGAAGAAATTTTACCTGTCATACCATCAAACTACTTCTATATTCTGACATTATTTCTGAGATTACTGCTTTGCAAATTGGCTTGGAGCATGATCTGCTATGTTGATAAAAGGATGGATATTCAATGTGTGGTCAATAAAGTATCTTCTGTCACATTAAAGTCCGTCTGAAGTAACCCAAATATCATCTGAGTATTCACTATATAACTCAGGAACTATTATTGTCACAATCACTTTATGTTTTATGACCTAATTGACTTCTGCTCTTGATGGGAAGGCAGGTTTCCAGCAGCTTCTCTTTAGAATTGCCTCTGCTTATCCAGCAAATACAGGTTATGCACAGATAATCCAGTACCTTAAATTTTTTAGTGCTGTAGGATCTCACCACCTCTCTTCCTTGTTTTTCTTCCTGTTTCCCTCTCAATGAACAGGTAAGGAAATATAACCACTTGTTCTCTCAGCAGTTAATTTATGTTTCTTGTATACTTTTTTCAGTTCACATACCAATTGTGTGAATAAAATTTGAAAGAGCTCTCTCATTAGACCTTCCGAACATAATTGCATTGTTGCAGAAGCTCTGCTCATTCTGAGATCCAAATTGGCTTGTGAAATTTTCTGATAGATCAGTAGGTAAACAGTATGGGGTTTTTTATGTTAACTGTTCATGAAAAAGTGCGATTTTGCTCATGACTTTTAAAGCTTGGTTCCAAAGCTTATTAAAGGTGCAAAGCTCTCCTGAACTGTTCACTGTGGCTCCAGTTACAGTTCTAGAGCTGTAAAGCTCTAGTTATTGTATTTTTGCTTTCTAAACAATCCTTGAAGTTTTATTAATATAGTGTAAATCCTTTTACAGCTCTTTAAAGCTATCTCTTCATTATTTTCTGTGTGTTTATTTCTCCTAGAAGTAAGGTTAGTTAGAAATGGAAATGTGAGTTGGAAAAATAATTCAGTTTTTATTTCTAAAGCCTAGCAGTTTTAAATTACTGTATTCTTGCATAGCAGCATTTTAAAGGCAGAGGAAAAGAAACCATAGTATGCTTGTGGTACTGATGTTGGAAATATTTTAGCAAAAAAAGGAGGGGGGATGGAGAAAGGGGGGGAAACAGGACTTTATACCAGGTGTTTTACTTGAGACTGACAACTGTTTTTAAAACACTGCTGACCCTTTAAGCCCGTATCCTAGCATAATATATGTTTATGTGATACATTGCAAATAGAAAAAGAGAAGATTCTCTAAATATTAGACTAAAATGGGAAATTACTTAGACAGAAATATTATAGCAAGATTTACCAAACAAAGTCTGAAAAAAGTACGGTGACTACTACAATGTCATGACAGAAGTGAATAGTTTAATTTGAGCAGCATATTTTCCATATGGACTTGAACTGAAGCTTACTGAAGTCAATGGAAAGACTCCCTTGAATTTTAAATATGGGCCTGCATGAGGCAACTTAAAACTTTTTAGATTAAGTAGTTTGGTTTCTTTATTTTTCTGTGAGCCATAACTTGTCCTATCTTTCTGTATTTGCTAATTTTCTAATTACCAAAGTAGAGTGAAATGTGGGAGTTTGAGACATTTTTAGCTGTTATTTCTATGCTTAGAGAGGAAAAATAACATCTAATTGCTTGGAACTTGAAAAAGCAATTTTGAATAAAAATAAAAAGTCTATGGAGTGAAAATAATGGTCCTTGTTCTGCGTGAAACATTGATTTACTAGAATTTGTTCATATACAAAGGCTGCCAAAGAGTTAATTCTCACTTCTGTGGACCTAAATTTCCCTGCAGTTGTGACCAAGATGACCATTATTCAAAGAGTGGCATTTACAGGAAAGTCTACTTAGGTATGGCAATTCTGTCTTGGAAATGGCTTCACTAACCCCAATGGGTTTAATTCTGGAATGAACGATGCTGGTTGTAGTTGTGCTGATCACTTTGAAGAAAACGGAATTTCACCTCCTCAGTGGCAGAGAGGACTGCTAATAGAAACAAGCCTAAGGAAGGAACTATACATTGCAAAAACTCCCTTAATGCAACTTAATGAAAACATAATAAGAAATTGTTATGATTGTCTTCCTCCAAAACAGTATGTCACATATTCAGCCAGTAGAAATGTTACAATACTGAGCAAAATTTCTTTTGTGAGCTTTTAGTGACTCCAGTGTTTTTTCTCAAGAAATTTGCTCCTAGAATATGCTATAAACATGTTGGGTTTCTGCTGAGGAAAAAAAAAAATCTAAGCACATGACAAATGTGTTTTGGGGCCAAGAAATAGTGTCAGCAAGTAAGTGAGAGAGATGGAATGAACAAAGAAATGCTGGCTTGTGTTTGCTGCATTCTTCAGGGAACAAGGGTTTGCCCACTGTATTGTAGGCAACCAACTGATGAAATTACTGACAATTAATAATAATTAGTGCTTCAGAAGTTCATTGCACAGAAGACAAAAGAAAAATTCTACTAATTTTCCCACAACATTGCTAACTTCATGATATTGCACATGTACAGATGCATAGATTTAAATACACCACGTATGTTTTCTTGTAGATCAATAAAGAATTCTTTAGCATACATGCACTCACAAATAAAAAAGCCAGCATGCAACCTGCGGACAAATTTATACTGCTGTTAAAATTACAGTTTTTACAATCCTCAATTTTTGAGGTTTTCAGGATTGTAAGTTTGATGGTGCACAAATATATTTTTGTATTCTTTTTCCTATGTTTATTTTTTAAGTCTGTGGATTAAAAGAGGGGCAAGACAATTAAAAGGGGATTGATACATTACATTGTTTCACTCATAGTCAACACAGTTTATGTAGAGGGTCCAAGGAATGAAGTGCTATACTCAGAATGAGTTGGTATATCAGGCTAGCATGCATCTGGTATGCCAGAGTTTGTCATCAGCAGTATACAAGAGAATGATCCAGCTAGTGTTTGTATCCCAAACCCTGGAAAACAGATGACCATTTGCATCTGGATCAACAGGTGGTACCTTTAGTACACATAAACATTCAGATGCGCACTGACTCTGTAGCAAGGTACTTTACATATGGAAACCCAAAGTCAAATGAAAATATACACTTGGATATGGCATAAAGTAAAATGGATTTTTGAACCGCGGTATTTATGCATTAATATATTCAAGATGGTAGTCCCTGGGATGAGAGTGCCATTTGCTCCAGTACCTTCAGGAGCACCCTCACACGTGTTGAATACACCTCACTTTGTCTCTGCAATGCAGCCCCTTAAATGCAAAACCAACATGCTAAAGTAAGTTTGCCTTGCAAGGCAAGCTGACAGAGAAAGGAAACAGACGGTCACTCATTCTGTATCACGTCCCGTCTTATGTAGGCATTGCAATCTACACAGTACCCTCAAATCATGTAACAGAAAACTTCCAGAAGCTCAAACCAGATGGAGAGGTCCACTGACTGGGTTGTGGGTAGGGGGAAGTCTGTTCACCTAAAACATAGAGCCAGGTTCAGGACAACTGCCTTGAAGTTCATGTTAAAGCAGTCCTCAGTGAGTAAGAAAAACCTGGAAAGATTTGTTTTTACTCAAGTCAGCATTAAATCAGGGGAAATAAGTGAGTAAAAGATGCTTCCCAGGAAAAAAAGCAAGTGTCAAAAAGAAAAATAGTTGTGCACGCAAAAAAATCTCAGGCTTTATAACTGGCTTCCTCCTTGATTTCTCATTCCATTCAGTAGTACTTTTGGTGATGTTTTTGGGCTCTCATTCAACATATTCTAGAGTTTATTTGCTCTGATGAATGACTACACATTTCCTTGGGTGCATTATGTCTTTTATAAAGGAGATAAATAAAAATACATAACTGGAAGTCAGCCTGAAACCTCAGAGGTGAATTTCACCTCTGAGTAGCAGGGCTTGCTCAGGGTTTAACACCCTGTAGAAGTTTCATACTGTGGGATGGGATCATCTCTGTGAGCCCTTCATTTTGTAGCAGTGAGGCCACATGCTTGCCCCAAAGAGCTGAAGGATGCACATTTATATAGATTCAGGGCATAAGTGAAGCAGAGAAGGGGCAAACATTTCTCCCACTGGCTTGTTCAATAGTGGGAAAATGGAGGGGGAAAAAGAGACATTAGCCCTGCTCCACTCCTGGTATTGTTGCTATTTTTTTCCTTGTGGAACTCATCTGTCTCACTGCTTTATACATCTAAATTACTCAAGGTTTGTGTGGGAGAACTGGATTTAACTGTAATTCATTGACAGTCTCCTGAGGTACCTGACGGAAAAAAAATATTTTAAGATAACTCTACAGGTTTTGTGCCTGGATAATTATAGATTTTAAAGTTATGATTTGAGAGGGAAGGCAGCTATGGAAACTTTTAAATGGTCTAAATATTTTGCATTTCAGGAGTTAAAGTGAAAAAGTTACAAAAATATTTGTAAAATTGATTTTTCCAATGGAAGTACCAGTGACACTTAACTACTTTGTTAATTTTGGGTTGGAATCAAACAAACAATAAAAATGTGATTTTCCCATCTTTGCACAATAATCCCATTACAATGAAGAGCTAACTGAAAAGTCTTTCCTTTTTCCTAAAAAACTTAGGAGCAGCTTTTCAATGTAATTTGCTTTTTAAATATAGTATTTTGCTAATTCCATAATTGTATACTGTATATATTTACTGTTCAAATGTAAACAAATACAATATACAATGTTCAATATTGTTTACAAAAGTTTTTGCTATATTTTCAGATGTAATTTTCTGGGTCACCTCAGACTTAGTGGAAACTCTCACTTCTGCTGAGCTTTGTCAAAACCAGAAGTATTCCATTTCAATATCTATCAGACATGTTCTCTTCCAAATTTTCATTACACTTACTTACCCTAATATAGGAGCATACTTCTTCCCTTTCCTCTTCTAGCTATCTAGTTACCACACCTCTGTCATCATCATGGAGACCTTAACAAAAATGACCTAGAGAAACTTAATAGAATTTTTCTCCTTGTGAGGTAATCCTCCCATTTGTATAGCCAGCTGTGATATTCCATCAGACACACAAACCAATTCTAATAGCCAACTGACAGCTCAAGATGTTCCCTTTTACCACCACATTTTGGCGAGCTAAAAACAGAGGTGAGCTTTTAGTTTGAAGAATAAAAGTTTATCTAATTTGATAAGTCACTAAGGAGTCCCTGTTAGTGTTTCAGGGATGAACATTCTGCACCATATTAAGAAAGAATTCTATTTTTCTACAGATCATCTGACCCATTTCATTACAGTTACAATTTTAGTTGCTGGGAACTTTAATTAGAAAATAATTTTGTAAGAGAAGAAATTAATTCCATGGAATGCAATGCTGCTTCTTCTCTCCAGTGAAAGTCTGAGTTCAATTGTTCTGTAAAAGTTCTTCAGAGCTTCTGTGTTTTGTATTGAAATATTTCTGCTTCTCTACAGTGTATTCTAGAATGGACTTTAAGAATACGCTCTTATGTTCCCAGACTATGCTGATGGTGAAAGCAGTGTGCATAAGTTCCACAAATACTTTATTTCTGCAGTAAAGACTTTTATCAATGAAGAAATACTATCTTGCTTACAGGGAGTTGGAAAGATGCCACTGAATTTAGTGGAGACAGAATTTTAATCCTGATACTTTTTATGGGAACTGCAAGGTACTGAGTGCCATTTTCTCAAAGAAGCTGAAGAAAACTGAGAGAACATAATACTTCAAAGGATCAGAACTGAACAAAAAATGCAATACTTGTGCAAAAGAGAAAATGTAGTGGTATAAGGATTCAGTCCTGAAAATCTCCTCTACATCATTCTTACTTTTTATTCTAGTACTATTCATGGTGGTAAACACTGCACTCAGAAATAAGTGTTAGCTGGATTAGGGAACAAAATAACCTTATATGGTTCATTTATTCCTGTAAGAATGGATTTTAAAATCTTTAATATACACTGGATAACTTTTATACGCACTGCTGAAGCAATGTATGTTTTCTTGCTACTAGATGATTTGTAAAGCTTTCTTGTTTGTACTATGTACAACCTCCTCTTTGCTGTCTTGAGGTGGTGAATACTGAAAACTGGGGGGGGGGGGGTGTAAGCAAGCATATTTTATATTACTTTCAAAATCTAACAAGCAATAATTTTTGTAGGGTCCAATTTTTAGGTGTACCAAGCAAGTCACATTAACTTCTACTGATCAGGAAACCTTAAAGTGGTCTCAATTAACAGAAGTTCTCTGTACTTATCCAAGAAGATATCCAAATGTATAACAAGATCTCTGTCCCTCTAAATGTTATGATAATGGGCAAGGTAGTAAGCATTAGGCATATCTTGCCCAAACAATCAATAATCTACTGTGTACATATAGACTGAGGAAAAGAGGTACATGGAAGCATCATACATAAAATATGATACTGGGGATAGAAAAAAAAACCTCCTTTTGGTTTTGATAATGAAACAAGTCACGACTTTTAAAATACCCATTTGTCTTCTATTTTTTATTAATGCTGTGTTTGCTTCATTGCTACGTTCTTCTTGATTGTATGAATGATATGGAAAGGCTGGTATTTTGTAGTAGATTTCCATTGTGGCTGTCCTTGTAGATATTCAAGCCTGAGTTGCTACTGGAGGAAAAAAAGAAAGAGCATGTTTAGGATGACAAGGATACAGGAAATAAATCCAAGAAAGCAACAGATTTGAAATAAAAATGTAACACCTGCCAGGCAGCTTACTCACTGTATGAACAAGGATTAACACCAGCAGTGGTGCAGCAAATACTGGTCTTAGCACGTACATGTTTGAATATCACAACCTGAGTACAAGAACAATTACTTCACGCACTTGGTATTTTGAGTTGCTTTTGGATTCAATAGCTACACCTAGAAGAATAACTATACTTGATACAGGGGCAGTGAACAGGTTCACTCCAGAAAGCAAATAAGCTAGAAAAGGAGTCTTCCTACCTTCTTCTTCATTCTAGTGTAGAATATAGTTCTAGACAAGGAAAAATATGGTGGCACTACAACCTAAGCAGTTATTTAGAATAATCTGTTTAATCTTTTATCTCCAGGCAAGTGGGTTTCGCAGATTTTTTTTGAGGCAATTACTATCTTTCTCTGGGAGATTTATTCTTCCCTAGAATGAACAGGTTACAAATGAATGTTTCAAAAATCAGCTCCCTATCCATTTTGAAATCAACTCAAGCTCAGTAGCTTGTGATCAAGGATCAGATATGACTTGAGGAGTGGAGGGTCTTGTTGCTGACTTAGAGCTCAGGCTGCAGGCATATGGCAACAGATGATCACCATTAGGGGCGTTAATATAAGGTTAATTGTCTGGGTCAGGCCTCTGCTGGCAGGCACTGGCTACGTACAGCTGTGTATACTATCATCAGCTGAACAGGAGCCGACTGAAACAATCTGTATTCTCTACTCTGACTACCTGTCCTCCCTAGCACAGAAGGAAAACAAGTCGATGAATGATTATTGAATTTGAAAGCACTAAAGCAAAAACCTTTTGGTATTTGTATCCTCAACTGGCAAGTCAAAGAAACATTTTTTTTTGCCTTTTGACAACCTAGGTTTTAACCCGTGATAAGGGATTTCAAGGCACCATTCCCATAACTTCTGCCTCTTTCTGGGCTGAGAGCAATAAATAGTACTCTTAGTGTTATCTTTTCCCTCTTCTCGTGCTGCTGAGCAAGCAGGATGGAAAAGCATCTTCTGAACAGATGGATCTGCTGGTGACCAAATGATCCTTTTGATACTGAGTGATGCTAAAGCTACCTTCCCTTGCATAGACATTGGCAATGGAAGTGGATTTAATGGGCAGTATTCAAGTACTAAGTGAAGGAATAGAACAGAATTCCAGTACTTCTGTTGTCTAATCTGTTTAGCCCTATTAAAGGCCACAGAGATAAAGGCGATTTTTCACCTGATGGCAATATTTAAGGAAAGAGCCCAGATTCATACCATTCACATTATTATCCACATCTTTTAGGTGTGTTGGTAGAGTTTCTGGCTATTACAAACACCTTCACTGCAACTTGCTTTTCTTCCCATATTTCTGGAACACTCTCATAAGGGCATAATTGAGCAAAGGAGCAGAGTAGCCACCTTAAATATTACCCCAGATCCCCAGTATGACAGGTCCAAAAAGGTCTCAATTCTGAATGTGGTTTCTGGAAAGGAAGCATGGAGAGAGAAGACTGCAGTACCCTGGAGAAAATTTATTTGAGATCATCAGTGAATGCAAGTAAGGTAGAGTAGAATCACAGAAGTTACAGTAATGTTTTTAAAAAACAGTGGAAAGTCAGGAGTATCCTTCACTATATAGGTGAAACATATTCAGTCCTAATGGTAAGTAGAATATTTTACTCCAGCTCAATGAGGATGCAGGTCAAAAAGCAGTCGTATTAGAACAAGAGAAAGTAAACAGTGATAATAATTAACAATGCTTCATTTTCCTGAAAAAAAGTCTTGGGGTGAAATTAGTTTTGCTCTTAATTTATCAAAGTCAATGAAGTTTTATCAAAATGTAGCCTACCTTGTTAGAACCATGTAGGCAGACTAAATGCTACCATCCTGTCCAGAATAAGGACATTTTGAAAGCTACCCACATAGTTTCTGTGTTGAAAGTCTATCTTTGTAACATGCTGAGGGTTCTTTGGTGGAGGGACAGGTTATATGCTGTTCCTTTAAGCTTTTAGAATTCCAGCTAGATAGAATTATACTTATTTACTCAGTATTGCATGGTCTCAGCTACACTTCTGTTATAGGCTGAATTTTATGTATATCTAGTCAGTCCATTCCAGCAAAGAGATTAAGTTTAAGGGGAAAATAACTGTGACACTTTATTTTTCTTTTCTTTATTTCCAAATATTTTTGACCCAAACATTAGCCTCTTTATGTCTGGCTCTTTATAAAATCTTTGATCTTTCTATGGTGTAGACAGAGTATTGACTTTTTTGCTACATGCAAACCTGAGTAGTGTTGCTAAACATTTTAGTCATGCTTACATAAAATCTCCCAGAAAGCCTAACCTGAGCCCCCTGAGTTCAGGTGATGCCTCTTCTCCCTGACCTCTTCTGCCAAACAAAGGAGAAGGGGGAGGGATCCCTTAAAGGAGTAATAACCACTTTCTTTGAGCCTAACAGGAAAACATACCTGGTGTTTTAGGCAGTGAAATATGCACCGGCAACCCTAAAACATAAAGTGCAGGGGAAAATTTTGTACAAGGATCCTGCACGTGCATATACATACCTTGCCTGCAGTAACGGGATTTGAACATCATTCAGTGAGGACATATTTATTAGAATCTGGGTGTAAATGAAACACACTAATGGGAATAAAACAATAGGGAACGAAAGCGGAGAGAAGAAAGACAGTAGAAGCAAGACAAATGTTCAGTTGCACATCTTGGGCAAAAACTCACTCATTGGGTAAAAGATACAAGTGATTTGAAGACACCGTTATCAACTGACAACTTGCTACAGGTACCACAGTACTCCAAAGAGTTAAACAGCTCAAAAACTAACAAAATCAGTCAGATTCCCCAAGGACCATAATGTTGTTCTGTGTAAACAGTCCTCTTGTTCCTTAGATTATGAGCCAGGTGACTCTCATTAAGTCAATCATCATCAACTGGGCTTGACCAGCAAGTAGAAAGAAGGCAATCTACCATTATGCAGGCACTGAGTCTAGACTGTACTATTACCTTCAACACCCTGTAGCTCAAAACATAACTACTTAGATTGCTCATATAATAACTGTGGCCAGTCTGCTATTTGCAGTAGCTATAGCTGCTGGCTTCGGAAGGTAGATAAATATATTAAATCTCTGTTAGAGCATTCCATGGTAAAGTACACTCAGCTGCAATACCGTCTTTTCTCTTAACACCTCTAAAGAGATATATGCATGCCAGCTTGCACTATGGCATAGATGGTATTGTCATGTCATCATTTGCAGCTGGACCATAATGGTATGTAATTTATATCAGCTACTGAAAAAAGAACAATACAAAGATAATCATGAAAGAGATAAGAATCACACTACTTGTAGAACTGCTGTTGAGGGTAAGTGTATACTTTCATTGCTCTTTAACACCCTGGGATGTTTAATACTGTGTCCCCTGCAGTGTGACCTCACTTTATGTAGTATGACTAATTTCAAGTGGACAAAAGCACAAGGCTACATCCACCTATGGATGGAATCTATGACATTCACATCAGAAGTACTTCAGGATAGATTTGTCTTTGGTTATCAGAAGTGGATGTTTATTGCTCATCCAAGTGACTACAAAAGAGTTAATAACTGCTTTTTAAAGGCAAAATGTTTTTCTTTAAGCAAGCAGAAGTGAACAGCTATTTTGCATAAAATTGCAGAGATTTATACTTTCAAAAATCAGTTTTGTTTCTGAAATCAATGCACAGAAAACCTCCCCCGACATCTTCTTTGTTCACTCAGATACTTTTTTGTTAAATAAAATACATATGTAATCTCATTTAATCCCCCAAAACCCAAGCTCAGATCAGAATATTTATTTGGCTTCACCCTCATGAAGATAACTCTTTCAAAGTGAAAGTTGTATTTGAAAACATCATTCACACAGGATTTCCCTTGCTTGAGGAAACATTTCTACTGCAAAATGTGGCATGAGCTGCTTTTCTTTCTGTATGATTGTTGATTTTCCACAAGGAAATAATATAAGCAAGTAGATTGTTTTTTTCTTTTTTTAATTCCTTCCCAGCTGAGAAGAGCTAATAGGAAAGATGAAAAAGCAAAATACACAATTTATTCTGTTTAAAGGAATTATTTTCACATAGTAAAATCCCATACACCTTATTAAGCTATTATTCACATTGCCTTATTTTCCTAAACGAAATAAAACCAGAGGAGGACCAATTAATCTAGCTTGAAATAATAGATATGAAGACTCAAATTACTGGGTGGCTCTGTAATTTACAAAGTTTGGCACCGTGACATTATAGTGATGGGTACTTTAGATATGTAAGTAGACAGCTAGATAGATAGGATTAGAAAGAAACAGTTCAGACCATTCTTGCTGGATTTATTACTTCTGGCAAAACCAATGCTCCTGGTGTTGAATCCTTAGAGGAAGGCAGCATGTGGGCACAGCTTGACCTTCCAGATCAGACAGATTAAGAACATAATATTTTCTGCACAGTTAATGCTGAGATGATGTTAGTTACTTAGCAGACCCTAAATCCCATGACTGATTTTTTGTCATTTTGACAGAACAAGGGAATGATTTGTCCAGTATGGAAAAGCTGGTAGGGAGCTATTGGGCAAGTTTTAAAGATAGTATGCAATTAGGAAAAAAAAAAAATCAAATCAGAATGTCTTGTTTTCCAACTAGACCACTTTTGAAGTGTCAACCAGCAGAGAAACTGAGTATTAATAAAATAAATTCTGTATTGCTCACTTCTAAATGTTGATGATGACTTGAAAAGTCCTGCAGTCCTCTTAATGAATTCAGTGAAAGCAAGGAGAGTTGGATCAAGATTTGCAGACCTGGAGGTCAAACATAAGGCTCCTCAGTGGACTGGCATTCAAAAATACTTAGTATCTCCCTTAGCTGCACATATGTTTCCATGGATGTGTGTTATTTTTAAAAAACAGAGTGCTAATATTGGATCTCGTAAGAAAACAGAGCTTGGAAATAGTTAACATTAACAATGGAAAAACCATCTACTATTCTGTAAAAATGGTCTATAAGTGCAATGCAGCTAGTTAAACAATGCTGATAGAATCTAAACTGGAGCCTTCCCTTGCATTTCTTCCTCAGCCTTCCAGACCTAATGCTGCCTTAATATATATTTCTGATTCTAATTGTTCCTGAACATGCAGCACTCAGACTTAAAGAGTGATAATAAAATACAGTCATCCCTGCACCCTGTACTAAAATATTACCTTATCGTTGGGGTAAAAAATGCTGCTTCATTAAATTATAGTCAAATATCAAATTGTCTAAAAAAAAAAAAAAAGGAAATCCCAAGTAAAAGGATGATGAATGTGAAAGCTGGGAGAAAAAATATTACATAGATTACAAAAATAAAATAATGTAAGATAATTAAAATCAGTTGGCTTCTCTGTGGTCAGCGTACATGTGGAAGCTTTAACTGAAATACCTGATGCAAATAGATATTCCAAGATTTCCTGATTCATATTCTCGCATTAAGATGTATGTGGTCCATAGCTTGTCATAAAAAGTGTGCCTGATCACACCCAGTCCAGCAGCTCTTCAGATAGCTTGATGGACATAAGAAAAAACTTCAGGATGAGAGTTTGGAAGTTTAGTCTGTTTTTCTGTGCTGAGAACCTGTCTAGCCTTTGAGGGGTTTTGGAATTAAAGCAAACATGAAAAAAAATACACTCCAGTAATGTTAGGGTGGATATACTCAGGGAATAAGTAGGCTTCCACTCTGAGACTACCACAGTACTACCTGAGCATTAGTTGCAAAACACCTTGATTGGAGGGCAATATTATGCCAATTCATAACCCCAAAGAAAACAGCAGCAATCTCTCAGCAGAACTATTTTACAGCAGAAATTTACTGAGCCTTGATAACAGAGGGTTAACCTGCAGATCTTATGGGTTTATCACAAGCCTTGCAAATTTCAGTGAGACTGCTGTCCAGATTTCTGGGCTTACATTAATACATGAGTCTCACTGTTCATTTCTTTCAATAAGCATGGATTCCTAGACTTGTAGGGTATAGAAAGGCTTGAAAATGTAACCTGAGTGCACTCTACTGATTTAGAACATTAAAAAACTGAAAAAAAGGAACCAAAAGATAAATTTTTGAACATTTCATGATTTTGAGAGCCTTACCCAGAGTTTTAGATTCTTGAGGATAGCAACATTACCATAGTAATTTTTTGCAATGTACTATATGTCAAAATACTTCCAGTTAAGGAAAGTGATTTTAAAACACTTAAAAATAATTATTTTTGTCATACCCATATAATTTAGGCATCACATGAAGTAGGAACTCAAACAATGTTATGGGGAAAAAGAATATTTCTTAAGCACCTAAGCAGTTCTTCCATTTTACCCATTAAAAAGGTATGATGTAAAACAGAAAATGTAATACAAATAACATAATGAGCACCCTTAACAGGAAGCCAAGGTGCTGTTCATCAAAGGTTGATGATTGGAAGTGGGGGTAATTGTCTTCCCACCTCAGAAAATATTTCTTAAAACTAGCAATATTTTTATATAGACATAAGCTTGAGACTTGAGGGCAAGGAAGATGGAAATATCTGTGGGAACAAAACTGGAGAGAGGTTATCTCAGAGCATACAAGAACAGGTAACTAAGAACAGATCTGAATGGAGCAAAAGGTCTTCAACCTGAGTTTCCCTCATTACAGCTAAATGCTCTGATCACCAGCTATGTTCATCTGTGGCAGAAAAGGTCAGGGATTCTCTAAATAATTGAACAGAGACATTGGGCCAGAAAATTAGAAGAGGTGATTCATTGGTCCAATGATTAGGACATTCAGCTTGGGTATAGACGACCTAGTTTGTATTATGACTCAGGCAATGAATGAAGCCACTGAACCTGGAGCTCCAAAACAAACACATGAGGCAGAGAGTAGCGAGTGCTTTTGGATGCCTCAGGAGGTGAGCAACACCCACCACAGCAACTTGAAGAGGCCAGGGCTGCAAAGACAGCAGCAGAATGACTCAGGCTTAGTGCTCAAACATGGGAGACCAAGGTTTAAACATCCATTTCTAATCCAAAGTTGCAGGGGAGAGTTACCCAGCTTCTTTGGAGGTGGTTTTTCCCCTGAGTTACTGTAGGGTGATGTTCTTTGTATTAAATCTGTTGTGAAGAATGTCTGAATCTGTTCCACAAAAAACTTTAACTATATTGGCTTCATATTTTCATGCTTTCATAGAACCCTCTTTTCAGATATATATGCAAGAAGGTCCATTAAAAACAGAAGCTTGTAGAAGTTATAGGGAAGATGGCAAACTTTAATGCAGTATTTAATTGTGTTTCTTCTGATTATTGAAGTAATAATGGCAAAATTTCATAATTATATGTGAAAGTGGTATAAAGGCTGTGTATGGAGAAGGTCCTGGTACGCAAGTTTGAGGCTAAACACAACAATCCTAGAAAGAAAGAAGGAAAAATAATCATACCACTTAATCGAAAGAAGTGCTTATGCAAGCACATCCAGACTATAATGATAGTGCACTTTGAGGCTAGTCATAGAAATGTCCAGATCACATTACTGTCAAAGTCAATAGTACAACCATGGATAGATCTAAACATAATACAACACAACAATCCAATAGACTTTTAAAAATGAACAAAGACAAGGCTATAAGATGCTCATATCTTGTTACTCCAGATCTCTTAAAACTGCATTATAGCATAAAAATTGGATAAACTATGAAACGTTCATATAGTTAGTACATTTTCCAAGTTACAAGCCTCTTCCTAATCGCTAATGCAAAAATTCAGAAGGGTGAATGGTATCTTGCAGTGGGTAAAAACAGGAAAAGTGCAACAAGGAGGCCTTTCTGCTGAAAGAAGTACCTTTTTGTTGGTTTAAGCAGGGAAAAAAAGTAAATAAAACATACATTTATACACAAATATAAATTGTTATATACGTATGTGTGTATATATATATCTATGTTGAATTTTTTAGTGACAAGAGACCAGAGGCAGAAACTGTGAAGCTCAGAAGAGCAGTGAAGAGTTTGGAGCTCAGAGCAGCTGGATTCATCTGGTGAGGACAGAGCAACCCAGCAGCAACATGAACAAGTGGTCATAGAAATCAAAACCCAGCCCTCAGCAATACTCAGCATAAGCAAACATCAGTGACCGTGGGGAAGACTGCTTCTTTCCTTGCCTGGACAGGGTCTTTATTAATATTAACTTGGAAAAGAACATTAATCTGTTTATTTAGGCTTGGGAACCAGTGAGTGGAACAATGAATTGGGTCAGAGAGCGTGAATCTGTTTGTTTAAGCTTGCAAACATTGTACGGTTACTGGAGGATATGTATGGCATTACTATTGATGAATCAAAGTGAAGGCTTACATATTCAAACAATATCATGCTAAGCACAGTGGCAATTCCTGTGCTACCTCCTGCTGCTCAAAAAAAGGTTTAGCATGGGCCTGTCTCAGGATCTTTAGCCAACTGTATGGTTCTGTTCCCTTACAATAAGTTTTCTGCATCTGTTGCTGATGCTTCTATAATTTTTTTCCATGCAAATAGAAAAGCAGCGTAATTACAGTGTTAATTGCAATTTTGTAGATTAATGGCAAAATAACAAAGCAAGGAGTAATAGACATAAAATCTGGATAAGAGAGTTGATAGCCAGCCAGAATAATTTAGAAACAGATGCTTGCTTTCCCTACAGTCTAGAGGTTACTACACTCTTCTTGGAAAAAGGAAGCCAAAATCAATTCTAAGGACAACTTTTGTATTTCATTCAGTGACTGTTTGATAGAACATACATAAATGGCTGCTGGGGTATAGGCTAAGGCCAAGTTTTCCTTAGTCATTACAGTAGGGTTGTGTTCACACACAGGTTTGTTTTCACAGCTCAGTTCAATGTTTTGCTCATGCATTTTTTTCTGTGCCTAAAAGCAGAACATTGTCAGAAGAAGAGGCTGATAATTTCATTATCATGACAGCTTAAAGTTATAGTGGTGATTTTTTTCTGGAAGTGGAAGATGTAAGCTTGAATTTCCTCAGGCAGAGGAAAAGACTGAACACAGGTCTCCCCCAGTCAACATTTTATCCACTGAATTATTGTATAAGTAGAAGGATTTCCTCTTGCAATGCAACTTAAAGGGAATATGATAGACAGCCTTGTATTTTGTACAGAACCAAGTGATGGAGAAGGTTGAAGCACAGACTGAGCCACTCTGAGTCCCCAAGTTTCCCAAGGAAAGGACAAAGCAGTTCATTAGTTCTGATGAAACATGGCACAAAATAAAAGGTAAGCTTAGTACTGTTAGTTTGACTGGCGTATCTAATGCAGTATGATATAGAAACAATCAAAAGCAACATACAGATGTATGTTAGATGTAAGTGTTGTCTGACTCAGTGCAGCCCTTTTAAACTCTAGTTCCAAGTTACAAATTTAAATATGCCAGAAAATCACTATAAACAGTAATTATGACAAATACTGTCACAATGCTACAAAGCAATGTTTGATGAGATGGATGCCAAAGGGCACAAGTTCCAAACTGGACAGAGTTGGGTACTGCTGTAAGACCTTTCTGAGCATCTCTTTGTTGGCTGCTAGGCTATTTTGGTCATAAGTGGAAAGCTTGGTCTTTGTTGGAAACCCAAAAGCAGCTGGTATTGTACCTCTGCTATCCTTAGTTGGAAACGAAACTCAGTGCGGTTCTTCCATTCAATGGTAAACAGCTTTGATTAATGTTGCTTCTTTGCTGAAGAGGTTGAAATTGTTCCTGCTTTCAAACCCTAAGCAGGTGTAACGAAGCTATTTTAACTGCTTATTGTTAATTTACACTGCAAAAGGACTCAGTGACAAAAGACTTACAGATTCACATTATGAATCCAGACACAGGATTGTGCTCAGGATCTATTTTTTTGTTTTTGAGATCAAGATGCTCAGAAACCTTGTTGGAGGTTGTCTGGGTAACAGGTCATTCTGGTTGGGAAATCAAAGATGTACCAAAATGAATATCAGTCACACAATTTGTTTGTGTGTCAGTGGTTACATAAGTTGGCATGCTGCAACCACACTGGTTAAATAGGCCTTTCATTTTAAGGCTGAATGGACCTGGATTTTCTACTTCAGTAATGCCTCGGTACCCAAGTGGTGCACTTAGAGCCAGTTACACAAGTTTATAACAAAAAGACAGTTCATGCACCAGAGAGTTAATAACTCAGTACAAAATATGAGACATCAGGTAGATACAGGTACATGAGAATAAGAATATAAAAGAGAAAAACTTGTCAGTGTCATAATGTGCTTTACCCACACTTTTTCCCCACCTCTTGCCAAGTTTTAGAAATTCCATCCCAATTATGCAAAAAATGCAAAATCTACTTCATATTTCTCCAGGCAAGTAAACTATCAAGCAGCAAGCTTGTAAAAGAATGATCTCTATTTCAGAATTTGCAGAAGAGAATAAATTTATCCGCAGATTATGTCTGAACTAACTGCCAGAAATCATGTAGTTAAAAATAATCTTGTTGCTCAAGGACGCACACTTAGATTTGCCTAAGCACTTTTCAGAAGAAGATATTAATATCAGTTCTCTTGTTCCTGTAAAAATTGAACTAATAGAAACATAATGAAGAGTCAAATTGTCCCTTGGTGATTACTTTTTCATTTGTTTTACATTATTGTCAGTCTTTGCAAGAATTGTTTATTATTACTTATCTGTGAAGCCTTGAGAGTCTGAATAGCTCTGAAGAAGACTAAATAAATACATAGTCTCTGGTTTGAAAAGCAAACTATAGAGTAATTTCTTTTGATAATGATTAATAGATGTACTCAAAACTATAGTATTATAGTATGGATATATTAATGTTGATGAAGTTGATTAATGTTTCATATACTTATCAACAGATCAAGGTTTCAGAATGAAAAAAATATTCAGTGAATATATTTTTGTGGAGACTAAAATAATTTAATTTCTCAGAATAAACATTGAATAGTCAAATATATAACTTCATGAGCAGCAAAAAGAGTGGTGCGTATCATTAGGTGAAAGAGTTGCTCCATAGGCATTCCTACAGCCTAGAAGATCAGGATTGTTTCTGAACAGATAGACTGAGCGGGACCATATGTCCGTATGTATGTAGGCGTCAAAAAGTTCCCAAAGGACTCACTATTATGTGCAGGGGAGACAGTCATTCAGTTCCTCTGACACCTCTTTTTTGAAATCATCAGATCCTATGAATTCATTAAGGTTGAAAAAAACCCTCTGTAGACTAGAAATGAAATATTATCTAGTTATATTCCATTTTTCTTTGAACTCAGTGACTCAACTGTCACTGAGTTCAAAGACCTGCTTGAAAAAAGCTAGATCCCCAGTATTCAGGTTTCATCTACTGACTTCTCAGATCTTCATAAACCTCTCTAGAGAAAAAGCATTATAATGCTCACCTTATTTCTAATAAAATCCCAATTTCCTGTTGGAAATAAAATTTATCAGTAGCAGTAGAAATTTTTGAACTCCTGGATTTCACAAATATACCCCTGTTTTTGCTTTGGCTCATAATTATTTTAAATTAAATTATAAAGCAACAAAATAGGTTGAGGTAAACTCCACACCAATTAAAATAATATTGCATTGACATACGTTTGCAAGTAGTTGTTTAAATGTCTTGTGTGAAGGTTACAGAGTTTGTAACAAATGGCATGCTGAGTGGTCCCCTGTTGCTTATGAAGTTAGAAAGGCATTCCCTATGGCTGCATAATTTCTTTCAAGCCTCTTAAAGAATGGTACACATCTCCAGTTTAATGTAAACAAGGGCCCTTCAACAGCAAAATATAAAATACCTAGCTCTTTTTTTGTTGAAATAATGGATAAGGTGAATCCAAATGTTTTGGCAAAGATTTCTAGGTTCACAGACAGAAATGTGTTTCCCCATAAAATTAGTCATCTGCCACTATTATATCAAATAAAATGTAAAAGAAACAGATTAGCTGTTCAAAAGATAGGCTTTCTTGCTAAGTACTCAACAGGTAAAAGATATAATAATAATAATAGTCAAAGAGTTTTGAATTTCCTTTTTCTATCTGGGTTTGCTTTTGGAAGCTTTCAGGCAATTATACTGACTTCGGCTCTACTATCCTGACATTGCACCTAGGTGTCTTTATGACTGGTATGTTTAAAAGAGAACTTTGGAGCAGCAATTGAAATCCTTAGTCGCTATTGCAGGTAAGTTTCTGTCACAAGCCTGGATTTGTCTATGCCCTCTGACTCTTTGAAGTTCATTCCCTCACACACACACCCAAAAAAAAAAATCAAACAAAAAACAAACAGAAGCAAACAAAACCCCAAACATTCAAAAAAAATCCCAAAAACAAAAACAAAAAATCGCAAACCCAAGAACAATCCTGAGATATGCGTATCTCAGTGTGTAGTCCTTAAAATGAAATGTTGCTAACACGTGCTTCAAAATAGAAGATGATCATGTTCCCCACATAAGCAAAAATAATTCTTGGTGCACCTGCTTGGAATTATATAATGGGATATAATTGACTCAGTGATTTTAAATGTCTCTTATACAATTGACTTGTTGTTGAGTTTTTTAACACCTGAAAATTGCAGATGGCCTTACTGACCAAACCAAGCCATGTTAAAAAGCAGTATTCAAACTTTGATGATTCCATCCATGTGCTTCCCTGTCTATATAAGTACAAACTCCTGGGTTTTAAGCCTGGATATTCAGGACTGATACAAAGACTTGATGCTAACTTTGATAAGAAGAAATCTTGGCTTTAACTATTTGGCAACATTTTGTTCATTAGCAATTGTTTCTCAAACTTTATTTTTAAAAGTCTCAGTAAGCCATAAATTATTATATTTACATTTAAGACAAATGGTTATGACAGTTCTGAAGTGACCCTTTTAAGGACATTCTCAACGAAGTTTACATTTTTGCCATAAAAATAGCATAGATGTGGCTGTTAGTCTCAATTAGGGAAAAAAGCAGAATTCCCACAATTGTTTACCTATATCCCAAACATGCAGTGTACACAGGTAGCTGAAGAAAAATATTCAGAGAAAAGCCACTAAAGCAAATATTCACAGAGTGCAGAGACCACAGATAATGAAGAATTGACCTGAGAAGTACCCTTGACAATGCTAAATTGAAGGGGACCAGGAGAGAGGCTTAAGTTTTTTTGAATTTTGTTAAGTCTGTTCTAGAGGAAATGTTTCAGGCTACCAGGATTTCTGTGTTTTCATTCAGATCTGTGCTGTGGCCTCCAAAAACTCTCTTTGTCTTATGCAAGAACATAAGGAACTACAATACTCAACCTCTGTGGTCTTTGAGTCTGAGGTTGGCATCAAGTATCTCTCTCTATTTACTTTTCTGCCTTTAAAAATCTCTGCATTTTTTACAGATCAAGAATACTATATCCATGCCTACATGCTTCAAAATGTAACTGTAAAATAATGTTAAATAGGACTGAAAATGTGGTGAAAACCAACCTCCAACTGATGAAGCATTGCTTCATGGAAATCTTTTGTCCATCTAGCAGTAATTATTCCTTTGTCCTTTTGTTCCTCATTACATTCTATATAAGGAAATAGTTTCACAAGAAGCTAAGAGCAATTGCCATACTAACACTTGAAATTTGTTGTAGATTTAATGCATCTTCATTAAATAAGTAGACATCTTATTATAAAATTACATGAAGTAGGACAGCAAATGAATATATATCAGGTGCAAGTGATGGCTGTGGTACCTTTGCATATTGGAGAGCAAGGGATGCAAACTGGGTTTCCACTGATATTTCAGGGGCCTTATCGCTGTTCCTATCATTCTTGTTTCATAGGGAGAGACTAGGACCCTGCCTGTGATGCCTGCTTTGGAGCAATTCACACTTATGTACAAGGTATATCTCAATGCTACAGTACCATTATGTGAATTCTGGGCCAAAGGCATACAAATGTCCATGCACTTGCATTTAAACCCATTAGGCGATACACATGCATTATGATCATAGATGACTAAGAGATTAACAGATAACCTGACTTTGGTAGCCAGCAAAAGAGAGTGGACTTCTAGTATGACAGCTGTTTCAGGATTCAGCATCCACAGTGATTGCATTAGAATGAATACAGATCATATCTCAGGAAACCTACTTTCAAAGAGGGATTAATAATCTATGATAAAATGACATGTTATTTACACCAGAGGGAAAGTGAAGAACAGATTCAAGGCAGTTTAACATGATGTAATTCCAGTTAATCCACAGCAAACATTGCATATGAAGAAATCCTGACTTCCCTTCACTATGAGATTTCATATTCTTTGGTCTATTACAATAAACTATTCAAATCCAGCAGGAATATTCTGCAGTTGATTAATTCAGCCTACATTTTGAACTCTTAAATTTACTTCTATACTAGACTCTATTGGGTTTTGGAATTTTGTGCTGAATTTGTCTTTGATTTGCAGAGGAAGGAGTGAAGAGTGCATCACAGCACTCAAGGAAGGAGAGCTGAATACTGCTTGAGAAAGGCTAGTTAATTCCTCTTTAAACCATAAAGACTGTACCTTTACAGAAGTGCCCCCTTTTTCAGCTGTGTCTCTTTCCATTCTCTTTTTGTTTGCTGTGTACCTCTGCAGAAGGAAAAGACACACAGGATACCTGAGACACCCCAAAGTGACAGGCTGCACCTGGGCGCCTGCCTGCACTCGTGACACAGCAGTACAGCCTCATGTCTTTTTCTGCACACCAGCAGGGATTCCCAGGCTCACCACAGCACAAGAGCTGGCATCCGCTTTGTGCCACAGGAAAGAGCATTTTCTGCATTTTAATAGGTGGAAGGACTGATTCCCAGAGGAGCTCATTATAAGCTTAGGATTCAGGTGTTACTTTAGGGTTCTGCTAAATTTTCTCATTTTAAGAATTGCTGAAAACTGTATTTTCTGTTGGGAACGAGCTGAAATAGCTCCTTTCTGTGCAAAGATGCAAATAAAGCCTAAACTTTATTCCCAGATCTTTCTTTCTCCACTTCCTTCCCAGTTCTTTTATGAACCTGCTCAGAAAACTCTTACGAAGGTTATCACTGAATCAGCTAACAACTTGGTAGTCCAGCTGAAAGTTTTAGCACTACTTCCAGAGGAAAAGTTTACTCATTTAAAAGTCTAAAGAAATGGAAGTATAGTTTTAATTTATTTTGCAAATATTGAATGCACAGCCACAGTTTGCTTTGAACCATGCTTTATTTTAGGTCCATAGCTTGTAAATGAACATTGAACTTCCAAACCAGACCTTTTGCTGTCTACTCATTACTTCTGCTATACAGTACTTTGCAGTTCCTGTCTGTGCAATTTCCTTTTATTAATGTACAAACAAAACATGATGAATTAAACATGCTATTGCATGTACTTTTTGGCAAGCATCAAAGATGAGGTAATTGAAGATGGTTATTATTTCCAGCTGTACAGTGCTAGCACATAGTGACATTTAAATAATAAGAGATAAAGTAAAATAGGTGGTTTGGTTTTAACAATACTGCCTTCTAAGCATCCTAACTCACTAATCTCTACTAATTATTTCAGATTATGCTATTGTCACACAAAGCTGTGTCTCAGACTATTTAAATAATTTCTGATATGTAAAAAATAATGGAAAATGCTGTAATACTTAGATATTTTATTTTAGCTAGATACTAGAACCTAGACAAGTCACTGTACAGATCTCTAAGACATGAAGAATGACTTCTCGCAAAAATAAAATTTCTTTCTCTTTGTTAAAGAATAGATTAATCATAAGAAAGTAACTCATCTTTATTTATTATTCTGAAATCTGCAATAAACATACACGATTTTTTTTGTAAATTGCTATTTAGTAAAAGAGACTTGTCAAGGTTTCCCACACATTCTTCTGCTTAACCTTTAGTTCAAGATCATTTCCAGTAAGAAACTATTGTTTCTGTCTTGATCTGTTGTCTGGCAACCTACTGCAAGCTGCATTTTATCTGGTACAGTTTTTCTCAAAAAAATATATTTTTTTATTCCTTAACTATATAGACAGTAGCTGAACATAAAGTAGGGAATGTTTCAGCTAAACCATCCAGTGCTAGAATTGTAAGAGATTACTGGCTCTGAGAGGAGCAAGAAGCTGGTTTAATTCCTGTTCTCTCACTGTAGTTCTGTGGAATTAACCACCAAATGGAGCTTTAAAGATCTGTGGTTGATTGCCACATGTACGCTATTTTTCCATTTGAAAAATAAAACCAGCAAATGCTGGGCTTGTTTGAAGTTGATAACCATTACACATAACAATGGATTGGGCCTGCCAGCCCTTTGTTTCAGTAAATTGGGAAAATTGTAGGATGTAGATATATTTTTTTTTTAAATCTGTGTTCTGCAGAGGCTCTGTTCATAACATGCAGCCCATGGAAATTGCAGCAACTCATAGATTTTCATGTTAGGCAATATTGGTCCTCCCAGGTCTGCACATCCTCCAGCGCACTTATCGTAAGAGGACAGCACACAACTGTCTTCTTCAGTGCATTCACAGTCCTAGTACTGTTCTCAGCAGTGCTGCAGTCCTCCAGTTCCACCCTCATCACAGAAATGCTGAAACAAAGGACTGAAGCTCAGCAATTAACTGTAAAATCTTGTTTAAGACCTCATTTCAGAAATAGCAAACTGTAGAGAAGGTGGTTCCCTTAGCATATTTTGTAGGAAAAAAAACAACTTAAACAGGAAAAAAAGTGTGTGTATATACACAGAATACAGCAAAAAATCTAACTATTGAAGTTCATGAGATGGTGGAACCTATTCTACGATTTCACTAACCCAACTCCCAAGAGAGATATGTCAAGAAAAATCAAATTGCTCATCTTGCATCTCAAAAAGTGAAACATAAACAAAAAGCAAATACTTAAGGCTGGCATATATCTTCAGTGATTCTTACTTCTGTAAACATAAATACTTCTGTAAACATAAACACATAAACACATAAAGAGTTTGAGAGTTCAGGATCAGCAACCTATGTGGTCATCTAGTCCCTCTTCAAATATATCACTAGATTTTACATTTTGTTCTTTTACCACTGTGCTGAGTCTCATGAACTTGCTTGTAGCCAAAATACATCTTCTGAATATGTATCTGAAGTCATCCTGAGATCTGGGAATTAACCACATCCATCTGATGGAAGTTTAAGTGACATTGCAATTCACCATTAAAAATATGTCTTATTTCCTATTTAAATTTTTCTGGCCTCAGGTTCTTTGTGCTGAACCATGTCATTCCTTTCTTAAGAGTCTCATTTTATGAATGTATTATCTCCATGTGAAAACACCTAGACACTGTAAGCAACTCAACTCTCAGTTGTATTTTTGGTGTCCTAAACATACTGAATTGTTTTAAGCCTCCCACTGAGAAGCTTTCCACTCACTCAGTCACACAGAGGCTAATTCCTATCTCCTATTAATTTTTTTCAGCATCCTTTTTCAAATGCGAACACTAAAAGTATAAACAGCATTTCAGCATCAGCAATTTCTGTAGAACTATCATATGCATGACTTGGAATATATATCCAGTTCTTGCTGAATTAAATGGAACTTTAAAATATTCTTTAGAACTCAGAGTGTAGGAATAGTACATTGAAAAGCAAAGGCCACCAGTTTGGATTATTTTGACTTCATAGCTTTACTTTCCAGTCTTATAAAACATATTACATCAAAATAATATCTGGTGATGCCAAAAGAATTCATTAAAATCAGTAGAACTCTTAGGTACATAATTGTTTTAACTTTGGTGAATTGTAAGGGACTACATTTAACTTTTGATGAGAAGCGCTAGTGGAAAAGGTTGCACATCTTGTAGTGAACATGCCTCACTTTTGGATTCTATGCCCAAGCTGTGGGAGGTATCTTTGACATATCTGCATATTTAACAATTCTTGTAAGTATTTGTGTAGGTGACAGTAGAGGTGATCCTTGGTCTTCCAAAGCTGACTCATTTTCAAAGCATATTCTCTTATGTGTTATTTTTATCCTTTTTGACAAATCCATTTTCAACACCATTGAACTACAGTAGCTAACAAGGACTGTAAGTTCTATGCTGCAAATGAAACAATTAAAAAAAAAAAAAAGTACTTTGACTATCATCTACTTATGTATCACGAGTCCAGAGGAGGGCCACGAAGCTGATCAGAGGGCTGGAGCACCTCTCCTATGAGGACAGGCTGAGAGAGTTGGGGTTGTTCAGCCTGGAGAAGAGAAGGCTCTGGGGAGATCTAATTGCGGCCTTCCAGTACCTGAAGGGGCCTACAGGAAAGCTGGAGAGGGACTGTTTATCAGGGAGTGTAGTGACAGGACAAGGGGTGATGGGTTTAAGCTGAAGGAGGGTAGATTTAGATTAGATGTTAGACAAATTCTTTACTGTGAGGGTGGTGAGGCACTGGAACAGGTTGCCCAGAGAAGCTGTGGATGCCCCATCCCTGGAAGTGTTCAAGGCCAGGTTGGATGGGGCTTTGGGTAACCTGGTCTAGTGGATGGTGTCCCTGCCCATGGCAGGGGGGTTGGAACTAGATGATCTTTGAGGTCCCTTCCAACCCAAACCATTCTATGATTCTATGATTCTGTGAAATGTGTGAACAGATCTAACAAGATTCTTTTCCTCACGATTCAGTACATCAGGTTTTCCAAAGTAAGCATATGCTTAAGAACTGAGCTGAAAAGCAGAGGTTTATGCACATGCTCATCACTGGAAATATACAATGATTGATTCAGGAGCTGAAATCTAGCTATTTTAAGGATCTTCTTTTTCATTTGGCCTGATTCTTCTCCCTTACTTACTCAAGTTAGTGCTATAGATTTGAACCACCACTCTGGTATCACTCACGAATGTGATATTAATAAGGACTGGCGGATTCATTCCTTCTACCAGAATTTTTAGGCAAGAACATGCTGTTCATGAGGGAATATTAAAGTTTATGCCTTGAATTTCATGTGACTAATTTAAACGTCATACTTGTTAACTGTTGCAAATTTTTTGCCTATGGAACCTTTGACATTATAAAATGAAATATAATCTTATAACACTCTAAAATTCCTTCAGCCAATGGATTTTGTTTCATACGATGTGGCATTTCACATCTTGAAAGCATGGCATTCCAAGCCCTATTCTTAAGGAAAATAACAGAAGTATATTGTAAACTGATTATGCAGACACCTGTAGAGACTGACCGTAAATGAGTATGTTGTAACCAGGACTGAAAAGGACATGATACTTTTTGTCATTACTACTTGGAAGTAATGGGAAGATATTAACTCACATTTACAAAGGGAATAGACAATATATTGTATGCTGCGGCACATGTACAGCTTGCTTGAGAAGAGGTGAACACCCTGCGGTGGTATTCCTAGTTCATGATGAATAAGTAGTGTCTTGCCATTTTGATTTCTTTCTCAGAAGTCTCTTGACCTGATACTATGCTGCAGGGTTCCAGAGATCAGTTCTCATACAGCCCTAATGCCTAGGTAGACATGTAGTGGTTTTCCCTCAGTAGGTTATGGGTCCTGCATGTTTACAAAAAAATTCTACTCCATAAAAAAACAAAGTTTGTTGACACTAGGCTTAAATTTGCTACAGATCCTTATTTCCAGTCAAAAGATTTTAAGGATGTGAAAACTGCAGGCATTTGAAATTACTGTAATAGATATTTTATCTCAACAAATTTCTGCTTCTCTAAAACTATACTTGTAAAGCTTCAGCTTTTTAATCGTTGAAAATTATGCTAGTGGAGATAATATAGCTAAACACACAGGATACAGTTGGACTGGAAGGTGCCACTGTCACTGCTGTGTCAGAAGATTGCAGCCAGTCATGTCTGAAAATCTGGGACACATTCCTTCTACTCACACCCTTGTATTCTGCATTCTGGCTAGTATGCTAGCAATAATACACTAATATCTTTTAGATGACATGTTAAATCAAAGTTTTCCAGAGATTAGCGATTACATGGTACATTTTGAAAAAGAGAAGGATAATAAATCTGGTGTCCTGACAAATTTCTTCAGTAGTCTTCATAACCTCCCCCCTAAGACAAGGGCATGGTCTCTTTGGAAACAAGCATTCATGCTCAAAGAGATGTCCTGCTCAAAAAGCTGCTAAAAGATTAACAGATATCTAATGCTCTAGGACACATTGCAATATGCCATTTTTGGAATGCCACAGTTTCACGGTTGCATTAAAGCATAATTTTATTTCTATGCTCAGCCTACAGATTGCAGATGGCTCTATTTTCCACTGGTTTATTGGAACACTGGCAATTTGAAATATAGTACCAAAGGCCACACATTATATACAAAATGTATAAATAGCATATTTACATGAAATTAAAATGAGGGTTTGCATAGATTGAAGGTAATGAGACTGATTTGGGAATTTTAACGAAAGAAAATTATGTCCTTTGTTACACAGTTACTACCTACAGAAATGTTACAGTGCTAAAAAAAAAAAAAAGGCACTGCAGTGCTTGATTTCAGTAAATATATTGAAAATGTCATTTCAGTTTCTGTACAGTATTCAGTAGTAGCATTTGAATAGGATGTTTTCTAGCTGAATACGCACCTTAAAGGAAAAAAAAATGTTCTGTGAAAATATTGCCAGTTGTCAAATATAAAGGACTTTTTTTGTCTCTATTTTTGTCTTTGAAAAGTTAACTGGCTCTATCACACTGTCTTTTTCATCAAAACATAACTTATTCCTAAACAGAGGAAGTGTAGATGTTGATTTTCTTGAGTGTTTCCAACCAGCATATTGACACCTCTTTTTGAATTACAGAGGTAAGTAATCACAGACATGTTTATACCATTTAAGAAAGAGATTTTCTAACAAAGTTTTCTAACAATTTAAAAATGCACTTGCTGCATTTTTGAACATTTGGGGTTCGTTAGATGATTAACTTGCAGGTATCCTAAACACATTTCCCTGCTGTTACAGTGAAGGGTCTTTCAAACTGTTGCAGTTTAAAGTATTGTACTCACTTTGACGCTTGCTTTACCCACAGAAACCGGCAGGATTATATGTACTTATGGTCTCCTTGCTGTACCCATGGGCACCAAGTGCCAAGATCTGTAGCCCTGGAATCCCAGCCTGTGTATTGTTGTTGCTGAATAATGCAGTATATACGTTTTAACCCAGAATGTAAACACTAATATGTACTGTTAAATAAAGATATTACGTTTACATATCGGGATGGTAATGTCTGATCCATGTCCTGTGCCAGATACACATTCCTGGATCCTGAAGCCCTCTGCTTGCACCTGGTGTGCTCAGGAACCAGCAGCAATGCCGCCTGCTTTGCACTGGGTGGCCACTGCAGCACCATGACTCCTTCTCAATGATGATTCACTGCTTGTTTTCAGACAACAAGCTTGTTTTCAGAAACAAGGAACCTGTTTCTGAGATACTCTGAAAACCTTGAAGAACAGAGTTCAGGCTCCTTAAAAGGGAGCAGATTAATGTCGCTTTTAGGTCTGCAAGGAATTTGTGCGAGGGCTGCCTATCCACTTGGAAAAGGAATGGTAGATCCAATGAAGGCATTCCGATAAATTACTGAAGAGCCTAACACCATGAGCCTGTGATCCTTTAGGCATACATTGCCACTTGAGATAGATTTTGAACTCATGGACAATGCTGTCAGCCCCTGTAGAGGTCTGTGAACATACTAGATGGAATAATTTGCAGAACCAGAGTCCCAGAGCCCTTCTTTTTGCAATTATATACAGCGGTGACAGAAATGTTACAGGAGTCATTCCCCTTTGACAGCATCTGAAGCAGGTAGTCTTCTGGGAGTTGACTTTAGAATAAGATTGTTAGAAAGTTTGACTTAAACCTAAAATGTCACCAGTTCTGAAATATTCTTAAATATGAAGCACTTTAAACAGAATAATTCTATTATTCCATTCACTTTTCCATCTTCCATTCTCTATGCATGCACATAAGCTGACACTATTTTTAATGACGCATAGTGCCCACACTATGCCTGATGTCCAAAGGAATTCTACAGTACCTGGTAAGAGCTTGGCTGCCTTGGTAATGGGTGCAATGTAGCCAGATATAGATACATGTAAATGGAATGACCAAGGGGAGCAAATTCCAGTCTTTGCTCTACTAGTATAAATCTCAAGTAAATTTCCTAAATGAAATAGCTAAAGAAAGTTCAGAAATAATCAAGGTCAAGCAGTGAATGAATCAGGTAGTTTAAAATCTGTCTCTGTTAGAAATATGGCTGCATCACAAATTTTAAAAACTGCTTAATTTTGGCTAAGCTGCAAACAGATGGCAGGCTTTGGAGACCCAAATCTGTGAACAACTGGCAGCCAGGAATAAAGAGTGTGCTGATAATGTGACCAGCAGTTGTTGGATTCTACTTGGCCAAACTACTCCCCCCTTACATCCACACTGTGAAATCTAGTACAGTGGTCACTGCAAGAGCTCCAAAGCAATCCAGATTAATAAAGCAACAACTGTGGGTGGAGGTAAAAATGTGAGGATGGCTTTAAGGGTCATTCTGTCATGAAGGCCCCTCTGTTCACATGCTCAGTGCCAGTCTGAAGCCATAAGATGATTTTTGTGGAAGAGTAAGAATTTGGCAAATTGTTCTAGCTCTGGGACTTTCTGACACAGATGTGTTTTCTACAGAAGACAGAAATAACAAAGATTGCACAGAGACCATTGGTTGCCATTTGTCTCCACAGTCTGTGATAAAGTCCATGTTTGGGAGACTTTGTTCAAGGTAAATGGACTACATGAGGTCAGATTATGCCATATACTCTCATAAGATCAAAGGATCCACACATATAGGACAGCTTTTATAAAAAAACAAACCACCAATCAAAAGATAAATAATATGACAGAGCCTCTGGGAAGCAAATTACTCCATTCCCAGGAGCTTCTCGATGCCTATATGTGACCTGTACCCCCTTGCTCCTGACCCCTGGTAATGTGGTTAGCATAACTAACGCCATTTTATGAGGCAAGCAGCCATTCTCTCTGAGCAAGTGAGGCATATATTCACTGCCTTTCCCTCATTATCAGGCCCTGAAGGTCCTGTGAACAAAGTAGACAAATCAAACCAATTTCTTCTTCCCCTCCCTACCAGCCTCAAGATTCCTGGGCGCCAAGCAGATTACTCCCTTCCTCACTAGCCTTGAAGGTCCCAGGCACCTGGCCAGCCAGGTGGTGATGACCCTGTCACAGAACAGGGAAGCGTAACTGCACCCAGACCACTGTCCATAAAATCAAGCAGTTACAACTCCTAAGTGGACCAGAACCACCGCTGGACAGTGAGACCCATGAGACCCTGGTGGCCAGGGACACCTCCACTGTCCTCTGCTTCCTCCGAGGACTGAGTGACTTGTATTCTTTCACATGATTTTTGAGTCTAGATTGTGATTGTTATAGTGATACAGTAAACCATGTATAAAAATCTGACATGATCTGCAGAGGGTCTAGGTGATTAGAAATCATAAGTTGACTTGTATGACAAATTCTGTATTATGCTACTTATAGATTGTACTACATTGATTCTGCATGTAGCAATCCTGTGCCATTGTAATCATAAATTCTGTGCTATACTAATCATAAAATCCTGTGCAGAAAATAAAGCTTTAATTGTAACTACGATTTAGTGTTGTCATCATTCTGCTGAGGATCCCTAAAAGAACCTGTCCGTCCCCTCAGTGTCAGATGACACTAAAGCTGTGGAATTTCCAGCTGGAAATACAAGAGTAAAACCAAAGAGCTATTTCCTCATCAAAAAAGAAAACCTGTGGAAGTCACGTTTCACAGGAAGAATCCAGAAAGCCATCACAAAATAGTCACTTTCCTGCACCAACAGGACTCTGTTCCCTGAAGATTCCCATTATACTTAGAGATGTGGGGTGGGATCTAAGAGCTCCTCCTAGGCTCCTTCTGACTCCATGTTGGGTGACAAGGCTCAGACATTAACTGTCTATAGATCAAACTGTAGATCATCACAAAGCAGAACTGTTACAGAAGGCAGCAAGACCCTGTGGCATGTTTTAACAGCCTCCTTGGTCTGGACCGTTAGGAGCCAGGCCTGCTAGAGATGTCCTTTTCCCAAAGCATACATGACTCATGAAACTGACCATCCCTTTCCTGAGCAGGTAATATACTTCCCCCAAAACACATATCCAGGGAAAGAAGCAGTTTGGCATATAGTGATTAATGACAGTTTTGGGATTAAAGCCAGTTTTGAAGTAACTTTGAAGCAACTTAGAAGCAGGAGAAAACATGATTTGAGCCTGTCTAGAGTTGAAGGGGAGAAACAGGAGATTCATCAGCTGTAGTAAAATTGATAAAGCAAAATACTTACTCCAGTAATTGCCCACTGGGAAGGACAGAGGAACAAAATGATAACAGATGACCAGAAATTTTGATACAGACTGTAAAACTCTGTTCAACCTTCACTGTTCTGTGGGAAACAATATATTGCAAGTAACATGCCCTGGGCAATATTGTGTTTTGCCTTCCACTTGCCTCAGCTTTGACCTTTTATTTCTGGTGGCATTAAGCAGCATCAGCATGTCTTAGAATAAGAGGTTGTCTACAGGTAATAGAGATCACTGCGTGGGTGCCTCTGGAGAGGACCTCTTCAAATCCCCATAAGAGCTCAATGGGATAATTTAGACCTTTTTTTGGTATATGCAAGAAAATGGGCAGGAACATTTTGCATTCCAGAAACTTTGAGAAAGGCAGAGGCAATAATCAAGGATAAAACCAATTAGATTTACAGGAATAGATCTGAAGCAGTTTCACAGAGAGGGCATACTGTCTGGGTGACTATAGTCAGCCATAAGCCTCCTGAAACATGAGACAAGAGACACCCTCAGACAATGAAGCAAATCTGTGAGTGGCAGCCATGCAAGCAAATGGGAGGAAAAAGAAAGGGAAAGTAAAACCTAACTTTTTTAAACTCACTTTTTACCTGTCCTAAAAAACCACTTGTGTCTCAGATGTTTTTACTTCAGGAAGCTAAGACAAAACCACATTTCCAGTCAAGACAGAGTGAAAAGAACATGTGAAACTATCAAAAGGTATGTTCAGCTATGTATTATCAGTGTAAAAAAGCTACAGGTTGTTAAATGAAATAACTGAATGTTGGTTTATTTTCAGAAGCAAAGAGCTGAGAATTTAACTTTTAGGACTTTATATTCAGTTCCAATTCCTACAGCTGCAGGAACTCCACTGATATAAGACAAGCTAGGCAAACCCAGTCAAATTATGTTTGGTCCCATATGCCTTCAGGCATAATGTGTAAAGTGGTAGATCTAAAGTAGATTCTTTATAACTGAAATGGACTTCCTCGGAATTTTAGCAATGCAGAACATTTTAAGTTAGTAAATAAATTCATATTCTTCTCCCATATAAAAATGTGAGTATATTCCACTGAAATAATTGTGGTGGGTTGACCCTGGCTGGGGGCCAGGTGCCCACCAGAGCCGCTTTCTCACTCCCTTCATTCACTAGACAGGGGAGAAAAGGCATAACGAAATGCTTGTGGGTCGAGATAAGGACAGGGAGAGATCACTCACTAATTGCTGTCATGAGCAAAACAGACTGAACTCAGAGAAAACATTAATCTAATTTATTATCAAGCAGAACAGAGTAGAGGAACGAGAAATAAAATCAAATCTTAAAACACTTCCCCCCACCCCTCCCATCTTCCCAGGCTCAACTTCACTCCTGGCTTCAACTTTCCCCCCCTCAGCGGCACAGGGGGACGAGGAATGGGGGGTATGGTCAGTTCATCTCACGGTGTCTCTGCTGCGTTTTCATCCTCAGGGGGAGGACTCCTCTCATCGTTCCCCTACTCCAGAGTGGGGTCCCTCCCACAGGAGACAGTCCTCCATGAACTTCTCCAGCATGAGTCCTTCCCACAGGCTGCAGTCCTTCACAAACTGTTCCAACGTGGGTGTCTCCCACCGGGTGCAGACCTTCAGGAGCAGACTGCTCCAGCGTGGGATCCCCCACAAGGTCACAAGTCCTGCCAGCAAACCTGCTCCAGCCTGGGCTCCTCCCTCCACAGAGCCACAGGTCTGGCCAGGAGCTTGCTCCAGTGCAGGCTTCCCGCAGGGCCACAGCCTCCTTCAGGTGCCTCCACCTGCTCCGGTGTGGGGTCCTCCACGGGCTGCAGGTGGAATCTCTACACCCCCTCATCCTTCCTCCATGGGCTGCAGGGGAACAGCCTGCCTCACCATGGCCTTCACCACGGGCTGCAGGGGGATCTCCGTTACAGCGCCTGAAGCACCTCCTGCCCCTCCTGCACTGACCTTGGTGTCTGCAAAGTTTCTCACATCTTCTCACTCCTCTCTCTCTTTGAAAAAGATCTCCCTAAGTTATTTTTCCTTCTTAAATATGTTATCCCAGAGGCGCTACCACTGTTGCTGATTGGCTCAGCCTTGGCCAGCGGTGGGTCTGTCTTGGAGCCGGCTGGCATTGGCTCTATTTGACATGGGGGAAGCTTCTAGCAGCTTCTCACAGAAGCCACCCCTGTAGCATCCCCCGCTACCAAAACCTTGCCACGCAAACCCAATACAATAATACACGCTCCTACAGATTTGCTTTTGGTCTTTCATGTATTAAAGTCACACTGTTGATAATGTCATCCTTTTAAGATGTTGTCCGTAAGACATCAAACTAGTAACTATTTGGGCTGGTAGTACAGTGTCATCTAATTAGGAATAACTAGTTGTCTCATCCATGATGTCAAGCTAAAAGAAACAAGAATACAGTGAGACCAGAATTATCTGCAGAAGCCATGAGGAACTTGGAATACGTATAAGGAGGTGGAAGGAGAAGTTGTCTAGAGAGTGCTCTCTGCCAGCCCTCTGTATCTCTAAATGGCAAGCTGACGGCACTACTCCATAGAGCTATTGGAAACACGCCACCTTTTCTGCACATTGCTACTTCTCTGTTTTATACATGAGCCAACTCAAAGCCTAATTTTCAAAGATCTATGAAAAATACATTTTCACATTTGCATGGCTGAAAAACTCTCTACATCTTTATGAAGATCATACACAGGGACCAAAAACATTGTTCCCTATCCTTAGGATGTGCTGGGAAGTGAGAGAACAAGAATAGCCTTGAACTGCCTCTCCCTTTAACCTGTGAGCTTTGGCAGGACTTCACTGCAGACCTCTGGGCTGTGTCTCCATGCGTCACACTTCCTACACATGCTGTGCCCTGATGGATGTGGTCATTGAGTGAACAACCTAAGCTCTTTGAAGAGTGCCCATGCTCCTTCAGATTCACCTAACTGTATGGACAGCTATGGACAGTAATGGAAGCTAGAACCTAGCCCTGGATGCAGGCTATAGTATAATAACATAAATCTGCATATAAATTTTTCTGTCTAGCCACATTTTTAGAAAAATTTCAGCACTATGATGGTATGAACTTTTATATGACAAAGTTGTTACATTTATTTATTCTTTGGAAACCTTGTGACCTTAAACTTAGGAGATAGTTTTAAGAAGAGAAAGGTAAGAGCTATTTGAACAGTGTCATTTTTCTAAGGTCTAAAGGCCAAAACCCACAAAAAATAACATTATAAAGTGCGTAAACTATGTTGGCTTGATGAGGCAGGCTGGCAAATATAACATTGAAATGAAAGATGCAACAAAATGTTTCATCTCCTGTTGAAAACCTGAAGAATTTTAATTTGAACTTAATTAGAATTTCAAGTAAAGCATTTTGCATTATCCAGTCACCAGGGAACATACAAAATAGTGCTGTTCTGGAGGAAGTTAGTTTGGTTTAGTTCTGTAAAGCTGCCAACTGTCAAACTTAAGTAAACATTTTCTTAAGGAACTTGCATGCACATAAATGAAAATATACAGTAGAAACAAAAATGAGGATGAGACTGGAGTGGCACAGGAAAAGTCCTCTCAAATCGAGCTATAATTTGTCTGGGTGTCTGACAGGGTTTGTCCCTATTGCAGTAAAAACAAAGAAAAAAAGAAAAAAGTAAAAATATATTTTTTTTAAATATATCTCCATCTCTACCGGAATTTTGAGGCCTTTTGCCAAGTCAATTCTAATATAGTCACTGCACACTCATGTCTAACTGTCCTCACCTTTCTAGTGCATTTATTTCTGTGTGTCTCTCAAGCTCAGAGGCAGAAATGGGGCTCCTGCCCCCACCTCGGTGGGCTGATTCACACGGGTGGAGCCCAAAGTCTCCTTCTGTCTCCACGTGGAGGAGGAGAGGAAAAGCCATGTTCACGTGGGGCTCAGCCTGTGTGACTCACAGAGCACGGCTCAGGCTTCCTCCTTGCAGTGTGCTCTGCCATCTGTCTGACTCCCCAGGTTTCTATAACACACTTAAAAGTCCAGTATTTAGGCGCCTAATGGTGGAAAGCCACTACTGTGAATTATTGTTAATGAGATGCAGTGAGAATTAGGTTTAATTAAGCTATGCTGATTTTGGCTGCAGTACAGAGTTTCTGGATGAACCTTATTGCCAGGTCTCAAGATTTTACTGACACACTCACAATATTTCACTTAGGCATTAACTCCTGGAATCAGCGTTAGAGAAGGATCTTGGCTTTCACATACAGAGAGAGATATTTTAATTTTCTTGGTTGTAGACAGAAGTTTAAAGCCGCAAGCTCTTAAAATCTGAAATACCAAAGGTGAATAGAAGGAGCAAAAAGTGTATTCTGCTAAAATCTATTTGTTGGCAATTTAACAATTGTAGGTGCTTGGTAATTGGCTAAAAAGAGCAACAAAACTAAATAAAGTTAAGCAACCCTTTGTTATGTTATGCTATATATAATGTATAACCCACACCTGGTGATGCAGCCTTCATTTAAAGTTAGAGTGGACTCCAAATTATTATTTAAAAAAAGGTTGATTTTTACACAGGGATGCTCTGATGAATGCCCCAACTCTGAGTGAGTGAACAGCACTTTGGTTCAGGCATCTCCGACAAGAAGGCCTGACTGAAATCATCCCTGCTGTGCAAACCATGAGAACTGCGCTGGGTCGTATCTTCTCAGGAACCAAGGAGCCTAAGACATGTCTTGTCAGGAGCTAACGGTGCCAGCTTGAGCTGGGACTAGATAAAACTAAAACTGGTACAGCTGCACAACTGCACACACACAAAAGGGGGTTTGCCTGCAAGTCAATCACTTTACGCTATAAATATCTGTGGCCCCCCGAGCTCATTGATCTCTCCTGTACATCAGCGGGCTGCATGGCGGTGACCTCCCCCTTGAGCAAGGACGTCTCTCAAGGATACTCTTCAAGGCTGAGAGACGCCTTACCTGGCATCTGTTATCTGTAACAAGGTAAGTGACATTTTACAGTAGGCCTAGAAGCATATCATGTCTAGTGACATTTAGATATGGAGCTAAAGCTTAATCATTAGAAGTATAGTAGGTAGTAGAGTGTTTGACCAACATCTAATCACCATATAAATTATTGTTTAAATCATCATTTAGATAATTGTGCAATCATTGTTAAATCACTGTTTAATTACTATTCAGTTATTGCTTATTGTTTGATTATCATTCAATCATCAATTATAATTAGTTTATTGTTTAATCATTAATAAAATCCTTTTAGTTAACCCTACAATGACGTCTTCTCTTAATAATTCACCTGCAACAGATACCAAAGGAAAATGAGTCTCTTCTTGTCCTTCCTGACTTACTAAACTGGCAAGGAATTTCAGGAAAATGGCAAAACTTCAGGTAAAAAGCATAAATGCAAGCTCTAGGTATTGCATAAAAGGCTGAACCTTACTAAAGCTGTGGCACACAAATATTAGATTCGCATCATTTGGCTAAAGAATCAGATTAAACATTCATGCTAAATAACGTTTGGGAGGTAAATTTGAACATAGCCCTGGTGTTCCTTAGCTCATTCCTGCTGCAACTGAAGTACTCTTCTAACAGTTTCTTACTTCACAGGTCACCTTCTTCTCGCTCACTTATTGCTTCACTAGTCTCATTTTCCTTCTTTATATTATAGGCTTGAACATGACCTATTTGATACACTACAGTGTTTATTGATTAAGCAATATGTTATTAAGAATCCAGTAAATAATCTAATTAACTGAATACACAATGTTAGTAATTTATCATTATATCATTTTTCACATTCCTATACACAGTAATATACAATCATGGAACCATAGAATCATTCAGGTTGGAAAAGACCTCTAAGATCATCAAGTCCAACTATTAACCTAACGCTGCCAAGTCCACCACTAAACCATGTCCCTAAGCACCACATCTATGCGTCTTTTAAATACCTCCAGGGATGGTGACTCAACCACTTCCCTGGGCAGCCTGTTCCAATGCTTGACAACCCTTTTGGTGAAGAAATTTTTCCTGATATCCAGTCTAAACCTCCCCTGGCACAACTTGAGGCCATTTCCTCTTGTCCTATCACTTGTTACCTGGGAGAAGAGACTGACACCCACCTGGCTGCAACCTCCTTTCAGGTAGTTGTAGAGAGCGATAAGGTCTCCCCTCAGCCTCCTTTTCTCCAGGCTAAACAACCCCAGTTCCCTCAGCCATTCCTCATAAGACTTGTGCTCCAGACCCTTCACCAGCTTCGTTGCCCTTCTCTGGACACGCTCCAGCACCCCAATGTCTTTCTTGTAGTGAGGGGCCCAAAACTGAACACAGGACTTGGGGTGCAGCCTCACCAGTGCTGAGTACAGGGGGACGATCACTTCCCTGCTCCTGCTGGCCACACTAGTGCTGATACAAGCAATACACTACACTACACTACACTAATACACAATAATATTTTTGTCACTCTTTAATTTGATGATTGCTTGACTTTTCTGAAGTAACCCTTCTATGAGGCATAAGACAGTATTGACATCTCCTTTCAGTTGCTGCCTCCAGACCCCTCCAATCATCTGTTACTGCTGGCTTGGACTATTTGGCCTCTGTTCATGTATTTCTCAGAACAGTACCACTTGCTGGTTCAGTTATGGATTGCAGTTTCATCATAATTTTTCTGGAATATTCAGGATAAATAGACTCACCTATGCTATTTATGTTTATTCTGACAAATGTTTGCACACTCAGTAGCATGTGATCTGCCCTGTTACCCATACTGGCTTTTGAGTATCTACTAACACTTTCCTGCTTAGAATTAATTTGTAGTTTCATGTATGCCAGATAGTTTCTACTTTATATAGCGTGTGCACAAACGCACAAGAATCTAAGAATCTATGTTTAGAAAATTTGTCTCATTGAGTAGCTCTAGTAGTGGAAGTTACGACAGCCTGCCATCTCATTCAGTTTTGGTGATAAACTAGAGCAGCATGATGGGCCAAACACGGCACAGCTGGGATCTTGATAAGAAGTGTCCCCTGGACTGGATCCTGAACACTCACATTGCGGAACAGATGTGCAGAAATTGTGAACTTGCTGTTAAGGTTGACCAACTCCTGAAAATTCCTGAAAATGTAAACAATGCAGTCAGTGGCAAGCAATCTGGACAGACTACACTAGGAAACATACAGAACAGAGCTGGTTAATGTGCCAGTGCTGACCTAGCCTGCATAAGGCTGCACAGAAGCATTTCTGGGATTAGAGAATGAGCCTAGCACAATTAATTTAACGTTAAATGTACAGGTCTGGACTTAGCCCCAAAACTTACAACTTCAGACTGTGAGGCATGACAGAACATGAGTAGAAGAGTCCCCATTACATACTTTGATTGTTGTCACCTTGAGAATCAGAGTGGAGAGTCTGTTTGGGTTCTTCTGAATGGGGTTGTGTTCTCCTATCTCCAGCTACTCATTTCAATGGGCGAGAGACAGGTATAGGAAGGCCTTTGAAGCAGACCCCAATTTATACACACACACACGCACACACATGCATGCACATACCTTTAGGAAGGGACTTAACCAGGAAACCCCTGGAAACAGAAGGGATTCAGATCATGGGACAGCATCCTATATCACAACCTCTGGAACAGCAGGAAAGAGACTTCAAGGCCATAATGCCTTATTGTGTGGACCTGCTTTGAGGAGGACCAGAGGAATGGAGAATCCCACCACAGATCAGAAGAGGAGAGCTTCTGTCACACACAGTAGCAAGAGAGCTAACAAGCTCAGAGCTGTTGAAATTGCAGTAGGGACAGAACTTGTTTCTGAGATACAATTGACTCAAAACATCTAGGAATTTATAGATTAAAGTTGGCATCACGAACTGACCTGCAAGCAAACTAGAAGTCTGCAGGAAAAGACATAATGTACTCCTTATAGACAGCAATTCTAATTAGATAAGAAATTGTGCTTTGAACTATTCCCATACTGTTAGTGGACTTTGAAGCAATCTCAGAAAGAAAGCTCTGAAATCATCCAGTGGAATTTATAATGGGAAGAGTAACTGCACAAGGCCCATATCAGAGCTATGAGAATAAAGGCTACAGCCTCTTACACAAACGGAAACGAGTGGAAATCTCTGATACCTTACAATCCAGGAACAGCTGTGCTTTGCTAATTCTGAAATTCAGTGTGGTCATATGCCTCCAAAGGAAAGAAAAAAAAATTACAGGGTCTTCTAGATGTATTCAGTTGATAGACATCTAATATTAGATGTGAATCTACTTCCATTTGCTGTTCATAACATGTTCAGTCCTAGAAACCGTTAACTGCTGATAAAAGCAGTTACAGAATCAGGCCCCAGATGGCTCTGATGACCTACAAAGTCAATACTGGTTGTGAAATGTTCTAAATGTCAAAGTTAATCTTAGCATCCATGTCAAATAGGAGGTCCTTTTTCTTTACAGAGACATCCTTGAAAATGTAAGCCAATACAAATCAGTGTAGACTGATAGTCCAATTAAAATTTGTCACTCCCCCCCCCCCAAAAAAAAAAAAATCCTGGGTTATAAGACCGATCTTTGTGAGGGCTATGAAACTCCTAACTTCTTCCATCATCTGAGGGGAAAGGGAAGGCTGGGAGAGACAAAAAGATGAGGAGCAGAACACCAAACTAACTGGTGTTTGTAATGGAACTGAGTTGTCCGGGAAGCCACTAATGATGTTAAGGCCAATGCACCCCCTCTCATTTAGCAGCCTGCAGCTGAGCAACACCTTTCCCTTCCTCTGATATAAAGGGGAAAGCTTCATTCTGAGGGAAGTGCAGACCAGGAGCAAAGGTGGCTACTCTGTAGTCCTTCTCCCACTCCTTTCTAGCAATTCACTACCTCCCCTCCATTTCCAGAAGGACAGAAAGCAGAATGAAATTTAGGAATGCTCTGAAGAGACATTGAAAGGTTACAGAGAGCAGAGAAAAAGAATAGGAAGAAAAAGGGATTGACAGTGCACACGTGATGATGGAAGGGATGAGCAGACCAGGAGTGTGTGAATGGCAGAGAAAGACCGGCAGGGAGGAAAAGGAGACATTTCAGAAAGACTAAGGACAGGAAATAATGATCTGTCTCATAAAAATGCCCATTAGCTGGATCCCTCCATCAGCACAAGAGCTGTGGGGTAATACTAACACCATCCACAGTCAATGTTTCTGCTGCATTTGAGGGCTTGGTGCAAATGGAAAGAGATGCAGTCATGGGATTTCCCCACTGTCTATTCATTGCTTGGTACAGTTTCCAAGCTTGCATTAATGTAAAACAGATACACATGAAAAAATCCACATACACTCATAGCACAGACGCTTATTTGTTCCAAAAGCCACATCGGAAGTACTTTGGTGTTGGTTGTTCACTATGCATTTGTGTTCTCTTGGCTTACAAACAATGAAAAACAATGCTATGTGTCACTGACAAACAATTATTTCTCGGAAATATCTGACAGTAAATAAGTGAACAAATAATAAGAATCTTTCAGTTTTAAAGTATTCATTTAATCCTCTGTTATGTCCTTACTGATACATTACTGGGAGTCAGAATATGGCACTTGTACAAAAACTTAACTAAGCACACAGATGATGAGACTTTGGAGTACGTCCACCCCAGCTCCATGTGGTGTCACCTGAACCCACTCTGAGTGGGCGCAGAGCTGTGCTAATGTGTGTGCAGTGTTTCTGATACTTTAACTGGCTTCTTGAGAGATCAGAAAAGAATTTAAGATTTATAGGACCAAAAGATGAGAACCAGAGGAACATGATTCTTTAATCTGCTGGTTGAAGACCAGAGAAGATAATATTTCTAGATCCTTGTCCAACCACTATATGAAGCAACCAAGAACAAAAGGTGTTTATAAGCCTTGAGACAGAGATTACAGCCTAGGGTTTTCTTCATCCAGATCAGTGATCCATCACTGACCTTCAGAATCATGTTTCCTTCTGTTCTTGCTTTCTGTTTCGGCACATCTCTTCTTCACAGTTGTACATCTTCAGTAGAGTGGCTGGAAGACATCTGTCGTTTTCCCTGTCCTCTGCTCCCACCAGGGTAATAATAGCTAGGTGATAGGAGCTCTCTGACGGGACATGGAAGGTGTCATCTTGAGTCTTCTCAGGTACATCTGGGCAGAGCCCTGTAATCCCTAGGTTATTGTGTATCAAGTGCCTGACAGCAGCTTGTGGTTTGCTTTGTTTTCTGTTGGGGTTTTTTTGTTTGTTTTTAACAGGGACTTCTGCTCTGCTTTTTCATAAAAGATATGTGAGATCACTGAGCTATTACTCCCAGCCAGACTAAAGTGCTTTTTCACAGCCATGGCTAAGTAGTCAAAGCTATGAACAGGGAAAGGACTGACAACCTAACAGTTTTCAGGTGCTTCCCACTCAGGAGCTCTATGCATTTCCTTGATCAGCATGCTGACTGCAGGCAGGCATTATTATGGTGGACGTGTGTTTGGGATCATGTACCTCACCCCACCTCTGCAAGCTGAGAGACCTAACCCAGGGTTCCAGATTTTCCTCACAAAAAAAATCAAAGTGTTTTGGAGGACAAAATGTAAATCTACTGTAATTACACTGCTTTTCTTGGACCTAGCCCTCACTGTACTTACAATCACGCCTATTCAGCACACAGTACATAGAGATATAAAATAACATAGAACTCAGGAAGCCTGCATTTCATTCAATGTTCTTTTCATGCATGCTGTTTAATCTTCAGAAACTCACTTTTTGTGCCATTTCTGTTTCCCCTCCTTCCCTTTACCAGCATTATACATTCTAAAAGGTTTGAGGCAGACTTATTTTTTATTATTATGTTTTTATGGTGGCAAACATTCTATGCCTTGATTCCCACTGGGAACTGTAATGCTAATGGTATCTCTGGTGATGTTCAAGGCAACCAGAACCACAGCTTTTAAAGAAGGCACAACTAATATTGCCTTAGTATCTTTCTGTATCCATCATGAGTGTACAGAGACATACCCTGAGGGCCACTTTGGCCCTGTTCATGTCAGTGATGCACAGAAGCCGTTAAACTTTTTATTCAGCCAGATGCACAGAAAACTGAGTAGCAGCTGTGTCTAAGACATGCTGAAGAGACACTCTGTGGTCAGAGCATCGCTGTACTCCAGTGCAGCACACATGCAACAGTCCTGTAAAAAGGGCTATGCATTCTCACATCAGCTCTTAAGACCCCAAGATATAGGAGCTTGAAGGATGGTTGCAAAGTCATAAATTACTCCCAACGGGAGCACTGAACAGACACTTTTGGAAGACAAAAAGACAAAGAGTTTTTGGAAGTCTTTTTATATCTAGTTTTAAATTGATACAAAAATTGGTATTTCAATAAGTTATAGGTCATATATAGTCAACATTTAGGCATTATTTCACCAGAAGAATGACACATTCACATCAGGGTTCAGTTCACCTTTGCAACATCATCAGTAGCTATCAGTCAACAGTAATATTAAGTTGTAGGACTGAACCTGGTATTCAGTGCTTATAAAAGTAGGTCCCAAAAACACAGCTCTGTGGCACACCCCTTTTTTGTTTGGTGGGTTTTGCCATGGGTCAGTGGCAGTAATCAGGAATTGAATATATTTCTCTTTTCTTAATTGATGGAATTGATAACGGAAATTAACAGTCATAGCAACTAGTTTCTCTGTTTCTGCTTCGGAGTTTTTCTGCATATCCCTGCATTACTTAAGCAAAACGAAGTGCATATTGTCTCAGATATTCAGCATTTCATCCCCAACAAAAGCTTGCCATGGTTTTAAGTTAGTTTCACAAGCTTAATGTTGTATCAGCACACTCTTTTGTCTGTGAATGTAATAGCTCTATTACTGACATATTGGGGGGGGGGGAAGCTTCTTTGTGAAAGCCTGCAATTAATCAGTTAAAGATCTAACTGCAAAGTCATAATTTATTGATGGTTGCACAGAGGATACTTAAATGGTTATATTAGTGAGGTGGTAGATTTATACAGATTATATGTGTTCTATTCATAAGCACTAGACACATTTTGTCCCTGTAAGTTTCTGAATATAATTGCATCAAGATATTTATTTAGCAATCCAAAAACTTTCTTAAGAATAATATGGGGTAGTGGGATTATCATAAAAGATAAATATTTACAGTACATGGGAAAAAATGCTCATTCTGTGTTGGAAGTTTTCTAAAAATCTTGTTGATGTTGGCAGATTAATTGCATATTTCATTGAAATTTTTGTAAAAGGACAGAACAAACCTAAAAGAAACGAAGCAAAGTAGAACTTAACTATACTCACTGTTTAGGATTCTGCTACTAAAGCAAATATGCTACTTTATTGGTTCGACTCCTAATTATACATAATTCTACTACAACTAACTAGCCGCAAGATCTTCCTTCTACGAAAAAGACTATAGTTTGTGTATTACTCCACTTAATTCCACTTCACTTCTTGCACCCTCCTTGTTTCTTTTCCATTTTGTTTTTATGTCATCAGAACATGAATTGGAAGACATTAAAGCATTCATAAAATTGTGCTTCATTTGTAATATATATTTAAGCCTAACAATTGAATTTTGACTGTCCATAAATAATTTCCATTGCTCATTTTGTTTTCTATAAAAGTACTTTTGTTAACTGGTTTGAACAAATTGGGTTCATCTTAGGTACAATTTTATGAAGCTTATATAAATTTTGTTTCTGTATCTGGACATAGCTTAGAGACACATTTCCAGCTTCTGAGGAAAAGTATTGTAATGACTGTGATATAATCAATCTTGTTATTTTCTGGGGGGGGGAATCCTTGTCTATAGTGTACATATTAGAGAAAATTTTTAAGCATGTGGGGTTTTCCTCATATGAAAACTGCACTGACCTTAAAAAAACAGCATCTTTGACTAAGGTTTCTGCCACAGCACTCTGTACTGAAACTTTTATAAGAGGTCCTGATTTAAGTGAATAAAACTACACATACCTGTAGCCTGACTGGCATCAATGTCATTGATCACCTGGGTAAGGATTTGTATGTTTAGGCCCCAAAATGCATGTTTCTACATTTCTGGACTGTCATATTTGACTATTCCAGATAATCCTACTAATCTAAGCTGTGTTCATGTACATTCCATCATTCATTTTTCTTCCACTAAACTATATTGAACAGGAGTAACTCACAGGAAGAAAAGATAACAGGAAATGAAGCTGAAACACATTCATAAAACAGAAGCAAGTTGCGAGAACCTTTCCCTAATATCTGCTTGACTTTCCATAAAGACCATGAAATCATTGCTCTGTTATTTCCCTAAATCAAAGAGCAGCCCTTCTGAAGTACATGGCTGTGGGGTTTTTTGAGCTCTTAAATTTATAGAAAACTCTAGATGCAAAATGAGTTTAGAAGCAGCCAACCTGTATAAACCAAAACACTTCTTCCAAAAGAAGGAAAGACATGAAGTCAACTAACAGTTCAAGCTGGTGACTTTCAGAAAGTCCTTTCTTCTTCCAGAAAGTCCTTCCTTCCTCTTCCAGAAGAGTTCTTAAGAGTAGAGGTAAGATTTCACCCAAAACAACTAAAATTAGCCCTTTGTGATGATGATGGTATCTGAGAAATACTGTAAATGACTGAAAGGTGACAGAGGTTCAGGAAGACACCGATTTTATGTGCTTACCTTTAAACCAGTGTGTCAGACCTTTTATGACAATGGACTGATTTGAGTCCTTAAAAATCTGTGAATGCTTAATTGTTTCATCAACAGAGCTCTTAAGTCCATAGCAAGTCCACTTGCATAATAAATAACCTTAGAGTCAAAGGTCATTTATGTGTATTGTAAAGTACATAAGGAAGAAAATACTATCCAAAATTTTGTGGGTTTTTTTACTTTATAACTGCTTGCTAGTAGGCAGAAACAACTGTAAGATTTGCAGATCTTGTTGAATCACAGATGAAAATGTATGTAAAAATATTTAGGTTTATGTCTGCTTAAGTATTAAAGCTGATGCCCCAGTATAATATTGCACACACAGCTACCTTTGGAACATTTATTTGCTGGAACACAAATATGCAGAGACAGCGTTACTTTGATTCTTAAGGCCAAGAAATATGTCAGAATGTTGCACTATAAATCAACAATAGGCCTCCCACTGACAATATTGGCAGTAGAATATCACCCTTTTTTCACTTGAAGGATAGTTCAGTGTATCTGTAAAATGGGTATAATGATTATTTCCTGCCACCATGTTATTTGGCTAAAATCTTTTGACAGAGTCCTGCACATCTCTCTTGTGCACAGACATCTGAGTCCCTAAGGTAATGTCTGTGTTGAGTCTTTGAGACCCTGAGAAATCAACAAATGAGCATCATATCATTATCATTAAAGCAAATAATTACAGTCTTGTTACAAAGTATATTCTAAAATAATTTTCAGTGATGCTTCTAAACAGGTGTTTCATGCATCTTACTTTTGTCTTGTTAGCCATTTGCTCAACTTTTGAGTCATGGGTGCTATAATTGTTCTGGTCGGTGAAGCTCCACCAGGAAACACTGCCAACTATCTCCCAGAGATTTGAGGGAGAGGAAGGACTATTCTGCTCATCTATTCTGACCTCCTGTCATAATTCCTGCAATAAAGCTCTTTTTTCCTTTCTACCACATAAGCAAATGTTGTCAAACTCAATAGTTTCAGTATCGACGGAGTAATATTTATAGTGCAGTCTAGATAAAGAGGCAGGAGGCCTGAAACAAATAAGGCTGACCTCAATTATCTTTGAAAATCCAAGTATGGCAAAATATAGACACATCATAAAAACATTCTTATCTTGTCACAGAGGTGGAAGATGGTTCATTGCAACATGTGGTGCCAGTATTAGGGTTTCTAATGTCACACAGTAAATCAATTTCTAAATTAAAAAAAAAAAAGTAATTTCAGGTTTTAAAAAAATCTGATAAGAGTTCTCCATCTGCCATGTCCCACTGTTGACAGCTGCTTCCTTTTGCATAGCTAAGATCAACCTGACTTTAGCCAGTCAGCCTGTGTTGGGTATGTGGGCATTGTTGAACATATTAGTGGAAAAGTACTAAGGCTTGGCAGAATTTTCTGTTCTTTGCCTTCTGTCTTTTCCTCTGATTAATACCTATCCCTTTCTATACTGTTCCTGTCTGTCTCATATTTCTTCTCTGTGGTAGATGCCTTTTAAGAGGAGCTTGATTCAGCTGTAGTTGACCTTTTATAGAGCAGTGCTGACTCACATCAAGTTTTTATAGGCCTGCTAGTTTCTGCACATATGCGGAACAGGGGTCCTCTTTGACCTACAGGAGTTACAGAGAGGGAGATTTTTGGGGAGGGAGGTTTGGGGTGGGGGGGGGGGGCATTTTCTTTTGAAAGAGCAATGCTTTCTTAAAACCAAAACAAACAAGCAAACAAAACAAAACAAAAAACCCCAACATTTTCTTTTTTAGGAGAAAGAAATCCTATGCAAATCCGAGTGGCAAATAATTAAACAATTACAATGTTACAATGAATATGAACATAACCATGTTTTGTCAAATATATTAAGACTCCTTGTAGCCCTAACAGAAAAATATTTTTGTGAGACTGGAAAACTTTTGCAGTCAAGTGCCAAATCATTGTCATCAGTGACAGCATCTGATTTGTCACAGCCTCAGCATCAAACACAAACACACACAGCATCTCCAAGAAGGAAGCTCTCTTCTTTCTGTTTTCTTGCCCTGCCTCCATCTTCCCACTCTTCATTCCTCATTCTGCCATGCTCATTGTTTTATATTCTTTTCACTATTGGTTTCTTTCCTTCTGTCTTCCTTCCTTATTTTCTCAGTTTCCTATGGCACTGCATTCAATTTCTTAAACATTTCTCTCACCTCTGCCCCTCTCTGATTCTACTTATCCCTCCATACATTTTTGCTTATGCTTCTCCTACCCATTCCACCATGTTTGTCCTTTTTAATCTTTTCCCTAGCCCTCATTCTCTTTACTGTAGTCACTCGTCTCTCACACATTTTGTCCTACCACATGATACAAATGCATATGGTCTTCAGATCATATCTAGCCTCTTTCCAAGGCCTCACATTCATTTTGGCACTCTTGACAACAGTGGGAATGACACAGCCTCTTTACTGATTGCACTTGCAGCGTTGCCCAGAGTACATGTCATCAAGTACGGACCTGGGGCTAGAACGCACTTACTGGCCTGCCTCCTCCTCCAAAGAAATTTTATTTTCTTTCCAACCTTTCATGAAACTAAGTTGGACTAGTGCATAGCAGACAATCTACAGGCAAACTGGAAAATCATTCTAAAGACATCAAATTTCCTCTGATCTGTGGGTCAGATACACTATGTATGCAGATAGGAAGCTGATACAGTCTAAAAATTCCTGATCTGCAAAACATATATTTGGCAGTGAAACTGTTAAAGTATACACCGCACTTGCAGGGTCTTCAGATGCTGAGTTCACCCTGTACATGTTTGTTTACACAGGAAAACAGAAGCTGTGTGCAACAGAGTTGGAAAAGTCACAATATGTGGTTGCAAATAACCATACAGGCAGAAATACACATCCCATAGAGAAAGAGAACAAACGATGACAGGCAGCTCAAGCTCTTGCTACACTTACTCATGATACATTTCTTTTCATGAGCTGGGGCTGAATGCAGGATTCTGAGCAATACAAAGGAAACCACAAGTAGCTTTAATAATGATTATACGCTCCAGATGAATGTTACAAATGTGTAACACATGTACTGGTGGTATCTATTGCATTAATACTCTGATTGTCTTTCTATCTATATACATATATAACCCAATACCACTGTATTGTATGATATACCTTTCATCTTCGTACGTAATGGATGGCACATGTCCCACTAGCGGGAAAAAATGCTAAGCCATAAGTATGTTGTGCATGCTAGTTCTTAATGTAAGATTTATGATTTATTGATGGCTTTTATTTGCCCCGTTCAAAACAGAGACCACTGAACAGTGGACAGTACATAAAAATCCCCCTCCCTTTCTTTTGCTTTCATGCATGAGAAATGATTGTACAAAGGGTCACGGTCCATCTTTAATTCATCCCTCTAACATGCTGATTGCACTACTTTCACTCAGGATTCTCCTATTTTGTATGTAGCCACTTTAACAAGTTTGTGTCTGCAGTTTTGAAACTTGCAGAATTGGCATTATGCAAATCTTGTTAAGGGTTTGGTTTTTTGTTGTTTGGTTTGTTTGTTTGGGGTTTGGGGGGTTTTTTGTTTGGTTTTTTTTTCTGTTGTTGTGAGGCAGCCTCTCCTCGGAACAAGTATAATAAACTGTGTGCATTGCAGGGATATTCATGTAAGAACACCAGATCTGCAGTATTTATGTACACTGAGATAAACAAGTTCCGACTGTTCCCTGTTTAGACTTCATCTCCTTTTTGGGTCTCCCTACTGCTTCTCTGGTTATTAATTTTGCAAGATTTGTTTTCAGAATCTAAGTATTATTAACTAATACAATAGAGAACCGGTTTGTGTTTACACATATCTACTCTCCTTGGCAAATTAACTCAACCTGTCTAACCTCCATGCAGATAACTCTGTTTTTAAAATGTATACAATTTTTTTTCAGGTTGAGGCTGTGGATTTTATTGTGCTCTTTGGGGAAGCAGTAAATACACCTCATAATGACCAAAGACGGGTGGTATATCCTCTGCTAGGTCTAAAGCAGATCACTGCCTGTTAGACAAGTAATCCACTACCAATCGTCAAACTTGTTTTTTTCTAGTCGCTATATTCCTTCATTTGGTGTTATTTCCTGTTCGCTGCTATTGTTATTGGGTTGGGGGGGGGGGGTGCATCGCTTGAAACCCTGTTGCGAAGGTCAGTAAGACGCGGGGGAGGAGAGCGAGCCTCTCGGAAGGACAACCGGGCATTGCCTTCCGCACAGCGATATTCCAAGTTGGTGACACATTAAAGACGTCGCTGTGAGCAGGGTAGGGGCGAGGGTGGCAGTAATGAATGCCTAATTGCCTCTGAGGGCAGGCGCCTTCGCTCAGCCAGGAAGAGCCCTTTGTACGGCAGCTGGTGCTGCTCTCACCGGGAGGGTGTGCAGCTCACCCCGCCGCCTTTGGCCCCTCGTCTTGGCCCCGGGGCGCAGCCGGGCGCCCCCGCGGAGCTGCGCGCAGCGGGCAGCGCCGTCCCGCCGGCTGGGGAGCGGCGTGGAGTCACCCGCTCTCTGCCGCCCGGCGAGGCGCCGCGGCAGTCCGCTCCTGCGGGGGTACACCGGTGCCCTCCGGCCGGGGCACGGTGGGCCGGGAGCGGGCGGCCCTCTCCCACGCCGCGGCCTTCCGTAGCGACCGCGGGCCCCGACAGCACCGGTCCCCCCACGCCCGCCTCGGCTGCTGCTCGTGCTGTTGTTGTTGTTATTGTTACTGCTGTTGATGAGGAGGATGTTATTAATTATTTAGGTGTGGGGGGTTGGTTGTGTTTGGGATTTTTTTTTTTCTTTCCAAAGCCATACTGTAGAGATGGGGGTCTGGACTGTTTTCCTGAAGAAGCGACCAGTGTAGCAGCACTGAGCCGGGACGCTGCTTGAGGTTATTTCGGCGAGGCAAATTTCCAGAGGGAACGAGCCTTTTTACGAGGGGGTAGGAGCAGGGTGTCCCCCACGCACACTCATGGCAAGACAGGCTAGTGGGGGACAGAGTTTTACCGCTGCTTCTCATCGCCGCAATCCCCCCTCTCCCGGCAGTTTGTTCCCCGACGGGGGCCGGGCGCCCTTTTGGGCCGGCACGGGGCCGGTCTCGGTTCGCTGCCTCTCTCCACGGCTCCCCACGGCCCCCACGGTCCGCGGGGAGAGCGAAAGGGCCCGATCCCTCCCATCCCCCCGCCCCCGGCAGGACCCCCGCCAGAGCCGGGACTGGAAAGCGGCCCTTAAACTCTCTCGCTACCCAGGGATTTCTGTTCACCCCGGAGACAAAATCGCCGCTCTATTTCCTGTCCTCGAACACTTCCTGACATGGGGAAGATAACAAAGGGGAAAGTTTAAAGCAATAAATATCCCCGACCCACCTCGCCCCCCGTGTGCACCCGCGTCTGCCGCTGCTGAGGCCAGGCGGCACTCGGCTGAGGAGAAACTGGACTTTTCCAGTCCCGTTCCGGACCGCTCGGCCCGACGCGGGCTCTGCCATCTTAACATCTTTTGGGGATTCCCCCCCCCCCCCCCGAATTTTTTTGGGTTTAGTTTCCCCAACTGCCAAAGACCTTTCTCCCCTGCCTGCACTCCCCGTTACAGCGTGCCCATTTCTGACCAGATTAAAGCGGGGCCGAGGCCGCTGGCCGGTCCTGTGACGGAGTTACTACACTCGAAGAAGGCTCTGGGAGGGAAAGGATGGATGTGATGTTTGGTGGTTTCTGGTTTTTACTGGTTTGTTGTTGTGGTGTTTTGTTGGTTGGGGGTTTTTTGTTTGGTTTTTTTTGGGGGGTGGTTTTTGGGGGGTTTGGGGGGGGGGCTTTGTTTTGTTTTTTAAAGGGGTAGCGCGATTTAATAAGCCAAATGGAATTATTAAAGTCACGAAGGTTTCCTGGGCGCGCAGAAGCCCACTGACAGGTTTTCTTGTGTTTTGATAGATTTAGTGCTATTACGGTACACTTCTCCTTCACAGGCAGTAGCTAGGACTTGAAGATTAAAGATCGCACACCTCTAGGTGAGTCAAAGCCTACACCTCGGAGCAGCTAATACATTTTGTGATTGATTTCCCCTCTGCGTTGTTTTCAGTTTCAGCCTTGTGCGAAACCCCCTTCCCCTCTCGGCACATTGCACGGGCTCAGCCCTGGTCTCCTCGCCGCATCCCGCAAGGCACTGAGGGGAAATGTGACCTCTGGGAGCCCAAACCGAGACTCTTCTTGCAAAGCATCTTTCTGGTCCAAAGCTCCTCAAGAAAAGTTTTAAGCCGGACCTGACTGAAGGAGCCTTTCTGCGTGCCCGAGTGGCAAGGCTCCGCTGAACCACCGCGATGCAGCGGGACAAAAACACCCCTACCAACCGGAGTCGGAATCGCTGTGCCTGTGGGGACCTCGCTGCCTCCCGCGGCCAGGTCCCCGGGTCTGAGCCTCGGGACGGTGACCGCGACGGACCCCGGCGAGACGGGTGGGGAGCCCCGCGCTGATCCGTTCGCTCCTGGGGCTCGGCCGCCGCAGCCCGGTACTGCCCCAGCCCTGGCCGGCAAGGGCATCTCACCCGCCCCGTAATGCTGCCTACCTTCCGACACCAGCACTACCTCTTTAATCATTTCCCAAAGCTGTTTTGTTTGGGTTTGTTTTTTTCCTCTCCACCCTCCCCCCCCCCCTTTTTTTTTACCCCTGGGAAGCTGTCCTAGTTTTCGCCACTAGACAAACTCAGGACCGAATTTATAGCTGTTCTTTACGGGACGGAAAGGGTTAATCGCCGCTGTTGGTTTGGGGTTTGGTTTAGAGTTGGGTTTTTTTTTCCCTCGAATGCATATAATCTCATTTGAGCCCCTCAACGTGATGAAAGCTATTGATTGCTGCGTAGAGCCACCGACTTTTAGCAGGCTCCCCCAGTCCCCACCCCAAAAGTAAATAAATAAGAAAGGAAGGGGGGAAAAAAAACAAGGAAAAAAAGAAAATTAACATATCTTTTCGGAAGTGCCTCAAATATGTACAAATCCGGTTTTATGTCTTCCCATTCACGTGTATATTGATATCATAAAAGAGAAATCCTTCCGCAGGATTTTTCTCTAAATACCTTATTCATTGAAACTGGCAGTTCCACTCATTATTCCACTCCCTTAAACCTGATTCTGATGCTGGCTAAATATAGAGCTTCGCCTTCCTGGGAACGCGAATCGAATACACAGTAAGCAAATCAGTAGCACAGGAGGGGAAAAAAAACCTTGATCAAAGCCCTCCTTTTCTTCCCAATCCTGGTTTGTTGGGGCGGAGACAGGTTTCTCGCTTATTGCATATCATTTGCAAAGATCAAGCTTAAAATACAGTCACCTCTCCCAGAAGTAGTAGTTAAACCCCCCAAAAGTTAGGGCGTGGGGGTTAATAGAATTAAAACCAGGTTGAATTATTTTCAAACAAAGGTGTAACGGTGGAAAATACGATGCGTTATTTCAAAGCTGGGAGGGGGTGTATTTTAATCAGATCAAATTTATAAAAGAAATACAAACATCCATTGCGGGGTGGGGGGGAATGCACAGGATGCAGTACGGACAAACACCTTTCCCGTTTCAGCGTCTCATAAAATCCGCGGGTTATTTTTCTCACTCTTTGGGATTACTTTTTTTTTTTTTTAATTACTCGGATCTTTTGCCAGCTCGCAGCCCGCAAGGTCACACGGGGGTGGGGGCAGAGGAGGTCTCGGCATGCCCCGTGCGGGGCAGAGAGGATGATATTTGCAGAGCGCCAGGCGGAAAGGCACAAAAGGTCCGAAACGCGCCCACCGCGCGGGGCCGCGGCCGATCGCCCCTCAGCCAGCAGAGGTCGCCGCGCTGCCCGCCGCGCTGCCCGCGCTGCCTGCGCGCCCCGGCGCGGGGAGAGGCCGGCTGGGGACAGGGCGCCCGGGCGGGGGACGGTCCCCCGCGGAGGGCGATCCTCCGCCACAACGGTGCCGCTGCTGCGCACGCCAAGCACCGCAATGCGCACCGCGGCCCCGCGAGGGGGGGGCGGCCGCGCCGAGCGACGGCTTATGCGGGGTGCGCGCCCGGCCGCGGCGGGCCGCGGGGACACGGGGGGCACGGCGGTACTCCGTCGGCCCGGGCGAGCGGCACAGAGGGGTGACACTGCAGTCCGAGTCGATTTAAGTGAAATTGGCCATTGCTAAAGGTTTGCCCCAAACACGTGCCAGGCTGTCCGAAGCTGCCAGCATCAGCAGTCATTCCTGATAATTGCTTTTTGGTTTACTCAGCTAACACGCGGAGTTAGGAGGTATACGTATACTTAGTCTCTTATATTATGTATGCATGTACATAAAGACCTCTACATATATGCATATCGCCAGTTTCTTGGGTGTGGGAGTGATCACCTAGCAGAGTTGCATTTCCCACTGTTTATTTAAACGTCGAATATGTAAAGTAACTGTGTGTGTGTTTACAACCATATCTTTGCCTCCTGACACTATCTTGAGATCATTTCAAGACAGCTTAGTTATCTCTACAAGTGGCAACGCTGGGTCTCACTTCTTGTTTGAAATAAAGCTGGAGGGTGTGTTTGCTCCCTCAGCGTCGGAAAGGAAAACATCTTGCAAACTAAGTTAGGACTCCGAGGAGGTCCGTTGTTTAGTAGCTGTCTCATAAGCAAACGCAAGTTTCAGAACTTTTTCTTGGCTGTTTCATTGCAACCAGATTTCCCCGCGGGAAGATATTCCGCGTGAATATGGCTTTGCCTCTCACCCAAATTCGATTGTCTTTTTTAAAAAGTCTTTGAAAAAAATCTGTTTTCCTGATGAGTAGTGATTGGAGAGCACTTACACACTACGTTGATGAGGGCGGTGTAACAGCCCATACGGAACAGAACACAAAAATGGTATCTAAACAAACTCAAAGAGGACGTTTAAGATTGACGGGAGGGGTGGGGGGAGGATTCGGAAGGGTTTGCGGTGGACACTCTCGGGAGTGGGTATAGCTTCGCGGTATAGACTAAAGAAACGGCACCGTGTAGCCTAAGCGGAGCCTGCCCTTTGAAAATCATACACAAAGAAAACCGTGCCCACGGGAAAGTTGCGTTTTGCCTGGTTTAGGAAGCTTTCAGATAACCGTCCGCTGGAGCCCGCAGCCCCGCGGGGGTCGGTGCCCGGCGGGGCGGCCTGCGGGGCGCCGTGCGCCGGTGCGCAGCCGGAGGCGCAGGCTCCGCGTCGCGCCCGGGCGCGGCTCGTGGGTCCGGGCTTCCCACATCTCCTCCAGGGAGCAGCGCCGCAGAGCCGCGCAAACGGCGGAGTCCGCGTCTTCTCCCTGCTTTTTTTTTTTTCCTTTTGCTTTTCTTTTATTTTCTTCTTCTTTTTTTTTTTTTTTAAATAAGAGTTTTAGTGGACTCTCCACGGGGAAAGGCAAAAGTTCTTCACCTTTCTCCGTGAATCTCCTTTCCCGGCCAACCTACGAAACCGTCTAGACACAGGATGCGTTTCTATTTACAGATTGGAAAGGGTAAAAAAAAAAAAAAAAAAAGGAAAAGCATCTAAAAGGGATTGGAAAACATAAATAGAGTGGAAGGAGTGTTGAGAGACAATTTAAGGTAAATATTTGTACCTTCTTCGACCTTGTGTTTAACAGAAATACATGAAGCTTTTATCCACGATTTTAAGAGAGAAGGAGGATGAAGGACAAACATAAACAGTCCCACCTCGCGGCTGCGGCCGTGCCCAGCCAGCCCGCCCTGCCCTCCCCGCTCAGGGCAGCTTCGCCTGGGCAAACCGAGGCAGTGGCTCCCGCCTAGGAAAGAGAAACGCGCGAAAAGGAAATAGTTGGATTAACACCACTACCACCCCCCAAAAATAATATATATATATGTATATATATATATGGAAATGGTAAACATGGCACGGCAAGCCCGAGAGAGGGAAGGAGTGGAGGAGCCCGAGCGGGGCCGGGAAGGAAAATGAAAGGTGTGACGGGAGATAAGCAGCGGGGATGGAGGAGAGCGACAAGAAGAAAGTATAAAGGGAAATACAAATGAGGAGCGAGGAAAAGTTGCCTCCGAGAGCCCGAGCCGGGGCCGCCGCGCCGCCAGACGCTGAAATATGATAATCAGAACAGCTGCGCCGCGCCGCCCGCAGCCAATGGGCGCCGCGCAGGCGTGACGTCCCCGGGCATGACGTCAGGCCAATGGCGAGCGGGCTGAGTTGGAGCAGAGAAGTTTGAGTAAGAGATAAGGGCGAGGCGAGTGCCCGAGCCGCCAGCGCCCAGTCCGGCAGCGCCGCGCCGCCGCACCGCACCGTTCCCGCACCGCGCCGTTCCCGCACAGCGCGGCCGGACCCCGCCGCGCCTCTGGCGCTGCGCCCCGCACCGCGCCTCACCGCGCGCCCCTTTCTCTCTCCGCAGCCCTGACAGTATCTCCCACGCCGGTGGTGTTTTGTTTTGCCTTTTTTTTTTTTTTTCCATTTCGAGTCTCTTTTTTTTTCTTTTGTTATTACTACTACTTTTTTATTTTTATTTTTTTTATTTTTAGCGACAGCTCTCAAACCTACTTTGGGGTCTTAAAACGAAAGCGTACACCATTTCACTGTGGACATTACACCCTCTTACAGATATGGGAGACATGGGAGACCCACCAAAAAGTAAGGCGGAATTTTTACCCTTGTTGGAATAAATGTGCTGTCTATTGTAATCGTCTCATGCAGGCGAACTGATAAAGAGCTGAACTTCATTTGAATGTTAGCGAAGGTGCCTTTGTTGCCATGCCTGCATGCTTGCTGTGTTTTAACCTCATAGTCTTGTATGTTAATAGCTTGGGGTCCTGCTCTCTTTTAAAGTTTGGGGAACAGGCAGGATTTTAATGGGATCTCCAACCACGGAGCTTTAAATTCTCCTCCTGCTAGACTGCGGTGAGACTGTCTAACTATCCAGCACCTAGTACGTCTAGGGGAATTAGCGTTAGACTTGCGAAAGAGAGCAAGTGACAACCGTAATGATGCTTGTTCTTGCCTCGAGTCCCCTCTGCTGTGGCAAAGGGCTGAATGGAAAGCGCACCCAGCCAAGCGTTCATCGTTTCCAGTCAGAGCCTCTTAAAAACTGAAATCAAACATATAAGTGCTCTCTCCGTAGGGAAAGGAATCCAAACAAGCAAACAATAAAATAAAAATAAAACAACGAGGGAGTTTGGAGTTTTGATTCCGTGCAAGGCTTGCGAAATGAGGACCTTCACCCCGAAGACTGTTCACATCTGCATTTTAACATATGTTCCGCCTCCTTTCTAAACGAGGCAAGGTTTTGATGGCACACTTCAATTACCATCCAAAAGTGTAATACTCTTTAAAAGAAAAAAAAAAGGGGGGGAAAGAAACAACAACACTCCCAGAGTACGCCCTATAAGGGACCGACACTAAAAGTGTGTTTATCTCTGTAGGAGAGTAAGCGGTTAGTCAATCATGTATTTATTTTCATTTCAGAAAAACGCCTGATTTCCCTATGTGTTGGTTGCGGCAATCAAATTCACGATCAGTATATTCTGAGGGTTTCTCCGGATTTGGAATGGCATGCGGCGTGTTTGAAGTGTGCAGAGTGTAATCAGTATTTGGACGAGACCTGTACGTGCTTTGTTAGGGATGGCAAAACCTACTGTAAAAGAGATTATATCAGGTACGCCATTTACGTTGTTTAATTCTTCGGTAAGATTTCTTTTTTTTCTTTTTTTTTTTTTTTTTAACTTTATGAATCTGACAGAGACAGGAAGAGGAAAATTGTGAGAAAGAAGGTGAAAAGACAGTTGGTATGCTTTTAAGTGATTTCGCCCCATAGATAGACAGGCGAGGAAAAAAGTTAGTCGTCAAGTTTTTTATTCCACAGATTCAAATGCAAATTTCTGTGTAAACAAAACCACGTTCGGGAACAGCTAGCGACTGTATGGGACCGTCCTGAGGACTTTGGCAATGCATCCTGTGATTCTGACAAAATGGGAAATCGTAGGTAACAGAGATTATTTTCAATAGTGTAGATACTATGCACAACACGGAACTGATCGCTTTTTAACGCTAACCTGAGAAACGCATCTCTGTGTGTTTTATGCAAACGCATAATGACATTGATTGGAAAGGCACTTCAAGCGTTTATGCCGTAAAAAGAAATACATGGGGGAAAAATATTTAAACTAGGCCAATCAAAAACAAAAAAGCAAAATAAAAAGAAAACTGAAGTTTCCTTCAGAATGACGGGTCCTTTTATGGGGAGGTTAAAACCTAGACCGAAACGTTTCTTCGCTAAAATAACTGACATTTAATCTTTTTAAATATTAACCCCTTTGGTGATATCTGACTGCCTTTTCTTTCTTATCTTATCTGTACTGATGAATTAGACAGAGCAGATCAAATTGCCCATCATCTGTTCGCGAACAATTGGGTATATTTAGATAATGGAACCGCTTCCTTCCTCACATTAAAATCTGGTAACTGATAAAATGTGAGAGTTGCCAATCCTGACACTATAGAGAAGCCAAAGCAGGAATTTCGAGTGTGTTTATTATTTGTGCTCCTGGGTCATGCTGATCCTTTTCAATGTCGTCTACTGGGTTTGCCAAACCAGAACTTTGTATGACACTGAGGTACGGACAGTATCTTTTTTTTTTAACTGAAAGTTTTGGGAGCAAGTACTTACCTAGCTACCTAAGACATCTTTTATAGTTTATTTGTAATTCTGAATTGAAATAAAGCACTTGAGTCTTTCTTTCTCCAGTGCACAGTTCATAAATAGATCATTCCTTCAAGCCGTGCTGTGAGATTATTCTCAAAGTTTTACCATGGCGAAAAACAGCCCACTTCCCCCTCCTTCCTCTCCCCCCCCCCCCCTTTACTTTTAAACGCACTTTGGAGCCGTGTTTTTTAATGTTGTCCTTTCACTAATTTCAAATTAAAGGAAAACGTTTGGATTGAGATATGCTCACTTACCTCCTGCTAGAACTCAGCGGGCGAAATTTAAACCACAGCAACAACAACAACAACAAAGTTGCAGCTCTTTTACGTTAATAAGTAATATATTTCATTTGCTACAATTTTAAAAGTAAGATGTATGTTACGTGGAAGTCGACTTTGAATTAGACCGTGAGCCAATCTATAATTGTCAGACATGTGGGCAATCTCCACAACTTTTGTACCTATTAATGCATACACTTTGCTATCGCTCTATTCTTTTGTCATTTAGCTGTTTGGGTTTTCTTCTTCTCAAAACCTTATAATTCAGAATTATGTAGCTTTGAATATTGGATTAGTAAACCTCTGTAGCTAAAGATGTGTGTAAATAAATATGTCTACCCACAAGCATACATCACAGACTGTATGTCTAAGGAAGTGTACTGGTGAGGAATATTAGCACAGTTTTAGGAACAGCTTTTACAGTTCTGTGGACCGTGTGCGTGCATATGTGCGTGTATCTGTACATTTGCGGGAAGATGTTAATTTTACTTAATAACTTAATATCCTTGCCAGAACCAGGACAATAACAAAGAGGCTGGCTAAGGAGCACTCGGTGGGAGCCGAGGGACTGTGTAGTTCTAGACGCCCAAGTTGGAGCGTTTTCTCATGTTCATCTACTGATGCATGAACTGTCCCCCTGTCCTCCAGGGGAGATGAGGAGCCCGCCACCCACTCTAGCGTGTAACCCCAGAAACCCATTATTTGCCGTGTAGGGCTGTCAGCGAGAAGTTGCCCTTTCACTCCTGATGGAGGGCTTGAGCTCCGGCTCAAAGGTGGGAGCGTCAGCAGGAGGGGAGACGGGGCAGGGAGGCTGAGGTAGGGGCAGTCTGCAGAGCCAAAGCACCTAAAATGGCTTTTGGTAGGGGGCGGGGGCGGGGACTTACACTGCTATATATGTGAGAGTGTATATCTATAAGGGGAGGTGTGTGTATGCCTATATTATTGTATAAAATGAACCTGGTGAGAGCGGGTAAGGGGAAGAGCCCCGGCCGCTGGCAGAGCCACCCCTGCTCTAAGGCTAAGCTGCCGGCAGCCCGCGTGCGCATTAAACGGCAGAAGTCCTGAGTGGGTTCCTCGCAAAAATAGCACTACTTGGAGAAGCTGGCACGTTTGTGCGTGGGGAATGAATGGCAGGTTCGACAGCCTCGCCTTTCCCCGGTGTACCCAGGCGGTCCAGTTCAGCCCCGAGCCAGGCTAGGTCAGGCCCCCCCGCCGTGAGGAGGGAGGGAGAGGGCAGGGACGGCCCCTCGCCTGCTGCAGCTCGGGCGCTGAGGCACGAGGGAGAGGTCGGCATCTCCGCGGGAAGGAAGGGGGTCGCTTTTCTGTTTCTACCCCTGTTTCACCTTCCACCTCCACTGCCCCTTCCCTCCCCCCTCTCCTTGTCCACCGGTGTGTCCGTGTCCCCACCGCCTATTACGGCGTGGGGATCCGGGCACTGACAGCAAACGAATCCGTTTTATTAATTTCCTCTTCTGGCTTCTGTATTTTCAAGGTTTGTTTAACTAGTGAACTTCATGTGGCGCGTCTACGCGGGGCCACGGGGCTGCCCACGAGCGGGAGTGAAAACCTCTCTCTTTTCCCTTTCCTTCCCCCCCCACCCCCTTCCCTGCCCTCCCCTTCCCCCTCCTGTGCTCTCCCTCCTTCCCTCCCTTCTCCTTCTTTCTGGGCTGGGCCCTGCTCAGGTTATACGGCATCAAGTGCGCCAAGTGCAGCATCGGCTTCAGCAAGAATGACTTCGTGATGCGCGCCCGCGCCAAGGTGTACCACATCGAGTGTTTCCGCTGCGTGGCCTGCAGCCGCCAGCTCATCCCCGGCGATGAATTCGCGCTGCGGGAGGACGGCCTCTTCTGCCGGGCGGACCATGACGTGGTGGAGCGGGCCAGCCTGGGCGCCGGGGATCCCCTCAGCCCCCTGCACCCCGCCCGACCGCTGCAGATGGCAGGTACCGCCCGCACCCGGCACTGCGGAAGCCCGCAGGGTTTGGCGCCGCCCGGCTCGGCGCCTGGCGGGGGCGGGGGGGGGCGGGCAGGCCCGCCGCTTGCAGAGGGTCCCGTGCCCCCGTGGAAAGGCGGCCCCGAGCGTGCGCTCCCGCGGAGAGGCGGCGGCGCGCCCCACGCCCGGGGCTGCCGCGGGTCCGAGAAAAGCCTGCTTACGCGGTACGCGTGAGGCGGGGACACCTGCGCAAGGGGGCCGCACCTCCGCAGCCTGCGCCCCTCCTGCTCCGACCGCGCACCGGTGCCGGAGTCCCCCGCCCCGAGGCCGGCGCAGCTGGGGCCCTAAGTCGGAGAGGGATGAGCCGCTGCAGGGAGCAGGTCTGCGGCAAAGTACAGACCCCTCTGCCTCCGGAGCATGTGGAAAAGCTGCTTTAAGCGCTGGTGGAAGCGGGGGCCTAAAAGAGATAGACTTCATAACTACAGGCGAGCACTTAGGCTGTAATTTAAAACTGTCAACAAGCTAATCTTCAGTAATTGCTTTTTAAAGTGACTCTGCCTTCTTGAAACGTTTTATGTGATTTGATGGGAATTTCGTCTTTAAAACTCAGCATTGAAACTTCAGAGTCGCCCCATCGTACAACTTTATTTAGACTTTTAGTTCTCGACGGGTACATCAGATACTCAGAGACGCTTAGCTTTAGGAAGGGACACCTCTCTGAGGCAAACTAAGCTGGACAATAAAAGGTTGGCCGGCGTTATTGCTGTGCAAGCAACTGTAACTCGAAGGATTATTTACAAACACAGCTATATTTCAGCGCGCTCGTTTCCCGCTTCTGAGCTGCTTTCAGATGACATATCTTATATAGAGAGAAATAATCCCGTAACTGATCATGGCAGAATTTTAGAGAGCTTGTGCGTGCTCCTTATATTCTGTTCGCGCATGTCTCCGAAAGGCATATTGTGTCGGCAGGTACAATGCTGCTAAGATTTGAAGCCTTGTATTGTCTTCATCGCATTTGCAGATTTATTATTATGAATAGAAAAATCAGAACCCGACTGTACAAAAGCAAGCACTTGTGAATATTAGCTAACCAGCGTTTAGGAAAACAAAACCAAACCAAAAACAAACAAAACAAAACCAAAACAAAAAAAACCCCAGAAGCAGGTTTGGTGTGGTTTGGTTTTTTTTTAATTTTTCCCTTGCCTGGATCAAATTACATAAAGATAGCTACAGCTACACAATACACAGAAGAACAGCAGAATCACACGAATACTTCTAGCTCTTGATGTGACGCCACCCGTAGGTTTACATTTCTTGGCGGTTTCCACTAGTTGCTAGGCTTGTTCCCCTTTTAAAGAATTGGCGAAACATTCATAATTTTGAAGTATTCATCAAAAGTCGACATAAATTCACCCAGCACCTCCACTTTTTAAGATAGACCCCCGTCTTCCGAGCTCTGAGATACGGGGCTCTCGCTGGATTTTCCTCCACGATCACGGTGCAGCGAATTTGGCTTGTTTTGCTTTGATTTGGAAGCATCAAACTGCTGGGAGCTGTTGCACGTTACTGCTGCCTCTGGCTAAACAAAGCTAGATTCACTATACAAGAAGCAGACCCAAATTATGATTAATTCAATAAGTATTCTTTCATTAATTTTCGGGCCAAAAATCTGTTTTGGTGATTTGTCAGGAAATAAATACATAAAACCCTCCCCCTCCTTTCCTAGCGCACGCACACCTTAGTGAACTCGCCCTCCCCTGTCAAGTCTCATACAGGTTCAAGCTTCTGTCATTAAAGGGTTTTAGGGGGTTGGTTTGTTTTTGCAAATTAATTATCTCTGGAGTCAGAAATGTCAGTCCTGTCACTCCACCAGCGCATAAAGCAGAGGAGGCTGCAGGAGTTCCTATAGATCTGACTGCTTGAATGGCCTCTGAAAGAGGGTTCATCACCCACTCACCCCCGCCTCCCCCTGTCCCACCAGTTTAGATTCTGCAGACTCCTTGCTTCCTACTCATGGGGATCCTATTCCTCCCTTCCCTTACAGCAGAACCTATCTCTGCTAGACAGCCAGCTCTGCGACCCCACGTCCACAAGCAGCCCGAGAAGACCACCCGAGTCCGGACTGTCCTTAATGAAAAACAGCTTCACACCTTGAGGACCTGCTACGCTGCCAACCCCAGACCTGATGCACTCATGAAAGAGCAACTGGTAGAAATGACTGGCCTCAGCCCGAGGGTCATCAGGGTTTGGTTTCAAAACAAGCGGTGCAAGGACAAAAAGAGGAGCATTATGATGAAGCAACTTCAGCAGCAGCAACCCAATGACAAAACTGTAAGTGGCTTCAGCCTCTGACCGTGCGCTGCCTTTTTTCCCAAGGAGAAATGCCTGGGCTGTGTCCAGCCCGGCCAGCCCCTGGGGTCGGTTTGACGCTTTTGGTTTTGTGGGAGCTCCCTTAAAACAAAGAAAATGATACCGCTTAACTATTATCCGCTTGTTCTGCTGTCAGTGCAATTAAAACAGACCACAGCGAGAAGCCGATATAGGCAGCTCAAGCGAACACGTCTTTTTTTGGGGCTAAGGATACGCAGTGGATTAGACTAACCTCACTGCAGGGTGAATTGCGATCTGCAGAGCTTATGGGATGTAATAAGCCCAGCCTTGTGTAATATTTATATTGCAAATGCAAAGGACTCCTTGAGAGGAAAACGACGCTTTCGCCTTTTTCAATAGTTTTACACAGGAGTAAACCCAGAAGTAAAAACCATGAGTAAAAGGGAAATGTGATGTATTTTCTTAGCACTTTATATAATCTAATGCGTATGTGTGTGTTTGTCAGGGCAGTTACCGTAGAAAAAGCCAAATGCAATGCAAAATTTTTTGAATTACCATCTTGTTTACAGGCTACTTAAAATTGATATAGTTCTTGCGCAGAAATATATTGAGGTTTTATCTGCGGACATATGCACGTGTAATGCAAGTAAGCAGAAAGTGCTGGGTTCAGCAGAGCAAACTGGCTATCTCCTTTTTAAGCCAACTTTTTTTTTTTTCCCCTCTGTTGTTGTTAGTCCACTTGAAGAAGAGACTGTTATTCTCCCTGTGTATATTGACTGACCTGAGAATGACTATTAATTCATAAGGCTGCCTAGTTAAGTGGAATTTAAGGAGTTTCATTTTACCCTGTTGGAATGCAATAAAACACGATGTTATTAACCCGCCTGAACAATCTGTTCGTCGAGGCTTGGAGTTATTTTGTACACAGTGCCTGCACCACAGGGCATATTGGGAGGGCTGAGGGTTCCTTTTTTTATTATTTTTCTTTTTTGAAAGACGGCGGCACTGACGTACCCCAGGTTTGCCGTGCAGGGGATATACGATCCAGTTAAGGTCACGCAGAACAAAACCAGCCTGGATGCAAAATAGAAAGGCAGCATGATTAACCGCTTCTTGTGCTGAGCCGTACATCAGCAGCCAAGATACAGAGTGCTCGTTTTAAGAAAGCTGGGAGGAGGGGTATGCCTTGAGAGAAATAGGAGGATTAAAGGGAAAGAAAGTAAACTTCCACCGTGATAAATGCGGCGGATAGAAATAGGCTGACCTAGAGCAGAATAGAGTAAGACATTCACAGCAGATTAACAAAGCAAATACAAGCGACTGTATAGATAAGATAGAAAGCAGTTTATTGACTCAGCGCTTATATACAATAAAGTTAACCAAGCTCATTAACATCTTTTGCTGGGCTGTTTACAGAATATCCAGGGGATGACAGGAACTCCGATGGTGGCTGCTAGTCCGGAGAGACATGACGGTGGTTTACAGGCGAACCCGGTGGAGGTGCAGAGTTACCAGCCGCCCTGGAAAGTACTGAGTGACTTCGCTTTGCAGAGTGACATAGACCAACCTGCTTTTCAGCAACTAGTAAGTGTCGGTTCCCGGCCGGAGCAGGCCAGCCTGTACCCGGGGCAGAGCAATGGGGGATTCCCTAACCGTGATGGATGCCCTCAGAGAGATGAACAACCCAGACGAGCCGGGTTTTCCTGAAATTGCAAGGTGGGCATGATGGCACTCTGTAAATGCAGAAAACTGAATGGATTTAATAGGCCTGGGTGTAAAACCCACCCTAGTGCACAGCAGAGCTCTTGCCGAGTTGAGTGGGAGCTGGATAAGGCCAGACCTAGGTCTAAGACTAACAGCTCACACACTGCTGAAAACTTAAAGCACCTCTATCCAGAGAACTAAAACATTCTTCACATGTCATTTAATTGTATGTACATTTGTGAAAGTAGTTTCTAAAATTTGCTTCTCTTCCCTTTGGGCCAATTCCGCCTTTATGCGATAGGGTGGATTTAAAATATATACTTATAATGTCAGCCTGGGCCTTTGTTTTGTCACACAAACATGAATAGTTAATTATATTTTTGAAGTCCTTGTTTTGCGCATATACGTCTAGATATAAATAGATATCTAGACCTCTAGATATAAATATATATCTGTATCTATATCTTTCTCTCTATATATACATACATAGACACAAATATATACATAAATAGCGTGCATTTAATGTTATGCTTTAGAAAGGGAACTGTTAGTACATATTCATGTGAAAAATTCAAACAATATAATAAACTGCCTTAAGCTGAAAGAAAACAGATCTTTCAGAATAAATTCTGTTCTTAACTCACTTCCTTATGCCTACGTCATTTGGCAGCTCATATGGGACCATATCATCTACAATACTTAGGCCCAACAAGGTGAATTAAGGACAGAAGTTCAGCCTTAACTCAATTTCCTGGCCTAAGTGTGTTAAAAGCAGATCTTTAAAATAATAAGGTACATTATTAAAATAATGGTAGGGTATATGGTTTTTCAGTGATTCAAAATAATGCTTAATGATGAAAAATTAGTATATAGGCTCTTTTTTTGATCTGTTAGGCATTTTTTTTATATGAAGCAATGGAAGACAAAGGTGTGTAGCCATGTCTAGAATTGTTTTCAGACGTTTTCAGTTTAGTATCATGCTCTCTTGCAGGATCACTTTTATTTTGCCTAGTGGCAGGCTGCAGCGTGCTTCCCTCCCCTGGCACAGTGTGCTTGCTCGGGAAGCTGTAGCACAGCAGCAGGACTGTTTGCATCATCTTACCTCTAGAGTAACCACCGGTACTGCTGCTTTAATCAAGCTGTCAAACAGACACAAGAAAAATTGATCTTTGGCTGCTTTACTTATTGTGCGTTAACAGAATAGGAGACTTTAAAAACCTTTGATGCAGTGAGTTTTTGTATAGAGTAGTTCTTAATTAAAAAAAAAAAAAGACACAATGGAAGATGGATAGCCCAAATACACACATGCATATAGGTAGATAGATCATTAGATAACTGAATATTGATATATATATTGGACATAACGTCTGACACCGAAAAGAGTTAAAAAAAAAAAGAATAGTGGATGGAACAGACAGTTTATCGACCGTTCAAGGCACGTCTCTAATCTGGTAAGGGCCTTAATCACAGGATCGGCCAGCTAAATAGGTGCCAAAGAAATGCTTTTGGATTAGCAAAGCTCCACCCTTCAAATCATGCCTTTTCCCAACGCTGCTCCTAAACTAACGGGAGCCGCGGGGCACATTAGGATGGAGAAGTGTGACCTTTTTTATCAAACTGACTCTCGTTAAAAAGAGATAGCACCCGCTTTAAATCACAAATCAAAGAGGATGGCTTGTTTCAAATGCCTTCTGCTCCTGGATTCTCCTTCCAGGTTTATTTTAGTGTATGCACAAAAGAGGAAAAAGGTAACCTTGCAGTTTCGTGTCAAAAAACCCACATGTGCTCTTAAATAATTGACTAGAACATCCTGTTGGGATTGCCACTCTTGCAAGACAGGGAAGAAGGCCTCATTAATAAGTTTGTTTGTGTATTTGCTTGATTTTTCAGTCTTTTTTTAAGTTTTAGGGTTTTTTAACCTTTTTTTTCCGGTGATTTGGCCGAAGGGCTGAAGATTCCTGTGAAGCCAATGGGGAACCTAAACAAAGCAACAACTAGTGACACAACCTCCCGTGGAGACGTATCAGCCTGTTCGGCTGCATGCCTGTGTATCTATTTTTGCGTTCTTCTTGGCCTTCGCTGGCTACCTTTCTTTGATTGTTACATTTGTAACAACACTTCTTTTTCTCATTTTTCTTCTTTTATTATTTTTTTTTTTTTTTTGGCAGGTTAATTTTTCAGAAGGAGGACCCGGTTCCAATTCTACTGGAAGTGAAGTAGCATCAATGTCCTCTCAGCTGCCAGATACGCCCAACAGCATGGTAGCCAGTCCTATCGAGGCATGAGGAACATTCATTCAGATTTCTCTTGTTGTTTCTGCCCTTACCCTCACCCCTGTTGGAAAGAGTGGGAAAGTGATCACGTTGGGACTCCGAAATTTAGGGGAAAAAAAGTGTTTAACAACCCTGTAAGGAACCTAGCAAGGAACTGCTCCATGAAATGAACGGAGTCATGTTTGAAAAGACAAGGTAATATGGTAGCAACACTGTGAAGACAATCATGGGATCTTACTAGAATAAAAAAAAAAAGAAAAAAAAAGAAAAAAAAAAACACAAAAAAACCAAACCCCGCACTATTCAATGAGCGGAAGGGGATCGAAAAGACGTTTTCAAAACGTAAAGCATTTGTACTCGTGGATCTAAAAAAAAAAAAAAAAAAAAAATCTTTTCATTTGACTGCACATCTTAGGGAAAAACCAAGGTAGAGGGACTCTCTATCCAGTTCCTCCCAACCCGAATGGTGCTGTTTCTATATTGGTGATTGCCTTGCCAAAAGGAGCTCCAGTAGGTTTTCCATCATCAGGAAAGAGACGATTTAGCCCTGCATTGTTGAAAGATTCATTGCAGGAAGGTGGAGCTGCATTGGTTTGCAATGTTGTTTTTAGTTGACTTTTAACAAGGGGTTGTTTCCTGGGTCTCTTCTAGCATGTACTGTAGCGGGGTTTTGGTTTTGTTTGGTTGAGATCCACCCTCTATCAAGTCTGAAGCGATTAAAAATAGGTTTTTGAATTCCTCTTTAAAAACCAATTTATAAAAGCATTGCAACAAGGTATACCTCTATTTTGCCACAAAGCGTCTCGGGATTGTGTTTGAAATGTGTCCGTCCAAGAACCTTCCCCTCCCCCAAAGATGTGTATAGTCATTGTTTAAAACGACTGCTTTTCTCTCTTTCTCTTTCTCTTTCTCTTTCTCTTTCTCTTTCTCTTTCTCTTTCTCTTTCTCTTTCTCTTCCTCTTTCTCTTTCTCTCTAGAAATAAAGAGGAAAAAAGTAAAAAAAAAAAGTAAAAGGAAAAAGAAAAAAAACACCCTTTTTGTTTGCATTACAAAATTATAAAGTAATTTATTATTTATTATCGGAAGACTTGCCACTTTTCATGTCATTTGACTTTTTTTTTTTGTTTGCTGAAGTAAAAGAAAAAAAGGAAAAAAAGGAAAAAAGAAAAAAAAAAGAAAAGGTTGTACCGTGGTCTTTGAATTATATGTCTAATTCTACGTGGTTTTTTGTCTTTTTTTTTTTTTCTCTTAAATATTATGTGAAATAAAAGCGCCATATGTAGAATTATTATATCTTCAGGACTATTTCACTAAATAAGCGTTTGGAATAGAGAAAATAATAATAATATTAATATTAAATAATGAACAAAGTTCCCTCTTTTAAATATTTACAGGTTAGCAGCTAAAATACCTGAAATAAAATATTGCATGCAAAGCAGGTCGTTATGAATAAAAGGAGTGTGATACTTCATCGCCAGTATTAACGACCAGCTTGTAAATTTACGTTTCAACAACTATATCAGGGCTAGTTGGATGCCTTAGCTTTCAATCGATAACGTTAGAAACTCTCTTGTTCCCTCCCCACCTTGCCCTTAGAAGTGATATTACTCTAGGCATGATCTGACGTAACGTTAAGACATCTAAAGAACTAGGAGCTCAGGCTTTTTGCTGAGTTCTATTATTTTTTAAAAATACTAAAAAAGAAAGTGCTGTATACCAAAGCCTCGTTGTTGAGATTGTTGAAGTGACCTGTACTTTAAGTATAAGCTCCTGATAAAAGGGACGCTTTTTGCTTAACAAGTCAAGTATGACCATTATTTATCAGTGTCTGCTGTCAAAACGATTGAAAAATGCTGCAGGAGGAATACTTTGAGGGGATATTGCTATGAAATTGCACGAATGCTGTTCCTTATTTTCTGTCGACTTCCCTCTCTTCACTCCCTCTTTTCTTCCTTTTTTAATTTGCGGGGGAGAGGGTGGTGAAAGCTAGAAACGTGGGCGATTTCTTGGGGAAAAGTAGAAAGAAGAAAAAAAAAAAAACATAGGAAAGGGTTGTTTTTGCTCCTATCCAAGTGCTCCCAGCCAGCACAAGACAAAGGCTCGCTTTAAAAAACCCTTAACAACTGGAATATACAGAAATTTTTAGTCTGACAAAGACAAGTTGGTTTGCATGACAGTTACTCCAAACCCTAATGTTTTCTTAACATAACCTTCCTTTTCCTCCCTTCTCACCATCTCAGCCCACCCTGAGCAAGCTCAGCTATAGAGACAAACCATTTCGACAGTAAAGAGAACATAAAAAAGGTTAAAAATCTAATACAAGGATTTCAATCATCCTGATTAGAAACTGGATTCATTTTGTATGCTCAAGTGTAATACATTTTTGAGTACTTGATAAATATTTAAATAAATATGAAATCTACCTTAAACTGTGTCATCAGTAACGCTTGTGTTTTCATGCAGGATCAGAGGCTTGGTACGACGCTTCGGGGGGCGGGAGGGAGGAAGGGTGTCATTTCTGCCCGGTGGTCTAACGTGTAAGTTGCTTGAGTCGCTCCTACTGACGGGAGGGGGGAAACGGGGAGTTTGGAGACCGACTCTCCGACTCGGGCGGGTCTTTAATTGGCGCTGAAAACCTGTAAGGTCAGGGCAACACGGGGGCCTTTGGGTTCGTCCTTTACCGCCTGGCGGTTAATGCATAGGTGGGAAGCACGGCCACTCCGCGGGGAGAAGTGCAGGGTTACCGCCGGAGCGGGGATGACTTCCGCGGGAGAGCAACCTGCGCGCCAGGGGCGTTGCTGAGAGCCCCCCAGCAGGGCAGGACCTTCGGGCCGGTGAAGGTCTGGCGTTACCGAGGGCCATGCAGGAGGGAAAGGAGAATTTTCGCTGTCGCTCCTTGCGAGGGAGAAGGGCTTCCCAGCCCTGCACGGGGTCGGAGCTGCGCGGCGCCCCGCGGTCCCGGCGCGCCCTCCCGGCGGCTGGGATTGCCGCCGAGATAAGCAGCCCGCCGGGAGGCAGGGGTTTGCGTTTGGGCTGCCAACGGAGCGTCTCGTTCCTCGAAACACACAGGGCAGCCTGTCGTCGGAGGGCTGCAGCCGCGCTCGGGCTCCTCGGTTCTGCAGCCGGCTGCGGGCGGGAGCCCCCCCTCGGGCCATGCCTGCTCCCACACCTACCGCCGGGCTCCTGCCTGCGCCCCCACGAAGGGCCTGAGCACCCCCCCCCCGAGCCTTCCCGGTCTCCGCGGCGTCCTCCCCGGCCACCGCCACCCCGCTCCGGCCCGACCCTCTACGCAGACCTGCAGCCCCGGGGTCACCCCGGAGCCTCCACTCTCGAAACTTCAGTTAAAAAAAAGAAAGTTTTATTTTAAGATTATTTCTTTTGCGGGGCGGGGTGTGGGTGTGTGTGGTGTGTCTTATATGGCCTTTGGTTCCCTTTTCCTTTTCACATATTTGTGCCATATTTCTTTCCTCCCCCGAAACTTTGAGTATTATCCGCCGTGGAGCAAATAGAGACAAACTTTGGAGCGGTCCCTCCTAGTGCCTTCAGGAGAACACCCTTCCTGAGCTGGAGCAGCAGGATTTGTGCAAGCGAGAGAAAACATCCTCTTCATGAAATGCATGTCATATGGTGCTCTGTGCAGGTTCCTGCTCTGATTCCTCTTTCCGATATGGGTGAGGGCGGTAATTAGCAGTCCCAGGTCCGCCGGTTTTCTTCTTGCTGCAGCCTCTCGTAATAATGTCAAATGAGGTCTGTTAAAGCCTGCTGTAATTTCTCTGAGAATTTTGTTTGCACATACAGAGACCAATATGCAAACTCTTCTCATTTCAGTATTTGTACTAGGTTAATTAGCTCTCAGCATCTCCAGCCAACGTAGCAGTGAGAAACAGAAGCCGGGGACGTGAATCCCACCGTTGAGATCAGTCGAACATCTCAACGGTAAGTGCTTGCCTTTATATACATATGTAGACATACATATTTTAACAAATCTACGTTGGGTCACCCAAAAGCGGGGAACGGGGAAAAAATGACACACACACCCGGCGGTGCTTGCCCTCGGGCCGCCACAGCCCCAGCGCAGCGCCCGGGACGGAGCGGGTTCAAGGTCCGCGGTGCCGGGAGAGTTTCACCGAGCCTCCCTCCCTCTGCACGCCCGAAACGCCGGCAGCGTTTTACGGTGCGAGGTGCCGCTGCTGGGTGCTTTGCGTGCTTCAGCGGAGCTGTAAGTAGTTAATAAAGGGGCTGGAAAGAGATCCTGTTTACTGATTGTCCCTGATTGTTGTTTTCTTGATAACAGAGCAAGCCACTGAATGACTGTTTGAGCTCAGGCGCCACAAACATAAACTTAACAGCTCCCAGTGTGCCGGCCCTGCTGGAGGATCACTCCTCACCTCCCGGGACTTGTGAAGTGCAGGCGGAGAAGGCAGCTCCCAAGGAGGCAGGCACCGGAGGGGCGGGGGAGGCTCGCCTGCATGACCGAGCTTTCCATATTGCACGGTATCAGGCGTCATTAGCCAGCGAAAGGGGTGTAAAATTAATCGGTGCCTTTCCCCGCGCCTCCCGCACGCAGGTCGGGGCAGGCTCCGTGCACCGCTCTTTGCAGCATCCCAGACGAGAGATGCGGCTTTTACACCAGGCTGCTTTTTCGTTCGAATTTTCTTGCCGCGGCTAAACGCCACCGAACAAGTGCTCTGTGCTCGTCCGGGGCCAGGGAGGCAGGGAGGGCGCGCAGCCCAGTCGCGCCCGGCCCTCACTCTCTGCCGGGCCGGGTGTCCCGGGACCGGCAGCAATGGGGCAGCAAGCCGGCCGGGCGGTCCGGTCGCTCTCCGCCGCAGCTGTAGCTGGATTAATTACCTGCAGCTCCGGCTTTCTCGTGGGGTGGGTGGCGGGGGTGGGGGGAGAAGGAAGGAGGAAGGTTGCAAAACAGGATTTTTGCTACAGTGTCTCTTTTGCTTTTTTCTTTTCGTTTTTTTTTTTTTTTTTTTTCCTCCTGGCAGACAAAACAGGGCAAGGTGTGTTTGTGGGAGAGAGAGAGAGGGCGGAAAAGTCTTCCAGAAATAAGTGACACAGACCAAAGCAGAGCTCGGCTCCTATCTCCGGGCAGACCACGGGCGGCAATGGGAAGAGGAAAATAGGGTGTTACTGTGGCTTTTCTTTAGGAGGGCTGTTCAGGTCGGTAGATCTCCAAGGCTAATCCAAACAACCCGTTTGACTTGTGAGGTCCGGAGTCTAGACAGAGCTGGTGGCTCGGCGGCTCCTTATCTGGTTTTGGAATCAGCCAAAAGAGACTTTTCTTAATGTCCACAGCAGCACTGGGATCTGCCGGGGCCGGGGAGCCACCGCACCTCGCAGACAGGACAACAAATACACCCACCACCTGGAGGCTTTACAGCCCGCTTTGTTGTTCCCGGGCCGGCGCGGCTGCGGCCCTGCTTGTCCCCCGCCCCCGGGCAGGGGTGACGGGCGGGCTGCTCAGTAAAACGTACACCCCGCTGCTGGCCACCGCAGTTGCCCCTGTCGCCCCCCCACCCCGGGCACCAAAGGGCCACCTCCGCAGCAGGATGTGGCAGTGGGCACTCGAGCCCCGCTGGGTTCAGAAGTACTGTTTTTTCTACCACCACCACGCCACCCCCCCCACCCCCCCCGTGCGTTTATCGTTACTGGTATTTATTTATTTATTTTCCCAGTTGAAGTTTTGCAGAGAAGGGAAAAAATATCCAAATTTGCTTTGGTTCACCAACATTAAGGAATGATCGAAGCAAATCAATTAAGAGAGAGGAAGTCAGTTTAGATACAAGATCTTCTTCAGGGGTAGAAAATTGCCTTCTGTATTACTCCCTGTATGCTGGGTTTGTGGATACTGCAAGCTGTAAAGCTTGTTTGAGACGGTTGGGATCAATAAAAGCATTCAACTCAATAGCAAGCAACATTTTGGAAAGTAGGGAGTAAGACACATCCATTGGTTGGATGCCACTCTTTCTATGTATTCATTTATTTCCTTGAGCGTTCAGACTCTGCTGGCACATTGGGTGGGTGGATGGTGGATTCCAGGGTTCCTGAACAGTACATGAGTCCATCCACTGCCTCTGCTGTTTCTCTACTGTAATGCACAATGATTCGCTGTGAGTCTGTGTGATTCCTCTCCAAACTCCTTGCTGGTTCTCACTGTGTTTGAGTTCAGGGCCATGATAACCCACTTCAGAAGAAAGCAAGCTGATTGCTTTAACTATGAGGCAGTGATACGCTATTTGCAGCGGATATTGTAATTGAGTCTGCTAATGTGGAATTATGAAATTTGCCAGTGGTTAGGACTCTTTCTCCATGCAATTTAGAAGGTTTGTGGTTTATGGATAAATGCTGTTTTCTAGATTTAGTAGTTGCAAATTTCCTCCTGTATGGAGCAAATTATGTTGCAAAGCTTTTGTAATAATTTTCCATCAAACACATTTAAACTATTTTAAACTCCCAGTAACTCAGGGAATTCAAGATCAAGAGAGCAACATTTCCCTAGAAAAGGAATCTTAACCATGATCCTGGTACTCCTCTTTTTTTTTTTTTTCTCATGGGTAAAACTTTGTGTTTATTTTTAACTGTCACAAATACAAGGTGTTGCTTGAAAAGTGTTAAACTTAGCAGGTATATAGAGATAATACTGACGTGTCACTGTTCATGATAAAGTAAAATATGGTGGGAATTAACTTGAAAAGTTTATGAAGGTTTTAACTACAGCCCATAAATTAGGCTTTTTTACAAAGATACGATGATATGTAGAAGATCTTACAATATATATGACGCTTAAAAAAATACTCCAATATTTGGAGCCCAAACATTTTTTCCCCAACTTGAAGACACAAACTGAGGTCCTAGTGCTTGAAGAGCTTACTGTAAGTAATCTGAAGTAATTAATATTAGACCGCTCTAGTGAATCCCACATTGCAGGAGCAAACTTTCTAGTTCATGCAGGGCCTTCTGTGAAGGTAGTGAAAGATTTGCTGCTAACCTCTGGTGAAGCAGGAATGCGTAGCTCGGAAGGCTCAAGTCCAATTCTCACTGAAGTTAGTGGCAAAAATCCTCTAGACATGGGTATAAAATCAGTGCTGTGATTTTGTAGGGAAGAAAGTAATTTCCTTTCCACCACCCTCATTTTTTTTTTCCATATTTGACCTTAAATGACTGCATAATTTTCTATTATAAAGAGAAAAACCCTCTTAAGCTATCGGTGCATCAGTAAAACCTTCTTGCTTGGTGTGGTAATCAGAAACAGGAGCCAATAGCTCATCTTAATGTACAGAATATTATAAAATAAAACAGCCACTCCCTGTCTTATTTATTTGCAGCCTAAGGGAAATTTCATTCATTTTGAATTCTGGAGTAGGAGACTGCATACAAATTACTTACATTATATTTTACAGAAGAGAACTCTCAGCAAAACTTAATGGAATTAGCCCCACTCCAGCTCTGAAATTCCAATTTACATGTATTTCACCTTCATGATACGAAGCAGGGAAGGTTTTGCAGGATTTGGCCCTACCAGTGCAGGGCTCATTCTGAGCCCAGCAACTGCCCGATTGGCTGTTGCAGAATGATCCCAAACTTCACACACAGCACAGGATTTGAGGTGTGCTAAAGGTGCAGGGTTTCCTTTAGTGAAAATGAATTGATTGTAAGTATTATTATTTTTTTTTTAACTTAGATTCTTTTTCTGCAGCAAGAATTTAATGGTTGTAGCACTTGAAAGGCTAGAGCTTTTTTTTTAGTTATTCACATAACCTTATTCAGGATTGGACCTTTTCTGGCTGAAAAGCCAGGGTAGTTTTGATAATTAAGTCAGGATGAGCAGAACTGAACATGAACACTTAGTGGCCAGAGACCTCAAATTGTTGTATCACTTTAAATTAAAGAGGTATAGTCCAGCAATCATTCCAGATCTTTCCAGTTCCTGTAAACTGGGGAAACGACTAACTCCCAGTGTGCATTCAGGAGCAGTATATTCAAGACATTAGGCACATCTTCTTCATCACATTTTTTTTAAATGCTGGGTTTTCAAATCTCTATGGTTTGCTGTTTTTCTTCTAATGAATTAGTTTTCAAGGCATCTTTGCCTGTTATTCCAGTAAGCACAGCTGTTTTATGCCCTGATCTTAATTTTTTTTTCTGAGTAAAGCCCCACTGGACTTTAAGAGAGTCATGTGTCCTCAATTCAGTTGAGCCCATCCCATTTCAAAGTCAGTAATTTCTGCCAATTAGGTAGTGGCAAAGGCAAGAACATTTAGATTTTTGCAATGACCACCACATATCGTATTTCTTTATGGTAACACTATTATTATGAGGTAATTCAGAGCAGAAGATTTGGTCATTAAAGTAGTCCTGGAAGTGAAGTTTCACCATTTGGGATCTCAGTTCTGAAGTACATTGGCTCTTCAAAACTGATTACATTAGGGAAATGTTTTGCAGTTTTAATTTAACTTACTAAATCATTATCACAGAAAAAAAGAAGGAAAAAAAAAAAACCCAGCCCAGAAGATTAAGAAAGGCAAATACTGCTATAACATCAAAATCATTCTTTGTCAGTTTGCCATTTTTTCCTGGTGAATATTTTGCTTATAAAAAGACTTTTCTTTCTGAAATCATTAGGTCACTCAAGCAGGGATTCATTTTAGGCTGCTTACGGCTAAGCAGTGCCTAATACAATGGGCCATGCTCCTCACAGGCCCTTAGAGCAATGTTGTAACCAACATGGTCAATAATAGTAAAGAAAAGACCATGGTGATGTTAACACAACTCTACAGTAATAAGCAGCTAATTTGGATGTAAAGCCTTGTGTTTTATAAATGCTAAATTCCTCCAAAATAATTTTTCAACATTACACTTATTCCTGTTTCTGTAGCAAAATTGTTGCTAACTTCCACAGGAGAATTTGGTCTTTTCATTCAGTAAGTGCCTCAAAGAAAAAATGGAAATTAAGAATGAAATAGCATGACAAGTAGCAGCATTGCAATTAGCAGTACAAGTGTTATGCTGCAAGGACTGAGTCTGGGTGGAAAAAAACCTGAAAACTGAAAGTCTCGTACCACAGGATCAAAGGTTTGGCTGACTATTACAGTTAGTAAAACAATATATTCAATTTTTAGAGTTTTATCTGCCTTTAACTATTTAGCAAGGTAACTCTATACCTTATGTTTCATGAAGTATTTTTAGTTTTGACATACATTTGAATATGCTGCTGGAGCAAAGGCAGTAATTAAAGCAGCTGTTGATCAAGCAGAGAACGCAAAAATTTAACCAGTTAATGATCAGTTAAGTATGGTGAGCTATCTGTTCCATTTCTTAATCATGTCTTTTAGTCAGGTAGTGTTAACGTGAGTTGCCCTTTAGTTAACGGTTGTGTTATACTTGTCTTTTTTTAATATTGCAACGTATTTCTTATTTGGGGATAAAAGTGAATAGAGTCGGGGAGGTACGGACTTTTGTGAACGTCGGGTCTAAAAGGAACGAATAATTAGTGCTTCCAATTAGGTCAGTGAAACTCCCAGGGGCAGTAGAGTGGTACATGCAATTGTGAGGGCAACATGGAAGAGAAAAAGGGAGGATGGAGGCAGTTCATGTCTACCTGTGACATGACATAGAGCCTGTGACACCCTGATAACATTCTCTGATATTGAAGCCCTTGTTTGATGGCGCAGCCCAGCCTTGCATGGGCTCGTGAAGGGGCTCAGCGCTAACGAGAGGCAGCAGAGCTCCTCTGGGAAAGGACAGTTTCCCACCTCTTTGACGGAGGCTGGGGAGTCCTGGGTGAAGGTTGTTAGACAGGTACAGTCTTCCTAGGAGGGATGCTGGAAAAAGTTGTGGCAGAATAGTTCCCAAAGCATAGAGCTGCTTCAAATTCACATCTGCACAGGAAGAGGCACTGACCACAGAGAGAGCTGATCTCTCGATGATGGATAGAGATCAGGCGTCTCTGATGAACTTCCTCGTGCCTTTGTTACAGTTGAACTGAAGTACTGGTAGTTGATCTGCAGGGCTTATAGTGGAGACTTGGGCTTGTGTTTCAGTCAAGGCTTTCTCCCTATGAAAGCCCCTCCAGAGCAGTTGCAGGGAGGCCAAGGCTGGGAGCTGAAACTCTCCTGTTCTCAGGAGCGTGGCTGCCTGCCCTTGCCTTAATGCATCGCTGCTCTTCCTGCCCCTGCACCGCTCAGGCTGTGACCTGGAAGTCTCCAGATGTGAGAGAGCCCAGGCCTGGCCGGCTCCTCACCCCAAGTTCCCACACTCCTCAGCCCTGCCTCCGGCACAGGCTGTTCTCGCTCTGGCGGTGCAGCTCTGGCTACGTGCAGGATGCTACAGCCGGCTTGGGCGAGGCTTCACCTGGGCCCCCTCCATCTCCTCAGCCAGCATGGGATCCGTGCACGTGCTTCGTGACAGCATGTAGGCCTCCGTCCAAAAAGCTGGGACGTGAGACTTAGCACATGGCACCCGCCGTGTAAAGCCTGTCATGGGAAAGGGCCAGCGTGCTTCTGCAGGCGTCCCACCCGAGCACGGGGCTTGTGAGGAGGTGCAGGCTGGGGCCTTAATGCACCTTTGCCGCATGCTGCCCGGAGAGGAGCTGCAGCTCCACGCTAGTGCTGTGCTCAGCATGCCCCAGAGCCTGCACCATGGCCAGAGCTTGGGAGACAGCAAGGGCTGCCCACCATCAGGGGCCAAGCTTCAGTGGGGCAGAGTGTGTGCTGCAGCAGCTACTTTTGGACACCTGGCTCTGTAATGGAATACAGGCTGCGGAGCGACATCTTGCGCTGTGGCGGGTGGATGGGGAGAGCTGCGTGCTCCTGAGTGGGGTTCACAGAAAAACAGCTGCTGCTTATTGAGCAGAGGGATATATTGCAGATGCTACCCTTCTTCAGGGCGTAGGCCCCTGTGCTACTAGAAGTCATCTCTCCCTTCTCAGAATTTACTGCCCAGACCCTTTCTTAATAGCAGGCACTTAAGTCTTTTTTTTTTTTTTCTTTTTATTTTATTTGAGGGATGCAAGGTATCATTTTTAGCTTTCAAAAGATGCCTGGAGTGATAGCTCCCCCCTACTCTAAAAGTGATCAGCGGTTTCAGCCTTTATTTAGGACACGACAGAGCTGGTTTCAGATTCCCTCCGTGCCTGAGGGGCTGCAGCCATTCCACCCTCCCCCAGCCAAGGAAGCCCTGTGTATGTATAGGGCCAGCCTGTGTGTGTGGCAGCGTGTTTCTATCCTGCCCACTGAAGCTGTTCGGCAGCACAGGGAAGACTGGAGAGAGGAAAGGAGAGTATGAGGGTTGAAGCCTGTGTCATGGGAAGCAAGTCTGAGTCTGTTTGGAGGATGGGTTTTGTCTGGCCTGTCAGGAACAGGTAGGCCTGGCATACACACAGGCAGAGCTGTGGGTGTTTGAAACTCCAGGGTACAAAACTGAGGCCTCTCCAGAGGTCAGATGCCCCTGGGAATGATCATCAGCTGAGCAAAGTTTTGGTCCTACGTCACACCCAAGCCTCACGCTGGGCACCTCAGCCCCTTTTTGGAAGGGCGCCGGCGTGGAGGCTGTTTGCAGTGTGCTGACAACACCCGCCAGAAGGGGCCCAGAGCCTCCACAGGAGGAACGATCTGGACAGCTTCCATCTTCCTAGCAGTGTCAGAGCAGTGTGGCGGGGGTCGTGCGAGGGAAAACTGAGACCCTCGATCTCTGCCTCATTTAACTCGCTCACTGCTGTCAAATGCCTTGCCCAGTGTGTGGGTGAGATTGAGAAACAGCTGAGAGCTCGCTGGCCACAGCTCAATCCGCATAAGGCTTGAGGCAATGCTGCAGGCTGGAGGAAGCTGCCAGCAGGTAGGTAGGGCAGAGCTCATACCTGCCTTGCTCACCCGGGGCTCTGCTGGCTGTCAAGCTGGGGGCATTGCTGAGGTTTTGGCTGCTGCTAGGTGATCCCATCTCAGCGGGTGGAAGGTGTTCTTCCCCACAGCACTCCCCCATCACTTTCTGGTGAGATATGTGTTATTAATAGTTTTGGATGAAGACCTTGCTGTTGTGGTCTGTGTCCCAGCACCTAGGTTCTTGCAGTGGTCTAGCAAATAGATCAGTCTGTACTACAACTCAATCAGGGTGCAGCCTCTCCTCACTATGCGTCGTAGCTTGCTGGGAACATGAGACCAGTGTTCCCAGAGCTCTGCTAGCCAGTGGTTGATCTCCGAGTGGAGTTTTAAAATATAATTTTGACCTGCGAAGCACATATAGCCTGCATATATGAGAACATGGCATCTCTCTGCACAATCTCTCCACAGCTGCAACCTGCATTAGTTGGTGCTGAGTTGGAGCAGACACAATATGAAAATGGAAGAGAATCACCTGCCAGCAAGTTTCTCTGAGTTTCTGCTTCTCAGCTTATTCTCTGATCTTCCTGTTGTCAATGTAGCCAGAATACGCAGACCTGCAGCACACGACGAAGTTTTTTGGGAGGGTAAGAGAAGATTGCAGAGGAAGAGGCATATATTCGAGAAAGATGTGCATGGATAAGGTTTTGAGCGAATCTGTGGGAAGTTATTTTCTAAGCTGGAGGTTAATCTTTCTTTATATGATTTTTAAAAATACTATATTTGTATCTGTAATAGCTGTAATCCCAGATTTTCTCTTCAGACTGTGAGTGACCATAGTGCTTCTTCCTAGCGTACTAGTAGATATGGTCTCATCCTCTTGAGCTCATCAGAAGCTCCCTGGCATATTTATGTCAGGGATGCCAACAGTTTTATTGAGAAGTTCCTAAACTGTTGTACTTGCTATGCAACTGATCCGTGCAGTGTGTGAACAACCGAGCAGTTCCTGTGCAAGAATGTGACCTTGCACAGAGCTCTACAGTACTCTTACCTCTACAAATTAAGTTTGGTAATCCTTGCTTTATTCATTTCTACAGAGTGAGTCAAACACCAGCAGCTTTAGACAAGCAGACTTGTCTCAAAGCACATTCTAAGTATAATTTGGATAATAATTGCAATTTGTAATGCAACTGACTCCATGAATATTAGGAGAAATCTCTTGGCAATGGAAGGCTGTATCAGAGAGTGTAGAAGAATCGCACCAGAACTTTTAATGGAAAGTGTTGCTTAGATAATTTAAAATGCTCATTTAAAATTTGATGGAAAGTAGTGCATGTGGGGGCTGCATGGTCAATACAGAGATTCAGCTGCAGGTGGAAAGACATGCTTTATTTTCACCATTATTCATTCAAAACTAAACCAACAAAAATAAAGACTGTGATGGGAAGAATAGAAGAGCAACATTATTTTTTCCCCAGAACGACGAGGTTTTAAGGATTATGACTTCATTCTGATCATATTTTTTATCAGCATATAATACAGATGCTACAAAATAGTTCAGTGCCATCTAAACTAGAGTTTCAAATGCAACTGAGGAAACCGTAGCAGTTTTCCTTCCTCTTGTCATTCTACCTTGATTAGGTACACTGCTCTGTCCTGATTCACAACGTACACAGTGTGGGCTCATGGAGGTGCGACAGAGCCCTACAAGGGCAGCTTTTTGTCTTTTGTACCACACCCACAACACAAAGAGGCTAGGGCATGGTTTGAAGATCTGATCCAGGATGTTTAAAAATACCATATGTCTAATGACTAAGCTAACCCTCCCCAAAGACATTTTGAAAGAATTTATCCTACACTTAAATCACCAAAACATTTTTTCTGCTTGCCCCTAGCAAGATTCAAGGTCGTAAAGAAAAAGTTAAGGATTTTCCCACAGGAAGGCTGTCTGTCTGAGGTTTGGAGGTTCTACCTGGTATAGCATTATACAGCAGAATATCAGAGTATGAGGCTTTGTATACTTTTTTAAGGATCGAGTGGAACCCACCTAAGCTGCAAGGCTGTTGTGGGCTTGATTGTGTTTTTCCTGCTCTTTAACACTAAATAAATTTCTAGCTGTTTCTTCTTTCAGCTCGCTTGTGTGCTGTCATTTGAGCATGTTTGCTTTTTAAAAAATATTTACAGTGTTTCTATCATTTGTCCATGTTATGACACTATTAATTCTTTGTCATGATATGTTAGACTGCAAGTTTACTCAAATGTGCAGACTAACATGATGTATTTTAAATAAAACTACACAATCAAATATATTCTAATTTCTCTATGTCTGGGGATCTACCAGAGACAGATGGTGACTTACTACTCTCACTTTAATACTGCTCAGTTCCACTGGTTTGAATACAATTTGATGGGTATAAATCAGAATTTGACCCTGAAATATCCCTTAGCCATCTGATGCAGTCATATTTGTAAGAATGTATAATGTAAAACAAATGTCCACGGAGACATTTATTTCATTAAGCAAACCAGAATGGTGTTTCCCTCAAAAGCAGCATTTCCCTGCCTGTCTGGAGCAGGCAGCAATCATGCTTCAGCTCCATACAGCAGCAGCGGCACAATAAATCCTATATCTTGTGAGTCCCAATACAGGTAGGGAAACAGTAAGAAAGTCACTGACAGAGAGCAGCCACACACTGGCATGACCAGTTACCATTACACTTCACACATCCTCAGCACACTGCTGCCTTCTGTGCGGGCAGTGAGGCCTGACAGAAGCTGTTGCTCTTTGCAAGAGTGATAGAGCACTGACCTGCCACTACTCCTGTTCCGCTTTGGATGATCAGTTATAAACATGATCCTGCACAATGCCTTACTGGAAATGGGACCCACTGGATGTTTCTGAAGAAGAGATGACTGAACACACGCACTTGTGCTGCACTGAGCCAATTACAAAACTGAAAATAGTATTTATGTTGTTTCTCATTGGAAATACCTGTAGAGTACATTTGCATTCTTAGCAGATACACAGGTTCTGTGCCTGTGTTTCTGTATGTTGAAGTTTTAGTAACAAAACAACTTTGCCTTAATAGTCTTTTTTCTTTAAAAGAAAATAATGCTGTACTACAGTACTATGTGTAAAATTAACAGTAAAGTATGAAAGGTGTGTTATAAAGCCCCAGAATATTTTTAGAGGGAAACTACATTTACCGTAATAAAAGCAATAGTTCCTAAAATATTCTTATAGAAGACTATGAGAGTTCTTCCACCATAAAATGATAGGCTTATATTATGATATAGGATAAGTCAAAGATAAAGAGTAAAAAGCCTGTTTGTCACTTCAGCTACTCCAGTTTATCAGGCAGCAGGTATAAAAGCAAACAATATGTAACATTTTTTCAGGCAGCATATAATTAATAACTATGTTGTGCTCACTGTCACATGATTTTGCGGGTGCTGAGAGGTAAATAGATTCCAAAAGGAGCAAAATCAGTATGCAGACAAATTTTGGCCTCTAGAAGGATCTGTCAGGGATGGGTCACTCTGTATCTTGTTTTCTTAGGCTTTTGCCAGAGACAGGTTAGTAGGACCTTGTCTGATGTGGTGCTGTAGTTCTTACCATTGTCAGGACTCAGTCTTGACTCACTGAATGGTACGGAATTTCAGTCTACTGACTTCACTGTCAGGATGATTGGATTCTTGCCATTTGTAGGCTTCAGTCTATTAAAATAAAGTTTTGACTTTACAGATGTACAGATGTGATGGTACTTGACATCACCTCCTTGTCTTTCACTGAAGATGATGGTTCTTGACATTTCCTTGCAGTTCTTCTTTCTTGAAAGACTGGGATCTACTTTTTTTCAGCCCATATAATTCCAGTTTATTTGTTCCCAATGAGGTATACAACTGTTAATAGAGATTAACCATTCTGTTTGAAATTAAATTTAATATTTCAGTGTAGTAAAATATGTCTAAATCTTTTCAAATGACTGATAGTATAGTGACATTATGAACAATTATCTTAATCATTTTTTAATATTTCCTTATATATGTGTGTGTATATATATATGTATATATATGAAGTATCATTCTAATTGAATTACCCATGAAATTTTAGTTTGAACTCTCCAAGTCAAAAAGAATTTGGGGGTCAAAATTTACTATAGCCTCCCTTTCTCAAACTCTGAACAACTTTGCTGCTGTTATTTCTAGCAGCCCATAAAACAGCAGGTAACATTATTTTGTTAACTTTTCCCTTTGATTTTTATTTCCAATCAAATGGTACTAGATTTTCTAAAAACACTTCTTGTATGGTCAGTTACTTTTCATTCATATCACATCATATATTAACGGTTCGATGCAGCTCTTTCAAACTACAAAGCTTTGTCTACCTTGTATGTATTTTTCAAGTCCTACACTGTATATAATTTATTAATGACTCTGCTCTTTGTATGCACATAATGTACCCTCAGTGAAGGTCATTCCTAAGGAAACCATATTTCAAAAAACATGATAAGGGCAACGCCTCCTTCTTATCATTCAGGATTTTATCCAAATGTATGAACTTATGTATGAACTGAATTGGCATAAGCTGATAGGATTCTGCAAATAGAAGAGTTTGGATGGGTTTTGTCACCAAAACAAATCAACTGGATTCCTCCAAGTCAAGCAAATGACTGGATCAAAAGTAATTCTGAGAAGAATGAAACCCAGGATATGGGATGTGATCTCTTCAACATCATGGTACGTTTAACGCTACCTCTAGCCTGGAATTTTTCTGCACTAACTATAACAATATGCTCTCATGCACTGAAGCAATAAAACACTAGGACAAGAGACAATTTCAAATGAAAACTGCATTTTCCCTTCTATTCCCACTGGAGAAAAAAAGAAAATATATTGAATTATGGCATTTAGAACTCAACTAGTAAAATCTTTACAAGAGGCCACTATCACTATAAACCACCCAGACTCTACAGATACACTAAGAATAATTCTGTGGCGTTTATGTGAGTTCTTGTTTGTTACTGAACTTGGCCTTTTGAATAGATCCCTTTTTAATAGCTGTCACAGTTACCAGGATAATGGCATTTTCTCCTCATCCTGTTTTGCTCCTGCTGGAGGTGGATGTGGTCTCAGTCTACATGAGGAAGCTGAGCAGAGGTGCAACATTGACATACACGTCCTTTCTGATGTTGTGATAATGAGAGAGAGCAACTGACCTAGGAGCAGGGACAGAATTCCTTAGGTCTTCCATTTCTATATCAGCTCTCAATCAATATTTCTCTAAGTAACTTGGTTCAGTACTTGCATTATTCTTTCCATGACTTTGCAACCACTGGTCAGCCTTCTTAAAGAAGCATTTCTTTTGTAGCAGGACCAAAGCAGTAGAGAAAAGGAGTTATGGTATACTCAACACCCTTTAAGTACAACATTTAACCTAATGAAATGTCTCTATAGCAGACAATTTCCTCAGATGACCCCAAGGCATGTTATGTCTGCATATGATTCTCTCACACTATTCCTTATTGTCTCAAAAAAAGAGATTCTCCTTTTTTTTTGGCTCTTCAGGGTTTTGACACCTCCTCTGGGATTGTTTTGTAGGTATTTGGAGAAAATGTAAAATCTCCTTAACTAATAGTTTAGATATATTATCTTTTAACTATCACTAGATTTGTGTCATGTAATAGCTCATCTGATGAAACAGCTTCCTTTACTGTTCTTCTGTAAATCCTTAGTTTAATAAGAACTTCTAAGCCAATATGATCACAGAACAAACATCCTACTGACCTAACTGACACATATTCTTGATGAATTATTACAGGCTTGATACCTTTGAATCCAATTATAACACAAAAATAAAACTGTGGGTCAATATCTGCCCCTTTTTGCGGAGTCCCAGTGTGTAACAGGAGCCATCCAAGGACATACTGAAGAACAGAACTAATTCAAAGTATGAATCTGTCTCAAAGAACATGAACAGGGGGTAGTAATGCCATCTCCTTAAATTCTTTTCTTCTACTTTGCTCAATATTATGCTTTTCAAGTCCTCTTGCTAATGGACTCCTTCACGAACCTGGAGTTTACGCTTTTTCTTGTCCTCTGCTGAGAAGAAGAATATTGCGCTATCCTAATGAAAAAATGTCTTAGGCAGTTTTCCCGAGTAATGCTTTGGATGAAATTACACATTTCTTAGAAAATTTGTGGAGAATGCCAGAACATGGCGTGAATAAAATTGTTTTCAAAGAAAAGTACAAAGAAAATGTCTATGTCTGGTTTTCTTTTTTTTTTTTTTAAATCTATCAAGGCATTGGTGGTTCTTACACATTATGAACGTCACTGAGATTTGTTTATTTGGTATTTCCCCAAAAGACCTAAGTGCATTTCTGTGTCTACCTATGGTACAATACCACAAACTCCAGCTAGGCATAATCAAGCCCCAAGTGAATAAAACAGCAGGAAGAGTAATTAAAGGTATATCACAGGGACCATAGTTTATTAATGAGTAATATTTATGACCCTAAGTCAGTGCTGCGAATTTTTATTCACTCACTTGCCCTGTGCAGCATTTTTTGGTTTTTTTTTTTTTGGACAAGATTATAAAACACCACTAGATTTTTTTATTGGCGCTAATCACAATGGTAAAAGGTAGTCAGGTGTGGTAAATTTTAGTGACAGCTGTGTGAAGCTGGGTTAAGATGAGTACTATTCAAACATTATTTGCAAAATTATTTTCTCAATGATTTTTTTCTGCCTTTTAATAAATACATTATTTGTGAATGCATTGTCTGGTTCGCCTCGAGAGATGATTAGTTAATATTCCCCTGTCATACTTCTTGCGCTATTTTTCTTATCAAATAGATTGATTACTCAGTATTAATTTTTTGCTGTTACTCAGTGTGTTCTGCCTTTTTTGCATGAAAATCAGAATCTGAATTCATCATATGCTACAGAGCAAGGGTGTGATGCTTTCTCTGTATGCTGCTGGAGAAGCAGCTTCAGATGGCTTTAGCAAATGCTAGTGAGATTCAGGAGCGTTTATCACCAACCGTGTCACAGCCTGGCAGGGACACAGCTTAGTCCTTCTGGTTTTCCTTAAGTAGTTGCATGATTCCTCTTGTGCTCTGCAAAATACAGTGAAGACACTGTCTTTTTTTTCAGATAAATAATTTATCCTCTGCTTAGTGATGTAAGTTAGCCTGCACTGGACAGCTTCTAGGTCCCAGCCTGGCCCTCTCAAAAGATACCACCTCACTTCAACATAAAGCTAGGACTCTTTGCTTGTCTTCTTCTAACATTCCAGTTTTAATTGGCCTCCCTTGACTCCTCTCCTGATGGTTTTGGTAAGGTATGCAACTTTCAGGTGGCTGATGCATAGTAGAGAGATGAAGCTTGCCTCTGGAGGCTCATGAAAAGTATAGAACCACAGTATTACCTAAGGCAACTGTTTTCTGACTTCTGACTATTTAAGAATATGGTCCAAGTATGGCTTGAGTATAGCTTACCCTAACTTTAAGATGTGTCACTGATGTATCTTTATTCCTAGCTTTGAATTCCATTTTCACCTTCCCAAGATGTAGCACTAGACTCAGGATGTAGAGGCAGTCAGTTCTCAAAAGGTGATAGTGAAATCACTTGATTAAAGTGCTACAGGGATGTTTCTCAGGAAAACAAAATGTATAATGAGAATGATTTTTGCAGCATGCAATAGCTTTAATACAAGTTTACATGAGTTACCTGCATTTGCATTTTTCATTTTGAGCAGATCCCTACTTCATTGCCAGATTAATTCCCCTTGCCCTTTGCGTTCTCTCCTTAATTTGAATGGCACAGTGGTCTGTAGCATGGCCATGAGTGAGGTTGCAGTGTGCACTCTCTCTGGGGGCTGGGGGGCTCCTGTAGGCACAGCCAAAGCTCCCCACTCTGGGGTGACAGGCAGCTGGCACTGCCCATCGCATGATTCATTCTGTCAGCATTGCTCATGTGTTCACATAACATGGACAGTAGAGGAAGAGCTTCTGCATGTGATGGTGTCTTTTAGAGCAGATGAGCTGATCCTTGACAGAAGATAGGTTGGACAGAAGTGTTCCAGTCAGCTGTTTGCTTTTCTACTGATATTTTTCCCTTCCCTTCTATGTGACTGTACCTCAGCCACTCAAGATACAATCTATTAGCACTGTGGCAAATTGCTGGTGTGAATTACTATTGTTGAAGTTACATTCTTGTACAGACATTGATGAAATTTACTGCAAAGTCTGTCTGGTCTATTCCAAATGAGAGATCCCTATTGTGAGTCATGTTAAAATCCCCTTTACTTAAATAAAACTTAAAAAAAAAAAATCTTCATTACCGTTTTATTACACTTGCTAACTATATGAAAACAGAAATGCACAGATAAGCAAAAAAATCCTTTAAGACAAAAAAAGTGAGACATTGACTTTTAAAGCTGCAAGAATTAAAACAGAAGGATATAAAGTAGTTTTGAACACAGCCTGACACTGCAGGTGCTGTAGTGATGGAGGTGACACAAATGCTTCAACAAGCAGAGAAATTGTAATCTCACCTTCCAGAATCCCACCTTCACTTTTCATTGTCTCTCACTGTAGGTTTGCTGTATTTTGTAGCAGTTGCAAGAGGATGAAAGTGAATCCAGTATGGACGAAAGATTTACTTCTGAATGCAAGGCAGTAGATTGTGGTCCTATTTAAAGCTCTGTTGCTTGCCATCCACAATAAAGTGGCTGTTTAAAAATGAGGTGCTTATGGTTAGTCTACACTTGCGGTTTTTCACATCTGCTCCATGTCACAAAGGCACTCTACCCCTGGCTACACCTGAGTATCCCCATTGAAGTCACTGTGACGGTCTCGTGTGTAATTGAGAGTAGAATTTGGCCTCCTGTGTTGAAGTTGCTCCTTTGAAAGCTGTTCCACCTCCTTTGGCTTAATCCTGCGCCATTAGAGGAATGTAATCCCACTCTTGTATAAGTATAATGTGACTCAAGTTGCAGCCTGATAACTGGAGGGGGGAACCCAGAGGCAGTGTAGCTTAAATTCAAAGCCTCATTATACGTTTCTCCTGTGGAAATTACATGAACAGTTGAGTCAGATAAAGAGCACATTCTCATTTTTCTTTCATATCTCCCTTTCATGCTCTTGCAAATTTAGCAGAGGGACTGACCATCAATACACCATGCACAGTTTCTTCCTGAGATACTTTAAATACTTTTTTGATTTTAGAAAGTAAGTGTAATTTTAGGAGAAAGATAAGATCTTCAAAAGTGGAGCAAGGATACCAAAGAAAAGAAAAACTGAATCATTAAAAAGTCATTAAAAGGTTGGAAGGGACCTCTGGAGATCATCTGGTCCAACCTTCTGTTGAAAGCAGAGCTTTAGATTAAGTTCTTCAGGGCCCTGTTAAGCCAGGTGTTCAATACTTTGGGCAGGGAGTTTACACCACTTCTTTGGGCAGCCTACTCCGATGTTTAATTGTTCACACAGCGAGAAATATTTTTCTTAGATCCAGAGAGAATTTCTGCCAAAGCAACTTGTTCCTGTTGTCTTGTCACCATGCTCCCTTGTAAAGAGAGTACCTCCATCTTCTCAGTAAACATACTTAATGTTTTGGTGGAGTGTGATTAAGTTCCCCCTGAACCTTCTGTTCTCTAGGTTGAACAAATTAAATTCCATCAACTTTTCTTTATATGTCAAGTTCTCCGGCTCTGTAACCATCTTGGTGGCCCTCCACTGGACCCTCAATTTTTTCAACGTCTTTCCTGAATTTGAGGATGAAAGATGAACACTTCTCCAGGTGTGGTCTAACAAGTGCTGTTTGGAATGGAATAACCATATCCCTTGATCTGGTGATTCTCTTGCTGATGCACCACAGGACGCTGCTGGCCTCCACTGCTGCCAAGCCCACAGTGGCTCCAGGGCAGCTTGCTGTCTCCCAGCTATTAGATATACTATTTTTCTAGTCCTCGTTTTCTATGTTTTTGCAAAAATATGAATCATATAAGCTGTGTTGGCCATACCAACCATGACATCAAATTTTAATTCAATCGAGATTGAATTAGGTATTTGAATGCGATGCAGAAAATGAATTCCTTCTCTTCAGCCTTGCTTAAAGTAGCATTATTGAAAAAGATAGATAAAAAGAATGTTTAAATAACTTGTAAGGAATTTAATTTTAATGTGATTTAGATGCCTTAGTCATTTCAGTACTGAAGGATGACCAGAATAACAACTGGATGAGTGATTATGAGTTCAAACTGGCTGCGTCAGGCTATGAAAACATAATGAAAACTGCATCTTGGTGGGTAGGTTTTCTTATGCACCTGCTTTTTTGCAACCAAATATTAAATCTGCATTTATTTTTGTATACAGATTGTTTACAAGCAAATAATTTGATAGAGTATTTAAAGCAAAATACACCTGGGTTGAGGACTGGAAAATCTTTTTAAAGCGGCAGTGACCCCATAATTAGGGTTGAATACACCAATGAATAGGTATCAGCATAAAAGTATAAATATGCATAAGATTGCAAAAAATTTTAAATATTCCCTTGTTCTGAGAGTGCATGATGGAGAACAGGACCTGTGTCGTTCAGAGGCAGGAACTGGGTTCTCATTCCAGCTTCCTTCCACTTGCTTTTTTCCAGTTGAGCCATTATAAAGAACCATTTTAAAGAACCATTTTGTTGGTGAATTTGAGGTGGTTGGGCACAATGCCAGTTATTTAATATGTGGCTCTTCCATTTGCTACAGAAATTGCCTTTACCTGCTGTGGCCCACCCAGCTGTTTAGGCTCAGGGGAGAATTTTTGACTCCTTTCTTTTCTTTTTTGAATGAGGTGAAAGTGAAGAATCAGGGCACCTTGGTTATACTTTTGTCATGATTTTTTCTTCCGGAGTCCAAGGTGAATTAAAGAAAACCAAACATATTTGTGAGAAAAGTTAACCAACCAACCATCCCCTTTAGAAAAAGTATGCCAGGATTGTTTGCTGGTTTTACTTCTGCACTGTAGAGGTGGGGTTTTTAAGATTTTAATTTTGTTAGATTAAGTGATTATTTTCTTTCCCTCTTTTTTTTCTTTAAGCATTTACTTCATTACACACATCGTCATAAAGAACCTGTGTAAAGATGAGGTTATGACCAGTTACCTTAGTAAAGAATCAAGCTGTGAAAGAAAAAGAACTTCTGTATTTGAATAAATTTGGAGGTATTTCTTCCTTTTGTTTCTTTGGTTCCTTTGGTGGTTTGTTTGTTTGCTTGTTTTTCCTTGAAAAACTCCCTGTCTTATCTAATTTTTTTTAAGGAGGAATTTATGTCTCTAGGAGATTTGTTGAAGGTGTTACATTTAACCCTTGCGCAGGGACAAAGCCAGGTAGGTCTTGTGATGTTCCTTTGCTTGAAATGGAATTTCACTCAAGGCTTCAGCAACTATATATGAAGGACAGTGCCTCAGTGGTGGCATAGGCAGTCTGAAAAATGACCTGAGCCCTGGGCTGGAGAATCTACTTTTTGTATTAGATTCACCCTGACCCAGTTATACCACTGGAGCTCTTTTCAGTCTCTCTGAAGAATGTGCTAACTTTATCTTGAAGACTGGCATGTTTACCATTAGTTGATTATCAAAGGACTATCAGTCCAATTTTAATATTTTGTCAGTTTAAAATGCTGTCAGTTAGGACACTAAAATGCAGCATTTAAGTGAATGGAAGTTTTAGCAACTTCAGGGGTGGAGTTTCACTGATCTTACAGGGATATGTCTCGCAAGATTCAAAGTTTTTTCTTAAACTTCCAGCTGCTTTATACAATTTCCCTAGACTATTTATCATCCAGCCAGTCAATCAGTTGAGCAAACAGTCATAAAAGCTTTCAGTTTCTAGTACTTACGGCTGTAGAAAAAACCAAACCAAAACAACATGTGATATGGACATTGCCTAATGATTTAGAAACCAGAAGGTGAACACAAAGAAACTAACTGTATTCACTAAAAAAAAGTTGGTGATTTTTAATGGTAAGTCAAGACTCAAGATGCTTAGATTCATGCTTTCTGAAGGTTTGGAGTTGAATTAGGTTAAACATTAATCGTATCCTGGATTACACTTCAGATAAATGCACTCCAGACCTTGATATTTTGCATATCTGAGTTCTTGAGTAATGTCAACGTATACAGAACACCCTACTTGTTCTGTTGTGAGCAGGTTGTATCAGTGTTCTCTCCATATACCTCCCTCCCTTCGACTTTGTTTTGCTCTTCACAAAACTTCTATTAGCAAATACTTTGTGTAGTAAAAAAAAAGCAAATCTGCATTTTTTTTTCCCAAATGTAACAGAACCGACAGAACTCCTTGCATGTTTCTTTGTGCAAGTAATGACATCATTAAAGACTTCAGCTTTGGGAATCTTATGAATTCCAGGGAAAATCCCAGAACCAGAAAACACAGAGGAAAGGGTAGCTGTATGTAACTTTAAAAGTCCAATGAGGTTGTGAAGCATCACAGGAGAGATGAAAATAAAGAACTCTGCCACTGGCTCTCAAAAAAGACTGATTTTTTTTTTTTTTTTAAAGGCAAACAGCTTTTTCTCTTCTGATTGCTCTACTGTGTCTGCAGGTAGGAGACAGTCCTTAGAGCATTCATTGTCTCCTACTGTTCACATGTATGTTCTGAACAGTAGGAAACTCACTCATTTCCAATGCACACTTTATGGTAAAAAGAAGATTTTGCTCCATTTTTGTATTCTCACTCCCATAATTTCCTTTCTTATGATTTGAAAAATGTCTACGCAAATGTTGGCAAAAGGATGTTAGTTTTTGTAGTGCAGACGAAAAGAGAGCAGTTTAGATGGAAATCATTGCAGCTCTTCAGCTCACTTCCTTCCTATTATGAGACATGGAGTTGGAAAAAAAACCTTCAGTGATGATGGAACATAAAATAACCAAAGGAGATGAAGAGGTGTGTGCACAATCTCAGCATGCCTGATGCTTCAGCTCACCAAATTAACAGCTATATTGTGTATGAATTAACACAGCAAGTGAAATGAACTGCCTATTACTGTCTCATGATGTCTGAATTTTAAAACAGGAAGGTTAGACTCATTCAGAAGAAACTGTCAGATTCAACACTGAATGGTTATTCCTTGGTTATGGCAGAAATCAAGGGCTCTACAGCTGCCATGCTGCTTAGGGCAATACCCACATAGAGAAATAACTACCCACTTTTTATAGTACAAAGACAATGTGTTGGTTGGTCTCTGCCCTCTTGTATGGACATATTGCCCCTAGCCTGTGACTGGTGGCATGTCTGTTTTGTGATAATAGTGAGGGATACCTGTGTTTGGTTATGTGATGGATGTAACTCCAGTCATTTGACAGAAGAAGGATATGTAAACCATTGGGAGCAAAAGCAAAAGAGGGTGGACATCCAGGACATGGTATGAAAGAAGGCACCAAGGGGAGAACTGGATAAACTGGTTGAATTCAGTCCACAAATCAGTTCACCACTCTAATATTGTAATTTGATATGCTGTTTTCTTTTTAAAATCAGTAAATTCAAGTACAATTTATATCTTTTTTGAAAAAAAGGGAGAAAACTTCTTTTGTGGCCTTTTAATTTTCTTTTTCTTTCCTATCCTCCCCTTCTTTTCCTTCCATGATTTTGTGAGTTGCCTTTTTAAAAAAAAAAAAAAAAATCCTTCCATGTAAAATTTTTTAATTCTTCAATGTAGAATTCCCTCCCAGGCCAGTCTAGGCACAAAATGAAGAGTCATTCAACAATTACGGTGACACTGAAGTGTAATGGTTGTGCCTCAAGGCTAGTAAAAGCATCTTCAAGGCTAGCAAAAGTCACATCTCTAAGCCACCGTTTCAGGCTATCTTCAGACTCAGATATCTGAGCATCACTTTCAACAAAGAATGGATTACCTCTGAGGTCAAAAGGGCTAGAAGTCATTAGATTGTAGTAAGTCTGAAAGTTGGAAAAGCCACAGAAATACATGATGTAGGTCAGCTGCAGCATATGGATGTTACACACTTGCTTAAGAGCTTACAGAGGTCTTTGGTTCACATATGAATACAAAAAGCCTAGAAGACTGCAGTACTCTGGGGTATCAATACTGATGTAGAAGACAGTGAATTCATCTGGCTGAGATTTCCATTCATACTGAAGGCTCCATTAGCCCAGCATCTCTCTTTCTTTTTTTGTTATGATACTTTCACAGTTTGCAGTGGAAGTAGCAAGCAATTAGGTTGGCTTTAAAAGAATGCAAACCCACAATTAATGATGTGCATATAGCTACAATAGGAATTTACAACTTTTGTGATTAACAAAAATGGTTCTAAACCTGAAGCAATTTTCATCAAGTTGATGTCATTCAAACTAAATTAAGCAATTCTCAAAACAACGTTCACAGGTGGATATAGACATGGTTTGAGAACAAAACTAGAAGATTGAGGGGAGATAGAAATGTGCAATGAATGCTGGTTGATAATAGATTTTAGTTACTGGAAGAGGTTAGTATGCTGTTTTCTTCTTTCTGTAGGTATAGAGATGGAGGGGAAAGATGCCCCATATCCATCTCTCTTGTGGCAGGGTGGAGACATGTCTTGGTTTATATTTTATTAAACACTATGGCACCTTACTTGTATGTAACAGACATATAATAAATTGTAACAATCAAACTAGTTCTCAGTGAATTAGTCTGGATTACTCTGTTTTAACAGAAAATAAAAGGAAAAACATAATTTTCAGTATCAATATAATATGACCCATATCCCTAAGAGTTGCCTGCATAAGAAGGACCTGCAGTGGCATGGGACTGTAATGACTCCAGACTCACACTCTTCTTTGTTCTGTTACAGATAGTCGTACAGAAGGAACCAAACTTTCCTGTTCCCCCCAAGACTTCTACCTGTAAAGCTCCCTGTTCTTCGACACATCCTCTAAAGGTAAAATATTGAAGACAGACTGATATGTAAAATTTGGGAGAGTCAAAATCTAGTCCTACAATACCATACTATAACGCTATCGCTATATATATACATATATATATATATATATATACACACACAAGCCCAAACTAGCTCCCAAATGATGTGCAAACACGGATTTCCAGGCACAAAGTCTCTGTGTTGTCTCTTAGGTTTTCTTCTAAGGAGCCCCGGATGCTTGAACTCAATACAGAAATGAAGTGGCTTATCAAGTACCCAGCACAAGGGAATCATTGGCAGTGATTCACTGGTAAATTAAAAAACATCCTGAAAACAGCAGAAAGTAATTGTAAAATATGAATATGTAGATTACAACAAATGAACAGCCTGTCCTGAGCATAAATAATCTAAAAGTTCCTACCTATAGGCTCTATTTCTTAAAACTAAATTTTTCTCTACCATGAAATGTCTGTGTTTGCAGTCTTTTATTTTTACACAGTCAGGATACGCAGCTGATAGGCCATTGTGAGAGGCTGTGTACATACCGTACTTATTACCTCGTCCTGATGTCTGCCTGCACTGGTGAAAGTTGGCTGGGGAATAGAATGATGAAGAGGAAGAAGCAGACCTTGTTTCATCACTCAGAATAGCCCACAGAGGCCATGCAAGAAATATAAGTAATAAGAATTGGCTAATGCACAGGAGGCAGCTTAAAGGCTTAAAAACAGGACTTAACAAAAATGCAAGAAATAATAAATTTTGTATGAAAAACATGGTTCTTAACATCATTATTGTATTTTTATGCTTTTACTAAGATTATTTCAGGGCAAGGCTGAATGGGGGTAAGGGTTTTGTCAGGCATGCTTCCTTCTTGGAGCCTGGAGGATTCCACGTTCAGCACTCGTCAAATTGATGAGTACCTTCTGATGAAACCTTGGTTCATCAAATCAAGGTTTCAAACTTGAAAAATAATAATGAAGAGCTTGAGTGGTTCCAATTTTGTTCAATACAGTACATGAATACCTCTCTATGTTTGTGGTTAGAGATGAAGTGAGCTCTGTGGTCTGGCAGCTCCCCACAAATTACCTCTCCTTTTCCCAGCCATTGCTTGGGATGCAGGCATCGCTGTTGGAAGGCACTAGAGTTTCACTGTCTTCTGCAGGACAATACTATGAAACACAATGTTTCCCACAGTTCAGGGTCAAGTCTGCCTAGGCCCTGGGAGGCTGGAGGGGAAGCCATTGTTGGCATTCCCATGGTGATCTTGGGAAGGGTGGCTCAGTCGTGACCCTCACTAGGTGGGTCTCAGCTTTACTATCCTCACTCTGATGCTATGTAAAACAGAGTCATTACAAGTCTGAATCTGGAAAAAGAAGAACCATTAATATTCTAGCTGTTAAGAAAATGGATGAAGATATGCGGTCCTTCATAGTAAAGGTCTCTTATTTAGTTTCACAGAAGACAATTATGTTTTTACAACCCATTTACTGTACACAGAGAAACTAAAAAAACACCCAAGAGTTTTAGAACACCCAAGAGGCAACAATTAGTTTGATGGGGGAATCCGGTCATTTGGATTTTGTCTTGTCTTGTTAAGCTTCAAAGAAGGATGACCCTATACTTTCCTAAAGACATGTTAGAATGTGGCCAGAGCCCTTGAATTTTCAAAACTGTTTGGTTTGTGGTAGCTCCTCATGCTGCACTGCAATAGCTGCTAGCACTGATGATTCATTTATACAGATTTTTCAAAAGAAAAGGTCTGGGTGCAAGAAAATGGACCTCTATGGATTTTATGCCCAGTGGAGTATGGGATTGCATTAAGAATCTACCTTACACATACAGTAAAAATGGGAATGTTTATGTTTTATTTGGAATAAACATACTTTTAAATTATTTTACTTTAAAACAAAATAAATTTAACATTCGGTAAAAATTCTGTAAAAAATGCTATTTTGCCTCCCCAAAGATTCTGGTGTTACCTCTTTTATCGTGTTTACTGGCAAGTATGATTTTATTGTCTGAACCGAGACATTTAAGTATGATGCACCAGAGCTGGTCTAAGGGCATATTCAGAGAGAGAGAGAAGTTGCATATTTTTCCTTGAAGTCTTACTTCTTCTTTGCTGCTCCTGTGAGCATTTGATGCTTGATGCCTTTGGCTTAATTCGTAGCCACCCACTCCAGAGATGAAGGAGCTTGTGGAGATTAGTCATGAAGGACCTGTTATCCCAGTGTATTATAAAAGAATAACTTTCGCTAGTGGAAGACGTGGGTGTGTAGTAAACTGTGGTGCCTTCAAATTGATTCTGCTAGTTTAGAGAGAGGTTTGACTCATTTTCTAGTTAAATAGCTTTACAGGAAAGTGAGATTGACCACAGCCAGTTTTACTGATGGTTTTTAAAGAAAGGGGACTGAAGGAAAACCACTGACTCCCAGACAGTGATACAAAGCTGGTGGAATCCACGTACAGGCAGGTAAATGGCATACGAAGCCATAGCAGCGAAGGTTACAGGAGAATCTGGAGGGTGCATCTCCAGGGAGTCACTGCTGGACTTGCTCCAGCTGTCCCGACTGGAAAGCCTCTCTGCAGTGTGTCCAGCAGCCACCAGGTGTCTCTGCGTTATGTTGTTTAGTGCAGGCTGGTAAACAAACGAGACAAGGCTGGAACTCAAGTTCATATCTGGAAGTTTTAGTCCAAGTTGCTTAAATTTTATTTAAAACACTTCCTTTTCAAGAAGAGTTTGCGTTGTATGAATCTTCTTGTGATAATGGTGGGTTGTAAGTAAGGAAGCAAGGATAGTAGGCCAAGAGACTTTCCAAAGCCCCAATAGTGTTGACATTAAAACTAGTTTCTGTATCTTTTTCACCGTAAGTATTTGCTCAGGATTTTTGTTGTGTTAATCACGTTTTAACGTGAATTTTTATATGACTGTGCACTGTATATTTAAAATATATAATTAAAAAGATGAAAGATATTTGATGTCAAAAATCACCTGCAGGTACTTGAAATCTTAATATTTCAAAACTCACAAGTTGCTACAAATTTTCTTTCAATGACTTTTGCATAAAATGCTGGATATTACTTTTAGTTTTGGTTTTGAAACATCAACTTTTTTTTTTTTTTTCCTGTTGGTGCAAAGCCAGCATTGTAGAAAGATGCAGACTGGCAACAAACCTAAATACCTGTGGGAATACATTGTCTGCATTGGATTTGTATTCTTAAATACTACCTTCGAAGCTCCGTATAATGATTATTGCAATGATCTTGAAAATATAATTCAGAAAAGGAGCTAATAATCACTAAGCCTGTAACAGACCATGAACTAATTAGACTTACCTGCGGATGTTGTGTGTAAGTTTGTTTAATTGATGAAAACATTCTTCAATATGTTAATAAGGTCCTTAGTGGAATACAGAAAGAAAGAGAAAAACAAGAAGTGAAGAAGACCAATTAGTTGTTTACATTTTGGAATCTATACCTAGCATTGATTTTAGTGGGCAGAACACTTTCACACAGATGTCCTGGAACATAAGACTGTTCCTCTCACATCAATCAGGATTAAGACAAAGTAATTTTTGAATGGGTGATTATGAATCATTCCCCCAAATCTATATTTTCTGTACAGTGTTTTCCATTGTTATATAGAACAATATGTAATTCTCAAGCTAGGTTATACTTTTTGCCTCAAATTTCGTTAGAAATACTTCCAGTTTTTGTGGTAAAATTATGGTCTCAGTCACATCAATGCTTTACCTTATTCTTGGGTTGTATATTTGGTGATATATATGCAGACTCACACAAAACTTGCCTATAGTTAGAAATGTTGAAAGGAAGGTGATTCAGCTTGTTCTCTGCAGTAGATGCTCTGCAAGACGGAAAACACAGTAAGGCTTAAATTTTGTTTCTGCCGGCAGCAGGTATGACTCCAACTCTGAATGTGCACAAAGAACAGATGTGCAGACTAAGAAGGTGTCATTTTTACATCACCCCCATTCAGAACTGAACAGCATTTTCAGAATATTTAAAGACCTGTTGGTAGGAGAATATCCTGGATCCTCCATGCGTTCTGGTTGTTTTGGACACAGTATTACAAGTAACACCTGGTAAATGTCCTGTAACATCAAAAGAGTAACATGAATTTTTTTTGGCTCTTTTTCTGACATCATGTTAGGAGATGGTGCCAAATGTGCAGGTGATGTGTAAGTCCATGTAAGTTAAGTTTGCTTGAATTTACTCGGATTCTCCTTCACTTTTCTAGGCCCAGTGGGCCAAAGGCACAGATGAATTTTAAATGAGGGGATATAAATAACAAACTGGCAGTTGGCAGTGAGTCCTTGTGCATTTTGATTACAGAGAGTATGCAATGGATATGCAGAGCTGAGATGTTGTAGAGGAGGTCCAAACTGATGCAGGAGCCACTACTTGGATGAGCTCAGATTTCTGAAGATACTTGCTCAGCATCTGCATAAATGATACCCAATTTTGAGTTTACGGTTATCTGAACACAGTTTGTACACAGAGTACTGAGATTCTAGCTTCTGTCATAAATACAGTTTCAGCCTCAGATATTACTCCACACAGTGTGAGTAAGCTTGAAGTTACTTAAAAGTAACAATTAGTACCAAGATTGAATAAACAACCCCTCCCCCCCATATTGATCATTATCTAGGTCATTCACTGTTGATTTATTTGTAAGGAAAAAAAAAATTGTCATTTCTCCCTATGATATTGTCTGTGTTGTCATGCACAGATTATCTATTTCCTCTCCTAATTCAACAATCCTAATCTCTGAACATTTCTTCATTTTACTTTTTGTCAATAAAACTTGGAATCATTTCACTGAATTTTAGGCTCCTAACTGATTTAGGACCCACCTAACTGTAAAGTCCTGTAATGTCAAGGTAAGATCTTTGGAGGTGCAGTTTTGTATGCACTGACTACAAAGAGAGCATGGGATGACAAGGCTCCTAATCTGAATGTCTCAAATAAGCATCTCAATTTATGGATATGGTCTTGAAGGGTGAGAAACCCCCTTTTTAAATAACTGATCCATTACCAACAATGTTTAATAACTTGTTGCTCTAATGTAAGTGTTTCCGTGCTAATAACCAGCACCGTACTCTGAGCAGAGTTGTGGTGGAGCTGTTTGTAGAGACACCTAACTATCGCCATCAGGAACTCTAGTGCTTACTGTGATCTCTGAGGAAACATATCACCAAGTTTTGATGAACTATACACATGTTAAAATTTCGAGAAAAACTGCTCCACATACAGGACCCTTAAATTCTGTTAACTTATTTAGATTTTGGTTCTACCTAGACTCCTTTAAAATGCTTGGTAACTTTTGTTGGGATGAGTTACACATCTGCAAACAGCTCTGGCTAATTCAACATTTCTTTCATGATGTTAAATGGAGCCTGCTTGAACAAGTTACATTTTGCATCTTAATTGTAAAATGACATGAATAGAGTTGCCATTAAAACTTAATACCAATTATTTCTGTCTGATTTAACTTGGAATCTTTATTGACACTGGTGGTCTGTTCTTGGTATTACTTCTTTCGGTGTTAGTATTACAATGTCAATAATTTGCTCAGTACTGGTCAGGGCAAGTTTTTAAAATGAAGGCATAAATACTACTTACAACACCTACTTTCTTATTAAGCCTGCAGCAATTCCAGCTAGGGAAAATAAATGATGCCAGCTGAGGAACTAGCCCTTAAAGATTAAATGTCTGATGAATAGAAAAAGAGATCCAGGAACTTTTACTGGAAAAGAAGTGCAAGAAGCAGGCATTACATCTGCATGCTTTTTTTCGGTCTGTTTTTATTTGCATAACTCCCTTGGGAGGGAAGCAAGTATTTTTTCGGTTTTAGGGATGCGAGCATTTTCAAGCTGAATACAAAAATTTAAATATTCAAATCCACATACAAGCTCTTGAAGAAATATTTTACATCTCAGGGGTACTCAAAATTTTTAGTGAAACCACTAAAAAATGGAGTTCTTAAGAGTTTTGGGAAAATACATGTTATGCATTTATGCACCTCTCTAGATACTCTGCTGCTACTCAAAGGTTTCAAAGACAATTTTAAATTAAAACCTTGCCATTTCAGAAAAAGTTTTTCATTTCTGATGAATGAGGAAAACTTTTTAGTGTCTGCTTGCTGTTTTGATTTTGTTCTGTATTTCATATTCTTTCATGCTTTCACCTGCTTCAGACATACCTGGCATCTAAATTTTATCTATTCATTTTCCCTGTCTCTTTAAACACTTTTCAATCAGCATATACTTCCTCTGGAAGAATGTTGTGTTCATATTCTTTTTAATCAATTTTATTGCCAAAGCTTGTTTGTCTTAGTCGTGTAAGTATTCCTGCAGAAATCAATTGGACTACTTGTATGAGAAAAACAAGCAGTTCTTGCCTTTATTTGGTAAAGCAACAGACTTGAACAAAAGCAGTACTGTACCTGCTATGGGCAGCCAGAAACAATGACGAGCTCCTTGATAAGATTAGATGTAATTTTAAATGCAACTGGGACAAAGAATCCCTCCCACCTACCCCAACTCCCAACTCTCTACAGTAATTCCACTGCAGCAAAGCAGTTGAAGAATTACTGACAAGAGCCAGACTGCCCGGTAAGCACCACCTAACAGACATAGAAACATGATCTGCATCATTTTTAAGCTTGGCAGACATTTTGTGCTTCTTTCAAAAAAGAAAAAAAAAAGCAATCTTTTAAACCAGGCACACATAAACTTTATACATTCCTGGTTTTACTGTTACAGGAAGACCTTAAATTTGAAACATCCTTATAGATACACACTGAAAATACTTCTGTGAACCAGCTACTTGTGGCTGATTGTTTCAAAATAAATGTATGTTCTGCATTGTCGTCGTGTATGAGCAAATTGGTTTAACTTTAAAACACAAAGGCTCTCTCCAGTCCCAAGCTAGTCACCAACCTTTCACTCACAAAATTTATGCCAGCAAAGCTGACAACTGAGCCTGCAGCTATGAAATGGGTGCAGGACTACATGCAGCACAGATTCCCTGGCTGACTTCCTATTTGTTCTTTGAGGTAATGTATTTGATTAATTCTGTCTTTCACAACCAAGAAAAACCTCCAATGTAATGCCTACTTATATCTTTATTTACAGTCCTGAGATAAGCACTATGCAAATCCACACACAGTGAGATTCAGACATGATTTGCTTTTCAGCATTTTTTTTTTTTTTAACTTTTGCCCGTTTAAACATACTGTTTAATATATGGGTCAAATGCATTCAAATTGTAACCTGAAGGCTAATAACGTATGTTTAGATGACAATTCAGCAGCTCGATGCAGAGCCCATGGAAGTCATTGGAATAATATCCACAGGCTTTGGATCAAACCCAGGCGAAGGATAACAGAGCTAGATTAGAGAATTCAAACAGCATGGGCAGTGTTTCTGAATATCTGACAAAGGTGACTAAGCAGAGCAGGACAGGGTGTTATGCAAAGTGTCACTGATATCTTGCTCCAGAATCTAAACTTTTTGTTACAGAAGAAATGAAACATTTTTGCCCTATTCCCTAACAGACATGAAGAAGTGTTGTCTGCAGCTAGCCCGGGCCGAGGACTCTCAGCAGCCTGCACAGTACTTCCTGGGAAGAAAATTGTGAAACATTAAAAGTGAACGAGCATGGCTGTTAATTGCCTCAGTGCCAGTTAGCTGGTGGCCCTAAGGGGTGGAAGGACCAGCCTCCATCCTCCACCACCTTCTGAGAGCAGGTGTGCTCCAAGGCCATAGCAGACAACGGCTGGTTTTACTGTCTAAAAGTCAGGAAGTGCGGTATCATTATGTTAATAGTAATAGCTTTTTCACTGCAGAGTTTTCCAGCATTTCCTAACAATTTTCAGGTCTTGGATTTATCTGGAAGTATGTTATCCTCGACCAAGAAGGCTTTGTCCTTGGCTATCACATACTTTGTCCTAGACTTTGTGATCTGTGCTGTTCTGAGCAGCACAAGAGCCCTTACTAGATAGACGGCCTTGGCACACATCTGTGACACATTTGACTCAGGCACAAATGTGTGATGTGACTCTGATCTTGGTTAACCTGGACCTCACTTCTCCACCTGAATAACAGAGATAACACCAATCCTGCCCTATCTCAGAGAGTGATTAGTGATTGCTAAGTGCTAAGATATAATCATGATGAGGGCCATGTAAATGCTTCCACAGATAGCCGATCCTGAAAGTGTTCAAGGCAAATATGACTCCATTTCAGTTGTACCTAATTTTGTTGCTTTTCATTTTATGAGACTTAAGAAATTCACATCAGTTTAGAACAGTGGAGAGTAAATATGTTAGAGATTAATAAAATCTATTAAGCAATATTAATTGAGTTAATACAGTTTGTAAAGCACTTTATAAAACTCAGTATTTTTATCTTCTACAAAAAAAAAGGAAACCGAGCAACAAAAACATTAAGAGGCATGAGCAGGGTCAGAGAATTAGCTGCTAATGGGGCTGAAACACATTGACGGGACTGAAATACGGCCCAGAACTTGTCTTTTCCCTTTTCATTTTACAAAAGCATAGCAACTCCAGCTGGGCCATGACAAGAGAGTTTTCATACAGCATCAATGACATAGGAGTTTCCCAGTTCCTACATTTGGAACACAGAGCGATTCTTTTCTAAGGTTTGTGTTTCGTCATAGCATCCAATAATGTGAATAAGTTTTTGATGCATAATCTAAAATCTGAAGGCAGTATGAAAATCTGAAAGCAGTATGAAAATCTGATTTTATTGGTTTATGTTTCTTGGCCTGGAAAATTTACTGTTAATATGCAAGGAGGAATTAAGGTATATAAATATTCAGTGCTTGGCTTTTCTACCTTTATGAGGGTTCTGACAGAGGAAAGTCTGCCCTCTGTGCTCTGAACTGTTCGTTCTGCTGCCATCTGTGTTTTGTCATTGACTGTCCATGGAACAGACACTTGTCTCCAAAAAAGTGACTGCCCACTGTTAGAGAACTTGTGGGAACTTTGTGTAGTAAGACAGAGCCATAGTAGCCATGTCTAGGTTGCATTCTGTAGCTGTGCTTGTGATCACAGACACCTAGCTCCCGCAGAAGGAGCTGCTTCATTTCAGACTGGAGGAAAAGCAAGAAACTACCTGTAAATAACACGGGCGATCCTTCAGTGCCACCTGTAAGGTAAAATGACACTACGCACTGGATGACTGACCTACTAAAGTGACAGTACTGATGTAGCCTAACTACCCCAGTGACATCAACTTTTGTTACTCAAGTTTAAATGAATTTATAGAAATATTAAATATTTTTCAGCATAGCTTTGGATGCCCGATGCCAGATGTTTGATGGTGAGCTGTTTTCAGAGGAAGGGTGCTCAGCACACGCTGACAGTTAGCACATGCCTTTTTGTGGTAACAAAACCCAAAGGCACCTAAGACCATGAGTCACTCTGAAAGCATGAACTTGGATCCCTTTTCCCTTGGAGATACGTGAACCCTTATTTGTGATAAATCTATATTTTGCACGCAGGCAATCTAGACTGCAGCAGTCACCAAGATTTAAAACAGGGAGCAAAACTTAAAGTGCCAATGGCTTAAAAGTCACACATTTCTGAGACATGCCTTGTCCCCCTGTATCATTCTTGGACAGGGTTATCAGAGGAACTTTCTGCATTCGAAAGAGCTGTGCTTCACAGCTCAGCTAAAGTGACCATAGCACAGTGTGAGGTGACATGTTGCTCCCTCGCTTTTCTTTCCCCCCCCCCCCTCTTTTTCCCTTTAAGCCTCCCTGGACCGATTTGAGTCGCCTGTCATCGGCTGGGAGCCTGGCTCTGCCAGGCGCGGCTGCTCGGGACGTGTTGGTGAAGGGGACGCTCCACACAGCCCCCCTGGGCCTGTCGGCCGCCCGGGTGCGAAGGCGAATGCTGAGAGCCCCCAGCAGCGGTGCCACTGCGGGCGTCAGCCGGGGAGAGGAGGGCGGCCCTGCTGGGAATGAGTCCTGGTGCTGAAAGGGTGCACTTCAACCTTTCAGTTTGTACACAAGCCTCCCTGTAACGGCATTATCTGGCAATTGGCCTTCTTAGGCCTAATTTTCAATCCACAAGTAGGAGTTAGGTCATTGAGGATATCCTCACCATTAGAGTTATTCAGTTTGCATAAAGGCTCTACTTAGCACTTGAGGGAGGAGTGCTGATTTTCAGAGTGTTGATTTGATCCCCAGCCACTGCTGTGTGGGCGGCAAGGCAGTGCCTCAACGCCGGCTGAAGGTTTCCTTGTGATCCGTGAGAGGCAAGGTCCATCTAGAAATGTCCAGGACCGTGGGCAAAATCCCTGGACTTCCATAAACAGGGACGCGATACCTGCCTCGCAGGTGGCGATTGCGATCGGCCTAATCATACACAGAGTGCAGAGAACGTCTTGTAATGATCACTGAAGCTACCCATTATAAATGGGGGGGGAAGCAAATGTAGATATTAATTAAAATAAACTTGAAGAATGAAATGTATCAGATAAAGTTTGCCACATGTGTATTTATACAGTACAGTTATGTTTGAAATCATAAAGTGCTCCTTGCACTTTAAAGGTCCTAACTTTTTTTTTAAGAGAGCTGTAGCTGGTAAAAGGGATCAGGGAAAGTTATTAGAGCTCTAAGAGAGTTAGTAATGATGCTGCAGCTGAAAGCATACAAGCATTAGATTTCTCTCTCCTGGCTTCCCTTTCACCCCCGAAGTTACATCTCATTTCAGTTAGCCTAAATGTGCAAATCTCAGAAAAATATATTTTTTTGCTTCAAATATGTTTTCATTTTTGAAGGCATTGATATTAGAACAGGAGAAACATTTGAATTCTGTTTGTGGATGGATTTATGATTTTCAGGCTTGCTCAAAAATAAAGGAGATGTAATTCTACCTGGAAAAATTCACTGTTACAGAACACCATAGAAGTTTTACTCACTCAGGGAGATCCAGTCTTGAGCATTAAAAGGGAACTGCTTCACAATCTTAATGTTAACAGAAAAGGGCCTAAAACAAAATGTAATTTGTCATCACTCAACAGCAGAGAATATTTTTATCCCAGATTCAGATCTACATGTTGTACCTGATACCTTTTACAGTAATCAAACAAACAATACCCCACATTAGACTACAGTACTTATCAGTTGTGAAGAAGCTCAGCTCTCTTCCAGGTTCAGCTCAGGCTTATTGCTGATGGCTAATAGGCAGCCCACTGTTAACACTGCATTTTCACCTGCTGGAGGTATTCTCTCTGCTGGAGAATATCTAACTACCATGAGAGCAAGCACTGCCACCATTAAAAGGACAGCTTTTGCTTACCTAAAAATAGATGTGGTAAGGTTCCATCACATCTGTAAATTCCTGCTATTGACTGAAATGACTGACATTCAAGAAACAGCATGGACTTTGCCCACTTTTCTGTATATTATTAGGGTATTACAAACCAAAATGAGCTTGAATTCTTGAATTGCCGATCTACACAGAAATCCTGATGTGCAGAAAGAGCAAAGCACTGGAAGTCCTGTAGATTCCTTTTCTATTCCATGATTGTTTCTTCGCTAAGACGAGCAACTTCAGCACAGGCGAAAAAAGACAAACCCCATGAAGTTCTGGCAGAAGGATAGACTTTCAAACCAAAACACAAAAGCTGTCATTTCTCCATATCTGTGTAGTAAGAAGTATTATATTTAGTTTCTTCAATACAGGTGTGGAAGTCTTAATCAAGTTAATTTGTTTGAGAACAGGAATTCCACCTAATTTTTTTTTTTAAAGAATGCCTTGAACGACTAGCCACATATAAGCAAAGGAGGGACTGCACTGTCATTGTTGTGTATAATACGTACATATGTTTTGTTCTCACCCACACATTTTTCATTCCAGAAAGCAAAACTGCAAAGACTGCATAGGTGTTTTGTTAATCTTTCTTGCCAATCCACCTGTGTGCTTAGCTAAATAATTACATTTGAGGCTATGCATTGACCAGACTCAGTCTAACAGTACAACAGATTTGTTACTAGGATAGCTTAAAAGTTATTAATGGACTTTTAGTAAAGTCATAAAGTATTAACATGTAGCACAAAGTCCTGTATAGAGATAAATTCTGCTTTGTGAGATGATACTGATCCTGCTCCCACTGGTGTTTGCACTGACTTCTTCCCTCCGCTTACCCTCCAGAAAGGGTCTCCATGTTTGCAGGGGTGGGAGCGATGAAGGAGATGAAGTTCCACTCTGACTTTTGACTCAGGCCACTCTCTTGTTTCTGGCAGCTGGATGACCTTTGTATGTTTACTGTTAGTAGGCAGAGATTGTGTGATCCATGTTCAGGCTGCCCAGGTAAGAGGATGGAGCACGACCAGCAGGATATGGGATTTGATCTTGTTAGATGCAGGGGGCTTTCTGAAAGGTGCTTGGTGGTCTTTGAGAAATGCGTGTACTTTGGACCCTTGCACTTAACTGAATTTCTTGAATTACAGTGTTGCCGTTATATCTGGGCAAGTGACAACTACCACCACCACCACCACCACCACCACCACCGCAATAATAATGATGATGATTATGATGATGTTTGGCAGAGTGAAAGGCAGGAATGAGTTCAGTGTTTCAGGACTGCCATTTCAATAGCACTTAGAGAAAACCAAAAGGTCTGTGAGGACTTCTGAATATGCTATGTTTAGTGTTCACTCTGAAGTTTTTTCTGAAATTGTTCAGATAAAGTTGTTAAAATGTTTCTTCCTGTGTTTTTGGAGAGGATGGAAATTTCTTTTTCTCGTGTCCTCAAGTAGACTAAAAATGGTTCTTCTCTGACCTTGAAATACGGAAAATTTAACTGCCAGGAACTTCTGATGTGCAGCCTGTTGGAGGCTTTACATTTAGTTAAAAATGGCTTAGTGGTTATTGATGAAACACTACAAAATGCAAATGCTTCAGTTTATTATTATTCTGTAAGGACTTATTGAAATCTTTTTTGAATTAATGGGAACTCCTGAAATTATTTCATTCAAAAGGCCTTTACTATACAGACCTTACTACACAGAAAAAGTCCATTCTGTCTTTATAGTCATCATCTGTACAGTTTGGCAATTACATAGGAATAACGCAATCAGTTTATTTGCACTGAAACATAGCACAGAGGTTTGTAACTGCCACAGTAGGCAAAGCTGCTTCTTCCTCTGAAGTCAATTCAAACTCATTGTTAAATCAAGACTTTTGATAAATTAACTCCTTTGAGTTAGACTTGTCCCTTGAATTCCATTCAACCTGTCGACACACCGTAACAAATAATACTTTCATCAGTACTTTACTTTTGCAAATTCATGGAAAAATATCATTGTGGAAATGCATATAATATCTGAAGTGTTCTCCATAACAGTGAGGGACTCCCAAGGGGATCTAGGATTAAAATCTTTCTGGCACCCTTTCCTATGCATAGGCCACAAGACCAATGATTGCAAAACTGATTTGGTTCCTGACTGCAGCATTGTTGTTGATATGGTTATAATGCTTGGGAATAATATATAGAATTCAACAGAAACTCTTTTCTTAGAAAACAATTCTTGTTTCTCCAGGCTGTCATCATTTGTAAAGCCTTTAATAGAAGTTGACATCATGTGCCATTTATGTGTCAGACTGGTTAACAAAATCTTTTGATACGTAGACTTATTTGTCAGGTAGCAGATTCCCCATACTCCTTTTCACCTTTAAACTGTTATATCCTTCTTCGGTCAAAAATACCTGAAAACACTGCGTCAGCATGAATCTTGTCACATGAAGTCGGCATTTTCCTCTTCTTCATTTTTTTATCAAGCAATTTATTTTTAAATACCTGTCATGTTCAGCTTGTTACTGCTGCTCTACTTCACCAGAAAAAAAAAAAAATTCACTGGATGCTTGTAATTCATAAAGCAATATAGTAACTGGCTTTGGGTTTTTAGGAGGAAATCAACTGCAATGATTGGTTTGTGTTAAAAAATAAACATTTGAAATCTTTTTTGCTATGAAAATGATTGTTGGTCATGGCATATTTTTAATTTTTTTCGCTTTCATTTTTATAGTGCTAATAAAATAAAGCCTTTGTGAATAAGAACTATGTTAATATGGCTAAGCATGGAGCAGAACACAGAGTTCAGCCCTATATGCTCATGTTAGACAGCAAAATAACATGTAAAAGGATTAATTTCTAAATGCAAATGGTTCAGATTGTTCAACCACAATAGACAATACAAGCACTGCAGTCCTATGGCCTTATCCTGAATACCCAGAACATGGACTTGATTTTCTGTATGCGGATAGTCCCTGTGATTCTCTCACTGTGATGATGCAGCATGTGTGGTACTGGGCAGAGTTAGCAGGGAGAAAAAGCAGCTCGAATCTGAGAAATTGACCTTTTGCTGTGTTGGGTCTTGATTTTGTAAAGTCATGACTGTACAGACATCCTGCCCAAAGAAGAATCAAGTAGTGAGAAAGTCTTATTTTTAGTACTAACATCAGTCTATATTTTCCTTGGCATCTACCTTTGGCGACAAAAATACTATGTATAATTCTAAAATTCTAAGATGTGCTGTTACCTACATGTATTTTATCAACTATAAATGTGTTTTTTAATGGTTATCTCCTGTCTGGAAAAACATGCGGTAATTTCATCTTGCTATATATGAATTTTTGTGGGTGTTAATAATTTTTTTTTTTCAACAGTACATCACAGCAGTAATTTTTGCCTTAAGTTTTCTTCTTTGGCCAGATTGGAATTTTTTATTTGGAACATACTAGCTAGCAGAAAAACTAAGAATAATGAAGATTTTTGAATTTAGAGTTAATTAGATGATCAACAAATCACCAGATACTCAAATACCAAGTTGGTCACACAAAAGTAAATATCTGTCTGTATTTTAAGATAAAACCCCCAAATTTACTTGTTCATTAAGACATAATACATATAGAAAAGAAAATGCTTTGTCAAGAAAATAAAAGATAAATACCTATCTGTGAAAACTCCACCAATCTGAAGCAACTTCCATCTGCTAAGCCAGAAACAGCTGAGAAAAATTAGGCTGAGGTTCAAGAGAATATTTATAAAGTTTCTTCATTGTTTCTGTACTGTTTCTATTGTTCTCAACAAGAGTCATTTCAGTGACATAAGAGAACTGGCTGGTAAAGGGTTACTAAATCAGAGGAGTTCAGAGACAGATTAGGGTTTCCCAGCGGCACATATCTCTAGCAGTAAGTGTGGAAGCCAACTCGGAAGAAACACGTTTGAAGTGGCAGAACTAATCATGCAGAAGCAATTTGCGATTTTCTCTCTCTCAGCCTAGATAAAGCAGAGCATTATGACATTGGCTGCATGGAACAAGGTCAATTTACTGTGAAAAGGCAGCTATAGACTCCAACTTCAAATAAACTTTCATCCTGTATGATGAAAAAGAGGATTTACCCTATTGCTTATATCCTATAAGAGGCAAACCCAAATGAACAATTCAATTAGGATGTGCTAATTTGCATCCTTTTTTCCACCACTGACTCCCTGATTGTTTTAGCTATTCATAATGTAATCGTGTCTCAAGGTATTTCTCTTGATGTAACAAAAAGGGAGCTGCTCAATTGATGATAGACTTAACCTCAACTGAAGCTATGGGCTGTTCTGAAAGTAAAAGGATTGAAGTGCAAAATTTCACATGGTTTCTTCAAAAGAGGTTGGATGTCTTTCGTATTTCAGATTTTTAAAATGTCACTGGAAGCAAACTAGCCAAGACGCCATGTCAAACAGTTCTTGTATCTGTTCTTTTAATTTTCGCTATTTCTCCATTGTGACCTGAAATTTTCACACACTGAGATCAGCTGTCTGCGCAAGTGATGTTGCTGCAAGCTGAAGCCTCAAAGCTGCATCACTTGAACAAGGTGTGATTCCTTCCCTGCGCCTCCTTGCTTCAAGCCAGTGAGTAATAGCCTTCAGTAGGGATAAGGATACAACATACTTTGTGTAATGCCATCAGCACAAATCTGCTTCATAGGGCATGAAGAAGCAAAGCCCAAATGTCAGTGACTTCCCATTTTCCTTATCAATGGCTGGCCCATAGATGTAGTTACTTCTTCTCATCTCCTTCTTAACCCATAAATGTACCTCTTAAACAGTCCCCTTCTTCTATTTCTTCTGTGTCACAGTGCTAATATCAACCATACCTTATTCCCCAGCGTACAGAGAACAGATGCTCACTTCAATAAAAATATCACCTTACCTATACCACCTATTCTGTTAGTTAGAGTGTCCAGTTATGTTGAATAATTTTGTGAGTATTTATATTCAGATAATGGTCAAAAAAGTACTTTTGGTGATGAGCTCTGTGAATAAGCACAAACTATCCTCTACACAATGGAAAAAACACAAACAAACGCTCACTTACCTATTGCTGGCAGATAGCCAAAGCAGATCATTCTCAGGAAAAATTAAACAAGGCTTCACTTTAATTAGTTGTTCAGGGATTCAGCCAGATAGGATGCTTATGTTTTAGTGCATTTATGTTTATTAGTTGAATTCAAAAGGCTTCCTCTTTCCTCCCTTGCCCTTCTACAGTAGTTTATATTTATATTGATGGCAATAATCAGGATATGGAGATTTTTATATGCAGTCTGAAATCATAGTTGGAAGGTAAATGAAGATATGATTGAATGCCATTGCTGCTATAGTTCATGTTAAAAAACGCACAACTGGTCCAAGGGCAGAGAGGCTCAGGGAATTAATGCATTAGTCTATTAGTCTTCCTGCACCAGACTCTAGGACTCCAGATTGAGTTCTGGTGAGCAATGGACCTCCATAGGGCTGACATTTGCTCCTGGAAAAGAGTAGAAAATAGTCCATTAACCTTCGCATTGGTATAAAATCAGCTACTGAATTCAGGAGCTGCTGGCCAGCTGGATTCAGAAGAATAGCTATATTAGTTTGAATGGGTCTGTCCTTTCACTGCTGATACCATTTCCATGGGCAGTACAATTAATATGGGTTGGCACTTCACAGGAGAAAAAAGTAAAATATTCCCTCTAGTTCAACTAGTTTTTAGTCAAAGGACAAACCCCTTGCTTACAGTATTTCTGCACAAGCTAACAGAAATTGCATAGCTTTCAGTGTGCAGATTGCCAACTGGAGTTCGGTTTTTCCAAAGCAATCTTTCCTAATTTCACAGGCTTGGGAAAAAGGGATGTGAGACATTACGAGACTTATCAGAGAGAAAAGATACATCCGCCTTGGTCTCCAGTTAGTGTAGTTCCTATGGAATAAGCCTCCAGTCTTGACCCAACCCTAAAACAGAGGAGTCTTGCACTGACTGCCTTTGGATTTCACACAGGGAAGAACCTAAGAAAGCTTGGCCACTGCTGCTCCATCTGAAAACTTGACAAATTCACAGCTCTTGCCAAGAGGCTCTTGCCAAGAGCCTCTTGGCAAGGCCTGGGAAGTGAAGTGGGAACGTGCTATGAAGGGCTTCCATCCACATTTCATGCTCAACGCGCACAGACTCATGGGCACAGGAGCTTCTGCACACAAAGAACAGAAGAATATTAGGTCCTGGCTGAAAAGCACGCCAGGCTATTAGGATTTCTAGAGATGCTGAGAAAATTTTGACTCAAGTGTAAAAGGTGATAGGAAAAAACAAATCTGCATGAAACATATCTAACATTTCAGAAGTAACAAAATAATTGCAGTTGTTTTAAAATCATATACATGCCCTGGCTTAAAGAGGATTTAAGACTAGGATTTCTTCAGGACTAAGCCTCCCTTTTGACTGCTTTCAAGCATTTTAAATTAACATAAAACACATAAACGTTCCCTTTCAGGGGCTTAGTGCAGAGCTTTTACAGCTGTATAGAAACGAGAGGATACTTTAGATTTGTTACAGGTTTCTTCAGTTGTATTGAGTGCTCTCTTTATGCCATGCTCAGGGAGTGCTTTGCCCAGAGCACACTGTGGGATTCAGCTGAGATGAGCGTGCCTCTTCATTACTAAGAATTAAAGCTTTACTTATTTTTTTATTTGTTCATTATTTGGAACTGGAAGACTCCTGCTTGGAAACTGAAGAATTGCTAGGCAGATCCGACTTTTCACCTTAGGGTACTGACTGTTGGCTCACATCCATTTCTTAACCATAAAGTATTGCTTTGTTCCATTTCTGGAAATGCAACAGGATATGTCTAGGTTTCCTTTTGAAATGGATAATTTGTGACAGATTTCTCATACATCCAAGCTGTCACGAGCAACTTGTTTGTCCCAGAAACTCCTGTACTATGTGGAAGCCATATTAAGTTTCTGATAAGTATGTTTGGTACATTCCAAATGTCACTATTCTTGTCGTAAAACAGATACCACATGATAAATGGGCAGATATACAGACAGACATACATGGAGTTGTATTTTAGTTGTGTATTTTAGGTACAAAATGAGACTAATGCAACGTTCTAAAATGAGATTGCGTATGAAGGACTCAGAGTCATTAGCTTTAGCTTATACTTTTAACTGATCACTGAGGTCATTGTACGAACTTTGAAAGAATACAACTTTATAGATTTAAGAAACTTATTGCCAAGTCACCCTTTTCATACATCTGAGAGAGAAAATGACAAGCTTTGGAAAATATGATGAGGTTTCTTTTTACAGATTTTCTTGTAAACTGATATTATTGACTTTTTATGTAGGCAAAATGAAGAAAATATTTCTCACTTATCTAAAACACATCAGGCTAAATCCTTTGATTTGTACTCACTGCTCAGGTTTTACACCTTTACTTACAAGTAGTTCCATTGTTCAAAGAATAAGGTGTTAATAAACTTGCATAAAGGCAGGATGTCATCTTATTATTCTGGCAAACTCACACTTCATTTCTGAGTGAGGGTTACAGACGGATAGGTTGTGCAAGAAAGCTAAAACTCCACAGTTTTAATTTCTGGGTTTTTTTTCTCAAAGATTTAGGAACAATCATTGAAATAGCAGATTGGAATATGAATGTGAATCACATGAATGATGCAAATTCATCTTTTTGTTCATAACACTTTTGCACAGGATCCTAATTCTAATAGTCATATGAAGTTACTCAGGGAAGAGCAATGTATCATTTGACATTTTGTGTCTAAAAAGTGTTCTGCTCTAATTTATCAGAATCAATTTTCTAAAACCAATGCATGCTAGGTCTGTATAAAAACATGCACAAGCTTAATGGAAGATTATTTTATTTTAATACCATTCCATACACTGACTTACTAGCTTAAACCTGATGTCTCCTGATTTTGACTGCATCCTTAAGTGTAGGTGTCTGACTTTGACAGCAGATCAATATTAGAGGGCTGAAATTGTTACTGCCCCAAGTGTTGATCTTTGCCCTTTAATGATCCTGTAACATAGTCAGCAGAAGGGAATATGGACCTGCACCTCAGCACCATAGCTTGTCTGTCTGGGGTATTTGTGTAAACCCAATGTCACTGTTGCTCTCAATTCCTGCCAAGCAAATACAAGTAGAGAACAAAGCCGGAAGCTGTGAGGTAGTAACATCTTCAGACTGCCCTGTCTGGATTCAGCATGGCTTCCTCAAAACCTGAGGAAGTCTTCATTCAATTTCCACTTAAAGGTACACTCATTGAACAGGTAATCAGTTTAATAAGTGTTACTTTGGGTTGTGACTGACAGGTGGGACTGGTTGTTGAAGTTACCAGCTACCTGCCACAATTCATGGGTGCACAGGGAGCTGGTCAGGTCCCACGTGGCTATCACAGGTTGCAGCATGGTACTTTAAGGTAAACTTTTGATGATTCACATTTCAGCAATTCAGAAAGTAATTGGCTCACCTGCCATGGTGTAGAGTGGAGACAGACACCTGGGGAAGCCACCCCAAGCTAAGCCATCTTTGTGTGGCCCTCACACAGTGTAAAGAAAATATCTAGGTTATTTTCACGCAAGCCTGCACATGGGTACCTGTCCATGAGAAAAAGCCTCAATTAAACTAAGGTTAAGTGAGCAATTTGATAGAATACAAACTAGCATTCTTCATCTTAGTGAATATTCACATAGGTTTAAAATAACACCACTGATTTCAGTTCATGCTTTTTGCTGTTTCATTTCCAGTCATGTTTCATACCATTCATGCCATTTTGCTGTTTAATTTGCAGTGTTGATCAAGAAAGTTTAAATGTTTGCATTGTTTATTTACTTATTGTTCTTCTTAAGTTTTACTTCATTTCAATATCAAAACCTCACATGTGAACACATTTTTACCTCCAGGATAAAAATCTGTTCAGGGTCAAGTAGACTTCAAAATGTTTCCTTGACTATTAGACTGCTTTGGATATTAGACTGGGAAATGGGTGCAGAAGTGCTGATAATAATCATGCTTTAGTGGTTTTAGCTGTGTTCCCAGCCAACTGTATTATGGCCTGTGAATAGTCCCAGTAATTGGAAGGGGGTGGGGTGGTGGTGCGTTACTTGTAGAATAAAGCAGTATAGACATACTTCAATTTAAACAACTTAGTATCCTTTGTTGTTTTGTTGCCCTAGACTATGTGAATCTAATCTCAATACTCAAGGTTTAGGTTTTACCACCAAAGATATCTGAAATACAGCATCAGTTGACACAGAAATCAAAACTCTGCAGACTCACAAAGAAGAGTTTGTAATTGCTGCCTGCTGCTAATCCTATCAGCTCATATTAGTGAAACATGCTATAGTGCTGCAGGGAAGTTGTCAGGATCTGGTTGCAGGACTCAGCCTTTAGGAGAGGATTCAGGCTAAGCTTAGGCTATACATCGCCACCCATGAGTCAAAGTACATCTATTCTACTGAGTGACAGGCCTCTGAGGGGGAACAATGTGCATGAAAAAGAACATGCCTCTTTTACTGCAGTGCTATTGTTACTTTGGTTTAACTTCTTAACCTCTTTCCTATTAAAGCTTCATTCAGTCATAAAAAAGATACCTGTAGCTCTTTATTAAATCTCCATTCTCAAAAAATGCATGAAATAATACTTTATTCCAGGTGATATGTTTAAACCAGAATGCATTTTTTTTTTAACTAGGCTTTGCTTTATTAGCTTCTTAAAAAAAAAAATTAAAAAAAAAATTAGGCTTGCTCTGAAAGAAAGTGAATGATAAATGGAAATAACTAGCTTAATCACACTACAAAACATGCTAATTAGACTTTGCTAACACCTCCAACACTTACAAATCGCATCAGTTTGCATACGTATCAAAGAAGCATGCTTAATCTTTCAGTTACTTTGTGATTTACAAATTTTCTTTCTTACCTTTTTTGTTTGAACCTAATAATGAAAATGTTTGCTCATCTGGGTCCTGTACTAGACATAGTCTTAACTCGAACCATGAAAATATTGGCTTAAATAGAATTAATCCTTTTTTAAAAAGCTCAAATACTCGCTATCTGTGGATAAGTGAAAAGTTCACACATTTGCTAACCAGCACAGTTCTCTGGTTATGTGCATGGTCACGAGGGTAATAAGCTCTCATCTGAGCTAAGTTTTGTTGGCTAAAGCCACAATTTTCTTTCTGTGGTTCATGTTTTAGGAAATATTTTTGTACATGTAAATAATGTAGTTATTTTTATTTTTTGTTCTACCCCTGTAATCTTTACAGCATGTAAATGGATAGGATTCCTTCCTATTTTTCCAGCCCTTGTTGTTTTTCACACTGCCACTGAAAAGCTACTAAATGACATCAAGTCCAAGACAAAATATTTAAGTCTATGTGAGATTAAAATTTCACTTATTTTTATTAATTTCTTCCTCAGCCTATGTTCTATCAAGTCAAATTTTTATCGCGTTGCATCAAAGGAAGGGTACAGTCCTGCAATGAGCTGCTGTTTGGTTGCTGTCTACGTTTGGGTCAAGGGATTCTGTGATCCTAGCACAGCCTGCATAGGCTGCATGGGAAAAGACCTCAGGGCTCGTGCGTGTAGGATTTGGGAAGAAGATTATAAACCACATCCTGAACTCATTAGTTTGTTTTTTCATTGTCAAGGAAAAATATCTTTTCCTTTTTTTCTTGTAAATTGTGTAATTGTGAATGGTATGAAACCAGTTGTGGGGCTTCACAGGAATAAGCATCTCACTTGGAAGATAAACAACTGTGCATGTTTGGAAGTGCATGTGCTTGTCTTTTTAAAAATAAAACCATTCCACTAGAGAAGTTTTATTTTAAGTGTTCCTACTTTATACCTATTTTTCCCTTCAGTGAAGGAACACAGTTTTTGTTATACGTTTCCTTTAACACTGAGATTGAAGTTTGGTATTTTTAATTTCATTGAGTGATCATGAAAATGGTATTTGTGAGCACTAGCTAGAGCCAGATAGAGTGCTGGCAAAGATTAACCGAGCTTCTTAAAACACTTCTACAGCACCTTGGCCATGACCTGTGACACCCAAGTAAATGCAGAGCGGCATCTACTCAGAGCTGAAACTGCAGATAGCAACAACATTCTAAGATGGTTTTTCCAACAAGCATTACTTGTGGACTAATGAAAACTGGAATTTAGATTATAAAACCTGAACTACAGTTATTTCCTAGTCTTCCTCTTCAGATTGACACAGTACTACATGCAGTGTAAATTCAAATTAATTTACTCTTAATGCTACTGAAAGATATCTGAGTATAATATAAAAGGGATCTAGAAAATATTACTTTTCTCCAAAATACCTTTCAAGCTGTAGATAGTAAAAACTCAAAATTGCAAAAGATTATGTATGTGCTTAAATTTAGGTATGCAGACACCACCACTGCAATCAATGGGCCTAATCATAGGCTTAAAAGTAAGCATGTGCACAAATCTCTACAGGGTCATGACCCAGTTCTGTATTGCTCCAGTTCACAAGAGGCCAACCTCCTTGACCTTGCAAGCCAAAATCCTCTTGTCATTGAGAGCTGCAAGATGCATAGCTCACCTCTCTGAGAGCTGGTGTGTACATACCCCACCCAGCTCCTTCAACGGCTGTTAGTGTGGACTGGACAAACGGTGTCTGTGAGTGAAAATGGCCTTTTACTAATCTGCACATCAGTGCAGCTTGAACATCTGCATGTTCAAGACAGAAAGCCTCCAACAGTGCACCCTTTGCCAACTTAAACGTGCTCGCATTCATCTAATATTCGTAGTACCTCCTACCTGCTAGTCAGTCTTGGAGGAAGTGAGGAGCTTGGTAATTGCACAGGTCTGGAGTAAGATGAGCAGCTGCTTAACCTGAGACTCCACAAAGTGCCTCTGGCCCATATTTGGGACGGACCCTGCTTTTTACCGTATCACCACAATAACACTCTCTATGTTCCTTTGTTAGATGGGAACAAAGGATTTTCAGTGAAAAAAAATAAATAAATCACACCTTCATAACTTAAGTAGTCCTACTAAGGCAAGTGGACTATACCTTTTCCTAAAATAAGCATAATTTATTTACTTTCTACCTTATGTTCTTAACTATTTTGTTTGATGGAAGTTCATATACCTCTAGAATGAAGGTTTCAGTTCTTTCAGACCACATGGCTATTTTGACAGACATTTGTTTAAAAGTTATTTCTCATTGTTGTACTGACAGGAGTCCAGCAACAGAGAAAAGAACACATACTAAAAGGGCAGCCCCCCACCCCGCTACCCCCTTTCCCCCTTTCTTTTTAATAACATGACTTCAGTGCTGGAAAATAAAGCAAGTTTTACTTATAATAGGCACATTAGTATGTCCAGGAGTAACACCCTTAGACTGTAAGCATTTTTGCTGAACAAGGAGTTAAGTCCAAATGCCAAGCTAAACCATACACACATGTGTGAGCTCTCAGAGTGGAATGATGTTACAAGTAAGAGCACCTTACCATGGCAGGACATCAGATAAAGCAGATGGGTATTCTTTCAGTTGTTTTTCTTAATTACTTTAACAGTGACGAAGAAATAGATTAGTGGTTAATATACCGAACCACACACACAAATTAAAAAAAAAATCATATTCATATGTGCATGAACATTTACTTATGTATTAGAAATAATATATTTGAGCGTAAATTTCATAAAATACATTTTCAACCAGGAATACAGTAGTCAGCTCCATTTTACATCTTTCTTAAAACAGTAACAAAATGGTATCAGCAGATCCCTATACTGAGGCAGACACACACCAGGTATAAGTTCCATGTCTCCCATGTACAGTTTGTATTTCTGCAGTACACATTTTATATGTGAACAAACACAGTATAAGAGAAAACGGATGAAAAAGCAGACTGAATTGTTAAAAAACAGGGAAAAAAATCTTCAGAAGTATGTAATTAAAATATGCAGACCCAGATTCTGCTGGTTTATATTGATGTAGATCCAGAGTATGGAAAAACAGTGGTATTACTTTGGAGTTGCCCGTACAGCTTAGAACTGAATCTGGCCCGTAAAATTTAACAAGCTGCATTTTGCATCACATGGCAATGTATATTTCCATAGGCAAGTACTTCGTAGTTCATAAATATATTGTAAATGTGGTGCAAATATGGTATTTCATGTTTTTACTACTCACACTATTACATTATCCATTGTAACATTAAAGTCACTTAAGAAGCCAGCTTTGAGCGTGCACCTTTTTCAGAGATCTTTTTTTATTTACTTTTATGGTAGACCTCATTCAAGATACAATGAAATAGCTGGTAAAGGTGGTGCTGGAGGAGAGACCAGTAGGGAAGGGTAACCTGTTTGGAAACGATCTCACTTTATGAATAAAGTCTGCAATCTCTCAATCCAGAGAGTATGCAGTTTTTCAGAATCAAGGGAGAAAAGTGAAAGGTCTGTGACAGCCAGGCTGCCCTACTCTCCGTGCCTCATCCAGCAATGATCCACCAAAGGTACCAAACGCCTTTCAGACCACAACGTTGGGCAACCTCACCTGGACCAGCCGCTGAGAGCAAGGACCTTTGCTTTTCTCACTGCTACCTGCTCACTGGCAGGTTGTATTCAGGGCTCTGTGGTTAATCCATAAGTGCCTCCATGGAGCTGGTCAGAGGTGCCTCTCAGAGGTGCTAACTGCAGCCTCCGGGCAGCTTCCCACAGCCCAGACTGATGCTTGCCTCATCTCCTCTGCTCCCCACAGCCACTGATGCCATGAGCAAAGCGAAGAGAAGGAAGAAAATGAGCTCAAGGAAGAGCTAGAAAGAAAGGAAATTGAGAAGAGTATAGGAAGCAAAGAGATCCTATTATTATTATTATTATTATTATTATTATTATTACATTGGTTATATAATTATATGTTAATATAATCAATAATAGCAACAATAACAACAGTCCTGACTCTATTGGAAGAAATGGGATTAAACAGACAAATGGGCTCCTGTCATTACACCATTGCTTCAGAAGCTATGCTGATGGGTATCTGAAACAGAGCAATAGAAAAAGACAGTGTTTGCTTACACCTGCATTGTTAACATTTGAAATCTTTAAGACTATTCTACAAAATTATTAATATTACTTACATTCACAGTAGACTTTCTAACTGACAGGGCCCATTATGAAAATCATCATTGTCATAATTAACTTTTCTCATGCTATTTTTTCATATTCTAAGTAAAACCCATAAAATTTGTATGTAAGTAAATAGATAATAATAGTAATAAGCTTCTTTCGTGCTGACCCCAGACCCTCGTGACTGTAGAAACATCTGCATTTATAAATTCTCATACAAAATCCATACCTGAATTCTGTGGATCTTTTTTCCCCAAAGTCTGTGTAGAAAAATCATATAATTTGACCCTACAAGACAGGACAAAGTTGTCTGACCATGTCTTAAATAAAGTTCCTTATTTAAACAGCGACATCGGTGATTGCAAGCAGTTAAACATGTAAATAGTTTCAGAGACTCATATCTTCTTTTCTAATTTTATGCTATAATTGTTAGATTGTTGATACTTAAGTGAAATACAGCTCCATACATAATGTATACATTGGTCCCGTGTAGTCTCTCCCAAATATAACCCTACAAGGAGCTGGTATGGATATACCACCATCACCTCAGACTCTTATTGCTCTGATATAAACAGTAAAGATGCAATACAAATAACTCTGGTTTCAGATATTTTTATATGTGCTTAGATAGTTAAATATGACTATTTCAGAATCAGCTGGAATTACATTCTGTGCACTTATTTGAGTTTGTTTTTAAGCATAAACCATACAGACAGCAGAATATCAAAAAGACAAGCACAAGCTGTTATAACAAGCTCTTCCAATTTTGTCATCAGTCTCCTTATATTAGGAAGCACTCACATCTGCTGGAATCAGAGACTGAAGAATTAGTCTCCACAGTTTTAGGCAAAAACTTGTGCACAGGATATAGGACTCAGAAGGCAGAGGGTAGAGTAAACAAAACAAAGTAGTACTTAATAGACAGCAACAGTATAGCTTTTCCTTTTTTGTTTTTTCTTAATCCAGTCTTTGTGGCCTGAACAGAAGTTTTAAGTTCTTCAGGAATGTAAGAACACACGACTAGACTCAGCTTCTTCAGCTTCTTTTAACCAGGCAGCTGGTTCACTGCTGCAACGTTAAAACTGCAATTGAGAGACAGATGAAAAGTCATTCCTCAGACCTCAGTGATTTTGTGGAGAAAATTTGCCCGTGCAAGAAGTGCATCACTGCAGGCAGAGGGCAGTTCTAGGGTTGCAGTTCCATTGTTTCCAACTCATAATTTTATTCCTAGTCATGAAGTAATCAGTATTCTTTTAAAAGGTCCCACAATTAGTACAGAGCATCAGGGTCTGCTTTGTCATCTCTGGCATTTACTGCTGGGAAGAAAAATAAGAAAATGAAAAATGATGTCCTTCAGAGGCTCCGAAATAAATAAGAAGGTAAACACAAAAAATTCTTCAAAAAAGTCAAAGCAAAGAACAATAAAACCAAACCAAACCAAACAATTAGTGATTTTTAAGACATTTTCATGAGCAGAGAGGCTCACAATTGTTCTCAGAAGTGCTAGCAGAGCAACATACACTTTTCTCAGCATATATGAACTAGAGCCCCTTATGCAACTGCTACTATAATAATCAAAGCTCTTACACACTCATATTGGTAAAAAATACATACAAGATGATTTACTAATAGGAAAAAGATCTACTAAAGTATACTTAGTAAAAAGAAATACCTATCACATCTTGAAATTTAAAATTACCTTATTTAGAATTTCTGGCATGATTTTCTTGTTACAATTTTAATGGCTCCTATTTTTGATTGTACACAGTTTTCACAGGGCAGTCAAGTTATAGAAACTATTCTGAAATTTGGATCATATTTGCAAACAGTTCTAGTGAAAGAGAGGAAATAAACAAAAAGGGTTCAGAAAATACCCAATATGAAATGCTTTGAAAAACAATATTTTTTTTTTCAAACAGGCACTTTTAATGCAAAACTACCAACACTAGTTAAAACAGGTGATGGAGAAACTTAAAAAAAGTCATCAAATAGATTTCATTTTGAAACAACAAAACAGTTTGTTTAACCTGGGGATCCTTTTTGTTTGATTTGTTTTGGTTCTTTCTTCCATTTAACACCAATTTGGGCTGAACTGAAAACATTTTGCATTTCCTGATTAGGCAGGCAGCCTGAGAAAACAGTTATTCCTTAAATTACTGTTTTCATAGGGCTATAATCTTCTTGATGAAAAAACAAAACACTTAATGCCTGTATTACTATGGAGTAAGTATGATTTGATACCTCCCAAGGTACTGGCATCAGGTCTGGACCCAAGAGAGGGGCTGCTGCAGCAGCAGGAAGACCTACCCGAGTTACCAGACCCTGCTGTTGGCAGGAAACATTGCCCTGGAGGTGGCACCATGTTTGTGGAGAGTGCTGCTTCCTAACCTATTTGTACAGGAGAGCAAACTACATTTTTATGCCTGGAGCTCCTGGCTTGGGTAGGAGTCAGCTTGTACTTCTGCATGCAGTCTTCTTGGATCCAGATCACTGTGACGGTTTAACCTTGGCTGGATGCCAGGTGTCCACCAAGCCGCTCTATCACTTTCCCCCTCCTCAACAAGGCAGGGAGGGGAGAAAAATAAGATGGAAAAAACAACCCCAAACTCATGGGTCAAGATAAAGGCAGTTTAATGTAGCAAAAGCAAAAGGCTGCGCACAGAAGCAAAGCAAAAAGCAAAAGATTACTCTCTACTTCCCATCAGCAGGTGATGTCCGGCCGCCTCCTGGGAAGTAGGGCTTCAGTACGCGTAGCAGTTGCTCTGGAAGACAAACGTGAAAAAACCGAATGTCTTCACCCCGTTCCTCCCCCTATCTCTCAGCTTCTTATTGCTGAGCAGATGTCACATGGTATGGAATATCCCTTTGGTCAGTTTGGGTCAGCTGTCCTGGCTGTGTCCCCTCCCAAGATCTTGCCCATCCCCAGGCTGCTGCTGAGCTGGGGGAAGAAATGTTGGGAAGACAGCCTTGATGTGTGCCAGCACTGCTCAGTAGTAGCCAAAATCCTGGTGTGTTACCAATACCTTGCTGCTACCAATACACAGCACAGCGCTGTGGGGGCTGCTGTGGGGACAATTAACTCCATCTCAGCCAGACCCAATACGATCACATGTCTCTTCACTGCATGTTATAGATACATTTTTATGGCTCACCTTGGAATATTAGCCTCTAGATATTTACCTTGTATCTTCTTTAGAGGAAGTTAGTTACTTGGATTTGGTGTCCTGAAGTTTAATTCCAATTTAATTTAACTTGCAGGAGGTCACTTGCAGAGACAGCAGAACAGTTTACATTGCACATGAGTTAGCAGATTGTTCCAAGGCCCTGCCAGCGTCTGTGCTCACCTCAGCCTCTTGATTTATATGAATGTTAGAAAACCTCCTGCAAACTCTTCCATCCTTGGTTAGGTTTTAACTGAGATTAGTTAGTCAGAGATTTCAGAGCATATCCTTTTCTTCTCTTAAACAAGCCCAGAAGGAGGTATTAAAATTGACTAGAGTCAGTCCTAACCTTTCAAGCTCTATCTGCATTGTGTACAGCTGCGTTAGCAGGCTCCAAACGCACATGATATGCAAAAGAGATGGTGCAGGAGCATGGATGTGTCCACATGCAGCTCTGCTTGACTAATTAAGCCGAGTTCATCAGCGGGCCGGAACAGCAGTAACATTGCTGCAGACAGTAACAATGCTACTGCAGACAGCAGCATTATTCCAACTAACGTTTTCAGTAGCAGAGCTTGTTGTGTGTGCGTAGCTTGCAGTTTTGCCGTCCTGTTTACTGCGCTACCTTACGCATCCATTACCTGCCTGTTGCCACACCTGAATGGTTTGAGAGGAGGCTGAGCTACAGGCTCCTTCCTGTGCCTGGGGCCGCACCATCACGAATGCATCTGGTCTTCTCTCTTTAGAGAAGACCTACCCAGTAAATGAGTCTTATCTCATTACCTCCATGTTTGTTGGCCTCTGCCTTTCCTCAGAAAAGGAAAACAAGAAGCCTCTTTCTGACAAATGTTCTATAATTAGAGTGCTTATTATTAATATTAAAGCACATTAGGTTTGAGGAGCATTCATCATGTATACTTATACACACAGGACTTCTAAACAGAAAAGTAGGTCAATGGTCACTTTGCCAAAACTCTCCCAAATGAATTGGAATCAGTTTAGCTTCAGGCAAGGCTGCTGAAATACTATAATGTGGTTTTAGTTTGATGACTGGCACTGCTGTCTCGTTGGGCCGGGCACTGCCACTGGTTGGAGCATCAGGGGCTGACCCATGGTGCTGTTGCAGGGCCAGGACGCTTGCAGAAGGGAAAGCAGCTGCCTCCTGGGAGCCCCAGCAAACAGCCACATGCATGTGTCTGCAGCCGGAGCTAAGAGATAAAGGCCACTTTATGTCTTTTATTCCCCTTTGCAGGTGTGTGAAGTGGAATCTGTAAGGAATTACAGGAGTTACTTTAAAAATTCATTTAGCGAATAGGAACTTAAAACGAAATCTGAATGTATCAATAACAAACTGAATTTACGTGTGAATATAGACTGTATATCTGCAGATAGATATATTAAACACTTGACAGAAAATGAGAAAAATCACATACAGTTTACAGCTGTCTCAGATGCTCAGCACTCAGCTGTGGTTTTGGAAAGAAAAAGAGGCAAAATCACTATGGTTTAAAATTAAAAGTTAATGAATTTTTCTTTTTTTTAGTTTTTTTTCTTGGTCAGAACAACTCTCAGTGATTTACAAGCAAGAGAATTACCAAATCTTTATTATATCAGAGTGCAGCATACCAGAATACTACATATTACTACCAGAAGATTTTTAGTATTTTATGCATTTAAATGGAATGATAAATAAAACTCTTAGAATGCAATATTACATATTTTTCAGGAGGTCTGAATCTGATAATTGAATAAGATAATAATCTGATGCTAGATACAAGGAAATTTTTCTATACAGCAGCTAGGAAAAGAGGAAGAGAAAGAGACCAACGTTATTGATATTTATTTATTTATTTATTTAAACACAATACTCCTACTGACTTCCCATGGGATTTTAATACAGAGATGATGATATTCACCAAGAACAGTCAAGGCCACGATGAAAGATAACGAATCCTCCTGGTCCATGGGGTTAAATACCAATATTTTCTCATGCTCCAGAGCCAGAAGCCATCATACCCTAGAGTGCTGAGAAACAGATGAAATCCCAGAGTAGTTCTTAAAGTTACAGTGTCTTGTTCTGTTACTACATTATAGACAGGCCTGGGCTGGGCTGCTGCATGCCATGGGCACAGAAACCCCCCGACTCCCACCCTCCTGCCGGGAGGTGTGGGCTCACCCAGCCTTTCCTGCGCCAGCCCCGGTGCCTCTGACATGCAGAGGAGCATGTGGGTTGTTTAAGAGCCGTGCACGACTCGGGACCAAAAGCTGGCCATCTCCCCCATTAACGTTTTCTTCAAGTGTACCAGTGAACAGGAAAGGAACAGGGTATCATCTGCTGCACAGGCAGTACCAAGCTGAGTCCACGCTTTGTGCAGCTCTTACCCCACTGTCACCACGCACTTTGGACATTTCTGAAGCACAGCAAAGAGCAGGCTTGTTCTTGCTGTGAATTATTGATCTATTTAATCTCTTGAAATATTTTTGGGGGAGGGAGGGAATTTTCTGTTAGAAAATACTTTTTGGTTTTACATTTTAATAATTTTCAACATTTCTTTGGGTTGTTTCTTTTGCTCCAGCTTTCCAATTTCATTTCTTGTTAGCACCGTTTTGAAGGAACGATCTCTTAGAACATGTTATTTGTGTACATGGTATATCAAGGTTGTATTCAGAAATGACAATTTTTCAAAGTATTGTCACTGGGAAGCCTTTTTGTGATGGTCCAGACAAATTCAGTATAATTTTCCTTGCACAAAAAAGTGCAAAAATTTGTTCATTCTGCCAATTTAATAACTGCTGTTACTGGTGTACTGGCCATTGGGAAACTGTCCCAGTATGTAGGGAAAGAAAAGAACCATTTACTGATAAATTAATGGTAGAAACGAGGAACAAAGTTTGCTGAAAACAGTTTTTATGATCAAGTCAGGAACTGACTGTGACTTTTACAGCTGATTTTGCAAAGTCAAACTGGGCTGTGCCTTAGCCTGGCCTTGTATTTGAGGCAAATTAATTTCTGTCCAGAAATCAGAATGTTAAAAATAGAAAAAAATCTTTATCAATGCAGTTATGCTACCAACTTGATAAATGTTATTTCAGCTGATATGGTGGCTGATCCTTACATTACTATCTGTATCTGATGCAAGAAATCTGTTTTTTCCATGTATATCAAAGACTGTCATAAGAAATAAAGTTATGGAACAAAAATGTGTTAAAAAATGTGTATATAAAAGGCTAAGTCCCTCATGGAAGAAAAATCAAGAGTAAAAAATAAAAAGACTAGTATGCAAAAGGAGTTGGAATGAAATACAGCCACACGCATTTAGAAAGGGTTTGGAAGTTTTCATGGGACTTGCTGGAAAATATACATCGCTTCTATGAGAAGATTTGGTTTATTAGTAAAAGTCTGGGTAAAATTTCAGGATTTAAGAGAATACCAATAAAGTGAAGACTGACATTAACCAGACCATGCTATAAATACCACACAAAGAGACCAAACAAGCCTACTACTGAGAGACATGCTTGACGTTCTGCTTCACTGCTAGCCTGTAACAATAGGAAGAAACCTGTTGTCTCTGTAGAATTAGTTCAGTTAAATAAACTGCTCGAAATACTATTGTTTAGGTCTGACAGCAGCTGCTTACTGTGGTTCCTGTTTATGCACGATCAGTTAATGCAGCTTAGAGTCTGCTGCAGTGCGCCTGTAGCACACATACATTTTAAACTGTGCCATTTGGCATATACGAGTCACTTTGTGTTGCTTTGCATAAATTCCTCCTCTTTTTGTTCTCATCAAGTGTTAAGCATAGCTCAGGATGCTATGCAAAACAAGTTGCTCCTTTAAGGGGGACATTTTCAGAAATTCACTTCTATGAAGGTGAATTGGCTTATACCTGCAATTCAGTTGCATGTAACACTGGGAGGAATTGCACTCCACATATCTGACTGCAAATGTAAATCTAAGTTCAGACTGCAGCATAAAAATCTATATTAAAAAAAATTAAAATAAATTCTTATCTCAGTATAAGTAAGGAGGCATCTTTTTTTCTGAATGGCAGACACAAAAATGTAGGAGCAAAATTTTTTAAGAATATATTATTTTTACAAGGAGACTGAATTTCACCTGATGAAGAATATATCTATGGTCAATAAATGTGCATTTTTTTTTAACAAACAAGACAGGTTACATTTTTGAAAGCTCTCTCCTCCAGTTATTGAAAAATGCAGGCACATACAACTGCTTCAGTTAGCAGCTGGTTTGTCTTTTACTATCACTGTGGTGGACATTCAAGCCTGGAGGTTAACACAGCTAATGTTAGATATGTTTGCTATACCATTTAGGTGAAGCCATTCAGACTTTTAAGAACTGTGACCTGTAATATTTTACTAATACAAACTTTTTGCTCACTGATAATCATGAGATAATAATTCACTAAACAGCTAGAAAAGAGCTCAGCTCAGGCTCCACAAAGACATATGTCAGAAACAGATTATAGGGTAAGAGGCAGAGAAAATTAAATTTTAACTACCTCCCCTCATACATAAACTCAAAATAGTCTCCAAAACAAGCAAACATATCCTCAACTGAGAGGAAGAACAGAAATCGGTACTGAAAACTGGATTAGAGGGTTGGTTTCATGGGGCAGCAGGGAACAGAAAGCAAACTTCCTATTATCAGCTGACTATCACTGAAAGCATGATCTTCTAATCCTATGCAGAAAAAGCTTCTGCTGAAGTTAACAGGGCTGGACCTTTAAAAGTTCCTGAAGAGTTCACAATTCATATTAAACGAGTAACTGAATAACTGAAAATTAATACCAGCACTTAGACTGTTCTCTCTAGTATAAAAGAAAGAAAATGTGAGACCAAATTCATAGAGATCCTAATTTCTTCCAAATTATGCTAAGAAATGGAAATCTGTCTTCTTAACTCTAACATGTATTTATGAGTTTAGTAGCAGGGAATTGCAATAAATGTCATATTATTATGCAGAATGTATTTGTAGCTCATTTCTATGCTTATAGTAAATTTGGGGCACAAGAATCAGGATTTAAACACTAGTATTTTTTATGAATAAAGGCTGCTGAATCAGGTTCTAAACTCTAAAAACTGACAAAATAACACAGCTTTTAGGTAAGTTTTCAGACTAGTACGGGTAAGATTCACAAACTGGGGAAGTATGTAAGTTATCTGGCAGAGTAACATATGTCAGTGTTTCCTTCTTAGATCAACAAAAATAACCTTTATGGTGCCACAAGTCCTTTGCAATTTCTTTACTGTCATAACAGTTACTGGTAAACAAAAATGATATATCAGGTAATATTGGTTTTGGAGATGGGGGGGCTTGGAAGTGAACTCCAAGTTTGGTGCTTGGAATCTGAAAGTAGGAAAGAATATATAGGTTGTTTGTTTTTTTCTTTTAAATCTGTAGTCTTCAACTGACAAGATGTTCCATTTGACATTAAACTTACATCAACATGCTGTTCAGTAACACTAGATATTCAGAATAAATTTTTGAGTGTGATTAGAGTATTAACATTCTGAACGTGACATTTAGTTGAATTTAAATTCATTAAAATAAAATTAAAAGGCCAGACAGTTGGAATATCAAATAAAGAACATTTAATAGCTTGATTCTGTTTATTTGCATTCTTCTCTAAGTACTGAGTAAGATGACTGCATGCCTCTGAGGATTTTTCAAATGAGAATGTTTACACATATAAATCAGAATATAAAATATAAATCAGAATACCCCTCAGAACTATATTACATCACCATGCATTATTAGAAACAAGAGATCTCAAAGAAGTTTACAAAAGACGCTAGTGTATTAAATCAGCTAAGGCATAGTAAGGCACAGGAAAGGGGGTTCAACCAGTGTTCTCAGGTGAATAAGCTGTACCTGCAAGATGTAACGTAACTTGCTTAATTCCGGCCCAGTACCAAAACACACAAAGCATTACTGCTTTTCTTCTGGACTGAAGCGAGTTTGGCCAGAACAAGGCCAAGTTCTTACCATGATAATCCTCGTGAGCTTAGAGCAAGGAGGTTTTGGCCTATGTTTAATTAAAGCTGCATTATGGTACTTAGACATCTGTTACATTTGTACGTTGTGGGTCAAGGGTTTAGCTCGAGCTTCTCTTCTGAGAACTGTATGGCCACTGTTGAGCCTTTTTTTTTTCCCCTTATTTTTTATAGCTAAGCCACTACCATGTCCAAGGACACTTTCCCCCATCAGGGAAAGTGGTATGATCTGGTCCTAAATTTCTAGCATTTTGATATTTGCTGAAGAATGTTTGCAGAGAAACCTCCCAGAAACCCTCAAGAAGTTTAATGAACCACACTGTGCAAACTGTAGTGGGGGTGGATGCAAACTTCATCTTTAATTCTGACTCTTAGAACAATAAGTTTGGTATCTAAGCATTACAGTTAGCTGCATCGCTGTAGTGTCTTTAATTGAACACTTGCAAACAGTGGTTTTCCTATATTTATGTAATTCTTTGCTATTTCAATCTTTTATTTTCTATCATACATTTTGGCACTTTCCTTCATTCCCCATCCCTTCCAAAACAACCCTATGCAACAAGTTCAGTCCTTTTCATATGAGCCTTTATTTTAAATCAATGACACTAATCGCATGACTAAAGATTTAGACACACACTTCCGTAACGAATAGGTACGACAGTTTAAGATTGCCCTCTTTCCCCCTCTTAAATTACTTCCATCACAGCTCTCTTGACAGAAGAGGATATCTGGGTGCTCTGCAGCCACCTCGGTGAAAAGTCCTGTGTTTGTAGGGGAAAATTTTGGTTTGGATCCATGTACAAAGTCTCATGTTGTTTGTCAAATGTGTTGTTAAATTAGCTCCTCTCTGACAAATTTATTGGCGTTTCCATGGCTAAATCTCTTTCATTCCTTCCTTGCTTTCCACTAAGTGGACGACTGTCATACGCAGCTGCTTGTGTCTAACAAATGTCTAAGGAAAGGTGTAACCTTCATCCATACACCATCCACAAAAGGGCTGGACAAGGGCTCATCACCACCCCAGCAAGGGGGGAAGCACAAGACTTTTGACCTTATACAGCACTTTGGAGCCAGATAATTGTCAGAGGCTACAGGTGTATGAAAACTCAAGTTATTTACCGTCTGTGTCCAAAATTATCTTGTCACTTACATCATCTCATGTTAGGTCCTAGTTAGGAACGGTGACTATTTTGGTGGTATCAGTCCTTTTATAAAAGAAATATGAGCATGTGTATGTGTATGTGTATGTATACGTATATGTATGTGTGTATGTATATGTGTATGTATATGATAGGGACTAAATGACATTGTGTGAACATAATTCTTTTAAGAAAAAAAGAGGTCACATATCATCAAATCCTTAATTTTGATGTTTGTTGCCTTACTACCAGTTTAGACCTCGTTAGTCTCTCCCAAAAAATTGATGAAAACTAGACTTTTTTTTGGAAAGATGTCAGTGACAGTAGTTTTCCATTTCCTAGCTATTGTTAGCATATGTATGAACTTCAACAGATCAGGCAATGCATTTTGATACTTCTGTTCTTTTTGCCCCTTGAAAAAAAGAAAAAGATAAATTTCCATTCCCATTCCAGGCAATGCTTTATCTGTGGTAAAGCATCCTTTAAAATAACAAACAATGAAGGAACACCTATGCACATAAACAACTTTATTCTATAAGCAATGTCATTGGTAAGGGTTTGGGTCAGAACTTTGACCTAATCTACAGGAGGATCAAACTCTACACCATGACAGAACAGTTAGGGATAGTCTTCAGGAGCTTTCCCCCATGATTTTAGGAAAGTGATGTATTCTGGCTCAGTCAAGGCAAAATCTGAAAATTTCATGGTGTCAAAGATTATATTCTAGAAGGATGTAAAAGCAAAGATATATAACCTAATCAGTTTGCTGAACAGCAAGTGTATTTCTTTCAAAGTAAACAGCTTCTGCAAAATATTATTTATATAGTTCTTGCAAATTGGTTTGAAGTGTTGTTTAGACAATCTTATTATGTATAAAGATAAAAACTTCCATCAAGAAATTATGTGAAAGAAAATGGACACACCAGCTGGATAAATCTATCATACATCGGCAAAAAGCAACAAGCACTTTTAATTAGCTGAGTGAATGTAGTTTGCTGAATGCTGAAAGCACAGACTCACTCATATTAAAATGTGCCTAATTTTCTGTGAAAAAGTCCCATCTGAACAGCCCTGACCATAGTCAATCATACTAAAAGCCACTGGTGCTTAATTTGATTTACCAATATAAAATGCAAATGAGGTGATTAAGTGGAGTGGCAGACATAGTAGGGCCTCTTTCAAACCATCAAGTTAAATGCAAGCAGACAGCAAACTGGCTGTGCAAAGAAAATTTTAGCATATTCGTTTGATTAGTGCTACAAAAATTTAATTAGGTTGGCTAATTACTTGACAAATTGCTCTACACTAGAGAAAAGGCAGAGCATGTTTTATTCCTGCAAAACCCTGTGTGTATTTTAGCCCAAATGCTATCTGCCAATTTGCAAAAGCATTATTAAATGAATGAAAGATGGTACAACAGTCTCCAACAATGGCAAATTGTATAATGCATATAATTAGACAAGGCACACACCAGTATATCCATATGTCCATGATCCCTCATGTCTAAAAATATTTAACACAATATTTCTAGGAAAATACTGTCAAAACAGATTATTACAAGGCTGTCAGTTCTTCATAAGAAGCAATATATAGAAAATAATCATTAGCGGAAAACACAGCTCATCCAAAGCAGAGCCTCTTCACCCAAATGAACTTCATCAAACGCGGTAACAGGGATGCACTTTGTCTGTACCTTGCTAAAAGGAAATAACATACACTATTCAGTTAAGGGCTGTATCTCTATGTCTATTTATTGCTAAGCAATACCAAGAATATTATCTGGGAGAGGAGAAAAGACAAACTTGGATGAAATTCACATTTTACAATTTTATTGGTGTGAATAGGCCACATAAGAAGAATATCAGAACTTTAGTGTAGAAGAGCACATTTCTCTTCTTTCTTGTCTATTTCCATTCACATGCCACGAAAGCTGCCAATTTTTATTCAGGAGACTGCATTTGCTTTTGCTGGCATTCATTGTAACTAATCAGCCTTTACTGACTCAAACATCATGATAATATAAATAGATATCCACTTTACCTACTCAAGTGGAAAAAATAAGTATCATATTATATAAACATAATGCATTGCAATTGGCAATTAGATACTGCATTTAACTCAGGCTAAAACAATATCTTAGGAAACCAAGGGATCCGTGAGATCTCTTTTAACAACCATCATACATGTGCATGCAGGCATAAAATATTATTTCTTGCAATTAGCAATTCTCAACTTCTGTTCTACCATACCAATATATTTTTAAATGTACAGCCTTAGTGAGATGTCAAAAACCTGAAATCAAATATAATTTCATTTTACGTCAGCATAATTATTACTGTATGTGATCAGGTTTGTTTCTAATATATTGTATGTTAAAACAAATTTCAGTTCCATAGCAGTTTGTCTGAATAATTGCTAAGCTCACATTAAATAAGAAGCTACACAAGTTTTCTGATTATTTTTAAAAGAAAGTAGCTAAACCTGGTATTTAATTCTTTGTTTATGTTCTGATACTTCAAAATTCCTGATTTTCAGAGGGTGATGGTCATTACTGCACTTACACCTCTTGTGATAAAAATTGAGAGATCTGAAATCCCTTTTCATTTTAAAAAGAATCTTATTTATACTGAAATAATCCAGGAAGAAGATAATCATATTTGTTAGTTTTCAAAACCACTCAGATGAGGATAGACACGAATGCAGCCAGCTGCACTGCTACGATCCTCTTCCACAGAGGTATAGGAAAGGCAATGAATGCATGGGACTAGGCTCAGAAAAAGAGAGCTCCAGCATCAGAGCAACAAGCTCTGACATGTCCTAACATTCAGTAGAGTCATCTGCATTGAGGTAGATGTTAATATTACCTGCCCATCGAATGAAAAACGTCACAAATTAATTATCTGAGACTGAGGTTCTTAAAAATAGTAAATATAAATGGAAAAAGAGAGGCTTAACTTCATCCTGTTCTGTCATGTCCACTGTAGTTATGAAAAACTCTTCAGTAAAGCAAGTTTTGTGTGAGACATTTCAATAAACAACTGGAATTTTGTAATGAAGACTGGACTGAAAAAATCGCCATTTTTGTAGGAAAAATATCTAACCAGCTGTTGAAAGCAGAGATTTTAATTATTCTTTTCTTTTGGCCTTAAGCATGCTATGGTCACAACATATGCATGGAGGTGGGAAGAGGAGAACATCTTAACATGAAGTAAAAGAGAAGAACTGTGGTTTCTCAGGGAGTTCTGACCTGACATCATGGAACATGAAGAAAATGAATTACCTACTTGTTTTTTCCTCCATGCTTTCTGAAAAGCAAGCAGCAATTTTTTAGAAACATTTCAAATAACTATGCAGGGAATAATAACTATATAGAAAATAACTATATATGTATAACTATATATAGAATAACTAGATAGGGAAGCCAACAGGGTATAGAAAAACTTTATTAGAACATGTGCTGGAGGCTATAGCTCTTCCTACAGCCAGTGTAGACCAGATTATCTTAAGGAACTTACCAATATAGCGTAACAATTCTCAATCTTTTTTGAGAAATGTTTTTCATCATAATTTACGTCCCTCTCCCTACAGGTGCACATAGTCACAGTCTCCAGACAGCCCCAATCCTCTAAATTTCAAACTCTCACCTTTCATCTTCCATAAAGTACAAAAATTTGTCCTCCCAAGTCCTTCCTGCACCACAGGTCCCTGATCTCTCTGTCTTGATGACTTTTTGACCCAGCCATGTACATTGAATCAGTGTAAATGAAGCATCTTTCCTGTAGGGGAACTTCTATGAGAAAATTGGGAGAGGTGGCAGAAAAATGACAGGAATGACACCTGTATGGGGTAACAGAGGTCGGAAGGGATTTGTAGGGCCTGGTCTCACCTCTGGGGATACATTCACCAGCCTGCGCGGACTTGTGTGATGCCCTTGAGATGCCCTGGATAGGGCCAGCAAAGAGAGAACAGCCCCTGGAGCTGGCAGCAGAGGCAGCAGAGGCAGCAGAGGCAGGACTGTGTACGAGGAAAGCTTTCATCTTCATCTTTTTGCTTTGGCTTTACTAGGTGGGGATATGCTCAGAGCAGTGCTTATCCTAAAATGACAAATGTGCCAGTACAAAACGAAACTCTGGCAAGTACAGAGTTTCCTGTCTGCTTGATTTACTTCTCATCTCCACCTTTCTTTGTGTGAAACAGGGGAACAAGCAAACAAGAAAATAAGAAGCCTAAATGTTTGAAAAGACATTTGCTGTAGCAGAAGAGAACATAAAAGATAACGGGCAGTTTTCCTATTCTGAAAAAAGAAACACTTCTTAAACAAAGAAGAATCCAATTATTACTTAGATGAGACAATTAGAAGCTGGACCTTGCTCAAGACAAAATAGCTATTCATTTTCATTACTGATTGATTTTATAAAGCAATACTTGAAACAATTTGCAGTTGTTAGGGAGACACACAGCCCTAGAACTGACTTTAATGAGATTAACAAAAGCTTTGGTTTACATGTAAATGACAAGTTGGTACATGAATTTTCACCTTACAGTCTTTTTTAAAAACACTATCAATTTATCAAAGGACTATCTTTTAAAAAATTGTTGCATCACTGGATTATTTCCAATTAACCCCTAGGAAAAAGCTGCTAGACTTAGTTTGGATGTGTTCTTAGTTTCACATAGTCACTTAACTTTTTTTTTTTTTTTTAATGTTTCATGTTTTGTATTCTTTCCTCAGTATTGGCTTGTCTTGGAGACAAGACACTGGACTAAGCTGGTATGCCATTCCACTCTTGTGTATATAGCAGGGTGATAAGACTTAGGTAAAAAGCTTGAAAAAATGCACTTTGTTTCCTGTGGGTCCTGGTCTGTAAAGGATATGTTACTTTAGCTTTGGTGGAATGTCACTGTTATGCTACACATAGCTAAGATTTACATCCAAAAATTAGATTTTTGCTATAGGTTTCTGGAATCAAATTTTGGGCAGCTATGTGACAATGAACAGACTCCTTAGCTTTTTCAAAGAAAAAATTCTTGGTTTCATTTATTTGCATTAAGACTCACTCAAATTAGTACTTTAATCATCTCACTGTGTATCATTCAAGATAAAAAGTGATATTTTGGAAAGTAAAGTGTACTAGTATGACAATTATTAAATGAATAAAGTTCCTCTATCTTGACTCACGTTTTCCGTTCCTTCTGTTTCTGATCTTTTCACATAGTTGTGGCTTGCATATTATTTTTTCCTTACTGACATTTATTTACATATAAATAATAGTGTTTAATCCTGAAAAGCCATTTCAGCACACTGAATTCATAGCAGCAAAATCTGGTTGTGGACACACTTGTGTTACCTCTCTAAACGAGTCAAGATATTTGGAAAGGGCTATGCTAACAAAGGACCACCTGTACTGAGAATCTGAAGGGAAATAGTGAAGTTTAATGCTATCATCATAAACAGCATACTCTAATCAGTCTCTCCTTTCATGTGAATTCAAAAATCCTTCTTACCTAAAAGTACTTGCTAAAGACAATTATGCAAGAGCAAAACCACAAAATGTTACTGCTAAAAAATTGCCAATAGATTCTGAAGTGTTTCAAACAAGGATATATTAGATTGCCTATGCACTTGTAAATTATAATAACAGAGGACAACAGGCTGATGAGAATAAACAAGAAGCTTCCTGACCAATGCACCTAATAAAACACAATCATAAGTTAATTTTTCAATGATGTTCTGCAGTCTATGCTTACGCCTGAGAAAATGCCCACTTTCTTTTATTTATCAATATTCCCTGAAGTATTAGTTACAGAATAGTGTAAAAAATACAGTTTTCCATGATAATAGAGGGATTTCATTTCAACTCCTGAATATATTTTAGCTGTTTGAATGAATATTTATGATGTTTGGAGTGACCATTTGCCCACCTTTGTAACAACAAAGAATTCTACTTTACATGTGAACAAAAGTGGATTGTATTCCACGAAATGTTCTGGTTTTACATTTTGTACGCTGCGATAGAGGCAGAAGCATGTGAACAAGCTCTGAACATTAAATTACGAGCCACAGTTTGTTCTCCCTTTACATTGGCACAGATTTGAATAATTTTGATGAGTACAATAGATTTATTCTTGGTTCAAGTTAATGCAACTGAAAACAAAACTTTGGCTTAATACAACTATTTTTTTAACTACAGGTTGATATTACATAACTTGGGCACATAATTTCAATGTGTGTGTTGTGGATGATGCAGCAAACACAAGTGATTTGCTTACCCTTATAGGAATTGATTGAGTCCTTGGAAACTTCGCATGTACTTGTCTATGGTAGACCTAATCTTCATACAAAATGTCTTACTAATTATTAGTAGTAATTAGAAAGTATTACTAATACTTCATTAAAACCTTACTTCCTTCCAAACCTAGACAATTTTCTGGAATTAACATGCCACACCACAACCACATATGTCAGTCAAGGCATGCAATTTGGTTCTCCTTGACAGACTCCTTTTAAAGTACTGATGACTCTGCCTGTCTTATGTGCAGGGATTTAATAGCAATTGCTGGTAGCACCAGATCAAACTCTTTAGCTTATTTTAACCTCAGATAAAAAGTAATTATATTGGTTATTTTTCCCAACTTGGCCTTCTCAATCTGATGGCATTTTGACCTTCTACAAGGCTGACATGGAAAAGAAAGCTCCACACACCCCCCTGCCCTTTCCCTATTCTTAATCACAATATTCTATCTTAAAGGACACACAGGATAATTTTTTTTTTAAGTTTATGACTGAATTTAAGATGACATTTTTAAGAAAGGAATGTTGTTAGCTTAAAAGCAAAGTAGACCTTCAAGTCCAGGGCTGGATCACTAACAATCCCTGCAGTTTGGCTAAAAACTGTGGGGATGGCCAAGCCCTATAGGTGCCTGAGGCTTCCAGAACACAAAAAGTTCTGCTTCTGTATGTGTCCAAATATCTGAGTTACCACAGCGATGAGCAGGCAAGAGAAAGAGCTAAAGTGATATTTATCTACTTGAAATCCTGAACCATTTACTGGAAATGTATTCAGAGTGCCAAATTACTATGAGACATAAGAGTGTTGTTTTGTGTTTTGAATGAACACACCATGTATGAGATGTGTGTAAGGTACTGAAGTGCATGAAAGGCAATAAGTGATATAAGTATTATTTGAAAAATTGTTAAGCTTGTCTTAAAGAATGTATGTACATGTGTGTGTGCACGCACACACGTGTATGTGAGTTTCCTGCCAAAATAAGAAGTTGATGGATTTGAAAGGTAACAATTTGGTACATTAGTATGATGTTTGTTGGTTCTTTTTCCTTGGAGATGCTCAGAAGACTGAGGAACTGTTACATTTTCTTTCATCTATTAGAAGATGATGGGTGCAGGACTACAAAACAGGGATGTAGTGAAACAGACTGAAAATAAAAATAATTTTTGTATGAGCACAGTTTAGTCACTGACAGAGTCAAACTAAAGACATGGTCAGGAGACAACGGTGAGGATCAGAAGAGTCATCTGTGTGTAAAATTGAGAAGGGAATTTCGGTAGAATAAGGAAAATAATAACATTCACGGACCACTCATTGTGTTGCTTTGCTTCCTTGCACAGCTTCTATTCTTCCTTCCACTCCTCTTCCCTGACTTAATGATCAGCTTTAACACAGAAGTGGTGCAATGTACAGAGGAAAGCAGAGAGGTCTATAGCCTGCATATCATGGTGCTTGCTGTTGATAGCAGTGTCTTGGGGAAGTAGGAGGCTGTATGGGGTGGCTGTGGCAAGGTGTTGGCAGCAGGGGCTGCAGGGGTGGCCTCTGTGAGAAGAAGTTGGGGCTGTCTCATACCAGACACAGATGGTTCCAGCTGGCTCCAAAGGACCCACCACAGGGCATAGCTGAGCCCCATAGCCATTTATGTGGTTCCTCTGGGAAAACATACTTAAGAAAGGGCAAAAATGGCAGACAAGCAGAGAAGTGAGAAAAAAAAAAAGGTGAGAAACAACCCTGAGAACAGCAAAGTCAGTGATGAAGGAGAGGGAGGCAGTGCTCCAGACATCAGAGCAGGTAGTCCCCTGCAGCCCGTGGAGACACCATGCTGGAGCAGGGGAAAAATGTGAGGAGGAAGGAGCAGCAGAGAGGACCTGTTATGGACTGGCCACAAGCCCCATTCCACATCCACCTGCGTGGCTCATTGAGGAGAGGTAGAGGAGTTAAGAATGAAAGAGTGAACTTCAGCCTGTGAAGAGGGGTGAGAGTGGGGCAAATTTTTTTTTTTTTTTAAATTTTTGCCTTTATTTCTCACCACCCATATCTATTTTAATTAGCAATAAATTAAAATATTTTTCCCCCAGCTGGGTCTGTTTTGCCCGTGATGGTAACTGGTAAGTGATCTCCATGACTTTATCTCAACCCATGAGCTTTTTAACCCTATTTTCTCTCCCTGCCCTGCTGAGGAGGAGGGACAGTGACGGAGCATCTGGGTGGGTGTTTGACCATTAGCCAAGCTTAACCCACCACGGAGGTACAAATGTAAACCTGCTGAGGCTGGTGAGGACCTGGAATCACATATCACTGCTCCTGGTTGAGTATGAAACTGTAACGTGTAAAGTAAATGATAACACATTTACTTGGAACCATTAAAATGATTGAGTTTAGCAAAAGGTCTGAACACCATGCTTTTGGTTGGATTTGGTCAACTCAGCACACAAATACTCTGTACCAAATCTTAAGCCCTGCAAACAAAAAGTGTGTATCTATAAAGATAAATGCATAATTTACCCAAATTTACGCTTCTGCATTCCACTCATATGGCACCTAAATAGTGTACTGAATGTCTGCCCTCCAACACTGCACAGTCTCTACTGCCTTGAAAATGTTGATTAAAAGAGGGCTGTGGTGGGGCAAGCAGGGCGTGCAGCAGGGGCTGCAGCTCCTCAATGGTCTCAGGCACACTGACCCCACTGCCGAGCCTCCTGTGGGCTGTAGCTCTGGCTGTTGTCCTCCTCTGCCCTCTCCCTCCTGCACTGCTGCTATGTGTAGCTCTGCTGCCTTTACTCTGCAGTCTGTTGCACAGGTGACTGGCATTAGGCAGTGAAATGATTTGTTATGTGTTTTATTCCCCTCTAGCTAAATCCCTAATCTGGCTTTCTCAGGAATGGACTGGAAGTAACGCAGTGTCTGAACTACCTTGTGATTTTGAGTTGTAAGAAACCTGGGCAAGTGCCAGACATTTTACTGTTCATCCTGTGCCTTGCTTTCTGGAGGAAAGAGCCTGGGACTGTCCCCTGCAGATCTGGAGCCTCTGACACAATAAAAAAAAGTCTTTCCTGTCTTTCCCTCCTTCACAGTGAAAGATCACTTCATGTTAAGTGGTGCTTTGCTATTAAAAATACTAATTGATACAAACTAGGTTCTGTAATTAAAACAGAAAATTGAAAAATAATGTCCTGAGGGGTTTTTTTTAGTTGAAAAGAAATAGCTGAGATAGCTGGAGAAGAGGCAAAAAAGGTTAACCTTATCCAGATATTTAAGTGATTCTTGATTACTGACTGTAGGCCTCTGCCTATTAAATTATAGATTGAAATTTAATAGAAGAAAATCTATATGAAGTGACTTTTCTATTGTAGTTACACACATCGTGTAAAGATGCAGTAAAGCTTTGTTCACTTCACCGCTGTACTCTAAGTGAAAGTATCTTATCCATAATACTGACATTCAGCGTGGGTGGTGTAATTCTACCCGACTATCTGAGGAACCCAAAGGTACAAATGGTACCTTTGACATTACAGTCTTGTAATTTCTGAACTACTAATGAATGGCTGAACCTACTTCAAAGTAACTAACCATTTATGTATTAGAGCATGGAGGGTGATTTCATGTGTAGCTGGCTGAAGAGTGTTTTGGCTCTGAAATCATTATGGGGCTGCCGAAAAGGTACTGGTCTGACAGCTACTGAAATGAGCAGACATAGAGGTTCCACCTAACTCTTCATCATCAAGAAGAAATTGAAAGCACCTGGCTGATCAAATACAATTTAGTAATGATTTTACCAGCCAGTGTTTATTGTAGCAATTGTGGTCACTTCTGTTGTGCTTTCCTAAGGAAAAGAAGGTATTTTAAGTAGGAAATTCATAACCACGTGCATATAGACTTGGATATGGTTCTTAGCATGGAGGGAGAACACAAAAGGTCTTATTCTGGTAAAAAGGTAAAAAGGGTCATTGTTTTCTTTCTGAGCTGCAGGGACAAAGATATTACCAGAGACAACAGGACTCAGCTCCACTTTGCCTGGAGCAGCAGAGATGGCCAGATGTACGTTCTTGAAGGAGATATGACATATGTCCATGCATCAGCATGCGGACACATGTTTATTCAAGTACAGCAACACTGGTTCTGTCGCAGCTCTTGGGTGTTTTGCGCTTCAGAAAATCAGGCAACTTATTTTGCTGCTCAACCGAGACTTTTAAAACCTAATGTTGTCACTCATTTATTCATTCTCCCATGCTTGAGCCTGATTAGACTGATCAAGCCCACAAGGTTTTTACAGACCAATGTAGAAGCAAATTCAGAAACATAATTTGGATGCCTTATGTAATCATTTTCTTCTGAGAGGCAGATTCCTGTGTTAGTCTATGATCTCTGTGGTATGATGGATGAGGCACTCCCACACTGAATCACAATGGCTGGAAGAAACGGAACAAAATTTTCATGGGAGAGAGAGTCTACCCAAAAGTCAAACCTGGGGAAATAGCCTAACTCTAAATTTCCTGACATCCAATGAGGTCAGGTCATAGTTGAATTAGTTGAAAAATTAGTACTTCTGCTTTGGCAAACTGAAAGGTATCAAAGTCACTTGTTCCACCTCATATACATACAACATCTTTTCTAGCAGCTTTATCAAAAATACTATTTCTTTGTGGAAATTTTCCATTGTGGAGAAAACGCATTTTCCATTGAAACTGGAAATATACTAGAAACTTTATTTTTCAACTGAAAAACAAGTATCTGCATATGCATTTTCTAACTGTGTATCTGTTATATATCCTATATCCACACACAGAGATCTTGAATTTATTCACAAACACTACTGGCCTTTGAACCCTATACGTTTGTTAGATGATTTTGATTTCAGGTGAGTTAAGTTGCTCTTGAGTTGACTATTTCTTTCCATTTACTCCAAAGGACTTACTCCCTTGTGTAAGGCATCCCAAATTATTTGGGACAAACCCACATCAACATCCCATTAATTTATCACCAATTGTTCATTTCTCTAACTCAGGAAAAGAATAATGCTTCCATGTCCAAGTGTTAGCTTCTTTTAAAGACACACAATTCATCCTGGTTCAGAGAATTCATACTGTAAGGATTTCAAAATTTCCAGTACTGAAAGTTTGTGATTTCATAGTTTTCTTTCATAGTGTCAAGAATTAGAATGACCTTTGCATATATTTAAATTCCCATAGATATGTTTAGATATTTTTGTAAAACTTGATTGACCAAATATTTAGATGGTGTGACGTACTGGCTTTTAATGGTGAATACTTTCACAGTGTCTCTGCACTTTTTAAAGAGTTTTATTAAAAGTATGTCTTTATTCAAACCCCCCTAATTAAAAAAAAAAATATAGCTGAATTAGTTTCTTTTTTCTCCTGACAATTATTTTTCTGGGATGCCACAGGGCTGAAAAAAATCCCTGACAGGAGTAGTACTTTCTTTGTTGAGGTAATCCTAATAGATGAATTTATTTGGCCATGAAGGTTGTTCTTTTTAGAGCACTTTGAAAGCATAAGAAGAGGAAAGAATGCTCGAAAGAGCCTGAAATTTGATTTACATTTTTAGAACAAAGAAACAAATGAAAATGTGACTATTGTCTTTATCTTCACTGTTATTGTATGTGGTATTCTTCTATAATCTTTTCTTGTAATGATACTTAATAGCTGCCTTCGAGATATTAATGGAAATTGTCACAGGCAAGGGACATATTACTGCATCTAATGAAGCAAAGTAGGACTAAAAGGAAAAAAAGAACAATAAGTAAAACCTGAACAAATAAAAGAATTTAACTTATTTCTGAAATTTAACCCTATACATGGTTAATTGTCATAAAATCAAAATAAGTGACTGCTGTTACTCTTCAGCATATTAGTGCACTTTTCGTGAAAGCTCACAGAGCAGTTACAGTATATAGATTTTGGATGTAAGAATTTAAGTATATCTGATTTATCAGCCCTCAGCACATCGATATAACAACACTACCATAAAATATATCCAATTTTTTTATAAACTATACCAGCAAATTCCTGCCAACTGAAGATTATGCATGCTTCAAATCACTTATAACTAGGAAGGTAAATAAAACCAATATTTTATAAGGAAAAATATAATTTTGATAGAAAATACAAGTCTCCAAGTGTCAAAATACAAACATGGTCATCACATTTAAACATATTTCTCACTGTCTCTTCACTTATCTAAAGTCTAGAAACATGACTAATGCATTTCAAGCATTTGTACTGACCAGTTAAACACATGAAGCTTGTGAAAGGAGACTGTAAAATATAAATAAAATACTTATTACATACATCAACATTTTTTAGCAAATTTTCAGCTGTGTTCATCTTTTGGTAATGGAACATTCAGTGAAAGACAAACAGAAAATACCATCCAAACAAAAACTACGTAACATACATGACAAACAGTTTGCCTGATTTTTGTTTGTCTGACCCAGAGAAACTGAAACTTTTAAAACATTAATTGTCTAGTTTTAATTAGAATGCATTTTACTTAAACTACATTTTAAAAGCAGATCTAAATAATTTTAGTTAAGAAAATAAAATTAAATGCATCAAATCTGCATGAAGCCCTAAATTTGTTGCAACCGACTTGAATACTTTCAATTAATGGAAAAGTATATTGAATATATTGAATAGCATATATTTTGCCATAGTTTTGAAGAAAGCAAAGTCACTGAATTGGTAGAAGTTATTGACTAAATCCCTGGAAAACATTTCTTGAAATGATAAGTCTTATTCTGGAAACAATAGCCATTTCTGCATATAAAAAAAATATATATATATATATAATTCTGTTATTCAATGTTTGCAATTAAATAGCTCAGAAATGTATGGGACGTTAAAAAAAGATAAAAAAATCAAAACCCAAAACCCAAGGAAAGCTGCCTGTTTTTTAACCTGTGAAGTGTTTATGGAAGAATAAGATCTGCTACATGTGGAACATGAAATTACACAGATTAGAAAAAAATCATCTAAAGTGAAAGAAATACCAAACTTGGTGTGAAGGCTATAATTATGAGACTTATTAGTTGTTAATATCAAGAAATAGAAATATGAATCCAAAGAACAAAGGTTCTAATATCATGTAATCGACAGCTATCTATACCTGCTGCAGCTGTATTTATACATATGAACTTAGGCAACATTCAGAGGCAGATGAGAATGCAGTTCATTAGGCATGATCAGAAAGAACAAAAGTTCAAGAAAATAAATGAACATAGGAAGGAGTGAAAAAATATGGTAAGTTTCAAGACTCCCTGATTATTTATTCAAAATATTATTGTTAAAATTATTGGCTAAAGTCACCTTGATTTAAATATGCATTCAGCAGCGCAGCTACTAGAATACTTCTAATGACTGGAAGTGATCTAGGATTGAAGTGAATAAAATGGCAATGTTCCTCCTTTGGCATGATATCCACCTGATGATACGTTTACAGAGAAAACACAGAGTTTGGCCATTCGTATGCAGTGCTCTTAGGTAAACTGTCCCATATACTGCTGGGCATAAGTCTGAGATTTCTATGAGAAATATTAAGGGATAGCTATGAAGAGTGAACAGGAAAACCTCAGGGAGTATTTATTATGTCTAGAATATTCATACACAGGTTTGGATGAAAAATCAAAATCTCAACTGTTTATAAACCAAAATGGGGGGGGGGGGGGGGAGAGGGAAGAGAAAGGGAGATCCTAAACAATCGCTTTTTTGTGGCGACTTCAAATTTTTCATTTTATCCTGGCTTTGAGTCAAGACATTCTCTGCAATTGTTTCCCATATAATGTTTTAAAGTCAGTAAATTTTGAAAAACAAAGATACTCCCAGCCTGTAATTGTAAAATTCCTAAGCCATTCTAGTAAGCATGCATTTTAATTTGTACCTGAAATTTGTAGCAGGCTAACATTCTCTGTGTAAAGATGATGAATTGTGAACCAAGCAGTCTTGAAACCAGCGTTCCATTTAAATCACCTGTGCTATCGCAGAAGAAAGAAAAATACACATCTTTGGAGGCTTTGGGGGGGAGGTATTTGCTGACTCTAAAATAAGTTACAGAACATTCCCTTCATTTTCAGACTGTTAATGCTTATCCATGGCTTAAGTAAGAATACTTACTTTTTCTCTTCAGTTGTGCACATTACAAACAGAGATTAGTGGCCTTTCACTTCAGAGCTGTCAGAGTTAAAGTGACATGAAGCTATTAACATTCTGTTGTAAGTGGCCAGAAGCTTCCTCTGTTGTTTTCTTTTTCTTTTTCTTTTTTTTTTTTTTTTCCTTCTTTCATCAAAAGACCACTAAACCCCTTAGTTTGCACTGTTTTCATGAAGATCACCCATTGCCTTTTCACTTGGATTGGACACTGGCACCAAGTATCTTAAAATTATTACTGCTTCTTCTGCCAGATATTTTACACTTTAAAAAGTCAGATTATTCCATATGAACTATTCCATGATATTACGTATGGAATACTTTGAATGCAATAATAAGAAGGTATCAATCAGATCTATGATATAACCAATTATAAAAGGAGATGAGTTTTAGTCATACAACATTCCTGTTGGATTTATATTCCACTGCCTCAGTACAGCAAAAATGTCCTGTAAGCACACATCTCTAAATACCGAACAAAATCCAAACACTAAGAGGAGAGGTGAACAGGCATCTGGAGAAAGATTAAGCAAGGAAACATGTGTTTATTCTTTTGTATCTCACTACTTTTTACCTCCTCAGTTCTGCATGGTCTCATACCTGTTAGTATGATCCTGAGAATATGAAGACATCTTTCATTTACAAGGTTTTTCAAGACAGCCTTCAGAATCTCTGATAACTGCCTTGGCATATCTTGAAATGGGTAAAATTTAACCTGTCCCAAAATTTGCCCATTTTGTAGTAAGCACAAACAACTACTCACATATTATAGAGACCTGGAAATAGAGCAAACGGCCTCTGAGATGTCTGGAATGGGAAAGATTTTCCACTGTGCAAACTCTGACAAGGAGCATTTTCACTGCTGTGAAGATGTGAGGTAAAACTTCTGGCTCACTGAACACATTGGAAGTTTTAACATCAATTTTAGGCAGCACCTCAACGAGTTTTATGAGTTGGATATTAAATACTGCTTCCTTTAGATACAAACCTGAGGGATCCTATCTATATACATATTCTTCTCCATTTTTTTCTTCCTCTCTTTTACTTCTTATTTCACTCAGTTCTTTCCTGCTTTGAATAAGATCTCTCCTCCTTTTCTTAAATTTGTATAACAAGTGTTTCAGTGTTGCTATGGCTTTGTAACAGCTCTCATAAATGCTGTTAAAGACATGTTGTTTTGCTATGATGTTTTCACTTGCAGTAGAGCTAAAGTCTGTGCTTTTAAAAGGCTTTAAAAAGTCAAAGAAACAGTAACTTCATATATTGGCTTGTAGATAATGTTACTATGAGGACATAGTAACATCTGCAATAGCGCTCCTAGTGAGAAAATATTGATGGTTTGTTTTATCTTTTTTGACTATTAAAAACTGAATGGTACTTCTCAACTTGCAGAAGCAGCATTTCACAGCCCTCGCTCGTTCAGGAAATTATGGTTTTGGTTACTTGCAGGTACCACATTTTAGAAACGTCGAGCTATCAATCAGAACCTTGATTTTCCAATGTCTTCTGATGCTGGATAGATCAGTAACCTGTTCATTACTTTTAACTTGCCTTTAAAAAATAGACAAAGTCTGAAGACACCCTTGTAAAGTACGAACAAGCACACAATTGGAGGCTTGTCTCTAAAACTGAAAACTTTAAATGCAAAGAACTTGACTGTTATCTGCAGAAATAATAATCATAATTTTCCATGCTTACATGGCACTTTTTTTAAGAGCTAGAATGATCAATTCTACTGAATATAACAGGGATAGACAAATGTATTCTAGCTAGTTAATTCATATAAACCTAAGGTGTTATCACACCACTTTACAAATGAGGAGAGAGAGATGGAGATGAAAGCTCAATAGAAAAACTGAGATTAAAACTCAGCCCCTAACATCAATAGACCATGCCAATGAATGGATTTGGATGTCACAAAGTAATATCTTGACATATTTGTAAAATTAAAAAAGCCCCAAACTAGTAGTCTAAACAGGATTGCCAAAAAGCAAAACCAGCCACCCCCCTTGCAAAGGAATACATACAACTTTTCATTTTAAATGAAAGAGGTCCAAGCTTTTTATATACCAAGAAACTACTTTTATAATTTAGAACTTTCTCTATAGATAGTTCCACTGACATTAGGATAAACTTTTAAGATTATTTCAAATTGTTTCAAATAGATTTTAAACTTAAAAACACTTTGAATAAAAATAAAGTCATATATCTGGAAGTTAAAAACCCACAAACCTCTTGGGTTGGTTTAACTGAAGCAGAAGAGATACCCAGGTATAGCAGAGTGAAAACTCAAGAGTCAGAAACAGAATAGCATTCACTCCTTGTAAAAGGGTAGGGACAGAAAATGAAAAAAAAAAAAAAAAAAAAAAGCCCTCTGTAAATGATCATCTCTGATTACATTAAAAAAAATAGAAGAGGAAAGCACAGAGGATGTTGCACAGTACCGAGTGCTGCCTGAGAGCTGTGCTTCCCCACACATGGCCTCATTCTGCACATACTGAAATCAGTAACAAGGGTTCTTCTTGACTTGAGTGGATTCAAGATTGAGCTTGTTGGCGCTGTGCCCAACAGGCATCATTGAAACTGCAAGAGCAAGGCCAGAGACTCCAGTGGGAATCCATGCATTGACTGAGGCATGTCCTTAAGCAGATATCTGAATCCCATAAAGTCAACAGATTTAAATATGTACTTTAAGCTGAGAACATGCTTTGTTGAATCTTGGCCTTTGGCAATTATTTGAGACATCAAGTTTTACTTATGTTATGACTAAGCTGCTAAAACGTTTGGGGAAAAAAAATTAATGCCAGGGGTCATTTTTATTGATGGTTTTACATTAAAAAAAGAATTCCTGAAAGTATTATTTACTAATGAAATGACAAGGGCATTCTTAGTTTCATCTTACTCCAGATTTGTTCTTGTCGTTCCTGGAAACACTGCTCTATGAAGTAAATTCAAAACTGCTATTTAAAAGAAAAAGAAAACAAGCTTCATGGATGTAAATTGGCCTTCATCATAAAGCTATAGTTCTAGAGATCCCTGTTCTGGAACTGATGAAAAGCATCCCCATGGACACTTGCAGAAACCTAAAAAACTAAGAACTTTGTTTTGCAGAAATTGGAGAAAAAAAACCATTTCTATAAGCATGCTTAGTGCGACTATGAAATAATTTAAGGAAATTTGGCACTTTATAGATGTCCTAAAGTTAACTGGACTAGCTAGTTGTTCAGGAGCTTAGAAAACTAGAATACTTATGAAGATGAGTTGCAGTGATTCAGAAACTTCATTTTAAGCACCTGTTTTAGAAGGATTTATACAGATTGATTTGTAGAGACATACAGATACCTGCAGATGTAGGTATATACTGATCTGTAGCAATATACATACTGATTTATATTTTAGGTATAATTTAGAATGAGATAACAGTCCTTACTTTGGTACAACTGGTTGAATTGTTCATTCTCAATGTATTAACTAGCAGATTGATAAGTTTAGTCTTATCATCATCAGTTCCATTAATGAGTTTGTTAACTGTAAAGACTGAATAATTTTTTAATTAAAAAGAAATTTAACTAAACTTAGTTATTAAATGGCTCTCAAGTAAAAAATTAATCTCAGTAAGTTTGTTGAGCTGTATAAATATAGATATAAATAATTAGTTGTTCTTATTTTCGAACTGATTTAACAAACACTTTCCAAAATTCCCCTGGCTTCATAAACTACAAATATCTTTAATTTGCAGAAAATTACTTCTGGTCATTCTCTTTTAAAATTACATGCATTTTAAGAATTTTCTAGGGAATTTCTGGGAACATAACTTGATTGTTAATGTGAAAGTGAGAGCATACAATTTTTCTTTGTTTCAGAGCGTTCTTTCTTTACTAAGCAACATTGCTTATTGTCCCCAAGAAGGGACGTAATGATTTGCTTAAAACAGAGCATACACTAATCCCTTTTCCTACAATATCCTTAAGTAATTTATAAGTGCTTATTTCAAACTGAGGAGTTTGACAGTGCCCCTAGTGAATCTTGATATACACGTCTTACAATTCATACACAAATGATACTGCATGAAATATTCATTAGGAATACTCTAAATTATGTACCAAACAACGAGGGTACTGTCGTTGTCACACTTTTCATCTGGTAAATATCCCAGTGGGCACAATGAATTCACTTATATCTCACAAAGAGTTTCCCAACATGTTTCAATTATTTATCTTATGGCTAAAATCCTCCATGTGTGCATGCATGTTTTTGTTTTTCAGGCTTTTCTGAAACACGCCCACATCTTCAACACTGCAGTAAAATAGATAAAACCTATAAAGAAAGGCATTAGCTTGTATTTTACTTTAGTTAAGTATATTTCAAAGCAGTTTCTGTGTTTAGACTGCATTGAGGAGATCTGGTCACAGCATAAACAGATTAGACTTCAAGAGGAGACAGTTAAGTGTTTTTAAAATCTCCAGAAGATTTCCCCATTAATTTAAACTGAAGCACACAAGCGAGAAAATGGATATCTACCACATTTAGAACAGGCAGGCATCATATAATGACAAGAAGCAACAGGTCTATCATGTGATGAGATGAATAGTGTCATTTGTAACTTCTTAAAAGGCAGATGAGGAACACATGGTACTTCCTTGACACATGATGCCAAATGACACTTATCACTTAAAATAAGTAGCTAGAAATCTCAGACATAATAGATCCATTTGGAAAGTGCACAGCACGATGCTAACTTCTTACAAATATTTAACATCTTCTGACATGTCACATTCCATTATTCAATAATATCATATAATATAAACTAACATAATATTGTTTTTTTAAAATAAATTTAATAGAAACTTAAATTCTTCTACCCACACTTTTCAGTGCCTTAAGCTACCTTTCAAGTAGAGATGGCTTGTAGTTAAATTACTGAGGCACTGAAGATCCTGTACAATGGAAGAGAGAGGGGCTAAGCTGTGTAGATGTGGTAAGAAGCAGCTTTTCGAATGTACATTTCTCGCAACCCAATGCTATAGTTATACACAAATAATGCATAGGTAAAGATAGGAGGCCAGGTCTGAACCCACCTGGGCTGATGACAATGCTAAGGAGAGAATGCAGACTATGACAGTAAGGCACTAGCAAGAAAATTCTGTTTTCACTTTCTGGTTTACCAGAAGTTTCAGGGGAAATGCTGGCTTAGACAGTCCCTCGTCCCCTCTGGTTAGGCACCATCACCACTGCTCCACAGATGCCTGTCCCCCCCAGCTGGCTGACACAACTCTGAGGATGCTGTATAATAACCACACCGGGGTTTTAAAAAACCTGCTTATTTCCAGTGATAGAGCAGGGCATGTCTAATCAGGAGCATCTTCTCAATGCAGCTCTGAGAAGGAGTGGTTTGGGCACCACTGATGAGGTGAAGAAACAGAATGGGACAGCCGGAGGCAGTGAAGTGGGAAGTGGGTTTCGCTGCCAAGCTCGCATGGAGACTGCATGCAAAGTGTATGTAAATCATCTGATTTTTACCCAAAGACACTACTTCTTGCTAGGCAACAGGAGCATCACTCTGAAAAAGGCTTCTAGATTTTATATATCCACAGGTATTAGTGATAAGTTTTGACAATTTTTGAGAAAACCACACTTTTCGAATATTGAAAGTGATGAAAAATAAATCTTGCTTACATAATTTATCCTTTTATAATTCCAACAGCATGGCAGGGTAGAATTCCTTTGATATATGAAAACTCTTTCCATGTAAAAAACCCATATTTTTTGTGGTTTTAAGAATGTGGCTCTTATTTTGTGATTATGCTACAAGGGAACAAAAAGTCTGAATTTTATATTGCTATTTTCTTTATTTTTATTGTAGCTACCAGTGCTCAAAACTTTGAAGTAATATAGAAAATTGAACCATTTAATTTTATCACTGTTGCTAACTCCTGAAGTAGTTTTAAAAGCACTAGTCACAAATAGAACACTATTGAACAGGGTGCTGCAGAAACATGTAGCAAAAATTATTTTAACAAAGCAACTAAAAAAACAGTCCATAGAAACTCTAGTTAGCATAATCTTTATTAAAAAAGCTAAAAATAAATTAATAGTAATATATCTGTGTGACTGTTAACTTTTTTTGATTTGCAGACTCTTGAACACTTCCATCTCCCTAAAGAAAATCACATATACAAGCTTCTTAGTAACTTTCTGTGGACAGTTTAAAGTAATACCTTGATAGGGAAAACAGTTGAAAACTTTTGAGTTTAGCAATACTGGCCTTTTCTTTTCAAACAATTTTAGTACTGAATAAAATACATGTTTAGTAGCCCAAGACACACACTCCTGACCTTTCTGCAAATAGAGGACAGATAATACACAATTTGTTTCTCAGATATAGTTAGAACAATAAAACTGTTTTTAATAACAAACAGTTTGGACTTACAGATTTTCTCTTTCAAATGCTACTTTTACTCTCACTCTTTATCCCCATTAGGAAGATGAGATGCCTCAGGGTGAGTGATACATGAAAGGTTTTGCTGTCTCTTTCTGTCTCCCCCTTTTTAAAACTAATTACTCCCTCTCACAGCATCCTGGGCAAAGCACCTTGGCATTGTATGTTTACTAGAAAGGGGGGGAAAAAAACCAACAACTATCAATACATGCTATTAAATTTCAGGTGGACTAGAAGGTTTCCTTTTATGTAACACTTTACTGCCGAACAGATGTTATGGCTATTGACCAGTTTGTCTAAGTTTAAGGTTAAGGTTATCCTAGAACATGACACTTTTCCTCTTATAAATCTATTTTCTAGAGCAGTAAAACCTGCAAAAATAAGAATGTAATGCTGCTGGCATGTGTTTCTCTCAGGTAAAACAATGGAAAGAGTAAAATAGTGTGGTTTTATTCTTAAAAGGAAACAGCTAATTATTTAACATTAGATGGGTTTTGTTTGTATATGCATGTAAAATTATTTATAGACCCTCTGCTGTAAACTCTATTGCCTCTCAGCAGCATACAACAAAGAATTCAGATTTCTGGGCTCTGTAACTATTTCTGTCACTGATTTCTTATGAAACTTCATAGAACTGAACAGGTTGAGGTCTAAGGTGTTTAAATCAGCATTTAGTCCAGTGTCTGGTGCTTTTTTTCCTGTGTCAGAGGTCATGTTGATCTACAGAGCTCGCTTGTAACCCCTGGAGGAGCCCTAAACAGCAGATACCTGGGCATTTCCTGGCTGCCCTTACTTTATTTAGGTGACAGTGTCAGTTTAGGCAGTCTCTGCTGCCATTCATTTCTGCTCCCATCTTGCTCCTCATTTCAGCAGGAAAAATGTTTGCATATTTCATAGAATCATAGAGTGGTTTGGGTCGGAAGGGACCTCAAAAATCATCTAGTTCCAACCCCCCTGCCATAGGCAGGCACACCCTCTGCTAGACCAGGTTGCCCAAAGCCCCATCCAACCTGGCCTTGAACACTTCCAGGGAAGGGGCATCCACAGCCTCTCTGGGCAACCTGTTCCAGTGCCTCACCACCCTCATCGTGAAGAATTTCTTCCTCATGTCTAATCTAAATCTACCCTCCTTCATTTTAAGGCCATTACCCCTTGTCCTATCACTCCACGCCCTTGCAAACAGTCCCTCTCCGTCTTTCCTGTAGGCCCCTTCCAGGTACTGGAAGGCTGCTCTAAGGTCTCCCCGGAGCCTTCCCTTCTCCAGGCTGAACAACCTGAACTCTCTCAGCTTGTCTTCATAGGAGAGGTGCTCCAGCCCTCTGATCAGCTTTGTGGCCATCTTCCGAACTCGCTCCAACAGGTCCATGTCTTTCTTGTACTGGGGCCCCCAGAGCTGGATGCAGTACTCCAGGTGGGGTCTCACAAGAGCAGAGTAGAGGAGGAAAATCACCTCACTCCATGTGTTTTGCACAGCAGACCTACAGACAGTTTTTGGTTTTAGTTTCTGTCTATCTAGTTTCCCAGTGGCCTTCTCTACAAACACAGCTGCAGCCACTGCCACTCAGAAGTACAGTGAATCATGGATCTCAGGATAACTGCTGAGTGGCTAAAGCAGTTAAGTGTCAGATTTCTTTTTTTATGGAAAGTGCCATACCACCAGCCCATACCACCACCCCCTCTCCTTTGTCAGTAAGACACTTCCCAGCCCATCAGGAGATATGAGCCAAGAGATGACAAGTAATGTATTTCTTTTGAATATGGTAATTTTGTTCCCTCAAAATCTATTTCTACATGAGCATATTTTGGAAATTAAAACTTGTTTTAATTTTATTTTATTTTATTTTATTTTATTTTTGGAACAATGAAGTTTAGGAACTATGAAAATAGCCACAATAAAAAGTTAATGGAAAAAGGTTCTGCTGCTTTCACACATCCTTGAGCCCAGCCTTGCACTTACTACTTGAATGAAATTCCCCACCACATAGGACAAAACTCTCTAATGTCAACAAAGTTAACCCGTCCAACATTTTCAGACAAAATGTCTGGCTTCTCAAAATCAACCGATTTCAGTTCTTAAACAAAACAACTGCTTCCTTCACCTGATTTCAAGAGGAACTTTGCCAGCAAAAAGCCTGCAAAAGTGGCCCCATTGTGTCTACGCCCTTGAATGATTGCTGCTTAGCAGTTTCTCTTAAGAAAACTGTGCATAAACGAAGTTAGACAATGGGAAAAACAATGAATATGAATGACTCTGGAATCTCTGAGCTCCTTTGTTATGCTGCCACCAATGTACACAAGAAAGGAGCTATATATGGGACCATATGAGGTGATCAAAACATTAACCAGACATTGTAACCGTTTTTCAATATTCTCAGCCCCGAGTGTGTGTTTGAAAGAAATGTGCTACTTGGAGCACAGCCATTTTTTTAGTGTGCGCAGCCTGTATCTTTGCTTACTCATGGTGGTGGTGGTGACAGAAGTGCTGATGCTGGTCCCAGAAACAGCGCTAGAAATACTTCCCTCTCCCTTCCTCGCATTCAAAGCTAATCCAGAGGCCTGTGAAAGAAAGATGTGTACTTTTATAGCAGCTTGTCCAGAAACTAGCAGCGAAATGCATAACTTTATGGTTCGCTTTCCTAAAAGTACACTTTAAATGATAATTAAGTCATAAATATTTGAGGGCCAGGTTGCAATACCCTTCCTTGCTGTGACAGGTGGCGCGGCCAAAGAGGAGCGCGGCCTGCTCCAGCAGGACATGGCGGTGCACGGGCTTCCCCACGGCCCCCGCCGGCCTCCTCCCTGCTGGGGGTGTCCAGCCCTAAAGGGCTGCAGTCCCTGGCAGCAAGTGCCTTGCTGCTCTTGAGCTGTCCGAGCGTGCCACCTAACAGGCGGTAAAATCCCCCTCCCTTGCTGTGCTGCAGACCTCCCCCCTCGCGGGTGCTGCGCGCACCTTCACGTTTTAAGCCCTTGTAAGGCCAAGTGTCTGACCCCATCTCGGGGCTGCGTGTTGCACTGCTTCCATTGGGAAACCCGTCATTATCCACGTATCTTAAACTCCCAGTTCCTATTAGCCATCTTATTTACTGGGTGATATTTGTTTGCAGCTGTTTAAAGAAGTATAATACATTATAAAGTGTAGTTGTATTTGTGTGTGTGAGTGCTTGCCTGCCTATGTATACACACAAACCAAAGTATTAAACCCATATCTGGTAAATATATGAGATTATTTTCAATCCATTAACTGAATCTGAAATACTCTTAAAAAATAATGTTTTTGTGTAAAGAAAATTACTAAGTGGGAAATTATTGGAGGCATACTATGAAGTGTACTTTGTGATATCGGAGTCAGGGTTTGTTATTAGGAAAGCTATTTGTTAGGCAGTCTTTGTAAACACGGTATGCTTTAGCTGCTGACCTGCTAATTAGTAGGTCATGTATCTAGTTCCTGGTCAGGGAGGGTTCCTTTCAGGTGATCTGTATAAAATAGCTGTTTGTGAGATCTAACAAGATCAGAGCACATTGTGAAATGACCTTAAGTTAGAAAAGACTGTATATCATCATGGTGTATGGCTACTTTGAGGTATTGTTTTTAAAAATATGGTTAAATCAATCATTGAATGATACTACTACTACTAATGATAATAATAATCTGATGCCTAGTTTACTGTGTGTTCTAAGTCACAGCCTCCTCATTTATAGAGATAAGTTTGATGTAATTTGACAAGAATTAGGAGATAAATCCAGTCAGAATTTTTCATTCTAGGATCTCATCAAAACTACCTCTTACTGAAGTCTGAAGTATTGCCTGACAGAAGTCTCTACATGTAATGCAAATCTCCCTGCACAGATGAGTCAGAGAGTAAAGAACTTTTAAAACTGAAGTAACAATTTAATTTTTAAATGTGTATTTAATTAGTAAAAAATGAATCTACCTGTCACTGCAGTTACAACAATGAAGTACAATGTAAACAGAATATACTTGGCAAAATAATGAAGTTCTCTTTTTCTTCAAATTATAGTATTATTATATATTGGTTAATTTTTTTTTTTTTGGTAATGAAGCATTGTTGACAATCTCCATTATTTAAAATTCTGTTATAATTATTTTATGTGTGTGATAGAAACAAGGCAATTAAACCCAAGGATTGATGACTACTGGCACAGTTGACTGCATAGCCAGATCCCAGCAAGCAGAAAACCCACAAGCAAATTTTTATTTCTTTCCACCTGGCTCCTTATTGTAAGGACTGTGGAAAGGTAAGATTGTGAGAAAATCTAGCATTTTCATGACCTTCAGTGGCACAATATCTAAGAACTTCTCAGTGTGTTCTTATGCCTCAATTTATCTTTCCTCATAGCACTCTTGTGATACGAAGTTTTCTGGAGGATAAACTGTGCATATTGAGATATATTGACACTTGTGCAGTACATACAAAAGCAGAGACTTTTCAGTAGCTTTTCAATCATGGCAGAAGCCCGGGCCCCGGGCCAGGTGTGCAGGCTCTCTGCTTGGCACACAGAAGTTCAGCATCCAAGGACCGTGACAACCTTGCCTATCTCTCTTTTCTCACCCACTCACTAACCCACATCTTAGATTGCATTCTATGGGCCCTTCTAGGATTTTGGTGCAAAGACATTCCTTTTAACACTGCAAGCGTACATGAGGCAGAGAGAAACTAGCAGCGAGAAGATGGAGTAAGGACTAGAGTTTGAAAGTCAAGCCTTTGTTTAAAAAGACAGCCAGGGAAGAACAGAATGTCACACAGTCTCTACCTTTTAGTAAGATACTCAAACTTAAAATATTAGCTTAAGCAATTGAAATAAACTTTTCAGTCAAATTATTCAGATATGCTGACATTGATTGTAATATGACAACTCGCTACTGAGTATAGGCATTATCCAAACTTTATTTTCATTTAGATCCCAACCTTACTTTTCTGGACTGGCTGTATCAATAAGATAGGTGTTCATCAAAGCACCACACTGATATTGGAAGGAAAACATACTGTTTCGTTATGGGGTCTCAGAATGCCAACAGGGAAAATGTTGGTGCAAATGTAAATAGAAAATGAGCATTGTTCAGGATGTCCCATCAAGAATCTTGTAGAGCATATGTTGTAAAATCAATTTATAAAACTATTTCAGGAGTGACCTACATATCAAGCCTAGTACAGTTCTAAAAGCTTCCACCTAATCCGTAACACAGCCGGAGAAGTTGGCATTTTACAACAGTTACTACATGGTATTATTGGCAGTGGTTCTACAAGCAACACATATTAGACTAATTACCATTAAACTATATTAGTTTCTGTTGATTTCCTGGCTAAAAGTTCAGAAGATCTTACCTTTTTCTGTGTGATGTGCTTGCCAGGTTTTACAGAACTCTCAGGACTTCATAAGTAATATAACACCTTGTGTGAAGTCATTTCAATACAGCAATTGTTTTATCACAGAAATGATCCTCAACCTGGCTCTGATCTATGAAACGTTTGTGAATGCCACTTTGCCCTTGCCCACCTGTTTTATGTTTCTCCTCCTTCCCTTATCTACCTTTTCCACACAAGAAGACAATCCAAAGTGTGGGCCATTTAAGTGTCACCAGGTCTGCAAGGCTTGAAAAGCTCTGCCAGTTAACATAAAACAAAATCACTGTCGGTTCCATGGAATCACATTTCTCCACTGCAAAGAAAAGGAGAGGAAAGGTAGCCTTAGAACGCGGGGGGGTGGGGGTTTGAATGAGGACACTTTGTGAATGTGAATGAAAACTCTACATTCTTTGTTATTTTAACAGGCTGTGTCTGTTCTCCTTGAAAGAAATTGTATGAGAGAAGATTGAATTAAGTAGTTTTTATTTTATTTCAATGCACTTGTGCACTTTTACAAAGATCAAATTACTTCACCATGTAATAAACTCTTGTTTTACAATAGTACTAGTGCATATTATACCACTGTGGGTATCTGCAAAGTACAGAATCACAGCAGGGAAACAAAACATTTGTTTCTTTGGTGAATGAAGCATATATCATTACCTTCACTCAGTATGTCAGATACAACTTGAACCTTTGCAAGTCAGTCAGAGTAATGCCCAAGTGCCAGTTAATCAACTTTCTGCAGTTTGTCCCTATTCAGATCACTTTTTAAGTCTTTGCAATTCACCATTTTATAGGTTAGTGTTTATTCTTCCTAGTCTGTTATTCTTGAAGTAAACATGATAAAAATCCTGAAACTTTCTTAGACCAGAAAACTAACCTAATCCATAATAAAATCTGCCTTTAGCAATCAAACATCTCTTCATCACAGGCAGATGTAATTTTGCACAGCTACAATCTGCAGAAACAAGTATAAATACTTAAAAAAAAGATGAAAAGAACCTGCATTGTTACTAAGTTATGGAAAAATTATGTCTTTTGAAGAACTCATTTAATCTTTCACCAAATTCTAAGACCGTTAAGGCTTTTACTATTTTACTATTTTATTTCCTGTGTGCCTTGTATTTCTGGCTCCATATAAACTGGTTCTAGCAGAAACAGGCTATTCAGTCAAAGTTATTGCATGAAGTTACAAATTAATCTTACCAATGTGATGCATTGACTATAGAGTTTAATGAAAGAAGGTGGCTGAGAAACAGCATAAATGACAGTACTATAAAGAGGTTAGTGAAATAAGAGGGCATTAGAAGGAAAGAAAATAATTCTCGGTAAAATATGTATGTCTGAAGAAAATGAACATGAGAATTAAGCTGCAGTAAGTCTTATATATGTCCTGTTTTAGAAGGATAAGTGAGGCTTTCTATGTAACATAGTCTTTGTTCTGGCTGGCCTTTGTTTTTTTTTCCTTCTAAGAATAAACTTCCTTCCTATGGAATCAGAAATATCTACAGATTTTAAACATTTCTAGTCAAGACTAAATTGAGTCTAATGCTGTTTAATATTTGCCTTTAACAGAACAGAAAATTTAAATCAAATTGAGTTTCACTGAAAATGTTCTGATCCATCCAGAGGAATGTTATCATATAAGAAGTTCCTCATATAGTTTTAATACAAGAATTGTTGGATCAAATAAGAATGTGAGAAATTCCAGGAAGAAATTTACTGATTCACAGATTGGTAGGGGTTGGAAGGGACCTCTGGAGATCATCTAGTCCAACCCCCCTGCTAGACCAGGCTCACTTAGAGCGTGTTGCACAGGATCGTGTCCAGGCGGGTTTTGAATATCTCCAGAGAAGGAGACTCCACAACCTCTCTGGGCAGCCTATTCCAGTGCTCGGTCACCCTCAGAGTGAAGAAGGTTTTCCTCATGTTCAGATGGAACTTCCTGTGCTCCAGTTTGTGCCCATTGCCCCTTGTCCTGTCACTGGGCACCACTGAAAAGAGTCTGGCCCCTTCCCCTAGACATCCACCCTTTAGATGTTTATAAGTATTGATAAGGTCCCCTCTCAGTCTTCTCTTCTCCAGACTAAACAGCCCCAGCTCTCTCAGCCTTTCCTCATACCAGAGATGCTCCAGTCCCCTCATCATCTCTGTAGCCCTTTGCTGGACTCTCTCCAGTAGTTCCCTGTCTTTCTTGAACTGGGGAGCCCAGAACTGGCCACAATATTCCAGATGTGGCTTCACCAGGGCAGAGCAGTGGGGGAGGATAACCTCCCTCGACCTGCTGGCCACGTTCTTCTGAATGTCCCCCAGGATACCATTGGCCTTCCTGGCCAAGAGGGCACACTGCTGTCTCATGGAAAGCTTGTTGTCCACCAGGACTGCCAGGTCCTTCTCTGCATTGCTGCTTCCCAGCAAGTCAATGCCTAACCTGTACTGGTGCCTGGGGTTCTTCTGTCCTAGGGGCAGGACCCTACACTTGCCCTTATTAAATTTCATATGGTTCCTCTTTGGCCAGTTCTCTAGTCTGCCCAGGTCTCACTGAATGGCAGCACAGCCTTCTGGTGTGTTGGCCACTCCTCCCAATTTTGTATCATCAGAGAATTTGCTGAGGGTACACTCTGTCCCCTCATCCACGTCACTGATGAATATGTTGAATAGGACTGGACCAAGCACTGACCCTTAAAAGACTGTTGTGATAAGCAGAATGATATTGCTGTGAGTAGGAAAAGGAGAGAAAAGGAGGAAAAAGTTTGCATTTTATAGGAAACAACTTCAAATGAAGTTAATTTCGTCTTCCAGTAAACAGGAGTTTCTATAGGGAAGATGAAAATACAGGCATTGGATGGAAATACTTTACCTGAATTATAGAAAAAACAGTTTATAGGATCAAATAAGATTATTAATGACAAATTTGCATAGAAAGAAATGATTACACACTATATTGGAAGAATGATTCTCACTGTTTGATGTGCTCTAGAAAGATAAAGTACCACATAATCTTATGAACAAACTATTTGTAAGAGTGTTCCAGCATAATATTGGATATTTGGAGAAAGTCACATACTGTGGAGAAGTACAGATACTGGATTCTGTGGTTTAAGATCAATAACATGCTTGCTAACTGGAAAGAAACAAAATTTCTCTGTTTACTTCCAGGAAGAGGCAGCACAGGAGAAGCATGCATACGTGTTTCTCCACTTTTCTGGGCATCTGCTGTGGCTCTGTCACTTCACTCTCAACTTGCAAAATTCTGTCCAGAGTACCACTGCATGCAAGTCAGTCACGAAACCACATATTTATTTCACAGAACTCAGTTTATTTGCTATAAAATGAATGCTGCCACAGTAGGTTAAATCTATGATTATTAATTTACTATATTTGAATTTTGAAAATTTCCAATATTTTCCAATAAATGAAAATTACAATTTTTAAAATTATTAATAATAAACATTTATAAATGCATGCATCTAAAATAATACATAATAGATTTCAGAGTATTTTAAGGATATGTTAGATTTATGAGAAGAAAAAAGCTGTCACAAAAAATCATGACAAGAAATTTAAAAAGTCATTAGTGAATGAGAACCTTTTAATGTATCTGATACAATAAGAGGAGAAAATATTACAAGGTATTTGAACCTTTAAACCTATAGCTTAGATTTTTCTTTCTTTAGAAAAGTACTTTGGTGATGAGACATATTGGAGCTGGGACTCATAGATAATTCCTAGAACCAATTGGGATGGATTCTTTTTCCTATTACTTGCCAGAATTTATTTTCTTCTACTTGTCTTTCCCTACCTGTATGTTCTGGGAACACATATCCATGCCTTTTACAAGAAGTCAATCTGGCCTCATTCTGTATCGAAAGTGGTAAACCAAGAGAAGTTAGGGCGTCTTGAAGTGTTGTCCTTGTTGCTTGCAAACTCAAGAGAGTAAAAGACATGAGAAGTCACTGTCTTGTACTAAGAAAGGGAGAACAGGGCATTCTGGCACAGTCTATGTGCGGCTGAAAAGAAAAAGAAGAACAGGAGCCAAGATATGATTGGTACTGTGAGAAAACCTGTATAATACAAGTCTAGTGCACTGCAGAAACTACTGAAGAACATGCTGCTGTTGTTCAGAAGTTGCTCTTGCAATGATGGCAAGGCTGTGGAGGTGCTTGAGTGCTGTGCTTCCAAACAAGATTACCTTTAATTCATATATCCAATTTAGTTTTTGGGTTTTTTTCTATTTTTTTTTTTTTTTTCAAGTAACAGAGTTTTTGTTACTCTGGTTTATGAATAAGACTATGTTAGATATGGCAATTTAGTTATCACAGCAGCATCAGTGGCTTACAATGAGTGAACCATACAGTTACATAAACAGATCATGTCATTAAAAAAATGTTAGTCTTCCAGAAATGATTCAATGCTGAAGTTAGTGAGTGAAATTCTAGCTCCCCTGAGTCAATGGCTTTATTGCTTACGTCATACACTATCTACAAGAAGAATGTATTATCTTTGTTATTATTGCCTCAAGAATACCTCTTGCAGATTATTGTATACAAACAACTTGCTACTACCTCTCGCAACTACTAAAATTATCTGTTTCTGGATTAAAAAAAACAAGAAAAGCTGATGTGCTTTGCTGAGATACACCGAGCTAAACAAACTGTCAGAGTTAGTGATAGAAAGGAATTTTTCTTTGTCAGATTTTTTCTTGGCCTTCTCAGTGTGAAGTTAGTATGGCTTGAAGTTTAGCATGAGATCTGTTTCACTCCTTTTTAACATGAAGTGTGACTAACTTCCTAGAATCATCTGCATATTTGTTAAGACATTCCTTGCTATAACAAGAACTCAGGATATTGGCAATATATTTTGCCACCCCTATTTTTGCAATGCAAAATTTGTGTAATTTTCAAACTTTTCTGTTAGACTTACTTTCTATTTTAGAGTGAGGGAAAGAGTTTTCTGGGATGTGCTATGTGTTATGATCAATTCTATCCTGAGCATCTATTAATTTCGAGGTTGGCTATACTGTGGAGGTTTCTATTTAATGGCTGATGTTGTTCTTTCAACTTTCATGTTTCAAAATTATGTTAGATACATTCTCATATATACACACCAAGGAGAAATGTGTTCCATCACTACGGAAAGCTAAACCAATAAATTGAATGAATGTGCATATAATGATCTGATGGTAGAGTAATAAAGGTATTTTAAAGGAGAAATACAGAGGAAAGCTTTATTTCCTGCAGAAGTTAGTCTTGAAACTTGTTATCTTTAAAAAGCATCCCATATCTTCACAAAACATTTATTCAACTTCCACTTAAGTGTTGCCATTCTTTTGCACTGACTGTAGTAAGTGGTTATGGTATTCTGTAACTAGGGTTAATAAAATCACCATATGCAATCTGAATAATTCTTCATTCAAAAAAACTTCAGATGTACAACTTTCTAAAGCCATTTCTAATAACGTTCTACTGACAGAGGATAATTTCTGTGTATTTCTTGGTTCTTCCAGTTAGCATTATGTGTGTAACCAGTAGAGCAATGCCACCCTCCATCTCCTAATTTCTTTCAGCAGTGTCTTGTAATTTAATTCAAATCCAAAATAATTTATTTTCAAGTAATTTCATCATGAAGGACTGTGACTAACTGCAGCTGATCCATCACCTTGTAGCCTGTTCAGGTGGCACTCAGCATCTGTGGAGCCCGGACAGACACTCTTAGGAACATGAAGTTGCAAAGACAAAAGACTTTTATCTTATGTCTGCTGGTTTTCATGACATTGATGGTAGAAAGTCTATCAAATGGGTGACTGCAGCATTTCAGAGTATTCAGTTCTGCTTTGCCTGTGGTCCTCAAACAGCTTGCTTTGACCCTAGCATTTATTGGTTTGAACCTGGATTGTTACTGATTTGGCACATATGCAGTAGGAGTTTTGCCTGAATATGTGCTTCAGGATTAGCCCTAATATTAAGAATCTACATAATGAACTGTCACAAAGAAATGCTGGCTTTGTCAACCTTGCACAGCTGTACTTTGCATCAGCCAAACAATAAAACAGTCCCTGTTGCTTGGTATTTATGTGCTGAATTATGTATGCCTGCCAATTATAATGCTTGCAAAAACATATATGAGTGATGTGGTCGTAAGAGGTGGCTGCAACTGGTGTTTAGTGGAGCAGTGTCATAAAAGAAAAAAACTCAGCATCCCTCATATATGCATTGATAACATTTTATCCTTGAATCAAACTGATCTAGAGGCATCTGATTGTTTTCTAAGATGCAACTATTTACTTTCAGCATTTAGCATGTTATTTTGTACTCCTGAGTCTCTAGTCTTGTCTGTTTTAAGGAAAATAATGCTAAAAAATACTGGAAGTTTCAAAATTACATTCTTTGTTGTTGATTTTTAGATCAAAGCATCCATATGTCCAGAGGAGATTTGACTAGTCAGATTTTTAAAAATGTTCTTGGGTTTATGGTCTGAGAATGCAGAATACCTGGGAAGCAAGGGCAGGACTTTTCTCTTTCACTTCTATTCCTATTTCCCTGAAGTCTTGTGGCACCTACTGTAAGAGAACTGTTTTATTGATGAAGAGAAGTGTAAACCCTGTAATTCTGTACTGGATGTAGTGCAATGCAGTTTGCTGAGTGACTTTCACCACTGAATATAAAAATATTTGCCCAATTGTCATTACACAAGGTAGAAAAAAGACTGCAAGTTCACGTACTGTTTCTTTGTCCTGTTTCATTTCATTAAAAAGCAGAGGTGGGCTTCTGTACGCAGCTGGTTTCTGGACTGTCAAGGAAGCCTTGCCTTAGAAAAATGTAAAATGTTTCACAAATTGACATTAAACATGACAAAAAGAAATGTGCCTTCATTCAGTTATTGCTGGTTTTCTGTTATTGCTTGCTTCTCCATTGTAGAGGTGCTTCACTGTGCACAGCCGGTTTTCAGGCCCTGCCAAGACTAGTTACAGAAAATAAAAATATTTGCCAGCTTCGCTTTAACAACAACAACAACAACAAGACCTTTTAGTTCTTTGTACTTTATGTACATGATAGTAACAGGTCCACACTGCCTCCTTCACAGGAATCTGGCACAGGGAAACTGCTGTCGGCCAGCAGCCAAGCATTTTGTGTAGACTACTACTACCACTAACAGTTTTCATTAGCAGAGGATTTGTCTCCAGTTCAGTCCAAAGCTAGAAGCAGATTTCAGTGATTTTTTCATATCTGCCACTTTCTTCCTTATCTTGTGTCCATTATTCCCATCCTGAGGCTCCCAACTCTTCTCGATTAAGTATGTATACCAACATAGAAAACTAACTCATTTGCAGCAGCTCAGCTCTGGCTAACGCTAAATTACTTTTATGGCTACTTCAGATAGAAAGCAGCTCTAGGTTGTTAGAATTTTCTGTTCCTGTAGCTGTTGAAAAGAGATTTGGCTGAGCATCCTGTCTAATTTGAACATGAACATCACTTGTCCAGATCAGATCAGCTCAGTGGAACACTGAGCTTTCTGATCTGCGCAAGAATAGGTGAGGGAAAACCAAATGAACAAATCCTTTTGGGAAAAAAAAAAAAAAAGGTCTTCAAACCATCTTTGTTCATTTTTGAGAATGAGAAGAAATAATGTGTTATATTATTATGAGACTGCTTTCTCCCTCTAGTGTCAAACCTGAGACCTAGGCCCACATCTTGCAATGTTTCCTCTACGCTATGAAATCGCCAGAGCTGTGTAGGTGCTTAGCACAAAGATGCAATACAGGAAACTCCTTTTAATTCTAAAAGTAGATCTCTCCTATCTCTTCAAAATGCACAATGAGTACACTTACTGCATGGCTTCCCATGTGCACTCTGTGGCTGAAAGGCTATTGCTATAAAATAGGGGGCATTTGTACAAGGTACTTGTACACACCGGGATAAACTTGGCAAGATATTCATTCCATCTGTAACTCTTTCTTTTTTTTTTGGGGGGTGGGGGGTAGGGGGATTATTTCTTCCCGTGAAGCTGTATGACAATTCAGATTAAGTATATATGAAGGTCTTGAGACTCAGGAACATTGCGAAAAAGAGATTTGAGAAATGCACAGTTCTAAAAATGAATGGTAAATAGTTCCTCTGTGCCAGTGAAGGATAACAAAACTCAGGAACCTATCTAAGCTTGTGTGTGTGCATTTTAACTTTGGTTACTGAAGCCTGGGAGATTTATATTGCTAACTTTTCTGAAGCCAGAACTTCATACCAAACTACTTCCTCACATAGACTTCAGGATGGGAAGCAAAGTCTTCTGAAATATGCACTTTTTCAAAGCAAAAGAAAGAAAAAATATGGCTGTCCTCCTCACTCCAGGCAAGACAACAGGTGCACTTTGGCACTACCTCACATTTCTCAGTCATTTGCTGCCCATACTTTTATATCCATTGCTTTTCCCAGCTACTTCTTCTCCAGGCAAAGGGCAGAGGCACCCCTGAACCATCACATCTCTAAGGCATCAGCTCTTAACATCAGTGGATGTCTGCAGTACCAAAAGAAGCCAAGCTGGAGAAGTACAAATCTGGGTGACAACACCTTTTGAATAATCTGTTCAATTGTTTATCCTCACCTAAACTTGGAATTTCAGCTTCTAGTTTCCATTTCCCATAAAGATTTACTTCTTCATTCTTTGCGGCACTGAGACATTGCAGGATATGGGGAAGGACGAGTTCATATACTTCCTGCTCTCAGTTCCGTGCCCCCCCACCCCCCCAATTAACTTGTCCGATATAGTTATGTATCAGGCATCTTTGGGTCAGCTTACAGACATTGTTAACTCTTATCATCCCTTCTGATACAGTGGTAAATCTTTGCAAATTAAAATCACAAATGTACTTTGGCAATATAAAGCAGCCTGTTCTTAGTAATTTACAGCAGATACTAGCATCCACAACACGAATGAGTGATCTAACAGCAGATATATACATATATATATATATATATTCCTGTTTCCAAGGTCACTTGCAGAGGAGCCCACCTAATTAACCATAAGCATATAGAAATTAAACATTAACTAGGGATTGTACTATAGAGTTAAATACATATTTTACTATAACTTTGATTTTGTGAGATATACCCATTAATATCCTTATAGAATACATTAATGTGAGAAATTTTACCTCTAAAGCTTTGTGCTTCTGAATGATGAAATACAGACGCACGATTTTGTTACACGGAATTTGTTAATCCAGTTGCAAAAATGAACCTTACTTCAAAATGAGTTTACACAGTAATTTATACCTTGAATAACATAATCATTTCACAGGATTTACTCATTGCCTACAATAACGTATTTCTTGCTATCAAAAATCCACACATTTTAAATACACATATATTTTAAATACATATATATCTTAAATACATATATATCTTAACCTAAATCCAATAGAATTGTCTCAATTTTTCAAGAAATGTTTGGAAATTAAAGACTAACATAACTGTTTTTTGTCTACAGAATCCAAACAATGCTAAACTCAGACTCTGAATTTACAGACTCTGGACTGTAAACAAATGTCATGAAAGATTTTCCCTACTGCATAACATAAATAGCTAAGAAAATAAATGATCTTTTATCTTCAGATCAGAAAGGTTAATTAGGAATAAATATTCAAAACTGATTTGTTTTTCTTTCACAACTTAAAAAGATTACTGCTAGTGAGCAGTGACAGTGCTTTACAACTTAATGGCCAAGAAAGCTGAAATAGCTTTCTCTACTTCAAATTTCTTATACGTGGCTGTGAGGTAACAGTTAGAGTTGCTTGAAATTCTGAAATCCCACCTCAAGAGAAACTTGACATTAAACTTTTTCTTTTACATCTTAGGAAGAAAAATTTGAAATTTTCCACATTACATTATTTGGAAATAATGACACATTTTGATCTACATAAAATGCCAGACATTAAAAAAAATGTAAGATTTCATTAAAGTTTGTTGCAAGAATTAAAAATGCTAAATCTTCATTTACCATGTTACTTAAGGGCTTTGGACATCTGATTTCAGTTGTTGCTGCCAAATCACATCCTCAGGGGTGTCTGTGTCTCCCATAATATACTCATATGCCCAGGCTATTAGATACCTGAAATTATGAAATAGAAAAATGTGTTCTGTGACATCTTTTTTTCTACCACTATGTGGGTAAAGAAAAATATGATTTTTTCTACTTATTAATTAGTTGTGGTTCTGTGTTTTACTGGACAAGAGGACAAGAAACTACAGAAGATGGGCTGCAATCTGAAAAAAGTCACAATATTTTAAAGTGCATAGGATTACAATTCAGGTTTTTAGAAATTCATTCACAAAATTTGACAGGATATAATTAATGTGGTTGGATCTTTTGCATTAATGTCTTATTCTGTAAATCTTAGATGACTGTATATAATAAGAGTGTTAATTTGGAAACAACATTTCCTGTACAGCAAACACTATAAATCACTCATAAAATAAAATTCCCTATATACTATCCTTGACTTCAACATTAACCTGAGGAAGTGACTCTCAATCAACTCATATCTTACTGGTTGCTTTTTCTTACTGCCCCAGAACAGATGCCCCACTCAAACTAATTTCCTTGTAGGAGGTGTATTTTATAATCAGGGAATGATTCAAATTTCATTTAGCTAGAATGAAAGCAAGAATGAATCTCCATCCCAGCTGCTGGAATAGCTGCTTTGGATATTGGAAAACATCTGAGTCATGCTCCAGTGATCCCTGCAACTTAGGTGAAACTCTGAATAGAATAGAATAGAATAGAATAGAATAGAATAGAATAGAATAGAATAGAATAGAATAGAATAGATAAAATAGATGATGATGATGATGTAATCAGAGTGAAGTCCAAAGCATGAGCTTCTTTCCCTACATTCCCAACAGGTGTCCTGTTCACTTGCTTTGTTTCCTGACTTGTCAAATCTTACCGAGCAACAGCACATGTTTGACAAGAGATGAAAAAAGCATTCTGATGTCATTGCAGTCTCTTCCACAGCTGTTTGCAGGACCATAGGACAACCCAGGTTGCATTTGGGGCTGGAAGGGACCTCAGGAAGTCTCTAGACCAGCACCTTCCTCAAACTGGGGCAGCTAGTGGGTCAGACTGGATTACTGAGGGCTTTATCACATTCAGTGTGGCCTTTTTAGCCCAAGCATACAGCCAGTATTCTGTCCATCTGGTTGCCACCCAGACTGTATGTCTTAACTTGCATACAAAACTACAGTGGGAGTGGGGTGAGAAAAGAGGGAAATAATAGGATGTCTCATGCCCTGGGTAAGTTCCCCAATCAAAAAACTTTTGGATTTGGAGTTGGAGATGGGGAAAAAGCTGAAAACTGACAGCATGATTTCTTCCTTTTGCTATTTTTCCAAGTGGTAGTAGTATGAGTTGTCCAAAATAACCCTGGAAACATCTTCTGGACTTTAATGCCTTCAGCAGGTTTTGAAGGAGGAGCATGTAGATCCTGCACCTTGGCTGTGCTCCATGTGTGCCATGCTCTGCCCTGCTCTGTTTTGTCAGGTCTAGAGGATCCCTGGGTGTGCACAGGGACAGAGATATTAGTGTCTGAGAAATCCATGTTGAAATGCTGGTCAGTGACAGCCTGGAGTGCCTTTGGATTTGTCAGTGTTTAAGGGGCTCATTTTAGGTTGTAAAACTAGATTCACAGAACAAGATTCTGCCTATGCCCCAGTTTTGGCACCAAACTGTGAGAAGAGTGTTTGCTCTTTGTTCATCTAACACCATTTTAGAACCCAAATATACTACAGGTAAAAGGAGAAAGTAACCAGAGTGCTGTCCACAGTATTAAGATTGAGATTTTCAGACCATTTTAGTGGATGTGTTTTAATGGAAGATTTGTAACTAAATGCTTATCAAGATGTTTAACTTTGGGCATTTATATTTAAAATAAATCTTTCAGGTCTGGAGCTGTAACCAAACTCAGCTATATACAATATTATCTCTTTGCTGAAGTGTTGCGGCGCAAAAAGGAAAGGGTACTCTTCTGTGGGGGAGAAGTAGGCTGTAGTCCTGCCTTCTTGCAAAGGAGAAGCTTCCTACTGGAAAAGTTACATTTAAGGAAATTCTATTTTATGCAGCTGACCATTTACACTCATTTAGTATGAATTTCTCATGTGAAAATCTCAAAATTGTTGATCAATTGGGCTCTAGTTCACACAGATTGTGCATACATTTATGTTTCAAAAGCTCTTAAAATATTCAACAAAGAAACTGTGCTTTGGCTTTAAAGTCTAAAAGACTGTAAAAAAGAAAAGTGAAAGGCTTTCCCTTTCTCCATCTGACACATAATGATATATACAAATACATATTACATTTGTTTATGCATACACTAGAGTTTACAAAAGTGTTCATTTCCATACTAAATCTCATTAATTATTGAAATCCAAGATATTAAAAATGCTATCCTGATAGTATTTGCATGTTATAGTATCCTAGGATGGGTTGGATTGGAAGGGATGTTGTATATTTATACTAGAAAGCCTGTAACTTTCTGTAACATATAATAGGTTACATACTCATCTGGCAACTCTAATACTTTAGAGCAGCTGACAATCCAAGCTAATACTCAACATCGGTGAAGTCCTTAGTGCACAGAAAATCTATAGCAAAATTTCCCATGGTTAGGTGGCTTCCCTTATCTGAAGGCTGATACCACTACAGAAAGAAATCTTCCTTCCCTTTCCTCCTGATTTCCTAATGGGTTAAAACTCTATTGCAACAAATATATTTATTTCAATTGGTCCCTGAATCAGTCTGCATAGTAGCTATTTTTCAGGTAATCCTTGAGAATTTATTTCTGAAATAATGTCAATATATTTTTCTGTTTGTTTAGAAGTTATTTGATTTAACCTTGCACTGTTTACATTTACTCACTGCCAGCCTTTATCACAAATTTCTGCTGTTTGGTTCAGTTAGTGTAATCCCCAATCTAAGAGAATAATATATACATTACTCTCCTTCTTCAGTGTTGAAGCTAAAAAAATAATGATAATATTTATACTATTTATACTAGGCATAGGAGTCTCAGAAAACCAACTAATACTCTCTCAGGCTGTGTAAAGTCAGGCAATGTGGTGTAACTGGATAAACGATTTCAGATCTACCACAAATTCCCTATAAGACTGTGTGCAAATCACATATAGTTTTGACATCTTAGTTATCTGTTCCTTGTTTTTCAACAATTCTTTGCTTGTTTTAATTCAAAGGAGTGCTCACCTTCATGAGTGAAGATACTCTAATACTACTGTGATGACACCCATTAGCAAACAAGCTGTTTATGTAACACTGTCTTCACTTTTCAGAGTTTTTTTGGTCTCCACTAATTTTTTAATATTTCTAGGTCTTTCTATTTCACTAAGGATTTAGAAATATCCAAATGCTGCTTTGTCTCAGAAGAATGCAACCAGAACATTTTGCATTTTTCCATGAAGGAAAATCTTGGGAGAAATGTTTTGAGTGACTGATACATTTCATTGCTACAAAGTCAAAATGCCTGATTTTAACATTTTTTCAGTAAAATATTGGCTATTTTTAATATTAATAACTTCTAGTATGTAACAGCCATTTAATTTCACCCCTTCTTTTAAAACTAGTCCCCTCTCTTGACATTTGATTCAAAGATTAAAAACATTTCATTCCTCAAATGTCAAAACAGAATTTTTCATCACAGTGGGTAGTAGCTGTTTTCTAATTTTTCCTTTTAATTTCTCAGAATGTACAAGGGAAACTGGCTGAATTTTGTGCAGCATTTCTGTTTCTATGGCACTGTGTGTTCAAAGGAAGAACAATCCAGCCCGTGTTGCTCTGAGTGGCTGTGTGCGTGGGATGCAACTGTTGGCTCCAGGCTGGTCCTCTCTGAACCGCCTGGAATTCTGTTTGGGGTGAAACCCGAGAGAAATTGGCATTCTTGCTTTTTCAGGCTTGCCCACAAACAGTAGAACAGAGTACTACTTGAAATGTTGAGCTTGGTTAAGGCATTAACAAAGCCTAAAAGGAGAGCTAATTTGATAGGTTAAAAGAAATGCTTGGTTTTGGATGGAAATGGAATTTCGTTCAATTGAAAATGAAGTAAAGTTTAGTGTCTTGCAATTCTAATTATTTTGTTTTTATATATACAGGAATCGTGAGAAAGAAAGCATTGTACACTGATGGCATTTGCTAGGAAACAGAGTTTGAGAAAAAGACGATTATTTTCAGATGGACCTTTTCAAATTAATAGACTTAAAGGATTATGGGCTACTTTAAGTGATAGATTAAATAAATTATGAAGAAAAGGTGGGCATTTAAAGACCGAAGGGGAATATACCTTTGTAAGTTATGCTGTCTGGCTTAGAAACATTGAATAAGATTATTAAAATTCTTTGGAAGAAAGTTTAAGAGCAGTTAAAAACACAAATTGCATTCTGAGATATATAAAATAATTAATTTTGGCAGCTATCTAGTAACACCTGCTATACTTAGAGCTGTAGTACAGTTTCCATTAAAACTCCCTATTTTCTCATCACTTTCCTAAAAATGCAACCTTTGGGTTGAATTCTTTATCCTGTCTAAAAGATTTTTTTTCAGTGTCTACCATTTTTGTAGATGCCAACCTTTCCCCACATTTCCCTAAATGCCTAGAGCAGGCTAACACTGCAACAGTTTATGGAAGGATTAGAATTTATTTTCATCAGGCTGCCCTAGCAAAAGAAAGGGAAAAATTACATTAATGAGTTAATCTTTCACTCTTCCTCCTCAGAGTTCTGCAATGTTTTGTCATTCATCATTCTGGTGTTTTATTGTTACTATTGTTTTCTGTACTCCTTTTCATCTACAGCCTTCTTAAATTGTGGTTACTAAAAGTGGACAAGGTACTACAGAAGATGATTTAGCAGCACTAAGAATAACTAACCACCTCTTACTTTAATGATTGTGCTAAGAATATATAATTTTTCTTTTTTTAAAGTGGCATCACAGTATAGGCCAACACGGGGCTTTTGATCTGCTGTGGCCTTCAGATCCTTTTCTCAGATAGTGCTGAAGAATCATTTCTTCTCAGTTGTTGTGTATGTATTTGACTTTCCAACTGTAGTATCTTGCCTTTGTCTTGTACATTTTTTATATTTCTCCACTCTGCTGAGATTTTCTTAATTCTAATGTTGTCCAGTAAACTGCTTATCTCTCTCTGTTCTTTTATTCAATCTTTTAAATTGTTAATGAAAGTAGTGATTAGCTCAGCTATTTGGCCATGCAGACCTCAACATGGCCTCTCTAGGACCATTATTTCGAGAGATTCCTTCTCTGTTCTTTGAAATCAAATCCAGCATACTGGAAGATAGTAATTAATAACACTGGGATAGTGCTGGTTAGTTGTTTACAAATTCCACAGTAAACTTTATTTGACCTTACTGACTGATTATACCTAAAGGAAACAATTTTTTTTTCTTTTTTTTCTTTTTTTTTTTCCCCCCTTCTTTTCCTACTGTTACTTCATGTAAAGTGCACTCAGGTGACATTAGACATTAAATATATAACATACTTTAACCATATCTATTTAATCTGATGTTTAGTAATAGATATATAGTGGGTGTGAATGTATCTTATTTAGACACTTTCTCCATAAAGTATTATGTGAGATATAAATGCATCTAATTACTTTTATAATCTTCTTTCGCCATTGTGTTTCTACAATCTTTTCTCCTTACTGTTTTTGTTCTTTGTCACTTGCAATCCCTTTTGCCTCTTAATCATTCTGGTTTTATAAACATTTGCTGTGAGCCATTCCCTAATAATTACCCTGGCTTTATGTTTTATTTCCTATGATTGCGACTACTCCATTTTGATTTTTAGATTCTGTTGGTATAACCACAATGACTTTTTATCATGCTTCTTATCTTTCTTGTATGTGAAAACAATATCCTCCTAACTAATTTTTAATATAGATTCTTTCAGTAAGATTCACTGTTTTAAAGCCCGATTTCCATGAGACTGCCTATTCATTAACTATGCTTGCTCAAATTAATTTTCTTATTCTATTGCTTTTACCTTTTTTTTTTTAATATATTTATGAACTTTATTATTTACTTTCATCTAAATTGCCTTATTTAAATCCTCATCCAGGTCCTGCCTATTAGCTAGAACTGAATTTAAAATAGCTGTCCATAAAACAGCTTGAAAGAAGTGTTGCATACATTCCTATATTGCCCATGCGAAGTGTCATAGACTGCAAGCGTGATCAAGTTTGGTGTGTCCAGTTCTGGGCTCCTCAGCACAAGAGAGAGCTGGGCATACCAGAGGGAGACCAGCAAAGGGCCAGACAGATCGTTAAGGGACTGGAGCACCTTTCCTGTGAGGAAAGGCTGGGAGAACTGGGACTGTTCAGCCTGAAGAAGAGGAGGCTCAGGGCACATCTCATCAATGTATATAAACACCTGAAGGGACAGTGCAAAGAGGACAGAGCCAGGCTCTTTTCAGTGGTGTCCAGTGACAGGACAAGAGACAATGGGCACTGACTGAAACACAGGACATTCCTCTGAACATCAGGAAACATTTTTTTCCTGTGAGGATGACTGAGAACTGGTTCACTTCACAGGTTGTGAAGTCTCCATCCAAGGAGATATTCAAAAGCCCTCTGGACACAATCCTGGGCAACTGGCTCTAGATGACCCTGCTTGAGCAGGTGGCTGGACCAGATGACCTCCAGGCATCCTTTCCAACCTCAATCATTTTCAGTTTAAAACGGTCTATCTTAAATGCAGAATTTGAACTCTGGAAGTATTTCTTAGGATCATACACAAGCGATGAGGCAAAACCAAAATACTGAACAGGTTTTCATTTACTGAGGATTGTCAGTGCTGTGCAGTAAATGGTCTCACATTTCTTAAGGAAAAATTAGAATGTGATAATGAAACTAAGGACTGCATTATAATGCATGTGTAGTAAGAGGTTAACGAAAGGTTTCACAGACAGAAAATTCTGGCGTTTCCTTTCTGTCAGCAATTGGCACTGCTACATTAATTTTTTTTTAACCCGTATTTAATATTTAGCAGAATTTTTACTGAAAGAAAAGGTTAACAAGGGGACATCAAAGCCTTTTGGACAGGAGAAAAGGAAATAAAAGGGCAACAAAGATAAGGCATTGAAGAGTCAGAAAGTAAAGCCTTTGGGAGTAATTTCTTTGCCCAAGGACCCATTAATGCATGTAGTAAATTTCCAAGGTCAACAACAGAAGTTAGCACAAACAGTTTCATAAAGGAGCTGGGCAAGAACTTCCAGGGAGACAATGCTGTCATTTTTACTAGGAATGGCAAAGGACATATCAGGATATTTTCTCCCATTTAATAGTCCTGTTCACACAACATTCTTCTTTCTTTAACCTGTCGCTCTATAAATGGGTCTTTTCCAGCAGTAATAAAAATCAATACAAAGCCCATTTAAAATGCAGAATGTAGAAGATTAATGAATTTTTAGCTATAGTATGTTATACAGCAAAGAGAGCTGTCCTATATAGATACACAACAATTTTGTCCGAGGCCAGGTTGCTATTCACATCTCTTAAATGGATGGAGACAAATTCCATCTCTCTTTTTCCTCTCATTACCGTGGGACAGAAGGTGTTAGTATAGGTTCACTGCCACTGCAAAGCTACAGGCCTCTAAAGGTAGGTGATTTTCTTCCTTCTGGGATCAGGGTTTACTCAGATTATTTTTTATTCAGGATATTTTTATCGATTATTGTTATTACACTGTTATATTGGAGCTAAGCTGTAGTTGCAATTGGAACACTGTTGGGTATGCCCTTGTGAAACTCACAGTCAGAGACAATCTCTTTTCCCAAAAGCTTATAGTCTAAATAGGACAGAAAAAGGGTGAAGTGACGGGCTCAGAGTTATACATCAGATGGGCCACAAACTAGGAACAGGATTTTCTCCACTGGAGAAATCAAGATTTTTGTCAAGAATTTGTCACTTTTAGGCCAGAGAATAAACTACTACGCAGTACAACTGCAGAGTTCAATGTCAGAGATTTTGTCATAAATCTAAACATGCTTTTCCTCCAAACACAAGCGGTATTGGTCAAAAGTCTTTGCTGGACTGAGCTTTAAAATATCTCAGGTATGGAGAAAAAGGTTGGAGGAGAAATTATTTAAACCAGAAAGGACTTAATTATATGCAGTGGAGGGGGACATGAGCCACATTCAAAGTGAGTATATTCTTCCCGGGATGTGTAGGTGTAACTCCCTCGTGTATATTAAAAATGATCACTTACAAAATGATTTTAGATATATTAATGGACTTACTTCCAATCTATTTCTGCTTGTCAGATGTGTCACCTCACATCCTTAGAGTACAAGAATGGCAACAGTCTCTTTGCTTTTGACAAGTGAACTAAAATGGAAATCAAGGTATACAGGCTTTTCAAAGGAATTTACCATTTTAACTGGAACAGAGATAGGAACTTTCTGATAATCAGAAAGGTCCCTGCCAAGTGAGAGATTATTCATAGTGGTAGATAAACATGCAAAGTTTCTGATAAGGTCAAAAGCACTAAATTATGCTTTATTTAGTGTCTTTTTTTTTTTGGTGATGAAAACTTTTTGTTTAGTTTTCTCAAAAGATTATAATGAAATATGTAATTGTGTACAATCTTATACACAGCAAAAATCCTTTCCTATGATCACCATTCCTGTTCTTATTTGCCTGGTTAAAATACTGTAATTAATTTTCCTGAAAGCCCACTTGATTATTTTTTCTACTTCTTGCAACTAAAACTAGTAGAAAGATGTGGCTGTAATTTGGATCTGTACCTAGTGCTGCAACAGGTGTTGCGTTAGCCAGTGAAAGATTTACTCTTGCCTTACTCAAAATAGTAACCAAAGCATCCAAGGAAAGTGCCTGGCAGCCAAATAAGATTTCCTTATTTAGTGACCATAATGCTGTTGACTAGCATCTCACTGGGCTACTGTTTTTTTGACTTTTATGCTGCTATTGTACTTATGTATATGTTTTGATTAGCGTTTCATCCAATTACTGATATTAGTCTTTGCTTATGGACATTTGTGTTCACTATCTCTCTCTATATAAATGATGTGAGATATTCTTCCTTTGAAACAGATGCATAACTCTCATGTCCCTCATTTTATCACAGTTGAGTAGTACAAATTTTATACTTTGTCAGCAAAAGATTTATAATCTGTGAACAAATTTGTTCATGGAACATTACTTCAGAATGTGTTGAAAATGTGTATGTATGCTGCATAAATCTGCTTCAAATCAGATTTTCATATTAATATCTATTTTTATGACATTGTTTAACATTAATTAGAATAACTGCATAATCATAAAGATAATACACAAGGCGTGCCATTGTTTTAGATGTACATAGTAAGAGAGAGCTTGTGCTCAAAAAACGTAGATTGAAGCAGAACACAGTTACCTAGGAATATGTATTCTTACTTGCAAAATCTGTGCAAAGAGATTTCCATTTGTTTACTATTTCAAATCATGTCTAGTGGCCTAAGCTTTACTGGGCTGGTGCTTGGCATGAGATCATATAACTATACTGTAATAGAGTCAATAAATGAATTTTAATGTCCTGTACTGTGGGTAACTGCTATGACAACAAGATTTTCCTTGTTCAGAAGACTGAGAGGAGTATGCAAGTGAAGAGGAAAACACAATCCTTTCCTCTGCTTTATTTGTCCAAAAGGCAGAATGGTAACAAATCACATCAGTGCATGGAATACAATGTTAATATAATTGCCTACTATTTTGTGAACTTTCAAAATTAATGAATAACACTGTTTTTGAAAATAGTACACCACAATGGTGGTGGCTGCAGAACGCGCTTGGAGATACAAGGTTACAACCGAGTCCAAAGAGCTTGCAACTATAACAGTCCAGCAAAAGAAAAGTCAAAACAAATATAGTTTTTAGAATCAAGAATGAAATCCCTCTTTCTGAGAAAAAAGATCCACAACAACAGAAGTCTGGATAAATTCTGCAAAGTTTCAGTCTACCCACAAGGCCCAGTTCCCCATAGGTATTACTAAGCACACACCCATCCATTTAATGCGTTCATGTATTTCAATCAGGCTGTCTTGATGTGACCCAGGATCTCAACTTAAGATTTCTTATATCTGGAACCTTCCTGACACAGATAATTCAAATAACTGCAAATGTAAAAAAATAAATGTAATTGTTGCAATTTATATATATATATATATATATATAAAATTGTTAGTATTCTGTAAGTTATATGAATCACACATTCGGTTACATTCAGTTACCGTGTGTATAGTATATACTGACTAAGTCGGAGATGGGCTGTACTTATCATGAGCTTTGCTTGGATAAAGAGTTAGAAGCTCAATGATTACCTTTTTTAGGAGATTTGTGCAGTATTTCTAGCAATAACTTGGGGTTTTTTTGTTGTGAAGAATACATACATTTTTAAGATATTGTCCCTTTCAAACACAGTATGCTTAAGAAATATGAATAATGTGTGGTTTTGGCAATTACTTATTTTACAAATTAGAGCATATGCTTCTGTAAGAAGGTACTTGTCAACCTAGAGATGGACTGCTACTGGACTATAAAGAAAATAACCACCAGAGTCCAACCATTTGAGTTTAAAATTTAGATACCCCAGATTTTCAGAGACTGTGTATATTCAAGAAGTGATTTCTAATGAAACTAACTGAAAAGATTAATGACTATAGTGTGTTGTCCAAACCAGATCTGTTTGGTGGAGGAAACAAAGTAAATAAATAATTTTGCTGGTTTTGTTAAATCCTGGTCAGGCTTCTCTGCCTTTTAAGTATGTCTTTAATTCAGAGTACATGCAGAAACCTGAAATGCCAAATTGGTATAAATTAGTGATACTAGCCAATTCTCATAAAAACTACAATTTTCTTTCATAACCATTAGCATTCCCACATATCCAAAATCTTTGTTTATTTAACTAACTTTTCACACACAGTCTAATTTCTTGGAAATGACTTTATGGAATTGAAATAAATAATCTATTCTTTTTTCAAATACCATAGTATACCATATAGAAACACACATACAGACGTTTCTATATATTGGTTGGCTAAATAATGCACTGTAATTTTTAATGGGCTAAGGAATTAAGTAAACAAATAAAGTTAAAACTTTGAAAGGAATTTATGTTCATGAACAGAGGTTTACTTTCATTCCCTCTTTGCTGATATTATTTAGAAATGGCTATGATGGCTGATCAAGACCATTTGTATTTCATGACAACGTATGGATCTAAATAAAATGATTGTAACTTTACATGTTTCCTGATTATCCCTTGTCAAGATTAACATAGCAATACCTGTGATCATAAAGTGTCTGTAGTTAAACATTATTTCTCATGAACAGCCAAGAGTCAAGAAAAATGAGATTTATCTGGATGCAGAAGGCCAAATACCTTCAGACAGAATATTCTGGCACTTTCTCAAGTGCAGAAACACGGATCAGAATATAAAGGTCAATGGAGAAGCCTTAGGAAAAGGCTGTTCCTTAACTTTCTAGATGGCATTCTGGAGGACTGTAGCTCATTTAACACTTCAATCATTTTTTGCCCTTCCCCCCCCCGGGCCTTCTTTCTTATTGTTAAACATAGCCTCCAAGTTTGGATTTAGCCACTCTGGGAACATAAAAATCTTCTGAGCCATTGACTTTTGTTTGATGGAAAGATGGAGCCAGAAAATTCACATGCAGCCATAACTCCAAAAGAAATAGTTTAAATTCACCGCTTGCATGTAGCTATATACTGCCTCCAAGCTGCAGCAGCTTTTTTACTGGTGCCTATAGGTGATGTACAGGAGAATCAAATAGCACGCAGGACACAAGTGTCCAGAGATCCACTGACCTTTTCCCATTTACATTCTTTTTACCTCCTCTAAAAGGGTAAAGTGTGGTCTGTAAGTCACTTTCCAAAGATAAGCATGTGTGAATCTGACAGTATAATTTTGCCCTTAATAAACAGAATTTATAGTGTAAGCTGTTTCAGAAGCTGTGATAAACGAGATAATTGGACGTTATTCTATATTGTAACACAGATGGCCAAAATTATACCATTTAAGACACTTAAGAGGATCTGTTTGACTTCTTAAAAATATACTTTTACAATAATGAAATTCAAAGTATATCCTTTTCTTCAATGACAAAGGTATTTTGAGAAATCCATCAATTATCATTCTAAATGTGTCTTTGTAAGCCAGTTTATATTGACAAGAATACTGAAATAGAATTCAAAGCTTAACTTGACTTGTAATGGTAAGAAGTCTCATGTAAAACATAACATTATTCTTTGCTTACCGGCACTTTTATGTCATATGTATAAAAATCAATGTTCAATCATGTAATATTCAATATATTGCATATTTGTTATTTTGTCAATATGCAGGGGAAAGGCATAAATGGAACATAAAATATTAATGCAATCATTTGCAGAGGCCTGTGAAATCTGACATGTGTATGTAGTGCAATAAAAGGTACATGTATAAATAAAAGCACAGAAACCACTGTATTATAAGTCAAGATTAAGAAATACTCTCAGTTTTGCTATACTTCTACTTTCCTGGTATTTTAAAAGCCTGATGATCTAAGAGCACACACATTTACTTATCTTTCAAAGACATAATCACACTGTCATCCATTTCAGTACCACAAAAGATGGATAGCATAACATGGACTTAAAATGGGTTCATTAATTATCAAAAAGATAAGTGTTTCATCAGGTATATACAGCAGATAATATTTATCTTTTCTCATAGAGAAAAAAGATTAAAGTAATTCTTACACACATACTGGAAAAGAAAAAGGCTGTACCACTGAAAGTTTCATAAAGTGACACTAGATAATACACTCTGCCACTAAAGACAACCTTACACAAACATAACCGCAGATGCCTTCCATCACATTCAACTTTGGCAGCTAAATACCAGAATGAAACCATATATTCTGACTTTAACTATTTCATAAACTTCCTTTTGTGTCTTAGCAATTACACACACACACAGACTGCTTTTCAAAAGTTAGTGTTTCTGCTGCAGTATTTGATAACTGCTTGATAGCACTAGAGTAAATAATTTCATTAACTGTATAACACAGTGATACATGAAAACAAATACCATGACTGTGACAATCCCTGAAAGGAAATACCAAGTCCATCTATGTATTACTAGTGAAACTGCAATGTGAAGTGAAGAAATACTACTCTAACCCTGACAGAAAAGTAACTCTGACAAAATAAAACAAAACTTGGGTTATTCTGACTTACATTTATTAAGGATCTGGTCCAAAACACAATCAATAAGAAACCAAAGCCTCCTGAGAAATAACTGATTAAAAATGTACTGTCATGAACTGGAGAACGCATATTACATTTTTAATTCTCTTTTTTTAAAACCAGTATTTCATCTTAAACCTTTCCTCTGAACAATGTTCCCAAAGTTGAGACTCTGCCACTGCATTTATCATTAAATGAGAAAAATCAATAAGTAAGAGAAATTATTTCTCAGCTATAATTCCTAAAGACTATGCATTATGTTTGTAAGAAGTTCCTTCACAGGCTGTATTACCCTTTATTTTTACTGGAAATAGGTTTGGGATAAATAGCTGATTGTCTAGATATTAAAAAATCAACATCCATTGTAATATAGAATTTATATGCAAGTAGCATGCATTTTACTAAACATTTTTCGTCTGCTATAGATACAGATTTTAAAAGTTGTACCTGTCACAACCTTCTTTTCAATTAGAAATTTGCAGCAAAAATAGAAACATTATTCTTAAAAACTTCCCAAGCCAAAACCACAAAACATCCCCTCTCTCCTTCCAACTACAAAAACAAATCTGGAGTGAGGAAGAAAAAGGAGTGCTTAGAAAAAATACCATATATGGCTTTTAGATTTGGGCTCAGTCAAGAAGCAGTGAAATCAGTGGAGACTCCCATTAGCTTTACTGAATACTGGATCATACTCTTAAAATCAATCAGTAAATCAGTTTACTTACAATATCACATATTATTTGCTACACTTTGCAAAACTAAATTGTTGCCCAATTTTCCTTAAGGTAAAATTGAAACTGAAAAAGCTAGTTGATTTAGATATTATTTAAAAATACATTTCCTTTTTTGAATATTTGTTATGATCTGTTTTAGTCTAGAAAACACTTTGAAAAATTTATTTGTAATAAACACAAGTAAACTCTCCATGTTTTGTATTTTGGCAAAGATTCAGTTATTCTGAGTAATGTGCCCTTCTACACATTTAGCAAGATCATGCTTCAGGAGATCATAACAGAGAAAAATACATTTTTAGCAAGGTATCTAAGGGCATTTCATTAACTCAGGTGAAAATACAAGCTATTTGAGTACTGAAAGGAAAACTGTTAAGAAATCGCATCAATTTTGTGTGTTGGTCTATTTAGCAGCACTTTTTCCGTAGAATTACAGCTTGCTTTTCATTGCCATTATTGATTCATCCAAATGCCTTATGGACATTGATAAAGAGATCTATTGAATCTTAATGGCAAAAATGCTAGGAACGGTATTGAAACTAGCACAGGCCAGTGATTTTTAGCATCAGGGACTTCTTGAAAACGTTGTCCTGACAGTTTGCATTTCCACAGCTTCAAAAGAATGTTTTAATAGCACATAAACTCTTAAGATGTTCTAAACACATTAAGGAAAGGGAACACATTTTAGTTCAGGCCTATTCTTCCCAAAGCTGAAAAAGTGAGTTTATTTCAAGTTAAAATGAGAAGGCCATTCCTAATGAACCTTTAAAGAGATATATAACAATAAATAAAACACATCCAAAGAGCATGAGGTTATCTAAGTCTAAATGCTAATATTATTCCCATTAAAAGATTAAGTAATTAAACATATGAAGAACTAAAAATGCATCACCGTTTAATTTGTGAGCAACTAAAAGAAATACTCAGTATTTTAATTAAAATCTGTATACATTCCTTCAAGTATGTGAAGTGCACAGAATAAGGAGTTCAAAATGTAAAAATCTGATATTGACTAAACCCTGGCCACAAAAATATTACTGAAATTGGACCTGGTGAAGAATGTACTGGTCTGATCATGATGTGGAGAATATTTTAACTGATTTTTTTAAATAATAATTTGGCATTTACTAGTGAATTCATTTTAAGTATGGTACCTGCATTTTTTTTAAGTAAGCTTAAATTTAAATCAGATGCAAAAACTGAAACGAAGGTTTCAGACGGAAACATTATTGTGTTTAAAATGACACATCTTTTTTATACGACATACATATATACTATATTCAAACAATACAACATTTCAATACTGTGAATACTTAATGAATCTGATTCTATTTCGGGAAAATGCCAATGACATTCTTACACACCAAATGTATCTCTGCAATCCAAACAGAAAAAGCACATAAAAATCAGAAGTGGATTCAGCAAGCATATACTATGAAGAAGTTAGCCCAGGGACTGCAGAGTGAATGACAGCCTATTTTCTGCAGCTAACTCAAGATTAGAATTGGCACCTACCCTTATGCTAATGAACACCTAATTAGAGACACCTCCTATTCAATAAACTGCTCTCTTATCATCAGTTAGATTACCTGACAAGCCCTTTCACTCCAGTTCTGCCCACCAAGAATCTTCATTCTTTTTCTCGTCTTCTTTTCTGCAAGAGAACTGATCCCGCTTAATCCCTGGAATAATGTAGCTTCTCTTGTGGAAGAGCTGGTTTCCCTCTTCCCCTTTTTACATCAAGCTAATGGAGCCAGTAGGTATTCTATTGATCTTTCTCTATGTGGTTTCCTCAAGGATTTGACAGACTTCCTTACAGGTTAAACATCCAGGCTTTCTGAAGTGGCTATAAAGCTTTGTTTCTGATTTTTCAAACTTTTTCTCAAACCCTTGCTCATCCATAATCTTTAAAAGCTCAGTTGATGCCATGCATAGTACAGGCTTATTTCTTTGCTGAACTAATCTAGACACTGTCTAGTGTTGAGTACAGTTGTCTGATTCAAATCTTCTGTTACAAAGCAGATGACATCTAGCTAGATGTCATGAGAAGAGACTAACAATGACAATTCACTTATCCCTTAGAAAGAATCAATTCTCCCACAATGCATCTGTCAGAGAACTCTCACTCAGTAAAAGCAATTTTTCTAGCTGTCTGACACTGTAATTGCTCTTAAATTTTCAATGAACGTTTTACAAGAACTCCCCTGAACCATGATGAAAAACTTAACTTTTTCTAAAAATGAGAGGCTGACAGGATGAAAGAGGTCTTTCTCTTTAAAGCTTTGCTTGCTTGAGTAGGAATTCTTTCATATCATCAACAAGCTGTTGAATAGAGGATAGATTACTTTCCATTTATTTCATCAATCAGATTAAAGGCTCTCCTTCACAATGCCCTTTAAACAAGAGCTGTTTATGATGTCCTCCCAGGTTCTACTTTAATGTAGTATTAAATCACCCTGAGCAGAGAGGCAGGCAAAGCATATAAATATGATGAATATCTGACAACATTTAAGGATTGCATACATTCAGGTCATTTCCCTATTTCTTGTCACTCTGCAAAAAATGTGAAATCCCTCCATCCTCCCGTACAGTTTTTAATGATAATGTGTCATTTTGATTTGCCCATCCTCAAAAGGGAAAAAAAGAAAAAGTTTATATATATATATATATAAAAAATATAGATACATAACAGTTCTATATCTAAGCTCTTCTGACAGAGAGGTACACATGACACCAGCACACAGAACTGCATGTCCACACACTTCTTTAATTAAGATTTAATCTGAAAGATGGATTCACTTGTAGGTGCAGCTCTGTTCTATTTTTAGCATACATAAATATTACACAGGAAAAAAATAAATGAACAGCTTCTTTCATTTTGTACGCAGTGGAACAGTTTTATTAATATGAGAAATACGTACAAGCTGCAGCTGATTGTTCAAGAAAAATCAATACGACTTTTGGTGTTATTATTGGCTATCACATTAAAGGCACCATTCCTTATTATCTGGATAATTCCTTAATTCAATAATACAAAGCATACTAAAACATATAATTTTCCTTGGTTCACTGTGGAATTACGATACACAATAATAAATTCTGAAATATTTACATATCATGATACATTTTAATAAGATATTTAGACATTCTTAATGCCAGTTATTTGTGTGAGAAATGGGGAATACTAATACAATAAATAAACATAAACCATTACATAGCTCCATACAACCAACACATAAATAACAAGACCATACTGAGACTGAATTTACGTTTTTGACAATTCTAGATTATAGTTTGGGTTTCTTTTTTTTTTTTTTTTTTAAATACCAATCCCGTAACAAGTCTAAAAGCACATACGTGAGTTATTACTAATATATGTACAATATGCAATAATAAAATATACATACATTAATACACATAAAATCATAGAATGTTTTGGATTGGAAAGGACTTTTTAAAATCATCTAGTCCAACCACCTTGGCATGGGCAGGAACATACTGTTATTTCTAAAATAATGTACAAAGCCAAAACTTAAGTTAATATGATTGATTTAGTATATTGAGAAGATTTTTTGGTACTTTTTCTTTTGAAAATATTTCCTTGTCAAGTGTCTAGTATGCAGGATGAGAGTAACTATTAGTGTATTTGCTAATGTGGTAAATATATGCTTATATATAAGGAGGCCTTCTGACTATGTACTTTTTATAAATTATGGGGTTGGAGACGTTAGCAGGAAATGCTCCTACAAAGAAGAGTTCTTCTCCCTTGATGGCAACTAAAAATTTCTTAACAAAAAGGGATTATAGTTCCCTTTATCATTCCCTTTATGGAATGTTACAATTAAAATAAGAGTGTATAAACTTATTCCTCTCTCCAAACCCACACTTCTATAATATATTTAACAAAACCTGCCTTTAATATTTGGACTTTTTTCACAAGCACAATATTGTCTCATAGGCACTGATACTTTCCTTTCACCTTTAGCTCATGCTCAAACTCCTCCTTGACTTGTCAGCATAAACATTTCCATATTCCTCCTTCTCTCTTCATTATACACTCCTCATGACTGTTCGTTACATTAGTATTTTCTCTGCTTTTTCTCTTTTCACAGTAAAATTGCAAGAGCTGGCAGGTCTTTTCTGGTCTCATTGAAGTCAATGGGAAATCTATTTGTGTATGTAAGGACTCTTAAACTGCTGGAGGAAATCTGTAAGTTGATTCATCATCACTTTGCAGAGCTACTTCCACACATCTAGTGTAAAGATTCATCTGTTTATACAGATGGCAAACTGAACAACGAGATTACTCTTCTTCTTTTTTTTTTTTTTTTTTAATATAAAATCTATGGTCTGACTTCTTGGACAGTTTTGTATTCTGAATCATCCTTAATAGCCATGATATGCTGATCTCATATCACAGCAGTATTTGCTGAGTGCAAATGTCAAGGAAAAATAATCAAAAGTTTTATCAGTTTTGAGCTATCAAACGCATTGTGCATAAAAAAAAATCACTAATTTTGACAAAATGTCATTGGGAAGTGTTTCTTGGAAAAAAGAAAGTATTTCTCTGACTGAAGAAAGTGTTTCTCATTGCAACCAAAGTGACAAGGAAGAGTGAGAGATGCCAGGTGGAATTTCAATTTGTGTAGTGACTATTTGTCTAACCTAAGAAAGGATAAATGATCAAGTAGAAACTTGAATTGTGGTTTTGTAGAACCCCATGATACAAGATAACTCAACGTTGTAGGCGGATCTCTTTTTTCTAATTTTAAATAATAAAGGAGGAATTATTAGTTACCTAAGAAGGAATGTTTCTTGCATGTCTATGAGTTTTGCAGGATGAAGAGAATATTTTCTTCCTAGATCTGTTGACTAAAATCCTTAAAGAGCTATCCAGAAATGCCTGCACTTAAAAAAAAAAGGATTGGCTCCTGCTTCTCTTACAACATAATTTAGATAGCTATTAGGAAAAATAGAACTTAAATATTTTACAAGAAAATATACAAGTTGCATTCCAATAAACGTTTGCATTAATTTCTTAACAAGTTTATTCTAGTATCTTTAGATATGCTTAAAAGTACAATACATTTTATTCTGTTAAATTTTAGATGAGAGTCATTTTACTTATTTCTGAAAGAGAGAGGTATAATGTCCATTTTGTTAACTATTCTAGTTCATTTGGAGAAAATAGACAATATGGACAATCCTTTTCTGTGTGTCAATGGTATTTCCAATATGTACCATAGAAGGTGAAAAACCTGGGCATAAATCACCTTTTCTGCCCAGAAGCCTGTTTTCCATCATAAAAGGAAAGCAAACCAAATAATTCTATCACTGATAGTCAACTGTCTAAAGACTTCTCTAGAAGAAGTGATATGCTTCTGCAAACATTTTCATTCTCTGCTTATTTTAGAAAAAACAAGTGCATTTATTTTGACTGTGGCACTCCCAGGTGATAAACCTGCTTCTGCTCTCCCTGAGATCAGCATCATGATTTCGATGGGAGCAGAGTTCAAGGAGGGTACCCATCTTTAAGAACACAAGATCATTAATGCTCTCCATTATCTCTGGTGGGAAAACTCACAGGCTTCAGATACATTGAACTAAGGCCTGAAAATTATATATTTTATATGTAAGATGTACTAAGTAATCCCACAGTATGAACATGCAAGTAGGAGGAGATGATGACTGTTATTACTGATATTCTTTCAAAATATTTCAGATCCAGACATTTTACAGATAAGAAAATTATGATCAAATGAAGCAATTTGTAATTTAGAAAATGTTGTTATGCTGGATTCAGCATCATTTTCCTTCTAATAGAAATACTTGCAATAAACTTGAACCACAAAAAAAAAATTTAAAATGCAGCAAGAAATAGCTGCTTGCTTAAAGGGTATGAAAGAGTGACAGGGACTATATGATCAAAGTGCTGAAGTTATTTATATGCTGATTTTGAGAGGGATGCTGTTGGTGTGGGACTTTCAACCCCCAAAATCTCAAAGAACAGAAAATGACACAAAGGGTGTACAAAGAAGATGCTTCATGGAGATTTAAGCCATGTGGAAATGGTGAGCTATTAATCCAAGCAAGATTTTCTTAAACTGGAGAAGTGCAATAACCATCTGACCCTTTGAATGTTTGTCTGAACTCTGAACTTCTAGGGATTCCCTCATCATTTGAGTTTTATAACTTTATTATTAACAGTTTGCTGAAACAGAAACATTGGCCAGGCTCATCTTGCCGAGAAGCAAAACTATAGCAAGCAATTATGATGCCTCAGTTGTTAAAATACAAGGCTATACTTCACCAGAGTTAATTGATTTTACATCTGGCACATCAACTGATTTTATGAAAGTTGAATAGTGCCTTTGTCTTCACCCTAATACTATGGCATACACAGAAAATTATTTCTTTAGATCATCCATTAAATCAATCAAAATGAAATGGAAACAGACAGCTATTTGAGGTATTGGAACTCTATATTAGCAAACTGCTTTAGAGACACTAACGACAAAAGCCTACTTAGGAGGCAGAGGGTAGGGGAAAAGGCAGGAAGAAAAAATGTTTGTGAATAAAGAAAAAATAGATGATATTTTTCAATCATATCTGTATAGACACTGTAAGATTTGAGGAAATGGAACTGCTTATGCCATGTTCTAATTCAATTTCAGGATTATAATTGTTTTCCCAGCAATTCCACGATGATGCACTGAGATGCAGAAAAAGATTTCCATTCACATCATATACTTTGTATCTCATTAGTTGAACTCATAAACAAATTTTCTCCACTATTCCCATCATTGTATTTAGTTCTATTGCCAGAGAATAAAAATAACCATTACTAAGCAGAAAATATCAGATGAGAACAAAAAACTTTACAGCATTGTGCACGTAGAAGCTATTCCTAGCTCTTTAGTGACATGTGCAGTCTTGGAAGAATTCTTTTCCTTTATCCGTATCCTTAAATTGGACAAAAATTTAAACACTGTCATTATACAATTTGTATTTCAAATTTTATATGATTTTCAATTTGGATAAATCCAAATTTTTTAAAACTTTGAGTTGGATTCTTTGAAACTATTTTGATTCTATAATAAACTTCCTTACTTTAGAATTCCAATATGTATTTTCAAAATATTACTTTCTATGTGTTTTCTGACTTTCTATTATTGCATATTTTTCCTGGCACATCAGCTGTAATTGTGAACCTCGAAAGGGTGCTTCAGCTGGTCCTGAAATAAATATCTAAGGCAGGTGGGATGAATCTGATGAATTTTGAGGGAGCCTACTTGGTAAGACTGGATACCTTTACAAAGCTTCTGTTATGAGGTAAGAAAACTCTCCAAAGTGAACACTGAAAGTTACATTAAGACATTTCAAATATTATTTTATTATGAAATGACACTGGAACTCATGCAAAGCATGTCAACAAAGTAGTGCCAAAAAATATAAAAAGTGAAAGGAATTACACTAAAGATGAATGTTCAGGATCTTAACAGTAAGGCTTAGGAACCAAAACTGGGCAGGTAAATCGCTCTGCCAAATCCCCACAGCTTTCCCCGCGTTTTAAAGGACTCAAGCATCCAATTTTTTTTTGTTTTTCAGATCAGTCAGCTATTTTCTGATTGCCCATCTCTCCAGGTTGGACAGCCACCAAATTCAGAGCCAAAAAAGTGGTCATGGCAAACTTGGCACTCGGAGAGCCTCTGGGATAAGGTTTTTGTGAGTGGTTTAACCAACTGCTTGTGTTAGTCTTCACTCCCTTCTTGCTGCTCCTTCCCTACCTCTTATGGATACAGGATTGGCACAAGCAAGAATTGAAAGTATTTGCACACCAGTAAGTTTACATTGGGACTCTTTAAAAAATCTTTTCTCGTGGAAACGGAATAGGAAATTAATTTTTAAAACTTGATTGCTGTCTGTCATCTAGGAAGGTTTAACCTGTAGAAGTTATGAAGCTAAATCTCCTATTTTAAGTGATTTCATACCAAGAGAGATTTTGGGTTCATCCATTTCAAGACGCATTGGTATAAACTTATTTCCAGGATGAACAGCTGCGCAATTCTGAATGGCATAAAAATTGTCTCAACAATGTAGAATGAAAATAAATATATCTTATATGATTAAAAAGAAAAAGTATTTTATGATTTAAATTTTGATGAAATTTAATATATTGTAAACACTAATTTAAATTAAGCAGCACCTTCTACCTCTCCATACTTCTTTTTCTTCCCTTCCCTCCAAAAAAACCCCCAAAACAAAAAAACCACCCCCCCCAAAAAAAAACAAACCCCAAACCAAACCAAACAACAAAACACCCAAACAAAAGATTCCAGTAAAGTTACAAAATCCCGTTATTGTAGCACTTTGTCAATGTCACTTTTAAAAATTATCTGTAGTAGTTTTCTGAGGTACATCACTTTGTGGTAAGTAAAATCACAGATGGATCAGGCCATGGCAATCACATGCACATTTTGAAAATGTTTAGTAGGAGTTATCTGAAGGAACACAAGTGTTCCTTTTAAACTTAGAAGAGAGAAAAACAATAAGCAGATGAGCTCTCAGGGACACATGTCCTTATGTTCTTGAAAACTTGGCCTTGACTCTCAACTACATTAGCTGATGTAGTTATAGGAAGAGGCCATGTCTTTATTTGTGTAGGTTTTTTTTTTAATGGTAAGATCATCACAGCTATAACCACTTTAATATTAAATCCATTTCTTGTAGGCACTGTTACTGACGTAGCTGTTGCCCAGCTACTGGACTGAAGAAAGGACTATTAAGATCATGCAGACAAGATACATAGTGGTTAGGAAGTGATGTGGAGAAAAAAATAGACAAGCAGGCAAGTGGAGCTTTAAGGCTGGAATTACTGATAAATCAAACGGTAAGATCAATTTCAAGCAAGTGGAAGGCACGTTACTATTCAAGTTATTATTTAAATGTGGGAATAAAGTATTCTTAAATTTTATGATTTAGAAGAGAGGAGAGAAATTATAGTTAAAATAATCCAACTAATAGACCAAGAATAAACTACACTTATTTTCAAGGGTTTAAGTATACTCAAAAGTTTTCCCTGAGAAGGCCAAAGTGAAGTATGTTTGATTTTTTAGGACACGAATGAGGTCCCAGATAGAAGACTTGATTGTAGGGACAGCAAAACAAAGTAGACCTTAAAAATGCGAAAAAAACCCAGACAGATTTAAAGAACTGAATGAGTAAGATGAAGAAGGGGGAGAAGATGAAGGTGTGTTGTCTGCTAGGGTCTTGATTATTGGGGAGACTAAGATTGCTGGTAAAGATGGGGAATTTGGGAGCATCAAGGCAGGCAGTTAACAGGAAGTGGATACTGATAGAGAAAAGCTTCCAATCTGATATGTTTTGGTTATAGGTTCAGGATTAAGTCAGATCCCCAGGATTGAATTCTCCCTAGTTCAGAGTCATAGAATAAGGCTGTATTTTTCACTTGGCTGTGTTTTGTGCCTCGTGCTGTAGAACACAGGATCACGCAGGCATTTAATGCAGCAAATTTCCTGCTATGGAAGGGATATGAGACATTATCAGTTCCCTTGAACGTTCTGATCTTTTCCTGTCTTACATTATGAATCGTGGCTTTTGGCTTTTATAATAACACATTCATTATTGGTTGCAAGGAAATGCTTTGCAAAATGTGGTGGTAGTAAGAGAGACAGATGTCTATTCTGTGGACTCTGCTGACTGAAACTGTTATCAACAAGTTGCCCACTGTTAAAGGAGATGGATGTGTTCCTGTATGAAACAAACCTATACCCAATATAAACCAGCAGTGGGAGACCTCGTGATGGGGAAAATGAGAGATCTAAAAGGAAAGGAAAAGGCAGATACAGTGATATCATTCACTGACATATCAATCATCATCACATATCATGAGAGTGGAAAAGTAGCAGGCTCTGAAGAAACATCTGTGGAGAAAGAGTTCCTGACCAAGAAGACGTGAAAGATTTTTATGAGGTGAGATGCACAAAGAGAATTTGGAAACCAAAACTGAAAGAATTAAACTGAGACTTTTATAAAAGACTATGAAGAACACCCATGGAGAAATTAAGAAGGGAGAAGACGGAATGGGTGCCCTAAGTCTGAGAACTCCTAATCAGGGTATTTTATTTAAATGTGGATTGCTAGAAGATTAAAAGCTAGAAACATCATTAGACTAGGAGTCAGGAAAAAAAAACATAAATCAAAAGCTAAAAACTTGGCAAGAGGAAAGCTGGAGTAGATACTGGCTTATTTGTCAGTAATCCTGAGTCTAAATATTCTCACCTGCTGAAGGAAATGCACCAAAGGAAACATTTGAAGAAGAACTGTAATAAAGGGAACTGTAACTGGAATAAAATGAATCCGCAAAAAGCAGATAATGGGGCAAAGAGGGTATTTGCCATAGGTATTCAAAAGCTACATCTTTGGTGTCAAAACTTATAAATTACAGTGAATATATATTTAGTAAAGAAATCTCAGTATTACAGAAAAATGGAGGTTTTATCACAGCGTCAGTTCATGTTACTTTTCAAGTATGGGAAATTTTGGGATTTGGGATTTTTTTTTTTTTTACTTTTTGTAAACAAATGTGCTTTGTCTTATAGTCTGCCAAGATAACATGGATTTTACACATAAAAAAATAAATTATGGCTTTTTCAGAACCACAATTTAATATCATGTAATGGTGGTAAGTTATTTCACGTTAACTGCCTTTTAAAACAATCTACGTCTTTCCAAGTAATAAATTTCAAGTAGCTGTGAAGATACTGAGAGTCCAATGCTTTTCTTTTTCAAGTGTTGTTAGCAACATAACTATTTCAGTGGTCTATGTCTAACTATTCCCATATGGAAGAGAGTAAAATTATAATATGATAGAGCATTTCATAGTACTGTCTCACAAACAAAATGTCTAGCCAGTACCTTTCAGAAGCAAGTTTTATATTTTATAAGAAAGTAATGACATTTTCAAGCAGCATACAGCTGCTGTTTAGTGGCCATAGTTAGTAAGCACATATGTGAGCATATCATTCAACATTGCCCATTCCAGACTTTTGAAGTGATGTAAGCTCTCTGACAAAAGGAAATATTAGGTATGTGGGTAAGGAAGATATGGAAATAGTTGTCCAGCTTTTTATTCAAGTGAAAATCTTGGTATTTTGGAAAGAGCTTGAACATACTTTGGACCTTCAATCCACTGCATGACTGTCCCATATCATCATTTAAATCTCTTTCTAGTTAAAAGTATAGATGTGAGTGTACTGAGAAAAAAAATGGGACCAGGCTGTGGGATAGAAAAAAAAGGCCTCCAAAATTCAGAAATATGTGAAAAATGTATTTTATTTAGAATTCAGAACAGAGAGATCTCAGTGTTGTTATATTAATTATTATATTATTATATTGCTATATGAATGTCCAAATGCATTTTTAATTTAACTATATAACAACCAATTAAATTCTACCTTTGCATTCTTGGCTTTTTTCAAATGTACTTCATCCTTAGGACACCAGATGTACCTTTAAGGATTCGGGAACACATTTTTGTACAGTCAGCAGAAGGCACTCAAATGATACAGCAAGGACAAGCAGAAGTGACTGTGAGTGGAATAATCATTTGCAGTGCTGAAACAAAGATCAGAAAAGGATCAGAAAACCAGCACTATACCATGGGGGAAAAAAATTAACAATTTTAAAAACGTGATATCCTGAAAACTACTCGTTCCCATTCTTAAAAGACAAGCAAAATACTTTTTATTTGCAAGTGCACATTATATACTTCTCCTTTCTCCCCCCCTCCCCGTTTTGAAAGTTACAGTCTGTATTACATCACGCTTTTGTAGATCACTTGACTGGGCACCTGAGCAAATTCTTGCTGTCTCTTTCATTATTACTTGCACTATTTATTATGTAAGTACCATTTTACGTCACAGCAAAGCTAACTTAACAACTAACTACTGACAAATGACATGGTCCAGGTTGCTTCCCCATCCACAGGTTCTCTCCCCTCATGGTGGCCTTAGCTATCATGCAACTAAAAGACAAATGGATTTTGATGGCTGAGCCAATAGAAAACTATTATTTCTTAAAAAAAAAAAAAAGAGAGAAGAAAAGTTTTGTGTTAGACCAGTCAGCTGAATCAACTCACCTAACATCCACACGGATACCAGACCTGACAGAAACAAGACAGCAGGAATGTGCAGCCAAATGCAAGGGGAAGGAGAATCTCCCACTGTGCAAGCAGCTTGTTAGATTAGTGTAAAAAATGTATCTTGGAGGACAAACAGTTTTAGAATAAAATCTCTTGTAGGAAAAAAAAGGTAGAAAAAGTCGCAAAGAATAAAATCTATAAGCAGGTAGCTTGACGCTGTAATTTAGTCTAAAACTCAGAGGAATCTTTTGGCATAACTGTAGAATTTTGCTCATTTTAGTGGTACATTTAGGAATATCTAGGTAGAAACAGAGCTATGAGAATTATGCTAAAACAACTTCACCATATACCTGCAGGTAGATTCATATATTTCAGTTTAGTATAGTTCAATTACTAGCCTCATTTATTACCCACCAAGATGTGAAACCACAAGGTGAGGTGAAAGTATCATCAAGGGTATCTTCATCACTTCAATATCATTGCCTTAAAAAGCACTGACCAGGAGAAGTAGATGACCTCATTTCAGAATTATTACAGTACAGAGAACTCAGTTTCAACATTATAATTCATTTTCCTGCAGAATATTTCAAATTTATGATCAGTTTCCTGACATATAATAGTTAATCGTTAAGGATAGCCACTTTAACATAATATGAATACGCATTTCTCCATAGGTAATACAACAGTTCCTGCATTAGCATTATTGACTAAGGTACATTTAACTTCTTCACTAATACTTAATGGAAGGTTAATGTATAAGTCAGAAGATTAAATGGCTTTTACTTAAAACAAGTATATTGATTAAAATAACTTAGTGTGGTTTTTAAAGATGATGATATAAAAGTAGTCACACTTTTTAATATTTTATTAAATATTATGAGCAAATGTGGGCTTAACTGACCAAAATTACTGGAAGTTATTGTACTAATTGTACTTTGAGCTAATTATTGCTCATAGTTAACAAATGAATATTTTATACTGAAAGGTAACAAATCATTCCTGCTAAATTCAGCACTCAAAATTAGATTCACTCCATCAGTCTAGGAATTGCCCTGCTACTGTGAGCAAAGTCCTTCATATGCCACCTTCTCTTTCTTATGCATGGCACTACTGAAGAAGAGAGTAACCTTCCAAACACAGATCACCTGTTCACTGCCAATAAAGTGTACTTCTATTTCCTTTTCATGTGTTAATATCATTATTTAAATGTATGTGTTAAATATTATACACTTGGCATCTCAAATTCTAACCTATAGCCACAAAGCTGGGGCTAGACAAATTCTCTTGCAGATGGTTTGATTTAAATACAGAATTCTGCATGTGTACAACACTTCAGAGCTGATCTCACAGTTGCATGAAATAAGATGCCTGGGGCCATTTCTCTGTTCATTCACTTTAGTTTCAGCTCAGTTAAAAGCTTGTGCTGAGAATTTTTCATGTAATGCTACACAGGGCTTGTCCTGTGGACTGTTGCTCCATACTCTCCTGAGTCTTTTCACTATTGTGGAATTGTTTTTTATCAAAGGAAAAGAGGTAGTTTGGGATGAAAATACTACAACAATTCTAAAGGACGCAGGCAGGTAAACACTTTGGGTATTAATGGCAGTGTATTAAGTTCCCTGATGCCATTGGTGATTATTGTGTGCTGCTGAGGTACAAATCTTAGGCTGAAAAAAGATGAGCCTGGTAAAGAATGGTTTGATTATGCCAGCTTTGGTCAACCGGAACAGCTCTAATCTTAGGTGGACACTGAGGACAGACTGGTTGTGTTTGACTGCTACTGCGATTCTGTTTGTTTGCCGAGAGGCACTGCACCTGCAAGCCATCTCTGTTTACATTTTTCAGAAACAGAGCTAATCTGTCATGCTTTTGTTTGAACGAGATTTTCAAAATGACCTAGATAACATTAATAAGGGCACACAATGTAACAAAAACACTTATCATAATTGGGTTCTTCAAATATCCTTTTGCTCATTGAGAAAAGAACAAAAATTGGCTGTAATGTTTCATGGCTCTAGTAGAAGATATTTTCTATTTCTCTTCCTTTTAAAATCCCACATGTGCAGTACATATTTACTAAAACTCAAGAACATTGAATAATTTCTGTAGCAGAAAATAGGTAAGATGAGATATCTTCATGGTAGAAAAGGGATGACCACAGAGAGATAAGGCAATCTAAAAAATTATGAGTAACACTGGGAAGACAGTAAGAATGAGGCTGCTCACTGTATCTCTCGAGGCAAGAATTAGCAGATACAGGTACCAAATGCAACGATGACAGTGTGTGTTCAAAGAAAGGAAATGTTTCTTCATGAAACGTAGTTGAGCTGTAAAACACCTTGCAACAGAAGGCTGCAGGTGCTACCAGTGTACATGGATTGAAAAATTGACTGGACAAATCCACAGAAGCAAAATCCGTTACGGGATATTAAATTCAAAAATCTGCTTCTGGATCAGAAAGTTCCAAGCAGGAGTCTGAAGGAGCATTCTGTAGAAATACCCTTGTACTTGGTAAAGTCAGTCCAGAGCCGCCATGACTGAGTAGTTTTAAACAGAAGGCTGAAAGGAGACAGCTAGAAGCAATATATCTGCCTAGTCACAGAACACATGAGAAAAATCTGGAAAAAACAATCGTCTCAAAGCTGCCCTTGTCCTTTATGTTTCTCTTCCAGACTCAAGTGCATGTTTCTCTCTTCCTGTTATATCTCAAGAAAAAAAACCTTCATTGACAGTCCACTTATTCCAAAATGCTTCCGCATCACAGTCCTTTCACTCTGACACTATTTCAGCCCTGAACTAGACACCCCCAGTGTTCTGCCAGTCCTTTTCAATTCCAGGTTTAAAGTCTCTGTGGGCTTAAGCAGGTAGCATCCTCACTACAGCAATGGGGTCAAGACTTTCTGGTTTAATTGTTATCACATTCTTTATCCATCAAACCCTGAACCAGCAAAAGGTGATGCTTCTTTATACAAAAACAAGTCTAAAGAAAGTTGCTATAAAAAGGTCTGAAAGTACAAATAGTGTCTGATTGAGTGATTGTGAACTGATGCAGTTTAAATTAAATTATAGTAGGTTTGTAATGAGAGCTTGGGTTTCAAAAGGGCAAACCTTAATAAATTGAGGGAACTCATTAGTAAAGTCATGGGCTACACTGAGCTCTGAGATCTGAATGTGGAGGAGGTAAGAATTTAAAGAAATCTATCAAGTCAGTGCTAGTGCCACAAGATTACAGGATAGGAAGTGTAAGACTGGTATGAAGGAGCAGAGGTGGAAGAGAAGGGTGAGAAGAGATTAGTCTGATCTCAGTAGTATGCTAGGCTTTAGCTTTTAAAGAATAAAAAGACATTGAAATAAAATAGTAGAAAATGCAACACAGACTTGTTAAAGGCAGATCATGCTGGACTAATCTGATAACCTTTTTTGATAATGATTTTTTTCTACACAAGGGAAATATAAACTAGATTTACTAAAGTATTTTATGGTGCCACACAGGAAATTACTGCTTCAGCTAGAGAATGCAGGGATTAAGACAAGAATTGTAAGGTGGATAAAGAACCCAGAGGACAAAAAAGCTTTCTGAAAAGGAACTATTGGGTTCTGTGGAGGTTATTTGAGGAGTTCAAGGATAAATCTTGGGACTGGTCTGTTTATTTCTCTTAAAGACATAAAAAAGAAAGGGGGAAGAAAAAAAAAAAAGCATGTTCCAAAAAGGAGCATGAGTAAAACTTATTGATAAGCAAAACTGAGTTATCAAAGCAGAAGGTGTATGTAGGTATCATCTGGAAATAATTGAGTGATCTTGAGGGACTAAAATATTGGAAATGGGATGAAATATTGCAAAATGGAAGTTTATTGATTTTTGGATAGGTAACAAACTCCTTTTATATGCAAGGATAACATCAGCTGAAAGGTAGTGGGACAGTTATAGATCTGAAGATTTTGAACATTCATAGGATGACTGGGCTATTAAGATGATTGGAAGGAGCTAGTCTGCTATCAAAAGAGACTAAATGGGTATTTTCTTTACTCCTTATCACCAAGAGGAAAAAAAAAAACCATGCAGGAATTTACTACTCGGAGGAAATTATAATTTCTTTCACACTGATTCAAGAGTATTTTCTTCTAACAAGCTGAATGAAGGCTGAAGAAAATATGTAACCTCTTTGGTGTTAAGAGGTTTAAACAATAGAAAAAAACACATTTATGATAGATCTTAAAACAACTGTGAAGAAACAATGTCTCTTATGAGAGGCAACAAGACTCAATGACCCAGAAAGTCTTTCAAATCCTGCATTTACATGCTAGAAACAAGAACACAAGCAGTCTGGTAGGGTAAAATGTCTGTATGCACCCAGATAAAAACTAAAATAATTTTTACTGTATGATGTTTAGGTCCAAAGAGCTTCAGTGATGTTCTAATTTCTATTTTATTTTTTGGAATTAAACTAACACTGTCTGGGCTGATAAAATAAGTATTGAGCACACATTTTAAAGAAAGATTATGATCCTATATCTCCTTTACATAAGAAAGTGAATATGCTTTTTACCAGATGTCATTAAAGGGCAAAATTTTCAAAGACAGAATAAGCAAGGTGAATCAGTAGTAACAACCCATTGGAAAGGTCTGCTGTAGCTCCTGGGATTAGAAACATGGTGAATTGTTCGGGTCCAATACAGGGTGCTTTTACAACTGGCAAGGAAAAAATCAAGAGGGGAATTTGGTGCTCCAGTGAACTGAACATCTTCTCCCATCTGCTCCAAACATAAACTTCTTCTAAGCTAAAAAATGTGTGAGAAAGAAATGGAGAGAGGGGTGTTTTTTTTGTTGTTGTTGTTTTGTTGAGGCCACTGCTTTCCCCTGACAAGTAAAGACAGGGGCCTGACACCGACTCGCACAGGCTACCTTAAAAAAAAGCTAGAGCCGCCGTGTGCGTTAGCCCACCGAGAGCGAGCGGCCGGGGGTGCTGCAGCGGAGCCGGGGGTGCTGCAGCGGAGCCGGGGGTGCTGCAGCGGAGCCGGGGGTGCTGCAGCGGAGCCGGTCTGCTCGCTGCGCGTCCCCGCCCGTGTGCGGCCAGGCAGCGTCTGAGAGAGCAGGCGAATTACCGGGGCTGCCGGGCTGACTGAGCTGCCCTGAATCCCTCTGGGACTACTTGAGAGTGACCTGAGCTGCTGAACTGTCTTTGACTGTAGTTATAACAGTTATAAACAATAATTATTAATACTGTCCTAATGACAACCTAATCACTTGAAATATTCCTAAAGTATTCACGTTCCTTTAGCTTACGATAGATTTTAACTAAATGATAAATTTTACAAATCTGTTGAAATGTCTTTTTCAGTTAAGGGTGTCTGAAAAAATAAAATCTGGAGATTAAGACTTTCTTAGATCTCACTAGTATTAATTTACAGATAAGCAAACCAGTTTCCTTAAAATAAATCTTGGGAAAATTGAGTTTATCATAAGATCAGCTACTGTAATTTCAGAGTGCATAATGTTTTTAGACTCCAATTTTTTACACAGTGCAAAAGTTGCCTGGTTAAGAAGAAAGCCTGGATGCCACCTGGGATATTGTTAGCTCTACTGTGTGTGCATGGGAAGCACTCCTTGCTTTGTGCTCCAGTCTTCACAGGATTTGCCTAGATTTTAAAGGATTTAGAGCAAACTGTATTAGTTACAGTGGGTAAATCAGTATAATGTATATGGAAAAATATAGTTTAAATAATATGTTTTGGATTTTTATACCAAATGCATTTTATGAATTTAAATGGAAGAATGTTCTGAATTTAATTTTATTAATTACATTTTTATGCATTTGAAATTAATTAAATCATTAAAAAGTGGTCTGAAGACCTCCTTCCAGTTATTCCGACGCACCACAGCTCTGTTTCCAAACTGGATTTGAAAGAGACCTTCACTTTTTGTGCTGGAATGTCTGTTATTTTTTAAGATCTCACCATCACCTCAGTGACAAAATTGCAGTGAAACTCAAATTCTTCCTAACTTCAGTGTTTGCAGATAATGACCCACTTTGCGTGTGAAATGGGTGATGTTTGAAGTCCCAGTATTTATGCATGGAAGCAAATCTTGGGAGAAGCCCATGCTCTGCACTGCATCTGAAATAAAGGACCACTCTCTTTGCTGAGCATTCCTGAAAGTCCAGCTAGAAGACTTTCAACTTCATATGTTTTTAAAAAAACCTGACAGCAGTTCAGGGGACTGGGCAGCAAAACTTCAGCTTTTTGCTCATTTGTGAACTCAACCATTACTACACCTGACACAAGTATCTTTATAACTCCTTGACACGTAGCTGTTCTAAAGTAAGTATAGAGCAGAGCTGCTGCGTGCATGGAGGCACATGGAGTGTGTGCAGCGTACAGTAAGAGAAATAAACACACACCAGTGTCTCACTTCCCAGTGCCTGGCCCTGACAATGACAGTACAAATATCAAAGCTGGACTTTCATACTTACTGTGCAGTTCATGAGAAGATAATAACAGATAAAAATTGTAATTTCATAAAAGTCAGTGTGGAAAGGGAGATGGTTTTGTATCAGAAAGTACCAGCCAAAGGGAGTTCCTAAAACACATTCCTCTCAATAGCTTAGGCATCGCAGTTAGAAACGCAGGTATGTGCTTTCATTTCCCTAGTACAGTTACCATTCAACCTCAGCCATCATAGCTTACTTGTTAATGTATTTATTCACTCACAGAATGGTGATTTACATTCAAATTCCTCAGCCTAGTGAGACCCAAATTTCTTTTGTCTTCCACCAACATGCAGAGTAGGGTAGGAGGGCACAACTCTAACCCTTCACCTCTTCCTGCTGCAGTTGTAATGCAACTGAAAAAGGGTTATGAAATAATTAGGTGGCAAAAAAAAAAAAAAAAAATAGCAGAAGGGAAAAAAAAGAAGGGTTCAACTGTGAGCACAATCAGCCAAGAGGAGAGATTTAACTTCCTGTTGGATTATTTCATTATTGTAAAGACTAAAACCTAAAAGAATGTAGAATGGATACAGCCCAATACTTTGTAGGTTTGGAGCTACCTGCTGCATTCAGCCCCCCAACTCCTAAACATGTTTATGCAAATGCTCTGGTTTGTCATGGCAAGCTATGATGACTGCTGAGGTGGCAGGAATAAGACTGAGAAACTGCCTGTAAAGCTGGGTGTTAACCATGTACTAAACCCCCTGTTGAGCCTTTTTGTTAAATTAACAGAAACATGTCAAACACATCTTAAAAATAAATGGTTTTAATTACGCTCTGAGTATATTGGCTGAATCAGATTAATCAGGACTTGTTGTGCTTTCTATTTTTAGTTCTGGTTAGTTTAAATAAGAAATAAATGTACAAACTAACATCATTCTGTGCATGCCCAAAGCAGAACTGAAAATGTTGCAAGAAACATTGAAGAGGGTTTTAATGTTTATCAGGAAGGTTGTTAATGAGTTTCTAAGAGGGGAGGATACACTGCAATTTTTTTCTAATATTAGAAGGCAGAAAGGAGAAAACTTACTCATATCCTGGTTTTAGATACAGGTAATTATAACCTACCTACATTCTTATTTCTTTTCACCTCTAGATACATACTTGCATCCTGCTAAATCAATCTTTTCTCTGTAAAATAAGTTTTTGTGAGAATGTGCACCTCCTGGAGCTAGCTTTCTATGGGAAAGAAATGTGAAGCTGTTACCAAATCTAGAAAATCAGCCTTAATTGGAAAAAGTTTGGTTATATAGACCCCAGGAAATATTTGAATTAAAAAAATAGTTTTATCCATTTCAGAATGAGTAGTAGTAAGTAATAAAGATATCAGTAAAATAAGTAGTGAAAAACTTCAAATACAAGAAAATGCAACTTAGTTTGCAATTTTGAAATTCTTCAGGAAAAAATAAAGATCATCAAGTTTTAGACAGATAATTGATGCTGAAATCCCTTGTATTAATAATATAAACACAATCATGAGGACTACAATGATCATCAATTTAAGTCTAATGATCAAGAGAAATTTTAAATTTCACCTTCTCCTCAGGTAAGCCCCCTTGGACAAAGATGGAGAGTCCTATGTACTTAGTACATAGCACAAAAGGAGCCTGATCATGCTTGAATGAGAGTGTTTCATTGACTTGAATAGGAGCAAGATTGCTCCATCAATCTAGATTTTCTTTCTTCTCCTTCTTCTTTTGTTTCAGATTGGTAACTCTGGGTTGAGCTGTCAGTCAAAAACCTTGCTAGATGAGACTCAATGCCACATTCCTATTTTCAATGACATGAAGGATTTATATTATACATATATTTATGTTTCACTTACAGTTTAACAGCAATAGACCATTAGCACCTGAGTGCTGAACAAACCTGATTGCCTCCTGATATTAGGAGTTCAACTTTGGCTTACATTTTTTACATAGAGAATGAACGTTTTTTTTAAACTTACATAAATTCAGCTTTTATCCATACTACATTCTATGAATGGCTTACAAAGCTTTTGATTACATGGATAATTCAGGGAAAAATTAGTACTGCTTACCTATTGTTTTGACTTGCTGCATTAATTGTTCTTGATTATGATAATTAACTCTAATCAGCTACTCGCTCCTGCAAAGTATATGATCTTTTAGGTGTTTTTCACAATGCTTTCAGCCAGCAAGAAAAATAAGAGCTCAGTTTAGATGAAAGTTCAACTCTGAAGGCTTTAACTGAACAATCTCAGTGAGATGTCATTGTTTTGGAGTCCATTCAATTTAATCCTGACTTAGAATTTAAAAGTATCTCCATATTATTGATCTTGGACCTCCTAGAATTATGTAAAATCCTTCAAGTCAATATAGATTCATTGCATTACTTCAGCATTTCCCCCTGAATATTTCATTGTATTTGCAAAAATTTTTTGTCAATCTACTATATTCCAGCTGTCTGAACTGGTGAGGTGAATTAACCAGTAAAGACTAAACCCAGGGACAGTCTGTACTAGCATGTTCTCTTATAGATTGGATGTCCATAAGGCAGGCTGAGTTAAGGCATAGTTCTCCATTTATTTCTTTCAAATGTTTTGTACAGGAGGTGATGTAACAGTTTTCAGTCTCAGCTTTATTTAAGGCTCTCCAGGCAATAACATGTCTAATTAGATAAGTACTAAATAATTATTTAAAGTATTGACTATTGCAATAGTCAATAGCATTTTGCATACTTTTCTTACACAACATACAGGTTATTACTGTGATTTTTAAAATATGCATTGGATGCATTAGGTATTATCAGTTGGCTTTTGAATATAGTGGTCTTCTAAGCTGTTCCCTTAGTGGTATCAGTATGTCCAAAATCTTACAGGCAATGTAATTTTAGCCTTGCTTTCATTGACATCTCTCACCTTTCTTTTGTTCACTTCAGACTTCTGATTCATCTGTGCTCTCATTTTGAAATTCTCACTGCGGCATTTAATGTGATCACTGACTTTCCCACCATCCTGCTTCTTTTATTCCCATTTTTGTTCTCATTCAGTCTTTCAGAAATGTTATATTATACTCTAAATTACAATTTATAATTACGATACTTTTTTTAAGCTTCTAACTATGCTTCTTTCTTCTCCAGCTCTTTAAATTACTTCTCAATATATTTGTTTTTCCTTTTTTTAAAAAAAATTGGATTTATCGAATTGAGGTTTCTTTCTTTTCTTTCAAGCATGTTATTTTGTTCTCACTCATGATAATCAGGAATTTACATATTTCATTTTGTAACTAATTAAGACATTTATTTCTTTTATTGAGTTATTGTTTTCGTTGTTTTGGTCTATAATTGCAATGAAATTAACTATGTGCACCTAAAATGCATCATGAAAGTTAAGGAAGTGTATAAAAATGAGTATTAGATAAATTACTTCTTCATACTATTAAGCATTGAAAAGGTTGGTGTAGTTTTATATTCTGTAAAACACTTTGTGCAACTTTCATGGTTTGGGTATGATCCTCTGAATACTCTGTCTTTCTACTCCTGTCTGACAGGGACTGTGTGTTTTTTCTGGCTCTTCAATTTTGCACCCTTTTGTGAGTTTCAGAAGGCAAGGCTGGAGGAACTTCAACATCATTATAGTCTATCTTAACATCAAAATACAATTATTAAAACTTCATTCTGAGAAATAGGAGATGGGAAACTATAGGTCCTGTAGGAAGCTGAGGAAGTTGCTAGATCAGGTCACTGCTTCCTGGATTAATATTTTCACTTAATTAGATTATTATATGCATTATATAGGCCTCTTCAGGAACCCACTTGGTAGAGTACAAGGCGACAAAGCCTTGGAGGGAAAAACGGCCCAAGACAGCTACCTAGTATTCAGGCATTATCTCATAGAATCATCATAGAATCATAGAATCATAGAATATCCTGAGTTGGAAGGGACCCATAAGGATCATTGAGTCCAACTCCTGGCTCCACACAGGACCAGGCAAATCAGAGCATATGACTAAGAGCATTGTCCGGACACTTGCTGAACTCAGTCAAGCTCGGTGCTATGACCACTTCCCTGGGGATCCTGTTCCAGTGCCCGACCACCCTCTCAGTAAAGAACGTTTTCCTTATATCCAACCTAAACCTCCCCTGTTGCAGCTTCATGCTGTTCCTTCAGATTCTATCACTGGTCACCAGAGGGAGGAGATCAGCGCCTGCCCCTTCGCTCCCCCTCGTGAGGAAGCTGTAGGCTGTGATGAGGTCTCCCCACAGTCTGCTCTTCTGTAGGCTGAACAAACCAAGGGACTTCAGCCTCTCCTCATACGTCTTCCCCTCTAGACCCTTCACCATCTTTCTTGCCCTCCTTTGGACACTCTCCAATAGTTTTATGTTCTTCTCATACTGTGGCGCCCAAAACTGCACACAGTACTCCAGGTGAGGCTGCACCAGCACAGTGTAGAGTGGGACAATCACTTCCCTAGACCAGCTAGCAATGCCGTGCTTGATGCACCCCAGGATACTGTTGGCAAGCTCAGGAGTGATGCATCCCAACAAAGATAAAGTCAGGCAAAAATGCCCAGAGACCTGTGTGGATGAATGAGGAGCTCCTGGACAAACTCAAACACAAAATAGAAGCCTACAGAGGGTGGAAGCAAGGCCACGTGCCTGGGAGGAATACAGAGAAATTGTCCAAGCAGCCAGGGATCAGGGTAGGCAAGTTAAAGACCCGATAGAATTAAATCTGGCCAGGGATGTCAAGGACAATGAGAAAAGCTTCTATAGGTACATCAGTGATGAAAGGAAGACAAGGAAAAATGTGGTCCCCCTGTGGAAATGAGAGACCTGGTTACCCAGGATATGGAGAAGGCTGAGGTACTCAATGAATTTTTTGCCTCAGACTTCACCAGCAAGTCCTCTAGCCACACTGCCCAAGTCACAGAAGGCAAAGGCAGAGACCTGGAGAATGAAGAACTGCCCACTGTAGGAGAAGATCAGGTTTGAAAATATCTAAGGAACCTGAAGGTGCACAAGTCCATGGGACCTGATGAGATGCATCCGCAGGTCCTGAGGGAACTGGTGGATGAAGTGGCCAAGTCACTCTCCATCATATTTGAGGAGCTGTGACAGTCTAGTGAAGTTCCCATCGACTGGAAAAGGGGAAACATAACCCCCATTTTTAAAAAGGGAAAAAAGGAAGAACTACAGGCTAGTCAGTCTCACCTCTGTGCCTGGCAAGATCATGGAGCAGATCCTCCTGGAAACATGGAAAAGAAGGAGATGATTGGTGACAGCCGACACGGGCTTCACCAAGGGCAAATTGTGCCTGACAAATCTGGCAGCCTTCTATGATGAGGTTACAGTGTTGGTGGATAAGGGAAGAGTGACTGACATCATCTACCTGGACTTGTGCAAAGCATTTGATACTTTCCCGCATGACATCCTTAGCTCTAAATTGGAGAGACATGGATTCGATGGATGGACCACTCAGTGGATAAGGAATTGGCTGGATGGTCGCACTGAAAGTGTTGCATTCAACGGCTCAATGTCCAAGTGGAGAACAGTGACGAGTGGCGTTCCTCAGGGGTCGGTATTGGGACCAGTGCTGTTTAACATCTTTGTCGGCGACATGCACAGTGGGATCGAGTGCACCCTCAGCAAGTTTACCAATGACACCAAGCTGTGTGGTGTGGTCGACACACTGGAGGGCAGGGATGCCATCCAGAGGGACCTCGACAGGCTGGAGAGGTGGGCCCATGTGAACTTCATGAAGTTCAACAAGGCCAAGTGCAAGGTCCTGCACAGGGGTTGGGGCAATCCCAAGCACAACTACAGGCTGAGCAGAGAATGGCTTGAAAGCAGCCCTGAGAAGAAGGACTTGGGGGTGTTGATTGATGAAAAGCTCAACACAACCCAGCAATGTGCGCTTGCAGCCCAGAAAGCCAACCGTGTCCTGGGCTGCATCAAAAGAAGCATGACCAGCAGGTCAAGAGAGGTGATCCTGCCCATTTGCTCTGCTCTGGTGAGACCCCACCTGGAGTACTGCGTCCAGCTCTAGGGTCCCCAGTACAAGATAGTCATGGACCCATTGAAGCAAGTCCAGAGGAGAGCCACCGAGATGATGAGAGGGCTGGAGCACCTCTCCTGTGAGGACAGGCCGAGAGAGTTGGGGTTGTTCAGCCTGGAGAAGAGAAGGCTCTGGGGAGACCTTACAGCAGCCTTCCAGAGCCTGAAGGGGGCCTGCAGGAAAGCTGGAGAGGGACTGTTTACAAGGGCATGGAGTGATAGGACAAGAGGTAATGGCCTTAAACTGAGAGAGGGTAGACTTAGATTAGATATTAGGAAGAAATTCTTCACGATGAGGGTGGTGAGGCACTGGAACAGGTTGCCCAGAGAGGCTGTGGAGGCCCCATCCCTGGAAGTGTTCAAGGCCAGGCTGGACTGGGCTTTGGGCAACCTGGTCTAGTGGAGGGTGTCCCTGCCCGCAGCAGGCGGTTGGAACTAGATGATCTTTGAGGTCCCTTCCAACACAAACCATTCTATGATTCTGTGATTACATGTGTTCTCCCATTTGTGCAGTGGTGCATTAAGGAAATGTTTGGCTATTGGTAGCATTGCTACCACACAGTTTGTCTGCTTATTAGTCCAGCAAGTACAACACTTCATAAAGATCCCCCCTCAGACTTTTGTGGAAATATCTTTCATGTGTTACTCCATTCTCTTATTTCTATGGTTCAGGAAAACACCCTGCAAGTTCAGCCAGCAGAATGATACAGCAAGGTGTAACCTGTCACATGTCTGAGGGTCACACACTGATATCTGTGCAGCATCCCTCAAAATATATAGCATCAAGGTGTGTTAATTTTGTAACCAACTCATGTTATACCTATCCAGCTACATCTGTATTAATAAATAAAGCAGTCCCATTCTTCAACTTCAGGTCGAATGTTATGGCATAGATCACATCCATACACAGAAATCCTCCTCTAGCCAGGTATGTCATGCTAAAGTGGATGCCAACTATTAGCTCCCTTCAGTTTGTTCATGTGTCTATATACATTGCAAAACTCTGGCAAGTAGAGGGACAAAGAGAGGGAAGTTGCAATGTGACTGAGTTGCAGGGAAGTAGGATGCCCAAAGACTTTTCCCCTCAAGAATCAGTGATGAGAAGATTCTCAAAATAAACATGTGAAGAGAAGCAGAAACTACAAGCACCCTTCACTGAGATTGCCTCCTACCTTTTGTTGTAACACTTTTAAATGTGTGCATAAACTGGCTACGTGGCGTACAGTTTCACAGAATGACATAATCCCAGAATGGTAGGTGTTGGAAGGGACCTTTGGAGATCATCCAGTCCAACCCCCCCTGCTAGAGCAGGATCACCTAGAGCAGGTTGCACAGGATCGCATCCAGGCAGGTTTTGAATATCTCCAGAGAAGGAGACTCCACAGCCTCTCTGGGCAGCCTGTTCCAGTGCTCTGTGAGGCTGGGACTTTAGAACATAAATTGTTGAGAAAGCAGAGCCTGGGATCACAGCGATCTAGGAGTACCAACTATTCACGAAAACAGTTCTCTCACTAAATTGAGAAGAAATTGGCAAGAAAGACACATAAGACTGTTTTGGTTCTTTACAATTACTAGATCATTCTCACTGTGCAACAATTAATGGGAGGAGTTTAGACAGGTTTTACAGCCAAATTATGCTGGAACAAAGTGTAGCAGTTGTATTTGATGTTTTACTTATAACTTTTTGTATTGCTTTCATGCACTAGCTTTGCAATTGTATCAACAAAAGCTAAGACTTCATCTTTATTAATCCAGGCTGTTGTTCTTAAACACATATAAAAATGAGCCTCTCAGTATTTATTGCAGGAATTGTAGTTATATTACTGAAGGATAACTTTTAGATTCTTAATACTGTACTCACTTTTCTCTAGTTGTCTCCAGTTGTTTATTGCTGTTAGCAAATAATTATGAGTAGTTGATAACTTGGTAATTATTCCCATTCTTTCTTGCTCCACAGTCCATACAGTATGAATCTTCATATTTGTAGACAGTCAGCTTATCTGACTATAATTCTAAGCAAACTTTCTGAAAGATAAATCCATCATTTCTTACCTGTTCATGTGTACTTCATGATTAAAAGGAAATCCAAGAGTTATCAGTCCCAGCTGTTTTGGTTGGCACCTCTCTGGAGGGTAAGTCAGACTGGCAGATGAGCGCCTCTGCCTACACACAAGTCACCAAAACCCATGGCTTTTTGCTGCCTCTTTCCAGCTCTGGTCCCAATCCAGTTCACTGAGTGGTCCACCTGGATTTCCCCCAGGAGAACATTTGCCCTTTTCGATGCCACATCCCTGAACCTGTTTTATATGTGATCACGTATGCATGGATGTGGAGTCTTGCTCTTGCTGCCAGAAGTAGCATCCTCCGTGAGAGCTCCTGCTTTGCCTCACTCATGCCTTCCTTTTTGCCCTTGGGGGGCTATGCTATGGTCTCTGCAGCATCCCTCCCGTTGACCTCACATTTGTTACCTCTGATCACCTCTGGATGCACTGAAGCCTGTTCACCTCTTATTGCAGTTCCTCCCTTGCACTGCCACAACTATCAGCACTTGCCTGTCACAGGGGAAGCTGCTGACATCACTTCTGGCCCCAGCCCAAGGCATTTCCTGCAGACCATGACCCACACAAAAGCATCCACCTCCAGGGGCTGTACAAGTATCAGAAATAGTTGCACCAGCCAGGATAGGACATGCCACAAGACCTGATCTCCACATTGGTGCATCTCCCTTCCTCTAGCTGCACCTCTGGGACCACTACAAACCCCTGCATGCCTGCTGCTGCTTTAGCTGCCTTGCTTCTTTTTGCACAGCCTTCTGGATGTCCCTCTGATTGCAGCGTTCCTTAACTACCAGATAAATAGGGAATCTGAAGTCAGCTTGCTCCACCCTTCTGGAATTTTCCCAGTTTGCAAGGAACCTCGTACACTGTCTTGTGATCTTCCCGTCACAGCTCATTTGCCTTGAAATGCTGGGTATGCCATGCAGTGCGTTCTCTCACACCACACCCCCAAAGAGTGACCCAGGGAATGGAACAAAGGATATTTGGCAGTCCTCGTGAAGCCTGGGAAGGCAATGGGGTGCTTCAGTGGTGAAACTAGGTTAAGAGAAAACTCTGTGAAGGAGTAGATTTTAAGAGATCTGAGTGAAGAGGCAGTGTTAAAATAGAGAAAAAACTGGAGGAGGGATCATTTGGAGCAGGTGAAACAGAAGGTGCAATGCAAGAGGCAATGGATAGAAAAAAAAATCTGTGCCCAGTACAAATTGTTTGAATACAAACTTGCTTGAAACGAATCTTTATTCGGCTCTCTGGAAGTAGAAATCTGCCTGAGAAAATAATTCTTTAGGCCTTAGCTTAGCATTTGTACAATGGAAATAATAACCTTCCACCTGACAAATTAAGCCAGTAGTTCGTGATGCACTTAAAGTGATGACTTTTGGAGAAAGTCTGAGTTAGTAGGTCTCTTCAATGCAGGGCATGAATTATGCACCGGAAAATCACAAGATATCACACACAACAGTGAGAAGAAATTAAAATTTCCAGATCTTGTACAAATAGGCAATTACTTCAGGGAAGAAAAACAGCACGGTCTGAGCTCACCAGTTGAAAACTGCATCCTAATGCAGATGCACAAACCTGGACCAAGGCAAGGCAATATAAACTGTATTTTTTGAATGTTTAATAACACCCTATTAGCAGATACCTTTTGAACATAATAAAAATGTATCATCAAAGAACTAGTATATTTTTCTGAGAGCTGCTACTTCCTAGTATTCTTCATAAGTTAGTCACTGTCTAAATCCATTTCTCATTCTTCTCAACAGCAAAATACCTATAAATTAAACATCTCCCTCTCTGTTTCCCTTTAGTTTGTCATAGTGCTCTTAGTATCCACATTCTTCCATTTTCTTTCAGACTTTTCCACAGCTATCATATCTGTTATCCAGACTTGTTGTGTCTCTGATGGCACGGCAACGTGAAACAGCACAGTCACCAGAACCTGACTTGGGTTTACTACTTTCTATCAGCAATTTCAGCTCCTGTTTCAATTCCTCTGTCTTTTTCTTAAGAAAAGAAATCTGCTTGCTGCTTAGCTACAGACCTCCTGTTCTTGGTTCATAAATCTAAATGTCACTGTGTTGCTTGGTTCCTTTATTATCTACTTTAATCCTGGTTGATGCTTCTTGACTTGTTGGAACCTGTTAGTGTCAAACCACTCCACGACATCTCTCCTTGTGACATTCCTCGGGAATTCCATCTTTATTCCTTCCTGGCTTTTCCCTCCCGTGAAGGTGGTTCAGTTGCAACTCTAGATAATAAACATTCACATGCTTGTGGTTTTTTGGTTTCGTTCTTTCAGAGGTAAGGGGTCTTGCACTATTGATGATTCTTATCAATCTTGCTGTACTTAAAAATCCAGAGAGATTTAAGGAAAAAATGTAAATTTTCTCTCCAGCTGAAAATACACAGTTTATACTTCGATAGTCTGCACTAACCTGGTTATGGAACAGAAAATTCATGCTATGATAGTAACCTTCTTTTTAGCCCATTAAAAGCTTTGATGATTTTTCTAGACAACATGCTTTTAATTTACACAGAACTTTTCTCTACGCCTTTTCTGTTGTTATGCCTGTATAATGTGACTAGAGCATACACAATATGATACAACCAGTAATGATATTACACTACGGGTATGTTGGGGGCTGGGTTCATGTTTATGGGTAAACTCTGATGTTAGTTGATGAAAATAGTTCAGGAAACAAAAGCTCATGCATTTTTATCAGCTTAGCTTGCATAGACCTTATACAATTTCTTTAAAACACACATTTAACATATTGAAAAGTGATAGTAAATCCAGTTTTTAAACCTAATTCTGAAATCCATGTTATGCATGAATAATTACTGTTTAACAAAATTATAGGTGCTAGGATAAATGGAAACCAATCCTTCATTCCAAACAGCAGAAGAGACCTAACAGATAACACAAAGAGATACCATATGAGAATACATCCACTGAACATCCACTTAATTTGCAAGAGTTCAAAGGACATTCAATCCCAACAGAATGACATCAAAAAGGATTGTAAAAATATCTTGTCAAGCAGCATTGTTGTGCTGTCTAGCTTTTTAATCGTAGCATAATGTTAATGCTATTAGAGTTTCTATAAAGACACACAGAGGTCAAGGATGCAAGAGGGAAAAAAAAAAAGAAAAGAGGAAAAGAAGAAAAGATTATATTTGCTAATTACATTTTCTGGAGCTTAGCATGATAGTGTGACCTATATATGCATTTGGGCCTGACGATATTATTTTTAAACCATACTTTCAATATTAACTGGTTCTAGAGTAGGATATAAAGTCTGTTATAGAAGATCAGGGGAAAATATGGGATCCTTACACTGGTGAAAGCTGTCATTGTCCCTGTCCCCCTCCCCTCCCCCCAGTTCTTCTAACTGGAAAATCTTCCATTTTCAGTTTATCCAAATTTATATTTCAATTCTTCCATACACAAGAAGATGAAGCAAACTGCGTATTTACAGAGGTATATGTTTACAACGGATCTTGTTCAATAAAACTAATTTCATACTCATTTAAATCTGCAACTGCATGTGCTGAGAAGCACATGGTTAATTTCAATTCTTTATCTAACAATCATAGATATCAAATTGGTTGCCTTATTGTCAAACAAACAGTAATGTCTGCGTGCTATTTTCACTTAGTTTTACATATCTACACTTTGTTTCAGGTAAGGATGCCATTGAAAACACTGCTACTTAGTGCAAGAATTTTGTGGCTTTTGTGCTGCCAGTGGGGGTGGGGAAATTCTCAGTTATTCTTGGTTATTTTTTACATTGTTATTCATATTTGTACAAGATTCTAATACACTGCAACTTTTCTGTTAAGTATTGCCTCTGGTCTATAGTTAGCACAGTCTATTTAAATTTAAATTGGAGAAAAAGACACCTTCTTTTGGTATAATGTGATCAAAATTTTGAAGCTCTGTAATTTTCTTGCTGCTTGTAGAAACAAAGCACCCAGGCTCACAGAGAAAGCCTTTTCTACAAGCTATAAATATTTGCTATTTGTAAAACCTCAATGAGGATTTAGTTATTAAAAAACTAAAGGAAGAAAATTACTAATAATGATTGGTTTGAGTTAATGAGATGTTTTTATGCAAATATATGAACCTTAAATATGACCTGGAAACAAAAGACTGCTTAACAGTTACTATTAAGCTATACATTAGGAGATCAATTAAAGAGAACTTCTTTCTAATGATCAAGCTCTACAAGAGTTGCTATGGAAACCTGGAAAGAGAGAGATTCAGAATGCAAAACAGCTACAGAAACAACAAAAAAATATTTGTAAACAAGTATCCTAGAATGTGTATAATCAGTTAAGTAATAAAAGGCTGATTCAATTCTTTTCCATCCCAACATATCTGGAAGAAGGGCACTTTTCCGTGTGAAGGTACCAGTTTATTCCATATTTGGATGCCATGAAGCAAGGCAATGCCAAGATATTTTTTAGGTAATCGATGACATTTCCCTAAATTACAATATGGGATAGAAAGACAAGATTACTTTAAAGGTCTCAGAATTGTACAGTCATGTCATTACGAATTGCTGGCAAAGAAAAAAAACCACATTTGTAGCAAAGAAAGTGCAAATACTGGTGGTTAAAAGCAACATTAATTCTTTCTCCCATACATTAAAATAAAGTGGTACTTAGATCAAAAACTTAAAAATACTCAGATTCTCTTGTGTGAAGGCTGTTGGCTTCTTCATAGTTTTTCATTCTGTTTTTTGTGCCTGTATCTTGAACAATCCTGAACATCCATAATATCCATATAAAAATACTGTTAAATAGCATTTTGGGTTAAAAATTTATTTTCTGTTACTGAGTATGTCTTTTCAGAACATATTGCAGAAGGAACAAACACACACAGTCAAGTTTTCTAGTACACAGAGTATATATTGCCTATATACACACACAAAGAAACGTTCAAAGCAGTGTTGGTAACTGGGATTTCCTGCAAAGATCTAGGGTCCTTGTAACAAACAACTGATATAATAGAATAGATGCACTCCCTCTCCTCCTTGTTCTCCCATTTGCAAATTATCCATGGCTGCAACAGTTCAGCTTCTTTGGCAATGAAAAAGCACCAGAAAATATCTGGATCTGGCAGAGAAGAATCTGCAGCTAGCTCTTCTGATCCACACCAAGCACAAGGAAACCCTGAGCCTAGAGGAAACCAGTCCCAGAAACAGCTACCAACAGCTCCAATATCACGACTCAGCTCTATATGCTATGGTGTGACGTCTTTCCTGGGATATTTCAATATTACTCAACTGGCAAGCTCTGTAACTATGTGTCAGATAACATTAACAATACAATCCGAGCATGTGAGCGGACTCCTAAAGTTACACAGTCGTTTAAGTGGTTTTTTAGGCCATGACTGTATACTTCTGACAGTCTTGAAAGCAAAGAAAGACCACCAAAAAACATGATTTTCAGTGAACAACTGGCATTTATAAACAGGAAAAGGAAATTGGTACTTACAGGTTTGTAGAAACCAAACCAGCAAGGGACTGTAGGCTCATCAAATCCTGTTTTCTCTGGCAAGTTGTCCCATTCCTGTATTTACCAACTTTCATCTCAATCTCTTCCAACCAACATTCATGAAGATGCTTCTGAAGGAGGCGTATGAATGAGCACATTTGACAATGAATTTGAAAGACTCTGAATTTCAATGTGGAACTTGAAAAAAGTGAATGAAACAGGTAACATAAAAACAAAATAGGAAAACTATCATGAAAAATGAATTAAAACATTGCCATCAGTACCATAGAGGTGGACGGGAGGGTGTCTGATTGTCTTTTTCAGGGGTCAGTTTTAATCAATGTAACTGGATTTTTTTTCCAGGACTCAGCCTATGTTATAATCTTGCTATCGGCCAAAATGACCTAATTCTACTTATTCCCAGCTCAACGATTAATTTCAGTGAAACTGGCCAATGCTAATAACTACTTTCAAAAATCCTGTTCTATGCTTTTCCCTGTGTCTCACCTCATATATGACATCAACTAATAACACTTTCCTGCCTTATAAATGTTATTTTAAAAAGTGTCTTCTAGACTAAAATCCATTTAAAGTATTTGCTTCATATGTACACTAGCTTACCTCTCATTTAAAATGATTTATAATCCAGAAATGCTCCCCTCATGTTCTTGAAAGTTTGACTGTAGAGATGTGCCTCTGAATAGAAGCTACACTTCAGAGAAACAAAACATACACACACACACACACACACACACAAAGTAAGAGAGAGGATTATTTAGCCAACTTGAAGCTATACACAGTTATCAGGAAGAAAAGAGTATTATTTCTGAAAGAAAATCTGTCAGGCTTCTACTTCGTGGGAAGGTCATTTTTCTTAGTTTCAGCAGGATAATCAAGAAATCCAATTAGCTCTATATAGAAGTTACAAATCTGTTCTCGTCAAAGAACACATAGCCTACAGCACAACCAAACAAAATACTATTAAATTACACCTATTGAAAAGAGTTGTATCCTGCTAATGAGAGCAGACTTAGAAGAATTTGGCTAGAAAGTAACTAAAAAGAAAATAAACTCCAACCACTTGTCAGATCAATCCAAGTTCCTGACAATAACTCATGGCTCATTAAAAAAAGTATAGTGTTTTATTGACTGATTTGTAAAACGTGCTACTGAGCTCCTAGATTCATATATTTGAACTTTGCAAAAATCAGTGAAATCTGATGTGAACCCAGTAATCCTTCACAATGGGATCACAGACTCCACCTCACTCCTAAGAGATTTCTGCAGACATGAGAAGGCAATAAATTTGTCTTGCAGAGTGACCTAGGGCCAGCTAACTTTTGGGATCAATGGAAGAATCAGGTTCCAAAGCCAAGGGCTCTGAGTAAATACCACCCAGAATTTTTTTTTATTTTTCAACAAGCTCTGAAATGAATTCATATGTATTCGTTTGTGGAACAAATTTCATGAGTTATTTTTACATACGATCTTAAGAATATTCTATATTCAGATGAAATTAGTGCAGTCCAATATCCATATTCACATATTATAATCAAAAGTTGTGGCTGTCATGACATCAAAAGCAGTTATTATCTGTATGTCTACAGTCTCAAACCTTGCTACAAATCATTATATAGGACAAATTATCTTCAAAGTAAACTTGTTTTTTAACAAAAAAACCCTTTCACAATTTTATTGTCCTATCTTCAGTGAATTGCTTGATTTCGATGCATATTGAGACCTCGGAGTTCAATTCTGGTGAGCTTTGCTAGGTGTTCAGGGAAGAAAACAAATATGACAAGATCATAGATTAGAATAAACAAGCTAATTTTTGAGCCAATATTAACTGCAAGACTATATTATTTAGGGATGAATTTACTCCATATTCTGCTAACAGTACTCAATCTCTTGCTTTTAAAATGAGAATTTCTTCCTGCTTTTTCTTTTAAGTCATTTGACCACTACTATATGGAAATAAGCATTTCTGCTAATTACCTCACTGAGAAAAAAATTATAGAGAAAATCAAAATGAATGAGGCACTGTGCTTTGCGCAAATCAGACAGACAAGCTGTCAGCGCTGCCTAACCCATCCTTAGAACAATTCCCTTTCCCCAAGGAAGTTGTCAGGAAAATGGAGGTCCTTGTCATTTCTCCGCTCGCAATTTGGGACTTTCCTTTCACACCTAGTTTATTTCTAGAATCTTTTGACACTGTTCTTGCAATTAAGTGACAAAATAATTTAATTTTTTTTTTTTCTTATTCCGATCTTTCTGCTAGCATCTATACTTTTCTGGTGCTATATCTATGGGGTAAGGCATGGCTAATGAGCATGTTTCTTGTTATTTTGTTCAGTTTCTGAAGCACATTTGTCCCATAGACACACTGAGTGTGTAGCTCTGCGTCAGTGCCTCAAGTGGCTGGGCAAATTATCAGTGCTTGAAGAGCCCAGGGAGACTCATCAGTGCTGGAGTGCCCTTGAGAGCACACAGGAGCGCCCAGGGCAGCAGCGTGGGAGCTCGGTGCTTGCCAGCTCTTTGAGCAGACCCACTCCTCCAACGTTTTCTGCACAGGCAGATTTATGCTAGTGGATACTTGAAGCAGAGCAGTGCGTGAAGTATATCAGAACCTCAGACTTACTGGGACCATTTTATACTGAAGACCTGTGTTATTAATTGTACATATCTCTCAGCAAGAAAGATTTGGTTAATACAGAATGAGATCTCACAAAAAAATGCCTGAGCCTGCTCAGATATATTTACATCTGGAGTATGGGGGAAAATATGAAAAATTGTGCAACTGTGATTAACAGTCATAATTTATTTTGCTCTTTCTCTTTAAAGTCCTTTTTTTCAAATGACCTTAAATTTCACCAAGCAGCAGCCCACATTTCCTCAGCTGCACTCATTAGAGGCATGGAAAGTTTTGTGCATGTTTTTGAAGGGAGGTCAATAACAGAATTACAATAAAAAGAAAGTTTCATGATGTATTGAAGAAGCGTGTGAGGATAAGAAAAAAAATTTAATGAGTGATACAGCACCTTTTAGCATATGGTAGTAAACTTTAGATAAAAGTTGCATTGGTTTCCAAGATCTGTTACATACAGACATGCAGACATGTGTGTGTAAGTGTGTGAGAGATCAGTGATGTACAAGATTATGGGTTTATGGATCACAGACACAAATGTTGAAAGCTAGTGAGTGTTAAAGCAGAACTCCATATTAAAATGAAAGAATTCCTTTTCCATGTAACTAAATTGAGCAATATATACATTGCAGATTACACAGAGCTGATCCTGACCCAGCCTTATCAAGAGCATTTCAAATTAACAATGTAACCTTTGTTTTTACACTAATTCAAAACCAGTAGAGACTGTATGCCATGCTTGTTCAAGATAAAAGAGAAATACTGACACCTGGGAAATTTATGTAAGGAGCTCAACCTTAGAGAGGGACAAGGAAACTATCCACAGTTGGGAAGAGAAAATACAAAGACAGAACTTGGGGAAAGAAAAAACCCCAAACCAACACCAAAAATGTAGAACTATATGTAATGTAAGACTCAGTCTTGCTTAAGAATGGTCTGTATGGAAACATTTGGAAAATATTAGTCTGAATTAAGAAAATAAGTGAAATCATATTAAAATGAATTAGTTGAAATGAAATAATATGTGTGCACGCACCTAAGGTGGTAGTAGTTCACTCAGGTTACTTCACCCCCAAAGAGAAGCAAACTAAATCAAACTGAAGCCACGAAGGGTTCAGTTACCATATGTCAGCAGTCTGTACACATACATGGCAAATACAAGGTCATCTCACGGCTTAAGAACCACAGGCTAAATTAACCACATAAAAAGTTACTGTGGATCATCAATAAATTATGTGTGTGTCTATGGCATATAATTCTCAACAAAAACATTTAGAAGGATTCAGCGCTTTTTAAGTAATCCCGTTGTGACATTTGTGAATTCTTTTGCAAGCATTACCATAAGAAGATACTAGCCAAGAGCAAGCTGTCTAGATTCACTTCACTAAAAAGCATTGAACTATTGAGAATTTACAAATGGATGAAAAATAGAATAATACAGTTTATTCTGTTAGGGAGTGTGGACCAAATTCAGACAGATTACTCAGGGTACTAATTTTTTAAGTTTCAACACACTTCCCTCTATTCCCCCCCCAAAATAATGCTGTGTCCTAGTACCTAAAGTTCATTAAATGAAGGCAGCACTCAGTGAAACACCCATCTTCCACGGAGTTACCTGGAAAACACTGGTTTTCCAGGAAATCCAGTCCCTTCTTCACAGCGTGACCCAAAGCTGCTGCTCCGAGGAGCAGGACAGCCTCTTGGGTCCACAAGATGCTGTTTCTTACTGGGTGCACAGCAGGTAACAGACTCAGCCTCTCTCTGTCTTGTGAACAGACTCCTACCTGGGAAGGATGCGAAGGCTGTAAAGCCTCCCTCCTTACCCAGTAACCCAAACCCCGGACTAAAGACTCACCACTCGTTTCCCCCCCACCTGCACCTCTACCTTTCATTCAGAGCTGCGCAGGACCTCACATTCAGCAGGGGTCTGTATGTAGTGAACGTGCCTTTTTTAATAGACTTTATGTGTGCTATGAATATACTTAATATATATGTTATGTTATGTCATGTTATGCTATATATTGGATTTTCTTGTATTCAGCATGAGTGCACTACAAACTGAAGGAGAAAAAAAGGAGGGTCTGGCAGTTGGGTGGAGGTATTTCTGATCTGTGCTATTTGTTAGCAGTAGTTTGGAACTGCCAAATAAAGACATCAGCTTGCTGGTTTCAGATCAATACTGAAACAGCTAATAGTGACTTGTAAATCATCAGCATTTAAATTATTTTTCTTCCTTTTCTAATGCAACACTTCATCCCTCTGAGATACTTAATGAAACCGTCTGCAGACTCAGGGAGATAGCAGTCTGTTTTCTGGCTCAAGTGAGAGATTTAATTAGCAACAATAAGACCTAAGGCAGCTGAAAGCACAGTCTCTTATACACAACTCTGCTGCAAGCAGTTGAATGTTTCTTTAACTCATGCCAGCTGCTAACCGTCACCTGGAGTCATTATTGCAATCAGACATCTCGGGGACACGTCAGCCATGCTTCAGCTCCCCAGCCAAGCTCTTTTCCATTGGTGATAGTAATTGTGGGTGTAACGAGATTCATTATTACTTTCCTGTGCAATGAGGACTCTCATGCTACACAAAAATTACCGCACTGACTTTGCAGACCAGTGTTCAAGGGCCTCAGTTCAAAGGTAATGAATAATCATATGGCATATCAGATTTTTTTTTTTAATTTAGAAGAGCATTCTGTAAAATAAAAAATATTTCTTCAAATACCATCTATGCATTTCTGAAAAGACATGCATCTTCCAGATGCCAATAACATTTTCTAAGCTACTGGATGTTCTTATACATATGGAAAAAAGCAGATTAGATGCGCAATTTTAAGTCATGCAAATCAACCATTTAGGGACTGAACGCTATGGAGTGAGAGGGATGCTGTAAAGACATAGGCAGGAGGATCCTCAGGAGGGAAGACTGTCCAGGGTGACTAATAGATCCTGCTGAATGTGGGATTTGTGCTCACAACACTCTTCCAGCACCTCTGGAAAATCTGTCTTGTAAAGCAGGCAGCTCACAGCTCTGGATTATTTTTCATTTGTAGGAATCATTGCTTCACTAATCACAAAAAAATCCCTCCAGAATCATAAATCAAACCACTGAAATCAGATAGGGAAGTAGACAGGAAGAGTTTGGGGCTGGACACACCAATCTGCCATCCACGGCATGCCAGGAAGGACCCCACCGTATTCACTGCTCATGTAACATTTCTCTTTTCAAAATCTTTATTAAGATTAAATTCTCAGTGGCTGCAGAGCTGTGCATATGGATACTTGTAGAAGATTTAATGTACATAGTGCTTTTAGTCTAAGATCACCAAGGATTTGACAGATATTAAAAACTCCCCCAAAGTCCCTGGACCTCCACAGCTGCCTGGAGCATGCAGGAACAAGCAACAGTGGTTTGAAAAGTACCCAGATAGCCTTTGACATCATTCTTCTTCTGGGGATGTGACCTTCACGTTGAGGATTTGTAAACATGTATTTTCGTTTCAGTGTTGATAATCTCAAAGCTATATGAGGACAGGCCAAAATCCTGTCTCGATTCAAACTTGACGTTCTGTAAACCAGGTAAATAATAGCTCAATGAACAGATTAGAAAATTGGGATACATATGCACATATGGTGTCAACGGCTAAGTTCAGTCAAATATGCTAAACAATATGGTTTCAAATTCAATATTATGCCCCAGATTTTCCTAAAAAACAAGGGCTTATCTGCAGCCTCAGACTCAATTGAACTTATTTAGTTCACCTTTTGATAAAAGTGGAAAATGACAAGGAACCAGAAAAGATTTCAAGCAACTTGCCTATGTATTTGTTTTTAGTTAACTGTTGCATTGGAGACTATTTTATACTCAAAGCCACCCATTCATGCTAAATATGGTAATAACAATAATATTTTATTTGCCAATCACTGCATTTTCTTACAAATTTTCTGTGACAGACACATGTTTACAGCACCCCCTGCAGCACTATAAAGCTAAAAAAATTATTGTCTAAATTGGGTAAATTATTGTATCTACTCAACCTTTTGTGTCTATGCACTTACTCAATACATGCAAACAGCTCCAAAGTACACAGAAATGTTTCAAGCCCATTATCACAGTTTTGACAGTCCTCTCACCATACTACATTTCTACTTGTGAACAGACATATTGGGCCAGTGTATTTCAGTATAATAGACCAGATCTCCCCTTCTGGAAGTGAAGATCAGGCATCACATTACTTTAATACATTTAAATTATTTTTAAGAAATTCTTTACAAGCCTTCAATGTATAGCTTACTTACATTGCAGAGATTGAAGGCAAATGGTTTTCTCTCATGGAAAAACCAATAATGTATGTTAAATGAGACCAGAATTCTCATTTAATATATTCATTCTCACCTATTTACATTATTTCATATAATATGAATCAGAACAAACTTAAATTTGATTTTATGTACACTGGTTCTATTCTGTAGATTTATGAACAGTTTCAGAAAATTTCTTATACTCTCAATCTTTCCACTAGTGAATGTTCATATAAAAATAATCTCACTATCAAGAAAAGAAGTGTGTGTTTGAATGAGGAACTGTGACTCATTTAAGAAAGAGCTGCTGCATCAGTAAGCTCCAGTACACTTCCCACAGGTTTAGATGGACCACCCAGCGACCCTGTTGCCATGCAGCTGTAGGTTTTACTGGCTATGAAATGTTCAGATGCCGTGGGGATACCAGCGTGCAGCCTGCTTCCTGATACATTCACTTGTGGCATGGCTTGGGACGTCACAAAGTAGAAAAATATTTAGAAAGCTGAACTGAAAGCTAGCGAATTAAGCATGCCAAGAAGTACTTCCAAGTACTGAAACTTGATCACTTATCTAGTTAAACTGTTAAGATCATCCCCAGTTTGGGACTGTCTGTGTTAGTGTTGCAGTGTGGATGGGGAGCAAACTTTTGGAACGACTGGAAGAGTCACTTCAAAAGTTGCATTGTGGATGGGGAGCAAACTTTTGAAGTGACTCTGCAGTCGTTCCCACTGACTATGCCCTGGTTTGCATTGCGGAGCCATCTCAGGGCATGAAAACTGGACTCTCTTCTGGCAAAAGCTGAACCCCTGAAACGAACCTCATGCTCTCTAATCCTTGACAGGCATTCAAGTTCACGGGACCAGACCAGAACAAGTCTGCAGCAATGCATGGGTGGGAGGGAGTGAGGACGTGGGACACTCAGCATGACCCATCGCACCCCACGGATCTGCCTAATGCACTGCGTGACCCCTTAGTAGAAACGGTGACTTTTTGGTCCAGAAAAGCTATAATTCTCCCAAACAATTCCCAGTTGTGGGTCAGGAGGTAGGCTATGCACTGTTCTGTTAGGTCATTTATGTGTAGCCAGTGTGTTTTGGAGCAGTCTTAATTATACTGCTCCATTGTGCCAAATACCCTCAGGGACAGAATGGTATCAAGCATTTTTAAGGTGCTGAAAGTGGCTTCAGGGTAATGCATGGGATGAGGTCCTGTTGGATTCAACCCCCAGTGCAGGGGCAATCCCTGCACAGTGTCACTGTTAAAGCTCTCCTGGACTTGAAAATAGTGCATGGTGACATCCTTCAAAAACCTAATTTTTGAAAAAGGGAAAGAAAAATAAAACAAAAAAGTTGCCACAATCTGTCAACTTTATAGTAATGTAAACAAAACTGAATTTTACCATTCCCAAGATGACACCCTAGGATTTAAAAAAAAAACCCAACAAAACCAAAACCAAAAAAACCCCCAAAAACTATCCCCCCAAAAGTCCAGAAGGAGATAGGATGGGGGATCAGGAGAAGCCACCATGACCTCTGTCAGCACAGAGGGTTGCATTTCCAAGGAGAGGCAAGGCGGGCAGAGACACATCAGCAAGGCATAGAGCTGCCACACCCTTTTTGCAGTACACAATTATCTTTTGCCCATGTCCTTGAAGAAAGCACACAAACCTCCATTGGTGAGAACTACATCCAGCTCAGAACTTGTACCCAGTCCACTGCAACTTTCCATAGTGACCAACAGGCAGATAGAATGTGAACTGATTTATGAAGCAAGCTGGAAATTTATTGGGGGGGGGAACAACAACGTTTCTTAGCATTCTGGTTTAGCTCTACTTTGACATATCATCATAGAATCATAGAATCATGGAAGAATTTGGGTTGGAAGGGACCTTTAAAGGTCATCTAGTCCAACAGCCATGCAATAAGCAGGGACATCTTCAACTAGACCATGTTGCTCAGAGCCCCATCCATCCTGACCTTGAATGTTTCCAGGGATGGGGCATCTACCATCTCTCTGGGCAACCTGTTTCAGTTATAATCATCACTTAGGGACTAAATACTATTTCATTTCTTGTTTTTCATGTGTTCTTAAGGTTATTGATGATAAATTAGACTTTTTCAAGTGATTGTCCTTCTTCTTTAGAAGTCGCCCTAATTCTATGTTTGGCTTCCTTCATTTGCCCTCTCCAGGTTATCTTGGTTCCTGAATCATCAATTTTGTAGGTTTTATCTCATGAAAGGACTTTTACAACTCCTTGGCAAAAATTATGTTTTTGTATCCATGTGTATCATGCCTGGGAATTCAATTACAATCATGGATGATAAAAACTACAACAGTATAAGCTGAATATTCAAAACCATAGCTACTTTGTTGTGCAATAACATCTGAGCCTTAAATATCAGAGTACAGCAAATTAACAAAGGAAAATGACACAACAGGGCATAAAATATACCTCTTAATAGTACTGTCACAGAAAGCAACAGAAAAAGGTTTACTTTCCAGGTAAACAGTCTGAAAGATTCAGTTGTAGGATTCTACAAAGGGAAAGACTTCCAAAATAGCAGTGTTAATTGAGGAGAAGTCTGATATTTTGACACAGCAAATGGTAGGGATGGAGGAGAAACAGGTCAGAAGCCAAACATAAATTATGAGAGGGGCCATAAACATGAACCAGATTTCACAAATAGAAAGGGGAAAAGGTTTGAAGAGCCTTTAATGTTAACAATAAAATTTTGAAGCTGATTCTCAGCTTTAGAGGTAGCCAGTGCAGTTGCCTGGGTAAAGGGTAATATGAGAGTAGCAGAAACAGTAATAAATTAAACAAGAGGCAGAATTTTGAACAGATTGCAAGCAGAAGGCCAAAGGAATAGAAATACTGTAAGAAGTTCATTATTGTTAGAAATAACTGTGGTCTGATACAGAACGTTGGCTGAAAAATTCTAAACAAGGATAAAAAAGAATATAAATAAGATAGCTATTATTCATCCCATGGTTACACAGAGCACACCTGCGCCTTTTTCATCACTGAGATTGAGATATTTTGACAATGATTTTTAACTAAACATTCTCACTGCATGTTGTCAGTGATCAGCCAATGGGAACAGCCTCATTTTTCATCAATGGAAAGAACAGAAGAATTTGGGAATGAAGGTACTGGGAAAATGTGGTGCGTTGTGCATATTTGGTTCAAATGCCCACTTTTCAAGAACTTTTAGGTATCATTTATTGCATACACATTTCTAAACTGTTTTTCTTCATGTTGCAGAGGGAAAGAATGATTAAAAAGGGTGAAAGAAGCCTGAAGGGATTATCTGGGCTACCTCCTTTTCCCTAAAATAGGATCATCTTACATCAGTGTACTCAGATGATGGAGACCCCACAGCCTCCCCTGTCTATCCCTGTGCTTCATTATTCTTGGTATTTAAAAGCTTCTCTTCACATCCAACATTCTTTCTCGCTGAAATGTAAACCTATTACTCTTTGTGCTATATGTTACAGACATGGCAAACAGATTATTCCCTTCCTTTTCACAATGGCGTTTGCATACTTGAAGACTGTTATCATACTTCCCTTCCGTCTTTCATTCTCTAGATTAAACAACTCCAATTCTTAAGCATGCAAGCAAGTACTGTTTACTTCAATGGAACAACCAGATAGGGACTCTCCCATGCTTTGAATTAAACTTTATTCATTGGTTGAAACAAAGCCCAGTCGAGCACTCCACAGTCAGCAGGAAAGGAAATCAGCTTGGCAAAACTCATGGTGGGACAACTTACTTCTTCAGTTCAATGTCACTTAAGAGGTTATGAGAACAGGCCAAAGATGACAAGTTCTTAAAAATATCTACACAGTACAGTTAGCCCCATCCCCAAGTAGGGGCATAAGTGAATGGTAGAAGACAGCCAAAAGGGTCAGATGCACTGGAAGATGAGAAGTTTGGGATACATCAAGGCACGAGCACTTGGGAATTGGAAGGGAAGGGTTTCCCTGTGGCTATGCCTCTGCCCACCTCTTTCACAGAGGTTGCAACATGATATTCTTCACCACTTTGTAAGTTATCTCTTACTCCTCCCTCTTCACGATCTCCAGTTTCACTTAACCACATAGACTTTGACTATAACTTAGACTGGGAGAAGTGAAATTTTGACACGCAACCTGAATATCTCAAAAAAAGCTGGGTCTCTTCCAGCAACTCATTCCTCACCCCTGAGGTTCTGTACTCCTTGTTCTTGGTTTAGGAGGTCAGAATACCAAGAAACTGGGCTCATTCATGACCTCTGCAGGAAAAGAGTTCTGTCAGCAAATTGGTCAGTTCTGTCTCATAACAATCATTTTTACAGCAAGGTCAAAGGCTGCCAACTAAAAAAGAAAAAAAAAACCCAACCCAACCCTACTCAATTTTAACAGAATAGCAATAATAGTAGTAAAAATGTTAACCTGTCCTAATTGAATTTGGTGCATTGAAGTTTTTAGTGCAGTAAAAATCCATGTATTGGAAAGTTTTCATGTTTCCTTTGACTGCACAGAAATATGCCATAAAATTGAGTGAAAGCATGATTTCAAAAGCATAAAGTTTAAGGTCGGTGTATTCCAGAACATTGGTGACCCTAATTGTAACAGACTTCCTACAACAGGTTTTCCACATTATCTCTAGTATGGAGTGAACGTACTTGTGAAACAGACAGTGATCCTATGTCCTAATAGAAGCATCTTTCTTAAGCACATCATCGCTTTTATTTTTTACAATAAACAGTAGTCCTAAACAATAGCACTTATGTGAAATACAGTGTTTGCAAGGGCCTTGGGAGCTGTGTCTTGGGAACAGGGACTCTAGTACAGCAGCATCTGCTGTCAATCCTGCATGTATTGTTAGCACTATAATAATAATCTCTTCTTCTACACCTTGTATAATACTTATGCAGAGCTTAAAACTACAAGGCCTTCTGTGCTATAGTTCAATCTCAGAGTGAATTATACCATTTGACATGAAAACACCTGAAAAGTGTGGTCTATCATGGTAATGCTGACACAACCTTAACTTTAGTGGCACTAGCAAGTGTCATTTGATTACAGTATCTCCTGCTTACAACACTGCTATGGTAATTAAAGCATGTCAGAACTGCAAAACAAGTGTAGTAAAGACACGTTTTATGACAGAAACATTAACACAATTTTTAAGACATGATCTGCTCTGGTATTAAAAATGGAAAATTGTGTTCCAAGTCATAGTGATTTAGTGCTGAATTATAGAAATAGTTGAAATGCCTAAATACAATAGCAGTTGGTACTATTCTTAGGCATTACACACACACACACACAAAGTGCTATGATAAATACATTTAAATATCTTTAATGTTGCAAAACCTGGAAAGGCAATTAGCACCAATAAAATTTGTATTGAATTTTGATAAATTTTACACAATTAGCCTTCCTCCAAATGTAATTTCTGGCCAAGAAATCCATAGGGATACATGACTTATCCACATTTATTACTCATTAGAGCAGAGTAATTCCTGTCATGGCTGAACATCAAGGGATTTATCATCATAAATTCAGATCAGCTAATGGACTGAGTAGTCCTTTTCTCCCAAGAACAAATCCCTAGGTAAAACATATGAATTATAAATTGACCACAGCAAAAGGAGTGCATAGCAATAATATACATAGTAGATGTATACAGTTATTGTGTGCAGTATGAAGATACATGCATTTATTGTATATTGATAACATATTGGGAAAGTAGATTTGCTCATAGGCACTTCTAACATTTCAGATAGCACAGATAAAGTCTGTGCACACTCTCTCATTAGTAAGTTGTCCTCCAAATGTTTCAAGACAAATAAGCTCTATGAAAAAAATTTTGTTGCTCTTCTCAGCCAAAGCATCCTTCATCTTGAGTAACAGTATAATGAGTCTGGTCTATCTTTTTTTATCTTACAGGTCTTGCTTATCCAGCGTATCAGATGTAGATTCTTGAAAATAATGTAAGCAAAGAAACAACTAAAATATTTTTGTGATTTAAAAGGCAGAGTTCAACAGACTAAAAGATTCAGCAGTTTGGTGACAGCTGCCCTTTGCTTTATTTCTTAAAAAAAAAAAAAAAATTCCTATTGAGAACAAATGTTTCAATATAGATCTGTGTGATCTCACTTAAACCTGTGTCCCATTGGAGCTGAACACAAACCCAAATATATTCATGTGGAGAAAGAATGAATAAATAAATAAATAAATAAATGTAGCTGTGTAATTACTATTTACTTTTCACCCACCCTCACATTCTTCTGCATTAACTATAAGAAAAAAAAAATAAATCAAGAAATATCTGAGACAGGTTTGCTTTGCTGTCTTCCTGCCGTAATGAAGTCACTAGAATTTCTATTTCCATTTTCCAGAGGTTATGACTGATGAAATTCACAGAAATTTGAAGCAGGATTTGTGATGTAATCTGAAATTACTTTGAACCATCTCTATGTCTTCTGAATTTATTTTAACCTAACTTTTTTCCAGACGGATAATTAGCAAATTCCATCAGTTTAAGATTCTTGGTTTTATGCACTTTATACTTACTCTTTCTGGTGTGAATATTCTTTTTCAAACAAATTTGCTGCATTCACTTTCCTTTTGTATTTAAAGGAAATAGATATACTCCTCTGTGTATAAATAAGACAAATTATTTCAGTATTTCTTAGACCAGAAACACACCTTTGAAACAAACTGATTGTCCCTGCTTATTGTGCTTTGGTTTGTATTACAGGGCTTTTGTGAAGTGTGCAGACTGGATGAGTTTTGGGTTGAAAGCAAACGTAAATATGTGCTCTTGAGAACATCTAATGTTCTCTAACAATAACAAACATTCCATGAGACTGGACTAGAGATAGCCCAAACTAAATTGCACTGAAGATCCACAATCAGGCCATCAGGTCTTCACTATCAGCCTTGCTGGTCTCCATTTCCACTCTTACTGCACTTCCTTTCTTTTTGAAAAACACATAGTCCTATCTGCTGTTCTCCACACCTTCTTCAGTGCAATCACCTGTCTAAAAATACGTATGTCCTCAGATTTCCTGTGACAATGCAACTAATTCCATCTCCATCATACTATTCATCATGTTATTTTCCCCATATAATAGTCTAATCAAGTACTGTATTGATGATGACCTGCAAAATTACTGTCAGAAACCATCATTAGAAATCTGGTTTTGTCCATAGCATTAAAGGAAGTATTTAATAAAACTGGCCTCAAAATGGGTCATTAGGTTATTCGTGGCATTACTTTTCTCCAAGTTAGTAATTCCCTTTGCAGCATAATCCATTATCACCTCCCACTTAGCTCATCTTATCCACTTTAAAAGTTCTTATACTAGCCCCATATTATCAAATTCAATTGGTAATTTCCCATGTGGCTTCCTATCAAATGCTTTAGTGAAATCTAGACTGACTACACAGAACACATTTCCTCTGTCAACTGCCATTTAAAACCCAGGATAGCAGGGTTAATCTGACATGATCTACCTTTGACAAAGATGTTTTGCATTTCATCCCATTTTCCATTTATCTTCCTACATTTATTCTTATTCTCTCTTTTTTTTTTTTTTTTTAACTCTGAAAAGCTTTGCACATTATTGAGGTCAGGCTATTAAGCTTGTTGTTACTTGAATTACTTTTTCTTCATAAACATGGTGTTTACTCTCTAGCAAAAAATGCTATCTTGAAGTTAATGCACTTATTGAACACTTTGACTTGCTGAATATGCAATGCTAGATATTTCAGGATTCTGGCACAATGATTTCCACTACTGCAGGTAAAGTAAAAATCAAAGAGCTTTAAGATTAAACAATTTCTCTTTCTCAGATCTTCCTTAATCTTTTCATTACCTTCACTGCAAACTTAGTTCACATATTTGTTAAATCTGAGGAATAATCTACACCATTTTTAATCTTAATTACAATCTCATGAATGTCCCTTGGTGTCTGGCAGTCCTAAGAATTGTATCTGAATTACTGATCCCTCTGGAACTTCACTGCCAACATAGGCATCCAGGTCCAAATTAGGAGCAGGAATACATGGCTTAAGTAACAACACAGGCACCTAAAATTAGGCATTATGTTAATTAAACTATATTTTATGATCATAAACTCTTATATATTTATAATCATGACTGGTAGCAGTATCTAATTTGTCTTCATGCCTTGTATAGGACACCGACCTTTTTTACCTAGCCAATAGTGGGATGAGCATTAGCACACATTTGGGGAGCAGTGGAAGGGAAATAGAAAAGTCAATGTTGACATATTGGCTTCAGGTGATTTTGAATTCGCCATACTTCTCTGTAGGCTGTTCCAGTTGCTAAACTTATTAAAAGTATATACCTTATTTTTAGCTTGCATTTTTATACTTTTAGCTTTCAACAGCTGATGACCCTTAGTATGCATTTATCTATTCTTTTCTGTGACGTTCCCAAACTCAAGTACTTTGAGGATACCTTGAAGCATTGAGTGTTAAAAAAGAGTAGAACCATACTGATGATAAAAACTGGGGAAGATTATATAATTTCAACATAATTTTATAATATAGCATATAATTATGATAAATGATATGTCATGCATTTGCAGGAATTAAAAGCAGCTGCTTCAAATCAAGTTGCACTGTGTAAAAAATACAAGATACTTGCATAACTAAGCAAAATCTATTACTAATAGCAATGGCAATGACAATAATCAATGTTTCCTCAAAGACAGTAATAAAAGTTTCCACATTACGTTCTCATTTTGAGACCCCACTTTTCCAGATGAAGAAGTTCTTAAAACATCCAATAAAGGACTTCTGTGCCTTAGCGGTCCTTTGGTGAAACTGAGAAATCTAAATCAAGATTGATGCAAAATTTCACCTCCATTACTCTAGGCTTCTAAATGCTTCAGATATCTGCCTGACTGACTTTAACTACCTGAGGGACAGGCCAATGTATCAAAAAGAGGGTATTCTTGGGGTAGTTCTGAATAAGTGTTTAACATTACTACAAGCTGATTAACCGATCTCACTGAAGAGCTTCCGTCGGGCAGATGTACCTTTTTATATGAAAATTACCCTAAAGAAGACCTAGATAGTGGATCTCAGTCAGGACACAGGTATTGAGTTGCTGGTGGTAGTTATGAGCCAGAATCACCGATCAAAAATATAAAAAAGAAACCTGATGAGTTTAACCATTTCTATGATTACACAGAGTGAGGGTTTTTTTGTTCTGCAAGTTTCGGGTTGAATATTTCAGTTCTGCTTTAGAGGTCTGAGCCTTCCCTTGACCTAACTTTAAAGCCAAATCCACAGAGGGAATGAGGGCTTTGGCTCTGCCTGGTTTCGGCATGATCTAGCCACCCAAAAGCCATCGGGCTCCAAGGCAAAATTTTACTTCAGCCTGTTTCTGATGCTAGGTCTGGTTGTAAGCCTCAGAGCCGCAATATAGCCTAAGTGATCACACAGCACTTTGAGTCCGTCAGTCTTAAGCTTTTCAGTTAACATTTTACAAAAGGTCACAGTGAAAAAAAAGATTTATTATACAGCACAATTTTCTGATTTGAAACAGAAAACAATGAGTGTATGTGACTGCCTGAGCTGGCTGAGATATTAACACAGCTTATTTTTATTAAAGGATAACTGAAGTTTAAAGTGTGACTGGGAGTATTGTGTTGAAAACAGGTTAAGGACAGCTTGATATGTATTAATTAAAAATGAAATCCGGGTTTAAAATGGAGTGCAGTTGTATCTGGGGGAGTAAGCTGGGAAGAAGTCATTGGAGTGAGTTATACCATTCACTTTTCTTTAACCTTCTAAGTATTCCTTTTATTGTAGAATAAAGTATAAAAGCTTCTCTCTGCCATAATTGGTTGGAAATCACCATCTGTAGTGGGATGGTTCTTTTAGGACGTCATTCTTGTTTAAGTGTGGTTGCTCTTCTAAATAATTTTCTTAAATCACACATGATTAGATAATGGATATTCTGCAAACACAATTTATTTTAAGTAATCTGTATACTTTATGTTGAAGGCCAGTTACTTATTCAGTTATTAATCAGTAGCCAATCAAAATTAATATGTCAAAAGATGATATATACTTTTAATGTTTCTGTAAAAAAAAAAAAAATTCTTTAGTGATAAAGCAGCATTGCTTATAATTGGGGAAACCAAGGCAAAGACAGGCAACACTCTACAGGTAATTCATTAAGGCTATGCAATAATAACATTCAAATTGTTTGATATCTGTGGCATTTAGTGCTCCTAGAAAAAGAGAGAGTACAAGACAGAGAAATCTGTAATGAAGTACATTTGTAATGAAGACTCCTAGCAACACACATGAGCAGTAATTTAAAAGCCCCGTTTATTTATGTATCAAATGAAAAAAAATAGATGGACTCTTGGAACCAGGCATATGAAAATAATAAGAAATATCAAAAAAGTATGGATATATAATACTGAACATAATTGTTCACTTAGTGGATCCAGCTCATGGATTGCAGTAGGTATATCTTGAAAGAAAGCTTGCATTAAAATTTAATCTATTCAATATACACTGTAGGTAGAAAGAATAAAACGAGGATCCTTTTTCTGAAGTGCAGTCAACCACTTGACATTGGAGAACAACGAAAAAGGAGAATGAAGTTTAATCACCAAATCAAGCATGATGATCCAGGGTCTTTTTTTTCCCCCTTTAAATAGGGCCTTCCCAAAGTTTTAGTATTTTTGGGCCTAACAAGGAATTAAAATTGGTGTAATGGACTCCTTATACCTGCACTCATCACAACGTGTTGATATTTTGATACAGTGAACAAGATGTTATCAAGAAGTGAACTGCACCTGAAGAGATGATCTACCTCTAGGCACTGTAAATTAGTTACTGTAGGTGGCTGTCTACATATCCATGGAGGTTGAAGCCCATCAGTGTTGGTGATTCAGTTTGGAATAAAGTGCTTGTTTCTTCAAAACACAACATCTTGCAAAGATATATAAATTGATTTGCCTGACCAAGAAACCAGGGATATAGTGAGAAAATAAGGTGTTTTCTCCTTGATATGGAATTTATGCTGATACATGCTAAACGGAAAAAAACCCCAACCAACCAAACAAAAACCACTTAATTGGATTCACTTTAGATCACCATCTATCCATTTACTGGAAATGCTATGGCACATGAGGATGTATTCAAGACTCAAAACCATTGCTGCCTAAAAGAAATTTTACTGGCCCCAATGAAATAGAAAAAAACCCTCTGCAGTCATTCCCATAATATAGTGACTAAACATTTTGAAGTTCTTGTCATTAGCTTCTCCTGAATCTATGACAGAGCTAGCTTCAGCCATACTGAACTCAGTATGCATAAAGGGCTTGCTAAGTATTTGACCTTAAAAATGACTAAATAATGTAAATGCAAGCAGGCTTCTTCTCACTGAATTAAAAAACAAGCAAAAACATGCCCCTGAGAAGAACAAAGATGATCACACGTTCTAGGAGCAATGAATATGAAAGGGAGAATCTTATTAATGTATACAAAAACCTGAAGGAACAGTGCAATGAGGACAGAGCCAGGATCTTTCCAGTTGTGTCCAAGGACACGAGAAGAGGCAATGAGCACAAACTGAAACACAGGACATTCCCTCTGAACATCATGAAACACGTTTTTCCTATGAGGGTGGCTGAGGGCTGGAACAGGTTACCCAGAAAGGTTGTGGAATCTCCATCCATGGAGATCTTCAAAAGCCGTCTGGACATGGTCCTAGGCAACTGGCTCTAGGTGACCCTGCATGAGCAGAGCGGTTGGATCAGATGATCTCTACAGGTCCTTCCAACCTTAACCATTCTGTGATTCTGTGAATGTCTATGTCAGTCTTCACTCCCTCCTGAAATTAAGTGTCCTAGAACCTGATCCAAGCATTACTCATAGCTGTTGTTCCTTTGGTTCTAAGATATATGTCAGTAAGACATCAGGTGACACGAGCCCTTGACTGTTCCAGTCATACACACATGATCTTGAACGTATGTGGTTGATCCAAGTAAGAAAGCATCAAAATAACCATTTCTGCCAGCTTCATGGTTAAGAAAGGAACTTACTGCTACAGAACTCTTTCAATAACACGTAGTTATAGACTGAATCCATCTCTTCTGAACCACCTACATAGATCCAAAAATGTGAAGTGAGACACTGGAGACTGGATGTCTGATTGAAGAGGGATCTCACTGAAACAATTCATATTAACTCACAGAACAGCAATATTAGGATAGCAAATGTCACTTCATTAGTGAAAAAAAAAGATGAACTTTTCACTTCAATTGCAAGTTTTTAAGTTATAAATAAATACATCCATATTCGTCACTTTATCACAGTCAAGAAGAATATATCATCATGATTTGGGGGTGAGGAGGAATAGGTTGAGCAGGAATTCTCTTTTATTCCCTGCTATAAATTTGAAAAGATCACAGGCAAAGTTTTTGGGGGTGGGGAAGAGGAAAAAGTTTTAACTTTAATTAGAGCCAGGTTACCCATTGCTGTACAGTTTACTGCAATTGTATTTAACCCGGATAACCCTTGTTAAGGTTTACATCTGGTTTCCTAAGGAGGTCCAGGTAAAGGGGAAACAGTATAGTCAAGCTTAGCATTTTGAACACAGACTTAGTAATAAATTTCTTTTATTTTTTAAAAGTTTATATTCACAGAGAAAGTGTATTACACCAATAAATTCCCACATATCCTATATAATTTAGTAACAGACAAAAATACATACATAAAAAGCAAATATAAACGCTGAAACATACACACATACACACACACTCTCCCTACAGCAATTCCTATTTTACTGTTTTAGTGTATAGCCCTGAGCAGACTGAAATCAGCAGCCCTCAACAGTGTGATTATCCTGGATTTCAGAGGTGTATCACTATACTTTGTTTTTCCTGAAAAGAAGGCACAAGCTATAGACAGTATGTATTCCACAGTCCTCTGGCCTATGAAAAGGTCTTCCTATAGTCCTGATATATTATTTGCAAAGTGTGTAGACAGGGATTTTGTATCCTAGACTGACTCTCTTAGCTGGTTTCTGTTCCTATTTTGTATATATCAGCATGAAAGAAGTGAGTGAAGGAATATCATGTTTCCATAACTAAGCTTGCACCTTGTGATGATCCACACTTGTCTTCCATGTGGTTCTCTGGTTACAGTTCCAGCTATAGTGTGCTTCCAGTTAATCAGCCCTTGAATCCCATTATGTAACCCATTTTAACTCTAGCAAGTAACTCTACAGAGTTGGTAGAGCTGTTAAACCACTGTGTTTGTGAAGGGACAGGTTACACAAAGAAAAGAAAACTCCAAATAAATCTGTTCCCAAAATGCATATCCTGCACGGGCATTGCAGAGATTAGACTAATGACTATGGGAGGACAACACCCAGGGTGGTAAATTCTTTCTCTTCTCAATATTCACAAAGTTATCCATCAAAGACAATTTACTTGGTTTTTTTGTGCAGGACATGTGAACACCACTTTTCAAGATATTTTTTCCTATGTCAGTCTTTTTAAATAAACAACTTATATTGTGTAGCTGTTGGGTGTGTTCAAGTGATATGACCTTGCCAAGTAGGGAGCAGAGTGCCTTGTATAGAATAAACATTATATTACTTAACAATATATAACGATGAAGTATAATCAGTCATTTGCCTGTGGTGACTCATGATAATTACTGTATTAAACTTTCATAACAGCATTTTCCCCTCCCCTCTGTCTCATCTCATCTTTCCTTGCACTACCCCCAGGCTTCAGCAGCCTTTACCAGCCTTCTGGTAATATTCTGTTTTGTACAGTGCCAGTAATACTGTCTATCATCTCAGACCTCTGCTTCCTGGAATCATTAATACTTTGCTTTGGAAATTATTTGAGACAGAAGGCTCCACGATTGTACTTACTGGTTCAGCCTAGTTCCCTGAAAAAAGATTTAGTGCATTTTCCAAAGGAGAATTTTGCAGATAGGAGCTAAAATGGATTTTCAACTAGGCTTACACCTTTTCGAAACCTATGGATGTTGAATAGTCTTTTACTAGTTGCCATGCCAACTGATACCAGAGGAACACTCTGCTGTGTGTTCATCCCCTAGAAAGCTTCACCAGATGTCTTCAACAAATTGCCACGAAAAGACTTGGGTCTGTCAGTCTTGTTCGGAGATAAAAATCGGACTGAAATGTCCCTGCCTCCACTTCTGATAAAACCAGCCCATAAAATATGTAGACCTGTACTGCTCTCAGGGTAAACCAGCAAAATCTCTCACCCCCACCCTAACTCCCCCTCACTTCCTGTAGCAGGATTTTTTAAATATTTATGTTCTTATTTCTACATGAAGCACAAGGCCATTATGCTTTGCAGCTGACATCGTCTGGCAGTGCAAAGCTAGAAGCATCTGGTTGGCAGTGGAGAAAGAGAACAAGTTGATAAATTATTGATTTACATAAATCAACACCCTTTAAATATTGGTCTTTTGAAGGAAAAAAAAAAAAAAGCTTTTGTTATTTCAACTCGAAAAGTGTTAAGATGATAAACACTTTGTGATTTTCTGTCCCTACCTCAGACAGCAAATATATCTATGCAATATACTGTCATTCTCTGGAGGGCCAATATGGAAACACAAAAATGTTTTTCCTAGTGATCTAATCTTTCAGCTTTAATTTTTTTTTTTTAACTTCATGGTTGTGCAAGAAGTAACACTGCATTCAAACACTTCAAAACAGCCACAGAAAATGAGGTTTAAGAATTAATAATGTTTCAGTGATGTGTGCCTCACAGGATGACCTGAAGAAACAAAACTATGACTCCAGCAGGAGCTGTGGGTACACAGCACCTCAGGAGAACTGCTAATTTCTTTTATGATATATATATACACCTTTTCAGAAACTGTAGGGCACTAGGCATTCAGGATACTGAGTGAAACACAACAGAGCATGATTTGTGAATAATCTACAGTGAATTTCTGGAAGAAAGAAAAGATAATATGTCACAAAATACTTCATTCTGTTACTTCGATGCTTGTCACATCCTCATAGGAGACTATGGAGTTCCTTAATTAGCAGGTACACTGCAGTTTAATATACGTAAAATCATAGTGTGTATGTGTCATAATTTTTACGTCTAAAATAAAAATCTATTTTTGGATAATTCAATTAGCTTTTAAAAATAACGTAATACTGACTTCCTATTTTATGCATTTGTTTTTCCCTAACTGTTACTCTTTCATACCAGTCCGATATGCATACAAATTCTCATGGCACTAACTTTTTAGTATTCTGTATTACATTATATATACTGAATACAACTATCAGTCATTTAACAGACCTCAGTCCGTCATCCAATTGTATTTTCCCACAAAAATGATGCTTAGAAATGGCCGTGGAGGCCAAAGAATCAAAGGACAGTCTTATGTGCAAAGTTTTCCTTTTGAAAAAGGCACTAAATTTTCAAACTATCTGGGGAACTAGACTGAACCAACAAGTACAATTGTGGAACCTTTTGTCTCATCTGGGTGTTCACAGAGAAGGACGGATGTGAAAGCTCTCTTGGCTGTTAATGAAGTGTTGAGTCTGCCATGTGGAACAGTTTCTTCTACTTCAATCCTTACATCACCGCTTCTTGTGGGAGGAGGAAGGTCTCTTACTGTTGTCCTTATAACATGGAATAATTCAAGCTGGAAAGGATGTCAGGAAGTCTCCAACCAACCTTCTACTGAGAACACCATCACTGAGGTCGGACCATGTAGCTCAGGGCTTTCTCAAGCCTGATCTTGAAAATCTGTGAGGATGCAGACCACACAATCTCTCTGGGCAACCTGCTACACTCTGGACTGCCCCCGTGGAGAAAAAGGTTTCCCTTTATCTCCAGCCTGAACTTACTTTGTTTCAGTATATGCCCCCTATCTCTCGTGCTACCATCAGGCTGTCGAGAGTCTGGTTCCATCTTCCCAACGTGCAGGTCATAGGTAGAAGAAGGCTGCTCTGAAGTGCACTCAAAGCCTTCCTTTCTCCAGGCAGAAGCAGCCCCATCACTCAGGGTCCCCCTGTAGGGCAGATGCTTCAGCCCCTGAGTATTCTGGTGGGCCTCCACTGGGCTCGCACCAGTTTGGCAATGTCTCTCCTGAACCGGGGAGCCCAAACCAGAAGATGCAGCATGTAGGTGTGGTTTAAAATGTGTAGAGTCAAGAGGGATCCTCACATCCCTCCATCTCCTGGCTGTGCTCCTACTCCTACAGTTCTGGTTACTGTTGGTCCTCACTGCTGTCTGCCCCAGGGTGGCTCTCCTGTGCAGCTCCCTGTCCCTCAGGATCCCGGGGACTTTTCTGCAGAGCTGCTGCCAAGCAGGCAGTGCCCAGCCTGGACGGCTGCCTGGGTCTTTTCCTTCCCAGGGGTAGGGCTTGACATTTCTCTTGACTGAGCTGCACAAGGCCCCGTTCCTCCAGCATGCCCAAGTTCCTCTGAATGGCAGCCCTGCTCTCCAGCATGTTGTCTGGTCCTCTCAGTTTTATGCCACCTGCCAGCCTGAGAGGCAAATGTTCCCTTACCTCCTCCTGGCTGTGGAAAAAGTTTTTAAGTGGGATAGATCCCAGGACATACCCATGGTTCTCCACTTGTTAGCAGTTTCCAGGTAGAGTATGACACATTAACCACTACCCTCTACCTTTAATTCAATATTTACCCACCTAGCTCCCCACCCATCAAATTTTATCTAACATAATTTTCTTGCTTCTTGTTGGCTAAATTTAAATATTCTGGATTCTATCTTCCACAAACTGTAACAATTTGAGAAATCCTTGAAAATTCTTTGTTCTGGGAAAAAAAAAAAAAAAATTAGTGATGGTGCAAAACTTGTATCCCTCCTAGATCATATGTGGAAGTAAAATTCAGAGAAACCAAACCCCAAAGCTGCCCAAACAGGCTTACTGCAGAAAATGGAAACAATGAATCTCAACATCATGCCTGAACCCCAGACAGATTCCTGTTCTTCACCTTCAAAGAAATAAGTTAAATATTTTCTAGTTTTGTAAAGACATACAGATGTGATAACTATCATCTGCACTATGCTCTGTTCATTAACTAGAGAAGGTAGTAAACAATCTCCTAAATAAATTTAATGGGATATTTTATTGTAAGATACTGTAAATTCACTACAGATATGATGATATTTTCAGTGCTGTAGCTATTGACATGAATCAAGGTTAACATACAAATAAAAAATAATATTTTAAGCCATCTCCCTCTGCACAAGTGTTTTACCAAACTCATACCACTTCCTACAAGAAAATTCACAAATACAATTATGAGCATCACATGAAAGACCTAAGTCTTGAGAAAAGACCTGAAATACAGGCAAGGTGCCCTTTAAAGAATATAAAAGAGACAAGGACATGAGTAACCTCTGCTGAGGAATAAGGAAAAGAGCCATCAGGAAGAAATATTCATAGGAACAAGAAAGGTGCTAATATTTTGACCTACCACTGCCTCAGAGTGGTCTTTCTGCTCTTACAACTTGAGATGTGGAAGCAGGGCATTAGAAACAAATCATACTAAAAGACTAAATCTTCCAGTCCTCATGGAAGGTGTCTGTATGTCTACATCTTATAAAAGCTTATGCTCAACCCCCTCCCAGTCACAGAGTTCATTAGGGTGACCAAGGCGTTTGTTTGATGAATGCCTATTTACAGCTGGAGACCTGCCTTTGCTTGCCTCTGCTTGATCTTTCAACAGTGTGAGATAGTTGCTGCTGCTTGAGTATGCATGTTTGGGATGCCTCCAGTTTGATCTTCAAACACCTGCCATCCCTTTAGCAGAGAGTTTGTTGTCCGCAAGCTGTAAAGACCTCTGATTGCTGGAGCACTTCACTGACTTTCTATCCTCATTTCTTGTCAAATGTGACCATGACACAAATATCCTTGAATAGTTTGGGGGTCAATCACTTGGAGCTAGAGAAAGATCAGTTGGACAGACAGGATGACAATTTCTTCACACATGCAGACAAGTGGAGGGGACCCCTAGAGTCAGTCTTTAAAGAAACAAAGGACTTTTCCAGTCTCAGAACTAAAAAGTGAAGAGCCCTCGAACATGGCAATCAACCAATGGCTGCATTTCTCAAGAAAAATCTCTCTTGAAATCATGGCAGGCACACCATCTTCTACATCAGACACTTAAAGGTAGTGCACGACCTCTGATGCATCTTCTAGAAAAAGGCAGGGAAAGCTTTTGGTTTCTTATGGGTTACTGGTTTGTACACTGACAGATGTATTCGAAGAAGAGCTTATATTTTTGCATTTGTCAGAATTTTTATGTGTCCTTCAAGAACTTCATTAAACTGAACTGCAATGGTACTGACTATTAGATATTTCAGTAAAACAAGAGATCATACCATCGGAATTAGTATCTGGAAATATATGTGGAAAGTTACGTCACAAAGGTCAAGTTCCTTTGGATTCAGAAATATTTAAAACTGTTCCATTTATATTTGTTGTTATCCAAGATCATGATGAGTTTCTGCTGCTGCTGTCTTGTATCTTGTACACTGGATGTCCAGACACAGAAAACACAGAAATCCTTCCGTGCTAAAGAGCTGTTCTTCTGTTAAAGCATTTTACCTAAAGAAAGAGCTATCCAGAGGAATGACTTTCAAGGCAATGGCCTCTGACTGTAAATCAGGTGCCGGAGGACTGTCCAGTGTTTTGCAGGGCCACGGGAAGGCCCTGCTGTCACCAGGACTGGCCAGGAGGATAAAGCAGAAACCTGTTCCACAACAGTTTGTACAAGTAGGGTATGAGGGGGCCAAGGTTTCTGGGAGAGCGGGGCTTGAAGAGCTGCTCTTCATGCAACTCTCACATTTCCTCTCTGAAATGTATCAGATGTATCAGGCTACTGCTGAGGCTCCTTTTGCTTCAGAAAGAAGGTGTCATTTTTTTAAAAACAAAGCTTGACAATTTCATAATGAAAACACAGCGCAAGCAAAATATTTGGTATTTCTTCTTAAAGAAACAGTGTTGTTCTTTGCTGGTTAATCATGTACATTTAACATTCTCAGGAGGCAAAAATATTGAAAATGTGCATGCATAAGTGTAAGACTTGATTTACAACTAAAATGTGTTTCCATATTAGGTATAATTCTATGACTTTAAACATAAGAATGAATACCACAAAATGTTGTCCAGGGTCTCTTCATTTCATCAGTTTTAAGAAGTTACAGTGTAAACCTAAAGCGAAAATTGTTCCAATCAAATTAGTTAACTACCTTATGGAAGGAGTCCCACATACAAAAAATCAACCCTTAAACATATACAGAAGATTCTGATCCCAAACCTTGCAGCAACAGAGTGGAGCACAGTGAACATATGGCTAAGCAGACATCTAAGCCATGCCAAATGCTGTGGTGTCTACCTGTCCACCTGAGACCCCTCATCAGAGAGCAAATGCTATTGCCTGCTTCTCTTCTAGCTCCACAGCACTTGCAGATATAACCGCAGCACCTTTAAAGTGCAGAGAGATGGGGAAAGCTGGGGGAGATTGTTCCCTTTTAAATATCTCCTGACCCACTGAAGGACCCTGCGCACCAAGAGAGTACCTTTTGTACCTCAGTGCTGACCTCTCTACATCTGTGCTGGGCACTCTGGGCTCAGCCATGTTGTGTGCATCACTGAGTAGAAAGCTTCTTGTGCTGGACTCTGAGCGTATAGCTGGCATCTAAAAGTACCTGCTGACTCTTTATATTGAACTAAGTGAATATATAATGTGGATTAGACCACTCCCTGAAGGCATTTCAACTCCATATGCATTTGAGGAAAGCTACCCAAGTTATGAAATAACAGGTACCAGGGAGGGAGCATTGCATCCTTTCAAGGAAAACTCCAAGGCTTAGCTCTTTTTTTTCCACAAAGAAAGAAGAATCTTATATAAAAACTAGCCAATATTATTTCCCTTCTAGAAAAATAATATAGCATAAAAGGAAGTATATATAAAAAAAGCATGATTTAATTTCTGCCAAAGAGGGTTGTGATGAGGGAACCTTTGGCAGTATCCTGGATACAGAGGTTTTCATTGTTTAAAAAGGCCTAACTGCTTATGCTTCATGTGCATGATAAGGTAAATCTTAACTTGCATTTTCTTAATCATACTGAATATGTAAAAAACCGTGAGAATAGTGACCATCTAAGCCAGTAGCCTTTGTCAAGAGATGCCTAGGAAAGAATGTAAGACTGCAAATATACATGATATTTTGCCTAAGCATCTTTCAAATACAAGTGGCTTATAGATAGGGTCAGGTGTTACAACCCTTCCACAGCTTTGTCTTCCATTACTTGTCCATCACCCCTCCTACATTCCTCTGAAGCTACACAGACATTTAGCATCCATAACAGCTGTAAGCAAGGAGTCCCAACACACCCCATGAAAAAATTTGTTCTGAGTCTACCTTCTGTCAAACTAATTGGATGCCCTTTACATCTTACACTGAAGACTGTTAGTAATCCCTATCCAGACTTTCCATTTGTCTCATCATTCAATGCACCAAAATTTGTTAAATTTAATTTTCCAAACTATTTTTTCATTTGTTTTAGAAGAGTTTGTTGGCCAGTTTATAGCACTGACACAGCTCTCTAATTAGAAAAAAGAAATGCATCTCTCCAGTAGGTACAGAAAGAAACACTTAGCATAAGTAGGCTGTTGTACACAGATCCCTCTCTAAAAGTTGGAAGAACTGAAATTCTATGTTTGACAGGTAAGAATCTGAGGACAAGAGTCAAGAGTGTTCGTCTAGAGAGAAGATGCAGCGATGCAAGGCTACAGATGTGGTAGTCATCATTATTTTTAATTTTCAAGGTTTCCCTAAAAGGAAGGTCAAACATTAGTTTTCAGTTTATTTGAAGCAAAGCATTATACAGCAACTTTGGTATCACTAGCGATAATTTGCCTGTCCACGCCCACATCCCTGTCTGCATAGAAAACTTGATGACAAGATTATGTGTATCTTGACAATAAACAAACAAAAAGATGATGTGCCTGCAAGTCTACCATGTTCATGTAGACAGCTTGTTATATATCTTTAAGTGAATTTAATTAGTGTGCACAGTATCTCGCTTAAGAATTCAAACAGTAAAGCAGGCTTATGAAGAGATATGCTATAGTTACTTTTTTAATACCTTTCATGTTTAGTAGTTTCACTGCTGCTCTGTGATGCTGCGTCACCACAGAGCAACACGAAGTCACTTGGCTCAAAGTCCTTACTCTCGCTCCCTGTAATCTTGAGTCGATTTGTAGACATTGAGAAATCCTAAAACTTAATGAAATCAGTTTAAAAACCTCCCCTGGCCTACTGTGATTAGGATTTAATCAGTCAGATTTTCTCCTTTGCCACCTTAGCAACATCCTTTTGGGTTCTGTTTCTACCTGTTTAATTTTACCATTTTTCACAAGAACGAGATATGCGGTCTGTAAACATGCCACAGGGAGAATTGTGCAGCCCTGGGACAGACTACTTTCCTTCACAAATATTTCTAAGCTAAATCCCAGTTCTGTGCTCAGTGAGAACTGGTATCTTTACAAAGTTCATTACCAAATACAGTCTTGGGACTGTTTTCTGTTCCTGGTCCTGCTACAGTGGTCTCACATGGCTGTTTCTCCTATCCACACTCACAGTGGGTTTCCCCAATCAATGGATCAATAAACTTGCCTACACAAAGAACTCTTGGCACACACAGTATTTATTTATTTAAAAACTTGCTCAGTAGGGTAAGCTCAAGAGATACACATCTTGTCTCTAGGAAGGTCTCAGAGGGCAATAGCCCATACAGCTGTACTTTACCACACTTGACTATAATGCAAATAATATAATGCAGGACCCTCATACCAGGACTGAGGACCATTGTCAACTTCAAGTTACACCAAAAAGGAATTAAACATTTTAAACAGGTGATATTCAGGAGTATACTCCTATTTCTGCCTCTAGTGTGGACTAGATCACAACCTGCATCCACAGTTGTGAGCTGTTATTCTCTTTCATGGCTAACAAAAAACATAGTTATCACAGCAATGGATGCTTTCTGTGCAATGCTTACACCGTCCCTAAGTGTAATTCATACCCTTGGATGAAAAAAAAATTCTAAAATGCAAAAGCAGAGAACAGTTAGAGTATTGGGTCTTTCTGTCAGATAGGAAGTTTATGTGTTTAAATAGGTTCAGAGAAAAAAATATTAGCAAATTTTAGTTTATAGTTATCTTCCACTACCAAGACCTCAAAATAAATTCCTCCCCCCCAAAAAAAAAGTGTTGTAGATAACACATCGTAAGTAAGCATTTTCCCAGTCATAATATTCTATGAGGCTACCAGAGGGAGCCTTTCTAGGAGTTTCACTATGAATCATTAAGAACTCAGTAAATAATGAAATTTTGGAAGAGGTTTCTCTCCTGCTGTGTAAGACTATTTTGGCAGATGGTCACTAAAACATTTCTTCACTGTCAAGTATCACAATTATTTCTATGAGCACTTTGTTAAAATAATGTTAATGTTACAATAACAAGCAGAATTTGGTGGCTCACTGACAGTTGGACAGTAGTAAACTGAAAAGCTTTATTCTATGCTGTTGGCAGGCAGTAAGCCTCCTTTCTCTGACTTTGATTCAGGACTAACGAGCAGGTACCCTTTTCACATATTCAGCAGAAAGTTAGCATGGTTGCAGAAACAGCTTTAGTCTATTCAGCAAACATGAAGGTATATTTAGCAAATAGGATTCTGTAATTCTTCTTCTATATCACTTGCACATTAACCATATGCAAACAGTTCTTGTTTCCTCTCTGCAATGCAGGTCCAGTCTAGAGTCTATGTCAGAAAAGCAACTTCCCACCCCCCCACCCCCTGCCGAAATACAGTATTCAGAAGGTGATACAGCTTCAATGGTTAAAACTGGGGTTATATCCAGACTACTTACTTTGGTGCCTAGGCAGACTGAAGTGCCCAGTTACAAGAAAATAGCTTATAAGTCTCATTCTCCAGTGCGAATCTAGAACAAAGCCTAACAACAATACTTTCTTTAAAAGAGAAAAAAGGAATCTCAAATGCAATATGTAACATTTGGCTCTCAAAGGTATGTTCCCTGAATCTTCTTCCTTGAATCACATTGCAGTACTTATTTTTTTTTTTTAAACCTTGCAATACCTGAATTAGAGATCCCCATGATGGCAGTTAGTCTCCCTGAATTTTGGTAAGGGGTACTCGTCTCTGTTCATTTGGATGGGAAACATGTTGCCGCTAAACTTTCTCAAGCAATTGGAACAACCACAATATTTCCTCTTTGTCAAGCCTGTGTGTCCTCACTAGAAAGGAGGTTAGTGCCTTTCTGTAAAGCATGGTTACAACTGTTTAAATAGGAGGCTGAAAGAGCACAGAAAGAGAGACCTTCCCATGCAACACCCTTTCCTATTGCATTTACTACCCTGTAAGTTCTGTTTTGTTCCACTTCAAAAAAAAAAAAAAAAGAAATAACTCCGTAAAATTCAACAGATCACAGTTTCAGTGGTTCAAATGAGAATTTGGCTTTGGAGAGCAGGAATTGCACCTTCTTTTACTGAAGGCCTGATCATATTTGCTGAAAAATGTGTTACAAGCAGAAAAGAATACACAAAGAACAAGGATGAGAAATAAAAATAATAATTCATGAGTAGCTCCAGCTGCTGACAGTTAGTATTACAGATCGCTGGGGATGTCAAAATGCATGCAACAGGAAAATATTTCCTGCAGGCACACTGTCAAGAAAACACAAAGGCAGACAATAAGACAAAGTGAAAAATTAAAACACAAGAGTGGTAAATTAGGCAAGCTTAAACACATCTACATGTCACTCTCCAAGTAGGCAAAGGTATTAAGGAATAACATGTATTAATCAAAAATCTTGCATGGAATGTCTAGCTACAAAAAATGCAATGCAGATTTATGCAAAAATGTTAGCAAGCATCTTGTCCTGTACACTAAAATACCATTTATGCCATAGGTCAAAGTCTTAGGATTTACTTGACATTCATCAGGTGAACCAGAGTGAATTTCCTTCTCAGAGGAGAGGCTAAGCCGGAGCGTTTTCTTAAGTCTGCACAACAAACTGAAGCTCACTTAGCTCTGCCAGCCTAAAAAAGTGCACAGACAAGAGACCACCTCTCACAGTCAGACTGAGGGTAGCAGAAATTCAGAGCAACACAGTGTCCCTGTGAACTGCATCACGGTAATGTCGCTGCAGCATCAGAGCAACCTAGGGGGAACAAGGAGAGCCATGGTGAGCCCCTCCTTCACAGACCTCCTCTTTTAGCTCCCTGTTAATGGCAGAGTAGCAACCAGCGTGACTTGAGCATATTTACCTGATTGTACGCAGCTCTCACACCACTGCTGGCATTACCTTTGCTCCCCTTTCTTTAGGGTCAGAAGGTATATGCTTCTACTTCACAAATATGCACAAAGACATTAAAGTATGCACTTAACCTCAGCTGAGAAGAGACAGAGATCCCAGGGACACTAAACTGCAGCAGCTGCAGCAGCTGGGCAGAAAAGGGAAAGGTTTTTGAGCATCACTGCTTGTGCAGGGAAAGAGTTTGTTGGGTGAAAGGCTTATGCACAATTCAACAAGTCTGAGGACAGTGATCAGGCCACTGTGAGGCTGAAATTATATCTAACTTGTCCCGTGTTGTTTTTTGGGTACTGTGGTAGTGTTCATCAGATGGTAAAGCTTGCGAAAGTGATTCATTCAGTGAGGGAAGTTTGCTAGACCACACTGGTACAGCTTCATTCACAGTCTGTGTAGTTTGTGGTTTTAGTCTGGCCCAAGATTTCATAAAATAACTTTGATAAAATTATTTTAATACTATTTTAGTACTATTTAATTCTGTGTTAATAAAATATGACCTTATGAATGACAGTTTCAAGATGTAGTGTTTGTACTTTATAATGGTAGTCAGTTTGTCCCAAAGTCTTTGTGGGATCTGGATGTAAACACAGAACTTTAGAAGTTTCATTTTTTTTGGTTTCCACTGCAACAAAAGAAAAATAATCTGGAATACTAATGTCATGGCAATAAGTTCCTAAATTGTTTTTCACTTTATGTTAACTGTAAAGATGCAAATTTAAATTAAAAAAAACTTTTAAAGAGAGCAATTTAGACTTTATTGCTATTATTTGTCTAAAAGTGAATTATTTAACTTATACATAAGTTAAAGTAATGCTTATTGTATTGATCTAATTGATATATTAAAGCTGAATGTTACATTAAGACCACTTTCATGGCCATTATACAAATTCAGCCTATGTTATTTTTGCTATCAAAGACAATTGTTTATTCAAAACTTATTGTCTAATGCAAAGTATTTCTTTGTAAAAGTGGCAAGATAAGGTCACTTTTGTAATTTTAGCAAATTAAAACATAAGACTCTCCATTCCTCTGGCTTAAATTAAAATAATGTTTTCCACAAGTAAAGTTTGGCTTACTCTTTCAAAGTGATAATGTTATAAGGAAGGCCTCACAGAAAGAGTACGTCAAGGATTAATGATACAATTAAAAAGTATTGCAAATTTAGGCTTTAGCACAATGCTTTTTGTTTGCAAACATTAAGCCGTACCATTTTAAGAAAAATAACTATTTCATATGAGTCAGGCTGCTTAAAAGTGAAATTGTATTTCTTATTCACAAGAACTGGAAACAAGCACATAAGGCGTGCAAACTACAAAGAGTGTTTTTCACTGTTGAAGACTTCTGGACCAGGTTAAAAAGAATTGTAAAAGTGTGTGAAAACACAAACATTTTTAGCAAGATAGAGACTGCAGAGGAAAGACCTCCTTATATAGCCAACATACAAACACTCACTATTTCCATTGTTTCATTTGAATGTACTATTTCTTTGACTTCTTTAAGATGAAACTGCAGATTAGGCTATTCTAACAACAAAGTCAAAGTTAATTAGTCTTAACTAACAGCCAAGTTGTAAACTACTTGAGGTCAACTCCACCCTCAGGAAAATGAGCATTAGTGAGACATTTTAAAACACTGTCTGTTTTTATAAGCAGTGCAGGGAAAGGCTAAGCCAATAAAACATGATCATTCCATTCTATATTTTAATATTAGCCTCTAAAGGACAGAAAACTCCCGTGTGCTTTGATGACAAAGCCTTGCACCAAACTAGTAACAATATGTGAGTAAAGGAAATAACTGTCATTTTGCTTTGATTTTGGTCACTGAATGTAACAAGTAAACAGCAGTGAAACCTCTATCAAACGGACTGTGATGAGACGTTTCTGCACAGCCTGGACAACAAAGAGACCCCCAGAGACTGGTGTGAGGCTTCCTCTTTTTACCCTGAAGATAAATCATTAGGGTCTCAGTTGATTCTGGATTTTAGAGGGGGGGGAAAAAAAAGATAAAGAAAAAAGAAAATCTTCAGATGCTATTTGGAAATGCTAGGCGTGAGCAGCTGTTGTTAATTATGACTTCATTTTCTCCTCCAGACTTCTTTGGTTGCATGCCATAACTGCATGGGGCATGGGGGTTTACGGCTTGAAAATAGCCTTGTCATTTGGTGAAGTCTAACAGAGCAAAGGGGGCTTGATAAATGATAAAAATGTTCCTTGGAAAGCTCCTTAGATCAGATTAGTTCTCAGTTGTTTGTTTTTAGAATCCCAATAGTCTCGAACAATTAAAAGGTAAATACATGAGGCCACACAATTCATGAACCATATAGAAAATATTTAACAGCTATTGAATTACTCTTGAAAGTAACTCTTCCGCCCTTTATTTACATGGTCTGTTTATACACTTTGTTTAGAATGTTAAATAAATTGAGTTAATCACATAATTAAACTCCAATTTAACTTGTATTCCTCACATACTGAACATCAGACAAATGCTTAGGTACCTTGATGAACTGGGGTCTTAAGGTGTGACTCTAAAAGGTACTATGCAGTCGCCTGGAGCCAGTACTGCTAACTTGCAAAGCTTTAAGTCTGTGGAAGGCAAATAACTTGTTCTTCAGTAAACTATGGGATTTCCCCCTTTGTCGTCCCTCCTGCCACACTCCTTTCCTTTACTGGATCATTATAAGAGACTTCAACATTTTACAGAGCTAAATCTTCAAAACAGTAATGAAAAATCTCACCCATTGGTTTCTGAATACAGTTAAGTCGGTGGTTCAAACAAAGGGAGGTGATCCAGATAATCCAGTACTATTAAAATTCATATGAGGGGTAGGGTTATGGGATTAAGAGGGTGATGATTTGTTTTATGGCTATTTTCACTACATAATTTACATTGCTGTCTTTTGGAATAAAACAAGATTTACTGTAATACAAGCTTCTTAACATCCAATTTATTTGTTCCATTTCCATGATTCCCACTGTTCTGTTTATTCTTTCTATTGTCCCTTTCCTTTTCTAGAGAAAGCGATTACCCTTTAAATGGAATTATTGAAATTAAGAACAGTGAGACATTTTGACCCAGATCTCAGTTTATTGAAGAATGATGCTGCACAGACTACGGTGAGGAAATGCATTAGGAAAATCCTTCTAATTTGCTGCTGTAAAGTGCAGCAGCAACAGGACACTTTTAGCTGGTGTTCAATGTAATTGTGAGAATGATGGGACTCAAACTGTCCTCCATGTGAAATTTATCCTTCATCCAATCAGCAGAAACAACTAATGCACTGGAAGATGTATTATATCCCATCTACTTCCCAATAAAGTCAGTGGTGTCCAATCAGACACCTATTGTTAGTAGAGAATCTGAAATTGATACAATCACCACATTGATCTACAGTTGTGTCTGTCATTTGCTTGCCGCCACATCCTCCTCCCCTTCCACCACGCAGCCGTTTCAGTGCAGAAGCCCACAGCACTGAGTTTCAGAACACTCTAATGATCAGATTTGTTAGTGAGATTGGGCTAAATAACGCCAGTTTACTCCGTCCAGCTCCAAACAGGGGATACTGGTAATGCCACAGAGAAGGGTGGAGGGTACAATGCTGCACAGCTCCCCGAGATAACCAAGGAAACACTCACCCACTATAAGCCCTACTACCACGCCCGGCCTGGAAGCACAGAAGATCACATTGATTGTTTCATTTTACACACGATTGTCTCCCAAACCTGCTGGAGAATCTCCTACTGATGGACTGCTAGTAAGTTGTCTGGACTGGGAGAGAAAGGAAGGGAAAAGAAAAAAAAAAAAAAGGCCTTGAAATATCCTCCTTGTGCTTATGAACTCATGAGGATGCATACATAGGGGACAGGATTTCTTTTGTTCAGTCCGATTACAAAGCCAGCAACATTAGTTACCAGTCACATTCACTCTCCTCATTACTAGACAGGCTGGCAATGGGCCGAGGGGCACATATAACAATTTCTGCCACTAGAAACAAGTCATAAATTAATTCCTTATGATATTAATTTAAATGTTTCTAGGCAAGCACTGTTACACGGGTAATCTTTAAATACTGGATTAATCTCTTCTAGAATAAGATGTTAATCTGAAGAACAGTGCTTGAAGTTTAAGATTATTTTAGTGCTTACAATAATGCTAGTGATAGCTGTCACCATAATTTGTTTTCCAACAGCCTCAGAAATGTTAACTATAGACACCTCTTTTTCTAAGCATAGTCTTAAAAAAGCTTTTCTTCTTGTGGGAGGCCACTAACAACAGTTTATTGAATGCACAAACCTCAAGCAGAGTTGGCTGTTACACAAATACACAAGTAAGTGATGCTATCTCTGATCTCATTGCATGTTCTTAGTTAGGATCAGATCATCATTATCAGTACTTGGATGCATGTCCCCCAAAGAAACTCCACTATATTGCAATATTAACAATTCAATAGGAAACACTATCTCCATTAGAGACAGATTTATCCTGGTATAACAAACAAATGGATCTACCTATCTTTCCTTGAAGAAGTTAATGCTTAATATGTTAAAGATAATATTCAACTTGATCATTAACTGCTGTGGTTCCACAGGCTTGCAGCAAGTACCATACACTTGTAGTTTAGAAATACTACAGTGATTTATTTCTATTTTGATCATGTTCCTTTTAGCAAAGCAGAAAGGAAAATTTTAAAAAATTACAAAAGGGAAAGGAAATCAAATGCAAAAGTGATGAAAGGTGGAAATAGAAGGACAATCAAAAACCTCATTTCCATTTAAGTCTATGACTCTGCAGTGTACAATTAGAAGTTACACAGGAAAAGTTAAAATTCATAGAAATTAACATTCACAAAACCTGAATTTTCTAGTTTCATTTAGGCTCACATAGGGGTTATTAAGTATATGAATGACCACTGCTGCTTATTTGGATCATATTAAATGAAAGCCTTCTACTTCATTCAAGCATATATGTTTTATGTTCAGGATCTGAACAGAGTTGGAAAGAAGTAAAACCATGACTTCATTCCACCACCTCTGCCCCCAGCTCTTCTAATACATCTTAAAAAGGTTTTCATTTTCAGCTGATATTCTCCTTCCTGGATGGAAAGGAAGGATTTAGAATAAACCCTACTCAAAAAGCTGATAGTTGGATAATGTGTTTAAAAAAAAAATCCCACTTCACAGCAAATAGTGAAGAAGAGAAGAGAAGAGAAGAATAGGAAAGAAAAGGAAAGAAAAGGAAAGAAAAGGAAAGAAAAGGAAAGAAAAGGAAAGAAAAGGAAAGAAAAGAAAAGAAAAGAAAAGAAAAGAAAAGAAAAGAAAAGAAAAGAAAAGAAAAGAAAAGAAAAGAAAAGAAAAGAGAAAAGCACTATTAACCTGGACATGAGAGAAGTATCATCTCTTTTTCCATGCACAATCTGATTCTGTCAAGGCAGCAGCCAGATTAGTGAAGATGGGAAAGTGAATTTAAATCAGATAGAAAAATCAGTGTAGCAATTTCCCCCCCTTAGCTGGAGTACAGCACTGACTATTAATGTTTCAGAAATATATTATTTGCCTTTTCATTGATTCACACATCATTTTGTCCCTGCATATTTTACAACAAAAAGGAAAAAGAGCATAGCTATTTTACTAAAACTGTGTTGTCCAAGTGAGTACCACAGGTACAAAATGTTTCCTTTTTTTCCTCCTGTTGTTTCAACGCTACCTAATGACTGAACACTGAATACTGAGGACAATCATGAGCACTTAGGGCCCAATTCATAAAAAATGCTGCAAGCCATTTATGCACAAATGTTGCTACTTTTGTATGGAAACAAGCTACATAAAGAATTCCCCTTTGTGATTCACCAGCCTTCTTTCTGTTAACATATTTTTCCTCAGTGGTGTACATGAACAGTGCACAATTTCGCAGAGGGGACAAGGGCGAAAGCAAAAGCCTTTTTAGTGTTTCTTTCAGAAAAACCTGAAACAAGCTTGATGTTTCTCTGTCTTTTTTTTCCCCTCTGGTGAACCAGAGCAAGTCTGACTCTTCTTGTAGGTAATTGTCATTTCTGGAAGATTATGTACTTTTTTTATACTGGTCAATTTTTATCAGTACCAGATATGCTGGTAGATAATTTGTCCAAACATTCTTAAATACAATGCTAAAAGTAGCATATTTGAGTATTTATCACTTGACAATGCATTTTTAGTCTGATTTTTTCAAGTATTGTTTCCTCACAAATCAATGTGTTTATTTGAGATATTGGTTGGCTGCCTAGATTGGTATTAAATACAGATAGATCAAGGTATTAGAGTTTTACAATGTTTGTGAGATGCACACTCCCACTGCAGAAATGGCACTCTTAACAGACAGCAGAAAACCCACACAGGAGCTTAACCTAAAGCCACAGAAACCATGCAACATCAAGTTTCGTTTGTTTCCTGCTTACATTTTTTTTCCTCTCCCGAGATGATATTGCTACAGACTGCACAAAGCTTCTCTGGAAACAAAGGAGTGCATGAGCACAGCTTTTCATCTGGTCAATTAATGAATTACACCCTTTTAGGAAACAAAGGCACATGCTGTAGCCCAAAATGAAAGCTCTTGGAAGCTCACCATTGCCTATCTGCTATGCCTCAGTGATGGCTTGCATGTCCAAGCTATATTGTCACGAAAGTCACGAAGGCAGTGAAAAGTGTTAGACACATCCGCAGCTAGGACATGCCTTTAAAGCAGACTTATGAAAAGAGTTTTTTGGGCAGAATGCTGCTTCAAATGGAGTATTAATTAGTATTGTGCTTTGTTTCTCCAGCATGCAGTGAGTGTCTATACAAGCATCTCATCTAAGAAAAACTCAGCCTCTGCAATTCTATCTCCTAATGGGGAAAACCCACAGAAACCAGAATCTTGGTGAGTGAGATGAATCAAAAGGTGAAGCCAGAATAAGTAGAAAATACATGTATATATATATATATGTGTGTGTGTGCACATTTTCATATTTTCAATTTTATGTATATATTTATATATTAAATCTGGTAGTAGCAAGTCACAGCTCAGGACATTAGAGCTAGGCAAGCTGGAAGTCAGCAGTGCCAGTTGTTTCATACTGGACAAGCAACATATCTCTTGCACAGCATTGAGTTACAGAGCTAGGTTATCCTCATAATCACAGCAAATCTGTCCTAACACTAGTACCACTGCACTTCAAAGTTGCTCATGCCTTTTGAGCCATTTCATTTAAAATGCATAAACAGAGCTGGGAACTTATCTGGAACCAAGTTGCTCCTCTTCATTCTGAAATGCATAAACTATTAGACTTTGTAACGTGGCATCCATTTTGTTTTTTTGTCACAGTGACCAATACACTCTTCAGCAGAGTCTATAGTCTCAACGTGGGAGAAAGTAATTCACCCACAGCATAGCCAACGGTTTACTGACTTGGACATTTTTCATATATTTTGAGGCAGAGGCAACAATTTAATGTGTCCTTCCTTTCTTAATCATTTATCATGTTATGTATTTTTAATCTGGATATTTTCTTGCTTAAAATTTATCCTTTGATAACAGCATGTCACCACCATGCTGTGACTGTGACTTCTTTGTAGCCCCTAATGACAATGCAGTCAATAGACAGAGACACTTAGTCGGGAGAACACTGGCAAAGTTTGATACTTACTTTCTATTCAAAGAATTTTCATTTTTTATTACCCTAAGAGCAAGTCACTTGTAAACTGAAGCAGAACATTGGCTGCATTTATGCAGGAACAATGCAAATACAGAAGAGCCCATGTCTATGTTATCTATCTTTTCTGTTCATTAAAATAAGATAAATGTATACCAGGCAATATTTAGGTAGAGTGGTATCTTGTTTGAGAGAGTGACAGCTGGCCAAGGTCAACAGTGAATTGGGAACCTCTCTAAGAGTCTGGAAACACAGATATTTGCATTCCAGCTCCTGTGATGTCCTTAGACACTTTTTATATTACCAGTACAGATACGCACTTAAGGTCTAATTGAGAAAATGCCACCAGTTCTACTGAAGCTGCTGCTAGAAAGTTATCCTTGTTATATACTATTTCCTATTCCTATAGTATTGGAGAATACTATCAAAACAAATTGCCTATTCATAAACACAAGACACAATTAGGTATAGGCATTGCTTTGCTTATAGAAGTGGCAACTTTGTTAGCATGTGTTTATTTATTTTTAAATTTCTATAAAGCAAATTGTTGGAATTGATTTTCCAAAGTATGTCTTCCCATGTCTGCCCATGAAGCAGACATGCACAATTGATATGTTTTAATTTGTTGCATATTCACAATTTCTCTCAATTACATTTCAGATATGATTAATAACCTGAAAGATGAACATGCTTCTCACAAAATAAGACAAGACAACTGAAGAAACGAAGAGGCAAGAAGTCTTTGTTTTCAACAAGTCATTTGGCAAGAAAAACAAACAATTTACTGTCTTTATCATTTGTAGATTAGTTATAACATCACATTGACATTAAAAATTCAGTTAGAGATATGCAATTCATGAACAATAAAAGCTGCAAAACCAAACTTAACATGGCTGTTACTAACGATGACGAGGATTCACAGAACTAGGAATTAATTCTGTTATCTTCCAGTTGGGTCGATAATTATTATACCAGATATAGTGTAAGATTTTACCTTACCTTTGAGAGCTGTTCAGCAAAACCTGGGAATGTGACTTTGTCCTTACAGGAACAGATACTGTAGAGCAGAAACTTTGCTGCTGCTGGGTTTCCTCCCCAAGTGGAGTACATGATGTTAGCCACTTGCCAGCCAGCTGAATACCAGAACGCCTCAACATTAGAAACTGCCTGCCTTTTCAAGTATTCATTAAGCAACAGGAATTTCATTAAGCTGCAGAGACTTTCTCTTGCCACCAGCCTGCCTAGAGAGACATTGTCCTTCTAGTGCTCCCAAAATACTTGGTGTGGGGGAACAATGAGAGAGAAAAACAATTACAAGCTCTCCCCAGCATTTCATTCTGACTCAGGAAAGTATGTAGCTGGCCAGGTACTGCATTTGCTTTCAGACAGTCCTGGAGTCAGTCTTGCGGCCTAGTAAAACAGTACCTTGCTGTGGAGTTTTCACTAGTTAACATCTTTTCATTTACCAGCAGAAATTCATAATGAACAGGAAGGATTACATGTTCATTTTCTGTTTTCTGACTTATACCAGAAGCTAAATACTGACTAAACCACCAAGTCAGGCCTAGCAGCAGTCTTTCTAAATTCAAAATTTAAGCTCAACTAGGGAACTTGCCATTAACAATACCTTCATTTTTCCAAATACAGATCCAAGCTTAGGCACATGTCACCTGGAATTCATCACAGTACTTATACTAGGAATTTTGCCATTATTTGCATGAAGATATTATGAAAAGCTGTTAAGTAGTTATTTACTGCAAAATCAAGTGATTAATTGCATATCCCTGGGTACACCTACGGGAAAGAAAAGGGAAAGACTTCCAGGACAGAGGTTGGGGTCCCAGTGAAAGACAAGTGGGGAAGGGGATTTCTGATAGAAGCAAAAATCACAGCCAAGTTTTGGAAGTGAATGAAAGTCAATATATATACATTTATATAGTTGCATAGCATTTTTTTTTAAATCATTTAGGTTGGAAAAGACCTTTAAGATCATCAAGTCCAACAAAGAACCTAACACTGCCAAGTCCACCACTAAACCATGTTCCTAAGCACCACATCTACACGTCTTTTAAATACCTCCAGGGATGGTGACTCATCCACTTCCTGGGCAGCCTGTTCCAATGATTAACAACTCTTTTGGTGAGGAATTTTTTTCTAATATCCAACCTAAACCTCCCCTGGCACAACTTGAGGCCATTTCCTCTTGTCCTATCACTTGGGAGAAGAGACCAACACCCACCTGGCTACAACCTCTTTTCAGGTAGTGGTAGAGCGCGAGAAGATCTCCCCTCAGCCCCCTTTTCTCCAGGCTAAACAACCCCAGTTCCCTCAGCTGCTCCTCATAAGACTTGTGCTCTAGACCCTTCACCAGCTTCATTGCCCTTCTCTGGACACGCTCCAGCACCCCAATGTCTTTCTTGTAGTGAGGGGTCCAAAACTGAACACAGGACTCGAGGTGCGGCCTCACCAGTGCTGAGTACAGGGGGACGATCACTTCCCTACTCCTGCTGGCCACACTAGTTCTGACACCATCCAGGATGCTGTTGGCCTTCCGGGCCACCTGAGCACACTGCTGGCCCATCTTCAGCTGGCTGTCAACCAGCACCCCCAGGTCCTTTTCCGCCAGGCAGCTTTCCAGCCACTCTTCCCCAAGCCTGTAGCGTTACATGGGGTTGTTGTGACCCAAGTGCAGGACCTGGCACTGACCCTTGTTGAACCTCATACAGTTGGCTTCAGCCCATCGATCCAGCCTGTCCAGATCCCTCTGTAGAGCCCTCCTACTGTCAAGCAGATCAACACTCCCACCCAACTTGTTGTCATCTGCAAACTTACTAAGGGTGCACTTGATATATGTGTTATATATAATACATATACACATGTATATATATTAATTTACAATGCAGGATATTGCTCAAAGTTGCTGATCTGTGTGAATAATAAAGACAAGGACCTGCCTCTTAATGGAGATGGGAGGTAGGAATTGTTTTTAATTCAGTTCAAGCTCTTTATATTAATCTTCCCACTTAATACACATGACTTTTTGGTTGCCTCGGAAGTCACCTTGTTTTAGTGTGATTTCTAATAAAACTTATGTTCAGACAGGTGAACTACTTGACGTGTGAATAACTGACTGGTTCATCAGGCTCTGGGGCAGGGGTTAACAGTTTCTACGCTCCCTGGAGGCCAGTTGCAGTGGAGCGCCTCGGGACTCTATTCTAGCACCTATCCACTTTAATATCTTTATCAATGACCTGGAGAAGGAGAGAAAATGCACCCTCAGCAAATTTGTGAATAACGCTGAGCTTGGGAGGTGCAGCCAATACACTTAAAGGTAGGGTTGCCACTCAGAAAGTTTTCACCATTTCTGAAAGATCTGGTCTGACTGTTTTGTGAAAATATCTGTGTTTACGCTGTTTCTATTTGTCTTTTCTACAGAAGCCAGTTACAGTGCCATAACATTAAAATGATTGTTCTTCAATGCTCAATTATTTCCTATTTTTAATGGAATGCTGTTGGGTTTGGGTTTTTTTTAAAAAAATAAAAACAATTACTACCTGTGCCAAATCTAAAAATAATAAAAGATGTCTTTGACATCTATCATTTTTTCCACAAGGAGAAAAGTTCTTCTGGATCCTTCTGTTGCATGTTACCTTGAAGCAAGCCTTTTCAAATAACAGAGTTCAAAGATTCTTGAGCATATTAAATTCTTCCCTCTATTTCATTCCAGTTATGTCTATATAGCAGCACCCTTAAAAATCAAGCCCAGATTACCTGGTTATGGGTAACTGCAGGTGGTATCTCACTATTATTTTTTAAAAAAGCCTGCCTATGTTTTGTTTTCACATATAGGAATGTTTTTCCATTCAGAGTGACTATGGTACCTATTTACATACCTTATATTAAACATGAATTAAATCACTCCTATATTTTGTGTTTGTGCTTTCTGTTTAAAGAGGGAAAACTTGCTTTAAGAAAATGCCAGAAAGCTGGCATTTGAAGGCAGCAGAATCATGAGTGAAAGGAAAAAATGAAATCCGTATCATTCCTATATGCTTTTTTTTTCTCATCTAGAGAGGAATGTGCCTAACAACTGCTATAAATGAAGATCCTTATTAAACTGGACATTTAGCCAATGCATTTATAGAAAGCTGTTTGCTCACCAATGTTAAGCTTCTATTACAGTAGTTTTCTAATGGCGCTCTGTGTGTGTATATATATATATATCTCTCTCCAAGATGGAGTCTTGGCTTCAAAGAGCAAGATAATTTAACAAAAATCAAGCAAAGTATGAGAAGAATTGGCAGCAAACTGGAAAGATGGACAATCAATGGGGGATTATGTTTTTCATTAATTTTTATGTATTGAACAATTTATTTTACTACACTTCTTAGCGTGAGAAGTCTTGAGTGAAAAGGAAAATTTAGGAGGATTCCTTCCCCCATGCCCATCTCCATCCCCATAGCTGTATTTAGGAAAAGGCTTGAGGAAGTACGTTTGTAAGATACAACAGTAGAGGGGGAAAAAGCACAGAAATGGCATTATCAGCCACCTGGCAGATATTACATGAATGGAAATTTGAGTCCATTTTGTACATTTTGTATATATGAATTATGCTTGTTTTTTTCTTTTTTTTTTTCCCCAGCTGCTGTTAACCATATGAAACAATGGAAATCTACTTGGCAAATTGCTGAAGATCCTCTGTGTCTGTCAGGTACAGAAGAGCATCTGGTTTATGTCTGCATTACTATCTATAATCCATAGACAAACAGAAGATACTGGAAAGCAAATATTGTCTTCACAAAAAATGTAAAGATATGAAAGTATGCATTCTGCACTTGACCCAAAACATCTTTGACAATTGTCATGGCAAGTAACAAGATCAAGACAGTGAACTCATCTGTTCAAGCAGGTTTGGAAAGTTCTGCACATCTATAGCCTTACATTTTACAGTTTTCATCTAGTGTTCACACAGGGACAGTGGATTTTTCTCCCATCCAGTGGAATATCCATCTAGAATCACACAGCTGTATTTATAAATAACTGTATGAGAACAGACTTCCCCACTAATAACAATTATTGAGGTGAAAAGAGGTTAACAACAAATGTGGATTGTATGCTTCCATCAATACACAAGATGGAACTCACGCTGAAGTAATCTATCAAATTTGCTTTCATTCTGTTCTTCAAACTGCAGAATAAATAGAGAACATGTTGTAATTATTTACAGGGGAAGTCTTTTCTGTAGATAAGATAATTTTAATTGAGATACTCATTATTAAAATGCCAATTAACCTTGATTTCCCCTCCTTTATTATTATTTGAACTAAACACAAAATAACTTTGATGCAGATGTAGAACTGTAAAACATTTAATGAGGTAAATTGCTTATGGAGCTCTAGTTTAATTAGTTCAGTCATTTTCTGTCAGTTCTAATTACATAAGTAAATTCTCTACATTTGGCAAACATCACATTTAGTATGAACTTTTCTTTCATGGTAATTAGCTCAATATTCAATGGCCTTATTTGTGTACACTTGTGACTTAATTTATGTTTTGTAAATAGTTATTTTGATTCTTATTTCTCCATACAAGCTGCATCAGTTTCAGATTCTTTTATCAATTCAAGATGCATTTTCAGCAATTCATTTCAGATATATGGAATGTGTTATACAAATAATTATCGAAGTACATGAGAGTTTGCGTTTCCATTTCTTTTGCACAAGACTTCTAGAAAACTGACATCGTTATGGCATCATTTCTAGCATGAGAGTTGTTTCCCTCCAGCTGCTTTCAGCACACTGGATTCAATTAAGAGCATTCAGCATTCTGGCAGAGGAAGGTGGGATACCCACAGCACTGCCACTGTTATCTTTGGAACAATAACCTCCTTGCAATTTGTCATTACTTAAATGAATATTCTCTCTACCACTACTCTACTGCTACTACCACCATCTCTCACTTTTATCTATTCAGTGAAACTGTGAAATGCCATTATTTTCTACCTAGGTAAAAAACCCCCTGGAAACATGTCAGTAGAAAATTTCTTCTGCAGGGAGGAACAATAGGATAATCTCAGTCATTGCATTCTGCTGGTATTGTGTGGGTGCCTGTGTACAATCATCTTCTATTTACTATGATTTGGTGATAATTCTTGCATCCTAGCATCTTTTTACAAAAATCTACTTATTTCAATTAATATATAACTACTGTAATAAAAATTAGATTTAATATAATTATCGTAATTAATCATTAAGTAAGTATGGTTGGGTTAATCCTCAGAAGAATTGTAATCACCGCCACAGGTGTTCAACCGGCAGGCCAGTCACCTGTTCCCTCTGCCACTGGGAAACAGACACTTTTTCACTCTTCTTCAGTAACCTGGTCGGTCAAGCCCAAACCAAATTTATAATGACAGAACATTCCCCAGTTGTTGAAACTAGGGATGACAAACCAGTCTTCCAGGAGCCAAAATTGTTTTGTGGATCCTGTGAGGTGTGTTTATTTGCATAACTGGGATACCACCTGGTCAGTAGGGTGATGAAATTGAGAACTAACGCTACATTTTTCTTGGCTGGAGAAAGGAGGTAGAATTGTCAGCTTTAGCTGAGCACAGCTCTGCAAAATCTGGGTGTTCAGTAGTCCTCAGAATTCTTGCTGGTGATAAAAGTATACAAAAGTTTTACAACCCTGGCTGGTTAAGGAAGTAAACATGCTTCATTGAGCAAACTCCATGTAGCCCATTAATATGGGCTACTTTATGAAGCACTGATTTTTGTATAGTCTCAGCAAGCTACCTCACTCAATAGTTTTCTAGGTGTTATACTGTCTTATTCTACAGGATTTGAAGTTGCAGCCCCATATAGAGGGTATTTAATTCCTTCAAAGGTGAAAAATCATAAGCAGTAATGGCAAGATTACCCCCCATGGCAGGGGGGTTGGAACTAGATTATCTTTGAGGTCCCTTCCAACCCAAACCATTCTATGATTCTATGATAAGATACTCTTTCAGAAAGAATTTCCAATAGAACATTCAACTAACTTCTGGACAGATGCAGATGGCAGAAAACTGATTCAGATACTGCTATCTTCTTTAAGTCATCCTGAGTTGCTTGATGGTGGATATACTCCTTCAATTTATAATTACCTCCACCAAGCCACAAGGCACTTCCCCAAAATTTACCATAACCTCAGTGTTAACCAAGTTTTGCCCAGATATTGAAAAACAGCATTCTCCCATCCTTTTAGGGCACCCAACCATCACTAAGATGTGATTTACAGTATTGTAAACAACTGATACGTCTAAGATTACAGAAAGGACATTGAATCTTTGTCTACCAAAAGGAAGAAATCAACCAAACTTACCAGCTTGATGTCTGCAGAATGCAGATAAAAACAGGGAGATGATAGCTAGCACCTAGAAAGCATGTTATCATTAGAAGCTTTACTTGAAAACGCTCAATTAGTGGAAGCTGGTCAATATCAAAAAGATTGCCAACATCCTCTGATGATTTCTTTGTTTCCCTAAAAACAATAGGCAGATTAGCACTTGTAAAAGAGGGGTTGCAGTCTTCCCATGGGAGGCACTCAATATTTTCTTAGTGACCTTGACCCACCATGAGGGCTGCAGTAGAATGGACATATACCATGTAAGAGAATTCATTAATTATCTTGGGAAAAAGGGGGGCTGGCAGGGGGGGATTGTTTCATGCCAAACTGAGAACATACAGGAATTAAATAAATCAAATATAGTTTTAAAAAAACAGACAAATGTAGGACATTCAGAAATCACTTTGTTTTCAGTTGTGCCTTAGCATTCATCACCTGCCATATATATACTAGAAAGACTCTGATAATTTTTTTCCTTTACATGAGAAGAATCTTTCTAGGAATGGGTCCGTTAAATGTCTTAATTCCTACATACTACTGAGAGTGAACAACCATAGGGAAAACCTAACAAAATGGGGAAAGGGAAACAATAATTCACAGGAGTCAAACAAAGCAATCCAAATGTCTTTTCTACAGTTTAACTCATATCTGAATAGTACATGTACTGAATAGTACATATATTTACTGTGATATTAAGTAACTAATACAAATCATGAAACTTGTTCCTCCTAAGAAAATGCCATCTTTCTGATTTTTATATTGAGCAACTGAAAATATGTTGGTATAAGTCAATTGGCTGATCAACAATAATTATAGAAAAGAATCAAATATATAAATTCCTTATCTTAAAGTGACTACTATAAATCATTGTTTCTATTGAAGTATTGTTTGCCTAAACCATGGCTAAGAATTTTAAAGGCTCAAATATCATGATGCTCCAGTTCTACTTTTCATACATCTGCAGTACAAGCACGACAACAGAAACTGCAGATTTGGCTCAGGACCCTGCCTTCTAGTGACCATTATATTTTTAGTTAGATAGACCAGGTTTATTTTTTAAAAAAATATTGTTTTCCTGCACTTTATGACAGTAGTAGTCAGAATCAGTATTTGAATCACACACTCTGAATTTTTAGTTTTAGAGAATTATCTGACATAGTCACTTAGTTTTTTAAAATAAACAAACACCAAGCAAAGAGGAAAGATACTTTTCCTTTTGATTTTTTGTGTAGTAATGATATTACACTGTATTGCAAATAAAAAAGCTGTTCTGCCCTAACTGAACCTTATATTAGTGCGAGTTGCAATTACACATGCTTATCAAGAATTGACTTCTATGTATAATACTGTGACAAATCTATAAAATGACTATTACAATGTGAGTAATTTCACAAAATTTATACCTCTGTACTATAGATAAAGCTGTTCAATCCAAAATATCTGTTGACATGAATTTATGCTATAGGTAACATACCACCCATTGCTTTTGTCTGTGTGTAAGCTGTGGATAAATTTGTTTTCTACTTCATAACAGTAACATATCTATTAACTAACTGCTTGTGAACCTTACTCATATAAGTAAACTAACCCAAGATGTAACTAGCTTTGACATAATAGTTCAATAATACTTACTGAGACCTGCTTGCTGAATAGGACACATATTTTTAAATAGACTCCTCTTTTTAAAAAATGTATATTTAAAGTATATACAAGTCTAGAGATCCTTATTTGGGATATTGTCAAAGATATTTCAGAAATCATTGGTCTTTCTTCTTTGTTGAACACAGTTACCTTTTAATTTGAATAAATTTTTCAAGCCTAGAAGATTAGATGCAGATAGATTTCTGGTATAATAATGACAAAAATTACCTGGAATAATCAAATCTTACAGTAATCCTATTCTATCATTAGCAAATACGTCTTTGGCTTTTCAGAAACAATACTCTTTCTTTTTTCTAGATAAAACAAATAAAACTGACTATTTTTCAATCATTTTTTCATACCAGGATGATATTTCTTTTGAGCCTTACAAACAAGTACAGTACATTTGAACTGAACTTTTGATCTAATTGTTCCTATACAACTTGTATTTAACATCTTTGATCTCTGAGTTAGTGATCTAATCTGCTGTATAACTCAGCTTTTATTGATCTGTTCTCATGCTGAGGAAATCAAGTCTCACTTTTATGGGGGAGATTGAAAAAGATAGTAAAACTGCCTCTGAGCAGTTTAAATCTGTGCAATAACAGTGGAGGCAAGAGATAAGACTTTTATTACACTGCCAAACTTCACATGAACTCAAAGTGTCATTAAATAGGTATGTGTCATTTGCCACATATATTTATTTTACTAGATAAGTTGGTAACCACCCATTTAGATGCAGTGCAGTACCACATTTTCTCTGCCACATCTTCTTTGCCACAGAATCTATTCCTGATACTCAAAATATATTTGAAATATCTTTCTTGTGGTACTTTGCATACATTTCAGATTTTTTGTTCTCATGCAGTTTTCAAAAAGAATTTTTGAACCTCTTTTACTTGACTGAGTTCCAAAAGCAATTTTTAGTAGTTATACAAGTGGGACCATTTTTAATATGCTAGTCTGTCATGATAAAAGAAGATTAATTCTCATATACCCAGAGCTTTTCAATCATGCTCCATAACTGTGAGTTCTGTAATGCCTAGTGTTATTACATTACTAAGCATGGAGGAAAATAAAAGCAGTGAAAGTGCTGTATCTCAGCTTGATGTTATTGAGAGTAGTTTTACTTTAGAGGGTTTCCTATTGTGGTATTTTTCCCATTGTTCACTGAGAAGAAAGACCTGATGAGCACACTGAATATATACGTAGAGTATGTGCAATGGGTGACACTTTTCACTCCCATATACAGAACAGTGGTGAAGCAGAAAACGCTTGAAAATAGATTGCCTGATTTTATTTTTTTTTTCTTAACTTTAATATCCTGGAGTCAGTCCAAGATTGCCGATTGCACCTGACGACTTGCACGTCTATCAATTACACGATTCTGGTGAACATTCTGTCTTCCTATCCCAAAGTTGAGCATTTCATAATATCGGGCCCATGAAACACTGAATGCCCTTATGCAGATCATAAAGAAAAGTTACCGTTTGTTTACATTGCCTCTCATCTTTATTGTATGGTTGTATAGGTGTGGCACCAGAGCAGGGTGAGGAAGGAATGAAAGGCAGAATAATCTAGAATTATGTAATACTTTTCCTTATTGAAATCAATGGAGAAGGGGGAGGACTGAGAAGAGTCTTTGATTGTAGTGAGGTCATATGAATGAAATGTATGTTCCTGTAAAGGCATATCCACATCAGTCAGATCTATCTATCTATCTATTATCTTCTGTTAGTAGCTTCATTTTCTCTGAGACAGCTGAAGGATTGGGATTTGCAAATGAGAATATGAACAATGGAACTAGACTCAGGTCTAGAATAAACCATTCAAATCTAAATTATACTTTATCAACTTTATGAACACAATTTTATTTCCTTATAATTTAATATCAAGTGTAGAAAGAATTTATAAGACAACATATTGATTATACGATGTGTCACTTTATGATTCAGAGTTGAAATGTGTAGGACACCATTCAAGTGCTGATTCCTCTCCTTTCTCACTGCCAAACTCAAACAGACAGTGCTTTCAACTTTCCTTAGGTTGTCATATGGGAACAATTAAGAATTAACCATGATAAATACCATTAATCTTGATGTATAGTCTCAAAATACCCAGTTTTAGAACTTCAGTTTCTGGCTGAGATACCAAGACTTCCTGTCGTTAGCAAATGCATTTAACATTCATGTATTAGGGCATAATATATTCCCATTTATCCTTCTATTTTAGTTATGTAGTACAGGGATGAAGATCGGAAGCATAAGCGGAATAAGAATGTCTGGATTGTGAGGGCGGGAGGCAGACTATGACGAGCAACCAAGAGGGACAGAGAAAAATTAATTATAAAGGCTAGACAAAGCTCAGGGACAGTGGTTCAGGCTTACAGGATGGAAAGAAATCCAAGATTTCTAGCTCTGCATTATGCTGTTATCAAGATTTGGGTCTTCATCCACCTATAGTGATTGGGCCACTTAAAGGTTGCTAGCGATTCCCTTAATTTGAGAGATTTAAGTCTGCCTGTAGTGTGGATTGGATACAGCTTTGGTGAGGGGGGATCGGAAGGGTTTTAATCTCCTTTCCTCCTTCCCATCAGCATCAATCAACCAAAGAAATACTCCCCAGTCCTGCAACACGGTCACATCTGGACAGACCTGTCCAGTCAAACTAAGTCCGTAACTGGCCCTGTGGATCTGAGTTTTCCAGCCTTACTTATGGAAGCGCAGAGCTAGCAGCACAGGGCTGCACAATCCATCTGTTTAGAGGTCTGGCTTGCTTTTTAAGAGTGTGTGAAATTACACACAGAAAATGTTAAAAGGAAACTAAATTACTAAAATTCAGTGCGCACCATTGTTACCACTACTGGTTTTTTTAACTGACTTGGTCACAGCTGCACTAATCAAAAGGCCAAATGTTAAGGAAAATCAGCAGGATAATTATACTAGAATGATAGTCATTGGAGTTAACAGAATTGAATGTTTTAACAAAACTAGGAATTTATAAAACGATTTTTCTAGCGTCAGCAGAGCATTAGAAAATACAGAATGAAGGTACTAGTGCAACAAAGCTGACCAAGCCCTGAAATCAAGTTGCGCATTCACTCTGTCAGGAAGGCAGCCTGCCAAAGGGGTATCATCTTGATTTCTCAGCAAACAAGTTTGAAAAGCTCCTGATGGCATCAGCCTTTTGGCTGCCAAATCACATACTGCTTTGTTAAATTCAACAGCAGCCTCCTTCACCCACTTCTTTTTCAAAAGAAAGAAACTGTGTTGTAATTTTATTCTTTTGGCTTGAATACCTGAAAATGTTAAACGGGAAATTTTAGGTATTGGGGAAGGGTTGCTTGATTGTTTTCTTTTTTGAATAAACTTAAAGATGCATCAAAGCTTAAGGAAAAACAATTTTTGTAGGATTACGCAGGACAGCATGGGATCAAGTCAGTTGTTTTTAGGGCAGAGAGAGAATGATATGATTTCCATCATTAATAAAACTCTTTGTATTATACATGTTGAAAGAGACACCTCCCAGGTGGCACCCCTGAGAAGGAATCCCTACATGCAGCCACTTCTGCTCTTCAACTATTCAAAACTTCTCTGCAAACAGAATTTAGGAAACCTAGCTGTGAAATGAGGTATGCCAATCAATATTAGGGGACTCATACATCTCTCTGCTGGAGGTGTGAGAATAATAAGACAGAAGCCTTCAGCAGTGCTGAGCCACATGGGACTGACACAGGATATCTTTGGTATCACTGATTCCCAACCCACGGGTCATGACCCCATGGTGGATAGCGAGGCTATTTTCTGGGGAATGCAAGTTTCCTTCAGAAACTGGGCATCTATTTAAATCTGTTTATAGACTTTCTGACTGAGAAGATAAGCTACAGGAACTGTTTCCCTGACTAATGAACGTATGAAAACAGACTACGGCCAGATCCTGAGACACGATAGAAGAAATAGCGTTCCTCCTCTTCCCCCTCACTCTGCCCAGCAGAGCAACTCCTCTGCCAGCAAAAGCAAATATTCTGTGGAACAGGGGCTTCCCTTCAAAAGGCCAAAAGCATCTCCCCGTCCTCCACTGACCTGCTGACGTGGGAAGAGCATGCCATGTCCAGGCGTGCCAGCACTCCTGCTTTAGGCACAGGCTAACCCGTGCCATCTCATAGCAAAACATTTTATGACCGCCTCTCTTAGGGGAGGCAATGCTATCTGACAGCAAGGGCACTGCGTCGCCAGCTCTGCAAAGTAGCCACTTTTCACTTTCCTTGTTTCTTCTTCCCCGCCCCCTCACTTCGTTGGTTTTATTTTCTATGTGGAAGGATAAACGCTTTGAGATGGACAAGGTCTCAAACTGTAAGTAGTACTGAAAGCAATAGGATCTGCATCACTAGGGGACTTGTAGGTACTACGTTAATAATAATAAAAAAGCATTTATCCACTTCTTGACTTCTAGAGAGCTTGTCAGCTCTCAGAGTTTTTGATGGGAAAAAAAATCGAGGCTGAATGGAATAATGTAGGTGACGTGTGAATAGTCTGCTGTATTTTGCTGTATCATGGTTGGAATCTAAGCATTAGAAGATTCAAAAGTTGAATTTTAAAAGTATTTATTTTGCATGATATTTTGAATTTTCTTTTTCTTCAAATTTTCATTCTAATTTAAATAGTATAAATAATTAATGACTTAATTTCTCTTGTAAATATTATATTTCCTTACTGGATACAGCATAATAAAACTTGTTTTAAAGAAAAACATTTTCTTTTTTAACTTTTCAACATAATTTCAATACAATATAATTTCACTAATTTCTTAAATTAGATTGCTGTATCATCCAAAAATTGTTAAAATTTTCAGAAATGTTACTCTAATGTCTTGCTGTTCATTTAAGTATTCCTTGGAAATGTAAATGTATAGTGTTTGGTGATCTCAGTTCAATTCCTAGTAAATGTCCACATCACAAACCCACTACACTTAATTTTGCATGATTGATGGTCTCTGCTTAACTGAGATCTAGGGCTGAGCCAGCCTGGGGACTTTATTACCTCCCATTCTAGTAGGGGTGGTCCAGCCAGGTCAAAGTCGAGGTCAATAGCAGGACAGAGAAGGCACTAATTTTGCTTTGAAACAGACTGCTCTTCATGAAACAAAGAACTTCACTTTCCAGCACTGTTTCATGACCAGAGATAATCTGTCTAGGAATAAAAATGTTTCTGTTAAATATTATCTTCTTCACATTCTGCTTTCAATCACTGTAAGTGTAATATTTTAAAAGCCCTTTTGGTATTAAATGATCACTGATTTTGTTTGGAAGGCATATTTTATACTTAATTCTGAATTGTCCTGCATGATAGGAGCCACTGAGAATGCTTTTGTGCCTTTCTTTTCTCAGCTGTTAAAAAAACCACCCTTATCATTTATTTACATTTTCCTCCAAGTAACTGGAAGCTTTCTCAGATTACTTGAAAAAGCAGCTATCTGCATAAAGTTTGTGAAGTCTCAGCGCAGTTGAGAAAGGTGGTCATACCCTTAAAATCTATTTTCATGTACTACTTATCTGCTTAGTGTTGCACCTATAATCAATTCTGCATATAACACAAAAGTCCATTAGCAACATGTTTTAATCCAAAGGAGCATTAACTGTAAGATTGAGGCACCCTGAGAAAGCCAGAAGGAGGGTAATTCAGTGAGTAGGGTTTGATTGCTTGCTTTTTTTTTTTTTTTTTTTTTTAATTGCAAGACATTTCTTTTAGGTTAAAGCCAAAGAGTAAGATGCAATGACATCACTGAGAGCTGAATCACAACTGGAGTAACTCATGTTAGTCAGGTTCCAATTCAACAATGAATGTAAATCTATAAGAAGAATTAAATTTGTACTTAAGTTGTACTGACAATAGGTGGGTGCTTATTAATCAGGCATTGAAAAAAAATTTTTTTCATGTAGGGAAGTCCACACTTAAAACTAGGAATACTCTGTACCTCTGGGATTTTAACACTCCCTCATTTTTAGAAGGTATTTAACTGGAATATTTGTCCAATTTTTTCAGTGAATGGATTTCACTGCAGCATTTTTAAAATACATACAAGCTGTTTTTACTGTTTGAAGTGGAAAACCTGTGTGAGGCTGTACTGAACTGAGCTTCTGTACCTGCAGAGTCGGCTTCTGCTTACTGAAACTGTGGGCTGCAGGGAGGCTGCTCAAAGAAAGAAGAAAAAGTGCTGTTTGGTTTTTTTTTCTTACGCTTAGGTAATAGAGATTTGAGTCCAATGCTTCGATGGATGAGAGGATGCAACACAAAATTTACATTGTAATCTTAAGCATATAATTTCTGGGAGAAGTTTGTATTTTAGATTTAGCTCATTGTAAATAAAGAGGCATTTGAAAATATTATAATAGAAGTCTCATTTAGGCATACTTAAATGGAGGGGACACTTGTATCTAGTGCTTTGATGTTTTCTTGTTTCTGGTTTATGGTTTTTTTGGGATACTCATGCATGTTCTTAATGAACAGGTCTTACTATAGCATTTTTAAATTAAAGAACCACAGTTCCATTTTTTATAGTTTGTGCTGGAAAACTTATGAACATTCACATAACTTGGCTAGAAGGGAGGTCATCCAATCCAGTTTTAAGACATTAAAAGTATCCTGACTTCTGTCATTGGATTGTATCCTAAAATACAAGAACAAATTTTTTAAACTGAAGGAGATTATGAAATTTGGCTCTATGAAAGGAATTAAACTGCACTCCTGGTCTTCCCTTTTCCTCATCCCTTTCAAAACAATAACTCATTTTCTGATTGTGACTGAGTGTGTAGTCTAGCTCAGCTGAAAATGAAATAAGTATATTAATATAAGTGGATTGAAACAGAAGAGATCAGCTTTTTGAACTCAAAGCAAAACACCTTTCAGATGAGGTGTCTTTAATAAAGGGTATATGGACACTCAACATGCAAAAGCAAGCATGTTTTGGTTGGATTTATCTGCTACTGTTTCAAAATCTCCATGCTACTAAAAGTCTTACAGAGGGATTAACATTGCACTGTTGATAAAAGATCAAGAAGACAATATAGAATGACCTCGCTTTGTAAAAGTAAGGATTGAGTATCTAAAGACTTCTGGAAACAAAGCATGATCTGCAATGAATTGGAACCATATGGAGGAGCGAAAAACCCAAGTCTAAGAAGTAAACATTAGTTGACGTTCATAGTGAAGATCAAAAGCTCCCATAAACCATCTCCCACAAAAAGGATGGAGAAAGCTCAGATTGGAAACTTCGTTTATATTCTGCAATTCCTTTCACACTTCTTAAACTAATTCCTAGTACAGAAGAGAAACTGAGAATTGTATGACTTGGATATCAGGTACTTTATATAAATTACAGAAAAATAACCTGATTCTTCTTTGTATTCCCTTAGCTTTACAGTAATGTAACTTTGACAGCAGTGGAACAATATTATTGTAACACAGAGAGTAGTGCTGCAATGAATTAAAGCCACAGTAGATTGGGGGTTTTGGTGGAGGTTTTTTGGTTTTGTTTTTGTTTTCTTCTTTTCTTCCCCCCCTGGTGATTTATAGTATACAAATGGAAGAAAGTAATTTTTCTCATAAGTCTGATGGTGATTTTTATGAGTGAATTGATACTGTAACTGAGCTTCAGTAGATTGACTGATTCTCATGTTTTCTTCCACCTCTTTAATTTTTTTCACCTATGTCTGGTTTTTTTTGTGGAAAGAAAGATAGCAGGGAATGATACTGGAACAACACTGATATTCTCATCTTTTTCAAAATTTGATCTCATTGGCCTACCACATTTGGCATGTATTTTACGAACACATAGTACTTTATAAAGTTCTGTAATTTTGTCTTTAGCAGCAGCTAAAAGAAAGAGATAAAATTGGAATTTATATTTGTTTCATTCATCCCTGCTTCTATAACACAGCAGCTATGAATTCAAAAAGAGGTGTGTTTTCTCTCCTTTATATATATATGTCCTGATATTTGGGTGAGATAGAGTTAATTTTCACAAGAGGCTGGGATAGGACAGAGCCAGGACAGCTGACCCAAACTAGCCACAGGGATATTCCATACCATGACGTCATGCTCCGTATATAAGGGGGAAGTTGGATGGGGAAGAGGGATCACTGCTCAGGGACAGGCTGGGCATCAGATTCTGGGCATTGAGCAAATTGCATTGTGTGTCACCTGCTTTGAATATTCTGCTATAAGTACTATTGTGGTTATTTTCCTCTTCCTTTGTTGTTTTAGTAATCTGTCCTTATCCCAAACTGTGAGTTTTACTGTTCTCTTCTGATTCTCCTCCCCATCCCACCAAGGGAGGGGTGAGCGAGTGGCCACACAGTGCTCAGCTGCCGGCTGGGGCTGAACCACGACAGTCCTGTTTGGCACCCAACATATGTCTAAAGGGTTGAGAAAACAACAGATCTGACCAGAGCATGTTAAAACAAATTTGTTATAAGCATTTATTATATTAGTTAAATAGTCTCTGGTCACAACGGTGGTTTTTTGTTCACATAGTTGTACCATGTAAATCCTTACTTGATGTATGTATTCCCTGAAGCGCTGTTTATCACGTCTGGGAGAGGGGTCCGGATTCTTATTTTGCTGTACTGTGTGATATCCATTTATGAATGATAACATCACTGGTTATGAGGTTAAGCTGGTATTTGTATGTGGCATTACCTTCATGCCTGTACCTCGGACAACATCTCTCAGAATTCATTAATAATCACACCAATCTATGGGGAAGACAGGTGGGGATACTTTCTTCTGCTCTTTCACCTCCCGTTTTTCCCTCAGGCTTGTTACAACAGCTTTTGAGAATTTTGAATATCCTTGGGATGTTCAAGCCACCATGCTCCTATTGCTATGTCTTCTGAATGTGTTACAGGTCTTTTTTTAGGGTTACAAAAAATTGTTTTAAGAATAGCACCCAGAGATCTGCCCCAAGGCTGTATAGTCATGGGTGGCATGGCATGTGGGAGAACATGGGCAGGTATCTAGAAAACTTTTCACCTCCAATGGTCTGGAATTTCACTCCAGAACAACTACAGGACGCTGATGAAGTGGTAGAATTTTTGAAAGGAAAATGCTGTGGCTGTTCCAAAAAGGCAAATCTTATTGCACTGTGCTGGGCCCTGGCCAGTATGTACCAAACACTGCTAGCTGGTAGGCAGCACCATCAGGGGAAAGAGAAGGAAAACAGATGACAGGCTCTATGGCTGGTCAAAACCTGGTTTTGTGGCTACTCAAACCCCAGTGACAGGCACTGCAGCTGAACCAAAAAATCAACCTGTGTCGGTATCAGTCACTCCGCACACAGAAGAAAAAAAGCACAAAAAAATCAGTTCGCTTAGTAAGTGATGACGATGAACCAGGACCATCACGAGAACAGGAGGAAGAGCCAGAACCAGAGGTAATCACCCGATCCCTGTCCCTGAGTGAGCTGCAAGATATGCAAAAAGATTTCAGCAGCCATCCAGGTGAGCACATTGTTACCTGGCTGCTCCGATGCTGGGATAACGCGGCCAATGGCCCAGAATTAGAGGGTAGGGAGGCCAAGCAGCTGGGATCCCTGTATAGGGAAGGGGGCATTGACAAGGCCATTGGGAAAAAACCAAAAGCCCTCAGCCTCTGGAGGCGACTCCTGTCAGGTGTGAGGGAAAGGTATCACTTCAGGGAAGATGTTATAAGTCATCCAGGCAAGTGGATCACCATGAAGAGAGATATCCAGTGCCTGAGGAAAGTAGCCATGTGGGAGATGGTTTATTATGACCTGGACAATGTGCAGTTACCCACAGATCCTGATGAAGTCCAATGCACACAACCCATATGGTGAAAGTCTGTACAGTGCACACCATCACTGTATGCCAACTGATTGATGGACTGTAAGGGTGAAGAGGCACCACTGGTGGATGAAGTGGTTGGCTAACTCTGGCAATATGAAGAAAGTCTCTCTTCCTCCCTTGTCTTGGCTGTGGAGAAGCTGTCCCAGAAGGTCCAGCAGCTCAAAGAGAACATGTCCTATTCCCCACCTGTACAGACCAGTATCTCAGCTATTGGGAGTAAGGGTTCCTCTGCTCCAGAGAGGGCACACAGCATGAGGCACCCTGTGGTTTTACCTGCATGACCACAGAGAGGACATGCGGAAGTTGGATGGAAAACGTACCTCAAACCTAGAGGCACAAATATGTGAGTTACAAGGAAAAACAATCACAAAAGGAGGTTCTTCTAGGAAAAATGCTGATCCAGCTTCCAGTGGGCAGTTCCCCAGAATGAGTGGAAGGTCTGATCATACTTATGGTCTTGAAGTGACTGCTAAGTCATTTTTACCAGAAGTGAGTAATGAATATGATGACCAGGATTATAGAGGCCCTACCTCCAGCCAGGTGGAGGAAAGGGACAACCAGGTTTATCAGACTGTGCGAATTTAATGGCCTGACATGTCAGATCCACAAGAGTGGACATTGATGAACAGTGTACCCTAATGCCATCAAGGAAGAGATGCAATGTATAGATGGGCTCATGATCGAGGGGTGGGCTTAGCAATGGACACTATCACACAGGTTATCCATGAATGTGAAACATGTGCTCCAATCAAGCAAGTCAAGTTGTTAAAAACTCTGTGGTATGGAGGATGATGACTGAAATATAAGTATGTGGAGGCCAGGCAGATCGATTATATGGCACTCCCACAAACCAGTCAAGGCAAGTGACAGACGTATGCTTACAATGGTTGAAGCAACCACTGGATGGCTGGAAACATATCCCATGCCCCATACCACTGCCCGGAACACTATCCTGGGCCTTGAAAAGCAAGTGTTGTGGTGACACGGCACCGCAGAAAGTATTGAGTCGGACAACAGGACTAATTTCTGAAACAACCTCATAGACACTTGGACCAATGAGCATGGCATTGAGTGGGTGTCACATTCCCCACCATGCACCAGCCTCCAGGAAAATCGAATGGTACAATGAAGTGCTAAAGACTACACTGAGAGCAAAGGGTGGTGGGACCTTCAAACATTGGGACACACATTCAGCAAAGGACACCCGGTTCGTTAATACTAGGGGGGTCTACCAATCAAGCTGGCCCTGCCCAATCAAAACTTCCACGTACTGTAGAAGGGGATAAAGTTCCCATAGCGCACATGAAGAATATGTTAGGGAAGACAGTCTGGGTTAGCCCTGCTTCAGGGAAATGGAAATGCATCCATGGTAATGCTTTTGCTCAAGGACCTGGGTGCACATGGTGGATGATGTGAAGGGATGGGGCAGTCTGATGTGTACCTCGAGGGGATTTGATTTTGGCTGACAATAGCCAATAAATTAAACTGTATGACATTAATTGCTAACCCTGCCATTGTATGTCATCATTGCTACAATGTCGTAACAATGGTATTACAGTAAGAATCACCCAAATTAATGAAGCATGAACTTTGGAGAAACTGAGCAAAGTGCAGTGATGATGGAACTAGAACTGGCTTTGGCAACTGGGGCCCAGCAACTTCCTCAAAATCGACATCTTCAACCTGCAGACCATGAGCATGGACTGCACCAGCTACACCAGCCATGCAGCAAGCAACAATCCAACCCTATACACCATCTCTTCTTTTCTGAGAGACTGTTATGATAGATGGACCCCAAAGTCATGGACTAAATGAACATTTTAGAGGGATGGCCCATAAACTAAGGGAATAATATTTGCATGGATATATATAGAGAGAGATCTCAAAGACAGGAAAAGGGGTGGTGATTAATTGGAAAGTGCAGAATCTGGGCATGATGTAGATGGTATAGAATACGGGGTGGATAATGTCCCGGTTTTCATGTAAGATAGAGTTAATTTTCACAAGAAGCTGTGAGGGGACACAGCCAGGACAGCTGACCCAAACTAACCAAAGGGGTATTCGATACCATATGAATTCGATACCTGTAGTGACAGGACAAGGGGTAATGGGTTCAAGCTGAAGGAGGGTCGATTTAGATTAGATGTTAGAAAGAAATTCTTTACTGTTAGAGTGGTGAGGCACTGGAACAGGTTGCCCAGAGGGGTTGTGGAGGCCCCATCCCTGGAAGTGTTTAAGACCGGGTTGGATGAGGCTTTGGGCAACGTGGTCTAGTGGAGGGTGTCCCTGCCCGCAGCAGGGGGGTTGGAACTAGATGATCTTTGAGGTCCCTTCCAACCCTAACCATTCTATGATTCTATGATTCTATGATGTCATGCTCAGTATATAACAGGGGGAGCTGGCTGTGGAGGAGGAGCTGTGGGCCAGGGATAGGCTTGGCATTGATCTCTGGATCACGAGCAAATTGCAGTGTATCACCTGCTTTGTATATTGTTTTATTAGTATTGTTGTTGTTTTCCTCTTCCTTTGCTGTCATATTAAACTGTCATCATAACCTGTGAGTTTTACCTTTTTCTTTCAATTCTCCTCCTCATCCCATGGGCAGGGATGGGGTGAGCGAGCGGCTGCATGGTGCTTAGCTGCCATCTGGGGCTAAGCCACAACAATATACAAAGGTCTGAAATTACTTTCAAAATGTTAAGGTAAACATACAGGTAAATATTTCAAGATTACATCCTAAACAAGCATAATGAATTATTTTTATTTTAGAGTGTAATCTTCTATTGTTTCTTCTAAATATTTTTTAACCTCAGAAGTAATTTCCTTGATAGGAAGCTTTTTCTTGTGTGCTTCTGATACCTTCCCAGGTCAGTCAAAGTATGTTAACTTTTTTTTCTTTTTTTTACTTTAATAGCTTATTTTATCCTATTCTATAAGTTAATTCTGGCATTTTGGGGGGCATTTTCATTGGGAAGGATGCTGGTATGCAGCTTAAAAGATTCCTACATGAAAGCATGAAATTTGCTTGAAACAGTTTCCTATATTAAAGCAGCCAGGAAAATAGAATTAATTTAAAGTTGATTTTTATATCATCTGCTCATCTTGATATTTTTTCACGTTCCTAATTTAATTTTTAGAAGTTATAACATGAAAATAATGGTTGAGTTATATTTAAGTAATATAGTGTGAGTAATCCTCGTTAAGAGGATTTACACAATAAATTATTTTCTCATGATCTCAACTTTTCAGAAGAGTAATACTCATGATCTTTGATTTAAAAGTTTGCTGCTTTGTTTGTTATTTGATGTTTTAGTACTAAAATTATTTGCTTTATTGACAACATACTGCTCAAATATTCTGCCATACTAGAAAGAAATCCAATATTTGAAGCCTTTCAATATTATTAGTTTTGATTATAGTTTTTTTTTTTTTATAAAGGCACACTATTGGATTTCTAAGTTAATCTGAAAATCTAATTTTTTCTTCAAAAAGAAAAGCAAATTTTCAGTGACCAGCATTGACAATGAGCAGCAATTCCACTGTCAGTGTGATTCAGCCAGCCTTACATGTTTTGGGATTAATTAATGATCTTTAAACTCTTTTTATTTTTTTTATTTTATTTTTAACAGGACTGAAAATTAAAAAATGTCAGGATGAATTTAATTATAGATGTCCTTTGCCTAACCAGGGAAACCAGCCTGGAGTTCAAACAGTAGTGTATTCTGAATTGTTGTAGTGTTGCAAATCTGCACACTTGATTCATCCAGAGGCAAAATATTCCAGAAGAGACAAAAATGAGTCTTTGAAAATTGCACTTATGGCATACCTGTTTTTCTTCCAGTTTTGAAGGTAGATGCTGATTCTTAGTGGACCCCCACATATCTTTGGATCTCTTGATACTGTAAGATAATGGTCAGCACTCTCTGTACACGCATTTGCATTTGTTTTACACTAGCCACAATCAGCAAAGATCCCAAGGAACCTGAGTTCTCCTTTTGCTGGGCTGCTCTTGTCCAGCATGTCCTTCAGTCCATGAAGTTTCTGTTAGATTTTATCTCTGTAATTCACACATCCTTCACAGTGCAGTCCAGCTATCTTCCCTGAAGAATGTGCAATATGTAGATAACAGGAAGAAGCAAAAACACAAGGGGAAGGTACACTTGAGGAATGCCCAATTTTGAGCTCCTTTGGAGTTAACATGTTGGTAATGTGAATCTTTCAGAGACCTCCTGTGGTTCCCACAGCCCATTGCTAAAAAAATGATATCAAAACCCATGGAGCTACTGTACTTCCTCTTTTCATGGAGGGACACTGAGGTCACTGAGACCTTTGGTGACAGCCAACAAGAAATGAAACTGCATGTACATACAAGTGTCCTGCACCAAGATAATTACTGCTATAGAGGTAAAAAAACCCCCAACACAGTGACTTTTATGTTTTGCATTTTATTCTCCAACAAGCATGGCATGTGTTAGCATGTCACTAACATCCTAAGTGCACCTAGCACCATACGTAGCATGAAATGAGCTTTCTTCCTCAGAAATTTACAACCTACAGGTAGTAAAGGGACAATCCAAACACAAACCCGCAAGATGTTCATAGAACATAGCAGAAAGAGTTTATTTTTGTGAAGGAGAGTGGATGGGACAGCATTGTCTGGTTGTTCCAGGTGTAAGGCAGGGCAGGGAGAAACATAGGGTGCAGCCTGGGTGAAGAAAAACCAGAGCAGAACACAGTGAGTGATTGCGGAGAGCAGCAGTGTTGAAATCCAGTGGGAGATTTTCCCACATTCATTATGTTTATATGTTTATAAGGCTTTTCTGTCATATGGATTCACTGAAGGTTTGAATGAGTAAACCCTGCATGCCACACCTGCAGTCACGAGCGCCAAGGGCAATCACCCCCTACAGACACTGCTTAATTGTTCACCGGTTTAGTCCCACAGAGACTACTGCTACAACTTCTCTGCCAGAATTCCTGGTGCATGCAGTTAGAAAGATGTGTACCTACACATCGCGATGTGCAATGCTTCTAGCAGCCTTTTGGGCAATTTCTGGGGGCTGAAAAATGCTGATTCCTAGCCTAGAGGGTGACACTAGGTAATACAAGGCAGATATCCAAAGTGCAGAATTCATGAAACCCTTTGTCGTGAAAAACAACAGACAAATCCAACATTGCCTGGAAGGAGAAATTTGAGTCTGCAAGCTGTTAGACTTTAGGAACTGATAAGGGAAGGGATCCTGCACTGCATTTTGAAAAAAAATACGGTAAACACAGTTCCAGTCAGAACAGGTCATTTAAAGTCTTTCCTGCCTCGGGCTTAACATGGCACTTAAGTGCTACTACATGTGAAAAGAAAAAGCATTTCAACACTCATAACAAACTGCTTTTTCTCCATCACTGAGGCTAAAATACTAAAGGATTCCTTCAAGCAAGGGAATTGCTGTCTGCAAAGATGTGTTATGTTTTCATTGGATCCTGTCTTTGTGCAAGTCGAAGAAATAAATATTACTTTAAATAAGAATAAATGTGAAAGTATACAAAAAAATCCTCCATATAAAAAAATGCAATAAATGGGCTTATTTTTTCAGATTCACAATGCTAGAAGAGCCAAAGAAGCTTTTCAGTTCAGAAGGAAAATACTTTGCTCACCACTGAAAATTGCAGGGCATTAGTTTCCCTGAACTCCTCTGGGAAGAACAATTTGGTGATTGTTCTCAAAATTCTCTCACATTAGAAACATGTAAATGTGAAACACAGCATCTTTATCCCCAGGGTAAAAATATTTGTTAACAACTTTAATACTTGAAGCTGAAGTTCACTTTGATGAAAGTAAAAAAGTTGGGTTCTGGCCCAACTCCTGGCTGTGAAACCATTGGGTGGAAGACAGTAACACAGATAATTCAGCAATACAGTGGGATGAATCTCTTGAGAATGGAACACAATAGTTTTTCCAGTCGACTAAAATTTTGTGACTACTCTGAAATCGGTACGAGATATTAAAATTGTGAGAACTGTCCTGAAGCTCTTTCTCCATATGTATCAACTAAAATGCCTCACTCTGGTAAGTGGGGGTAATTTATATACGTCACACAAACGAGAATTTTCAACCCGAGAATGATACAATTTAGGTAATTAAATTTTTGTTTCATTAATTACCTACATAAATGGTTTCATTTTCCAATTTGCTCCTGAATGTCATATTAATTAAAATGCAAATACTTCTGAATATATCTCCCTTTAGTAATATACCGAATATATTGGCTCATGCCTGACTCTCTCTACCTCAAAACGGAAATATAAGGATGTCATTCCCGGAAAAGCGCCACCTTGCTCTAGGTCAGAAAGCAGAAACCAAGTTGTCCAGAAGTGAAATTCAGACCCCATCCAGAGTGGGGTTCATATTCTGTGAACTCTTGGAACTTCTGCTGAAATTGTCACTTACATCAACATGATAATGATAGTGCTTCTGAGCAGCAAATTCACTAGTCTAGATTCTTTCGAAGAGAGATTGTTATGACTTTAAAGAATTAATGGAATAGGGATTTAATCTTTTTCTCTCTATCAGCTCTAGAAATAGAAATTCCTGTGAGTGACGCAAACTCTGATTCATCCAGAACTCCTGCAATCACAATTTTATTTCCATACTTCTCCAAGCACAGAGCTAATCTTTAAATAAATAATAATAATAAAAAATTATATACAGGTAAACAAGACTCTGTGTGGTATCACTTCAATAATAGATGACTACAACACTCCCCCTTAATAGTGGAAGTCTGAGAAGTACGGATCTCCTATAGCTCTGAAGATATGTGAGTTTGTAGGTACGTTCTTCAGTACAGCATGAACATCTTTGTGACTTTTAAAACTAAACTCTTTTTAGTGGAGTAGCTGCGATCGCTTATCCAGGTGTTGAACATAGCTCAAACTGTGTAAGTTCACCTCCTGCCCACATAGATCGATACCAAACATTGTACAACTTCATTCACCCAGGTGCTTGGATGAAACAAGGGTGATACAAGAAGCTTCTGCGGAAGTCATTCCAAAGAGGAAGGGAAAAACCAAGACCACCAGCAGCAGGATCAGACTCCCATATCTGAGCTGGGGTAGCCCAAGGGGATTGTAGCTACCCTCCTTTTACTGCTCACTGCCCCTGTGGCACTGAAGGATGGTGGTGCACGGGCAGGTGCTGTGTGTGGCTCCTGTTTCTGGGTGAAGAAGAGGGTTAGGCTGGCTGCTTGGCACTGTGGGCACAGGATGACTGTACAGGGCAGGGGTTATTGGAGGCAAGTGGTGCCTTTAACAGAGGGGAAGAGGAAGAATGACTGATCCACAAAAGAAGCAGGAAGGGGATGACTTTGCTTTAGGTTTTCAGCTTTCGTCTTTGTCTCTTCCTTTTCTCTCATATTAATATAGATCCATGATTTTATACCATCGCTCCTTAGGATTTGTGAGCATAGACTCTGAGACTGCTTGATCTATTTGCAAGGCATATGATCTGTGAGAAGGGGAAAAGGATCTCTGACCTTCATCCTTTTGGTTCATTACACTCTAATGAATACACTCATACTCTCAGAACCCACTTTCTAATTTTGGTTTGTTTTTCTTTTATCTGTCCTCATAAGCCATTTCTTTTCAATCCTCTCATTGCTTTTGTTAAAATTTTTCTGAAACCTTTCCTGTTTGTCCTAGTGAATTTCATATTTTCATCTTCAAATGCTATTTCAGTTCTGCATGGCCCAGAGCCAGCACAATAACTCTCATACTTCCAACACAAACAGCATACAAGTGTAAGAAGAAAGAGTTTGTGTCATGGCAGAGAGTACTTGCAAAAGAAAATTTGATGTCAAGGCTAAGCAAATTCTATTGATTTACTCCAGCAAAAAGAAATAGGACATCAGTAATACATAAAATCACAGCTCTTTCTCCCTGTCCTACTACACTGAGCAGAATCTTCTGTCCCACCTGAAAATGGTCTGAACTGGTCAAAGTTGAAAATGAAACTCCTAATGATTGTTTGGGCAGTTTTAGGGGTGGGGGATTTAATTATTGTTTCAGAGCTGCCTTTGTTAACTTCTTTGTTTTACTTTTTATTATTTTATTCCCAACATAGGGAAGTAAAATATGATGTCATGAATTTTTAGAAGTAGTGACACAACACAATAGTTTAACTTTTTCAAAGCCACTGCAGTCTATTATATAATAACACACATACTGCATAATAACATACATTTGTACAGCATTTAGGAAATGTGTGCTATTTACCTGATGGACTAAAATAACTGCCTCAAAGCTGCTACAGTCTTTAAAGTAAACATGTGTTTTGGCATGCATACTAATTTTAAAAACATATACTATTTACCCCATATGCTGTAATTACACAGTCTATTGTATAAATGTATAGTAAGGCACACTTCTTAAATGGATTTTTGTCAAGATGGTTCATAATAGTTCCTTCAGAGTCCTTTTGTCTATCATGTAAAGTGAGTACTTAGATAATAAATCAATCATTTTCAGCCACTTTTACTTATTTGATGTTTGAGAGTGCTGGGAACGCTTAGTCCACTTTGGATTTTAAAGAGATTTGATCATAATAGGCAACACTGTGAGCATGTGATACTAGGAATAAGTACGACATGTCTGTGAGAAGTGCCAGACTGATTGTTTATTGAAACCTGACTTCATATGCAAGGGTGGCATATGTCCTTGCACAATGTATTAGCAAAATGGTCAGTGCAGAGTGCTGCCTGATGGGCCCCGAGACGGTGGTTCGGCATGAGTAGCTCAGTTTACTTGTATGTGGATACACCAGCATTTTAGATGTGCAGAACTATTGGTCCCACAAGAAGTTGTTAAATGGTCAATAGAGAGATGCAGATACCTCTGAAGGTCTCCAGGGTTCAATGCAGTCCATACAGAATATATGGCAAAATTACCTTTTGTTTTCTCTGTTCAAAGGAGAGCTTCACAAATAGAAATGACTCCCTTTGGTGAAGAGGAAACCCTCTATGATTCAGCTGGTACATGTAGGTAAATGTTTTGGGTTTGGATGTGCGCCATTTTGTTACACAAACATCATAAATTTTGATTATTTTCTTTTTTTGTGTCATGCTGCTGCTGTGGACACAGATATGTTCACACTGAATGTGGCCACAGCCCTGCAGCAATACTATTTATTACTTTTCTTTATAAATCAAGGATATTCTGATTATATACACCAAACAAATTTTTGTTTTTACACCAAATGTGTGGAGACATCTATTTTATTATTGTTTTTCTCTTCAGTATCTAATTTCCACAATACATAAGCAAATCATAAGTGAACTATGTCAAAGTTGAATAGTTTGATTGGGAAAATTAAAATTTGCACTTAATTAAATTACAGCAACATTATTTACTCAACCAAAATGTGAGCTTCCTTGTCATACAAATAGAGACACTTTGAAGGTTAAAAAACACAATAAAATTATTGGGAATGTCACTTCATAAAGGCTATAAGATATTACGAGCCATAAGAATATAAATGGTTCATATCTATTACCTCAACGAACACTTATATTTTTATATTAACAGCAGACATGCCTTTTCATGTTATGGAGAACCAGAACTAACATGGATAAATTATTATTCATTGTGAATTAGGGTACCTGACCTCAGATGTCCTTTGCAACGCAAGGTCTAGTTTTTTAAAAAATTCATTATTATTTGAATAATATAGAATGCATTTTGTAAACATTCATTAAATAAAAAAATACTACATTAAATGGATAATGAAGTTGGCAAGATACAAAGGACACCCTGAATAATTCAGCATATGACCGTCTTTATATACGCAGTGTATAGGGCCTTGAATATTTCCTTTCTCAGAGCAACAAAATGCTAATACTAGACAGCTGTGATACCTAGGAAAGGATCTCTTATTTGAAGACCTTTTTCTTTTTTTGAATCTAGCCTTCAGATACCTAAAACTACAATTGTAATGTCACTGAAAACAAAAGCTATTTGTTGAATGGTGGGTTATGTTCTTTACATAAGTGAAACATAACAGGCTTTGGTACTACAACTAATTTAATATAAAAAAATTTAAATTATATAAAACTTTTATACTAGAGGCATGTAAATGACCAGAATCGTTACTCTTAACATAAGCCAGAGACAGTTTAACCTCTGCAATGTTTTATTGTTCTGTGTCAGAACAGTGTGACAGCTACTAATTGTTAGCTGTTGTTTTTTGTTGCCTGAGGGATCAGCTAAAGAAAAAAAAAAGGCTCAGAGAATATGAGGGGAAGACAGAAGGAAGGTTACACAGTGTGCTATCATGAATAAATATTTGCAAGGCATCTTCACTATAAAGCATAGCTGTTTAGAGCAATGTAGCCTACTTTTGACTCTGTGATCTTTCACACTAAATTATGCCAGCTAAATAAAAGCCCTTCTGTTTAGATGAACAAAATATAAAAGTAATGTTAATGAGAGCACCTCCATTTATTTGAAACTATCAAAGCCACAAGGAGTAAAAATTCAATAAACATAGTATATTTTCAAATGTTAGTTACTTAACAGCATTCTCAATCTGAATGGTTGAATAAAATGGTAGTGTGTCCATTATTTACATTGCCTCCATTGTCTGCACTAGGCCATAAAATGTACACCTAACCCACAGAAAACTATAAGGCCATGATTGTATTTAGGCTGACAGTACTCTTTTTTCTCAGAAAGAGAGAAAGATGAAGAGTAAGTATCTGTTTTATAAGAAAAAAAATTAAAGAAATGAAACCCAGATTCCGAGTAGTTTTGAAAAGATAAACCCCACTAATCTTTAATAAAGAAATACAGAATATAGAGCTTGAGTACTAAATATTTATGGAGTAAAGTTTCATTCCTATTAAAATCAATGGGAAAATAATGGACAAGTTCTCAAAAGAAATAGTTAAACATTTTTGGAAAAAGATCAATCTGAAAAGTCATATAAAATTCAAATGGTTGTAATTATTGACTAAATTGCCTGAAGAATATGCTATGTAGGGACTTAATCAAATATTGGCATATACAGGCCAAGAATCATTACTGTTCATCATAAAATCAGCAATAAATGCCTCCATAACCCCCATATTATACAATAATAAAATTTTAACAGATATGGGACTCAACCCCACTTTCATTAAACTCGACAGTAAGTCTTTCATTAATTTCACTAAGAAACTGGCCTTTGTTTCTATCCAATAACACACCTGTTAAAAAACAGTCATGACGGATATTTTTTTTTCTTTTTTTTTTTAAAGGAGGAAACATATAATATGATTACACTATATTACATAATCAGTTCTAGGAAAATGTAAAGGAGAGTATGTGACCTACCATAAGTTAATTTATTCCATTTTTATTTTTAATTAGGTAATATAGTCATGCTCATATATCTTTACTGTATTTAAAGCTATAGTAGATTGAAAACATCTTGGTAATTTTTTACACTTTAAAAGCACATAATAAAAGGCACGTATAAGGAAAATTGGTTAAAATGATAGGCACATCAAAGATTTTGCAGATCATGTAACCACTACCTAAGGTTATAAAAGCTTGTATATTATTTGAAATACACAAAACTCTTCTTATGATGTCTCCAAATTACTGCTGCAAAATATGGGATAATAGATCACTGTGGAATACAGAAAAACAGTATCCAGATTGTGAAATTATCCTCCTCTGTAAGGGACAGTTTAGTGGTCTGAATGTGAACACACAATGCATGTTTCTAATAATAGAGAGAAAAACACTGGGGGTATTCAGAAATGCTAATAAGAAAACAGGCCAAAGGAATATGTAATAATCTACCAGTTCCTGTGCAGCCTATTGTAAGTTTTATCTCTAAAGGGTGGGAGAAAAAAAAAAAAAAGCTTAAACAAGGCCTATTAGCAGTAAATACTTCTGCCAATATCCCTCACAGTAGGGGAACTCCTCCAGCAATTTTCACGATTAATTACCAGTGGCAAGCGTATTCATAATCTGGTGTTAATTTTGCAGTGTCTGAATGAACTCGGCTCTGGCACGCTCAGTTATTGTTTCCCTGCTACTAGTAGGATGAACTACTTGTTCAGGTCATGCTGTGTCAAAAGAGTGCTAATGTGTTTATATAAACACTACAAACAGCACCTGCTTTAACCACACTTTTTATTATTTTTTTCCATCACCAGTTAGAACATAAAATCCTTTGGTGCAGGAATGCAAATGACGAGAAAATATTACTGCAACTTGTGTTTGGAAAAGCAATATCACATACAGGCAGAAGATGAAGCAAAAAATAATGTCTTTGTAACTTCTTTAATTCAAAGCTTTTCTGTCCTTATTTTACAAGGTTTGGAGAGACTGTTAGTGGCTAATTTGTCAGCTGCTCCTGCACACTCTGGTGCTTTCATTGAGCAGCAAGCAGAAGGAACAAAATGGACAAATGTAATACACTCTTTGTCCTAGAGTTGATTTCATTTTTCTTGTTTTTCTTCTCTTGGACATATATTTTAAAACAATTTTGATAATACACTTTTGCAGATCCTATGGGTTGCCCAAGGAGAGCTATTCCTGATAGGATTAATTGCCCAACATGCATGACTTGCTGAGCAGTGACAACCCCGATTGGTTAATGAGGATTCTCAAATGTGTAATTACACAACCACATCTGCACAGGTTGGAGTCCATTACCGAAGTCATTGAAAGAAGTATGATTTTTATAAAAGCAGTAATACGCTCCAGGGTGTGCATTGTCAATCTCATACCCCTACTGTACTCAAGGTTTTCACAAATGATACCATAACTGCACACCAGGTCCTATGTTCACTTAAAGGATTTATACATGCCAATTAACATAAAGCATGATTCTCACATTCATTGTAGTAAGGCCAATGGAAAAATTTAAGGGATGTATATTCTTTTCTTTTTTCACATGGAGAGAACCATTAAAGCAGGTAAATGCATTGGGTTCATATATTAAAATACAAAAAACCCTGCAATGTTTTAAATAGTGTAAAATTAAAGTGTTACTTAGATGACTGGAGTGCTAAAGCAAATAACATAAAAGAGAAAGAAATCTTTTCAGACAAGATTAAAAAACAAGAAGTGGAGCACCTTTAAGAGTTGTACTGTTCTAGACAGGAAATGAGCTAGATGCTATTGTGCATATTACATTTCTACAGCATATTTTATTTTTTCTAACAGTCTGTATTTATTTACCATTCTAATGTTTTAGAGTTGGTCATATTTGTAGGAATTGATTAAAAATATTTGAAGCATTTCCTAGATGATTAGATATGTATTAACCAACAGCTGTAGCTCAGCAGTGCCTAACAAAAAGAAGGATATTTAGGCCATACAATATAGCTCTCTGTTCCTCCTTAGTGTTCATTCACAGTGATTTCTGCGTGTTGCTAACTGGACTTAAGGTGGTATTCGTGAAATAACGTGTAATGAAACCCCTTACAATTCCAAATTAAATCTGCATTATTCCTGGAAAAGAAAGACTGTAATTCCACCCCAGAGGTCTGATAAAACACAGACCTTAGTGGGCTGGGTGCACCATTGAAAGGGATTGAACTAGCTGATTTTACCATCACACAGTGCATCGAAAAGTCATCAACTAATATATTCAGCCAATATATTTTCTCTGCCAGTTGAGAAGAAATTCAGCCTACGACCCACTGAAGCTACTGTGAGTTCTGTGATTATCTTAATATTTTTATAGATGCCACTTTTCCACTCTCAGCCCAGCTAAGGCCTCACAATACTTGGGTGTCCGCAGAAAAATTCTTTTGAAATAATGTCCCTGATCTCAATGTTGTGTCTCCAAGCTTCATCCAAAGTGCCACGTTCAAGAAAAGCACCTTAAGACAAGATAATGTAGGTATCAAATTTTCAGCTTCAAGCATGGAATATACCCCTAATGGTGTCCAATGTGTCACTACATGAGAGCCTGAAGAAGACCATGTATTCTCCTTTTTCCTTTTGGAGCTTGCCTCACTATTGCATCACACCTCTGATGTTTGATATAAAAGAATCATATTGTTTGGTTTTTGGCTGCAGAAGACACAGGTTCGTACTGAGGCTGTGCTAACAGTGATGGGCTCCATGCCTTTAATGTACAATGCACCCAGATCTGCCACGGTGACACCGAGGGGGGTGCCAAACGGCAGCGGAGCGGGTGGGAACAATGGCCCCATTCTGCGCGCCTGCACAGCGGGACAAGGCAGGAGCAGACGGAGGCATTTGAGGAGGGTTAAAGGCTAAACATATGGAGCCTGAAGGAGCACAGGGTGCCCGCTCAGTTCCTCAAGCTATCAAGGGGCCCTCCCTAATCTTCATTGTTGAGGAAGAGCCACCAGCTGGATGAAGATTAGTTGTCACGTCAGGAGCGAGTCTCCTGGTCTCAGTGCCGCAGGCAGGGCCCACGAGCAGCTGCCTCCCCTGCCACGGGCCAGGGCAGGCAGGCACAGAGTCCTCCCAGCAAACACGCCTTGCAAAGGGTAACTTTTACTTTAATACGTGCACTGAAAGTCTGGTAGAAAGAACCACTGCTTCTGGATTAAAGGCACTAGTCCTTTAAGAGAAAGATTGCTGGTAGAACGGCACTCTGGATACTGCCAGGAATTTCATGTATATTCAGAATATGAGCAGCAATGTGGAGAACTGAATGTGGAAATGTGTTTGGGACCTGTTGATTTTGACCCTGCTTTTTGGCCCTCTAATCTGCTCATGCATAGAGGATATGGACTTGCAGTGAGATGGGACCTGGAACCCTGTTTCCTGTGATATTTTCCAGCTTGGATAGGCAGGGTAGGGTGTCTTGCCCTGAAGATTGCTTCAGAATTGGATCCATGCTCATCACATGCTGTTATCTGGCAAGGGTACATGGCATAATTCAACCTAGCCTACACAAGAAGGAATGAGTTGATGGCAGCTAGAATTCCTGAAATGTTTTTTTTATAATCTTGTCATCATCCAAAAGAAAAACAGAGATAAGAGCCTACAATGGGACACATACCTACTTTTCAGTGCCTGAGCAGTGTAACAGGCAATCTATCCAGGACATAGCTTCAGCTCCCCATTCTTCCAGTCCACAGTCACCAGACTGTGCTTGGAGCAGCCCACAGTCCAAATTTGCCCTAAAAAGATGGACACAATTAACGTGCAGTGTGCCCTTACCCTGTGTTCCCCTGCCATGGGCCTCCTCAAGTGCAGGGATGGGCATGGGTAGGTGGGATGGGGCTCTCCTCTGGAGCAGCAAAGCTATGCCGACTCTGTGTATGCAAGTGTAGGCGTTTTCCTCATGACAGAATAATCCCCACCATTGGATGACATGTGCTTTCTACGCCATTTGTACTGCCTTTGTATAAGAAATAGAACATGGCCAAGAAGCCTTCCTTATGCATCTTGAAGATTCCAAATCCAGCATGCTTGCTGGGATAATGTTATTTGATACATATATGTGTTTCATCAGGAACTTGATTACAGCGATAAAGGTGTTGTTTTCTTGCTCTGTCATCTTATCGAAAAATTTACCAAACATGCAATTTCTTAATTATCGCTAGCTTTCGACTTGGTCAGGAATTCTGTAAACAGCAGTGGCTTCAAAGGGATTAACTTGAGTCCTGTGAATTATCAAAGTAAAGCATGACTATTGCAGAAACTGTGTACTGAATTCATGATTCTGCTTCTTTGCATTTATAACAAATAATCCAAGAAATCCCTATAGTTTTAAAAAAAAGCAATCCAGCAAAGCATTTATATCTATTTTTAAGCTGGTTTTGGTCATTAATATTGCCACTCATGATTCAAGATTTCTGGGCAATTAGGCCATATATTGGAACTTCAAATTTAATGTTTAATGATTTGCTAAAGAGGAAAACTTCCCCAATGAAAAAGGAATGTCTAATTTTATGTAATTGGCGTAATTATTTATGTCTTGGAATCTGCAAATTAATAATATTTAATTAAACTGAATTGAAATAGATTTTCAAGCTTGAAAATTATGTAATTGTTTTCATGTATATATGTATTGTGATTTATTTAGCATCAGGCTGCAATGAGTTTTTGTGCCTATGTTCTAGTATGTTACAGAATAATTTAAAGGACCCTTTAGTACTTACAAAATATGTATTTGTAATTAAAAAAAAAATCTATTTCATGCAAGGAAAAAAGCATAAACAACTAGCTCAACACTCATGTAATCCCTTGAAACAATGCTTTCTCTAGCTTTCACTGGCAGACAGCAGAGCACAAATTTGCTACAGATATTTTGTCTGTGAGCAAAGGCTGAAGCAAGGAATGATGGACAAGTTACACTACACTGGGAGGAGGCTCAGGAGATAATTTTCTCAGAGACTGCCTCTGTGAGCACCTCTTGGAAACTAATGAAAATCTCTCTCTTACATTTGCAGAGGCTAAATACCAGAGTTCTCAATCTACATGAAATTGTGGAAAAAATATATATATCTGAAGCCACAGAAACATGGCACTTCTGAAGCAAAACATGCTCCTTGGATCAATGTGTAGATTAATTTACATTTACAGACTGCACAAGGGCTTTCAGCCTGTGCTTCAACAAAGCCAGCAGCTTCACTGAGGATGCTCAGGGTTTGTCTGTGGAGCCCAAGCCAAGGAAATCCGTTCCACAGTGGTCAGCACTAAGCCCTGAAATACTATGGGGTGCATGCCCAGGATTTGTCACCCCCGAGACACGGGGTGTCTGATTTGAATGTGACGTACTGTCCAGGAGTAGGACAAGGCTCTGTCAGAAGTCTGAATTACACTCAGGGAAAATTACTGACTCTGAGCATACATATTCTTTTATATATTCTTTTTAGCCACAGAAAGTTTCATAGTAGTAATTTTGTGATTGTGGAAAGTGGATGGAGTGTCCAGAACCTCAGGCCAGCATTTTTTTTCTGTCTTTACGCCACCTCTCAGACTCCATCTAACACAAGTGAGGATAAATATGCAATACACGTACATGTGATCCACCTCTTTGTTCTGTGGTGCGTTTGCCAGCCAAGCCCTACCAGTCTACGTAGACAAACCTGGTCGATGGAGACTTGTAATTCTGGAGTGACTTTTATTAAGAGCAGCCAGAGGTTTAATAGATATATTCATTGAGAGATCTTGTTCCATAAGAAGCAATTTGGAATGTAAAGACACAAAACATCTCCTCCTGTTGGCCTTGTCTTAAATATAGTAGATGTAACTTTACTGCTGTCCACTGGGACTCATGCTTTGTACAATAAAACTTGTGCCCACTTCCACTGAATGCTGAGCTGGTTTTGTTTTGTTTTATGCTTTTTATTCAGGATGCCAACAGAAATAGAGGCATACTGCTGCAAGCTGTAAATGTGTGAAATGGAAAGGTGTTTTTCAGTGCTTTAAGACAACACTGACAATCCACTCATTTCCAGGCTTGCTCTAACAGGTAGCTCAGATACGTTCAACCAAGTGCTGAAGTCTCTGTAGATTTTGACTGTCATAAGAAAACCCAAAGTCATCCCAAACCATTTTAAATAATTTATATATAAAAAACAGTGGCTCAATTAAACAATAGGATTTTTTGGTCATGTAATGGTGATAAAATATCATTTTATTGTGTAAAGTAAAATATAATATCTTTTTACTGTAAATCAAGTTTTTATTTAAAAAAACCCCGGAAAATCTAATGCCAAGTTATTGCACTAAGGACTACTAAGGACTCTCAGCTCACATGCCAAACATAATCACTTCTGAAGAAAAGAAAGAGTTTATAATAGCTCCCTGTGATTTTTGGAGATAATTTACACTGCAAAAATTAGATAATCCCTCCAATTTGAAGAAATCCTGATGAAAAGAGACAGTAAATGGCTCCTCCACCGGACATTTCAAACTCAAATTGTTCAAACTTTAAACTAACATATACCTAATATCTTCTGTAATCTTTGCAAAATAGATACAGTGGTCAATATTTCTGGGTCTCAAGCTGTGATACAACAGTCCTGGGGAACAGAGGTGTCTGAGAGGAAATTCAGGTAAGCTGTATCTTGGGAATTAAGGGGCTGGATAACACACTGATTTCTCATTTAAAAAAACAACCAAACAAAACAACAACAGAAGATGTAGGTGGGCTTGTCCAGACTTTAAATGGGAAGAAAGACAGAGAGCTGCAGCAAGAGAAGCTATTTGGCTATTGTCAAAGTGCGTGGGGAGAAGAGAGCTGTTTCCAATCAGTGCAGCCATTGTTTGCTGGGGCGTGTGGAATAAAACACTTCACTGACCTAAGATGTCACTATGACCAGATGTCATCACTTTTTCTAAACTTTAACGGGGGAGAATTGCCAGCAAGTTTTGCTCTTACGGTTTTATGCTGTTAGGAAACTCAGTGATTTCCCTCAGCAATTCCTTTTCCATTCTACATCCAACTTCCAGTTTAACTCTGAAGCTGTCCATTAGGTAGAGTTTATGTAGGTACCACTTATCAATAGCTTTTTTTTTCTATTTCTCTTTCACATACATACATGTATTTGCCAAGGTGAGCCTCCTACTCCTGTCTGCTGGATTTTCCCCTTGTCATGAACTCTGCTAATTGCAATTATTTGCTTGTTATGATGGTACTGAAAAAACAGGGAACATACAGATCAGTTTTCTGTGGCATGGACAGAGGTGCCCTCCTTTGACCTCTTTTAATCTGTGGCAGTGTTCAATGCAGAGGCTGACTCAAGAGGTAAGAAGTGAAATGACCTTTCCTAACCCACTCAGAAGAGAGAGATGCAAAATATGATGAGGCACTGCTAGTCTAAATGTCTTATCTATCCCACTCCTCGTGCTTTGTCATTCACAGAGCAGTTTAGTATGTTACTGGTAATGTTATTCATATTTTCTTTTCTCCCTCTCATCCTCTATGTGCTTTCCCTTTCCAATATGTTAGTCTTCGATCTCTCCCACTATCTAAAATTTGATGTTAGGAATGGCTCTCCTTGTAGACATTTACTTCTTGTAGAAATATTTTTTTTACCAGGATAACGCACTTTCTGTCACTTCTGCATTTCTTCAGGAAGAATATCGGTGACCTTGTTCATCTAAGGTAATATCCTTTAGCCGCCACTGTCTCTGAGTAATAAAACTGCTGTTAACTTAAATTTCATCTCAAGCTGTTTCAAGATGTGGTTAAAGACAGCACAACATCCGTCTACAGAATATAGTCATAGTTCTCCTGCTCAACAAAAAGAGGCTACTAATGACCTCTGCCCCACTGAAACTGCAATAGGTATTCAGAAAGGCAGCAATGTACTAATTCCAAACTAATTAAAAAACAAGTTTTGAAATTTTTTTTTATGAAAGGCCATAGGATATTCCACATTTTCTTTTCTGATTTCTTCATATAGCAAATTTAAAAGCAGTGAAGTGTCCTTATCAAAGACATACAGGTACAACAAATTTGTGGCCATGTACTCTCGGCTAGGTAGAAGAAAGGAAAATGTGGAATGACTCCAGCACACAAGAGACTCAAAGAAGATGCCCCAAACTTGATTGGTTTACACATCAGCTAGAAGCTCCCCTTATTTTAGATTCTAGGCAGGCCATCATTTTAAAAATAGAATTTATTACTAAGTTCCAGACTGAAAAATTATGCCTACTTTTAACTTGTAAACAGTAAGACACTACTAACAATAACTGAGTGATTCAGTGCTGAATCTTTCAGTAAATGATAAACCTTTCAGAAAAAAAAAAAACCAAAAAACCCCCAAAACCCCAACATTGCAAACATCACAATAAACAGAAAAGGTAATGGCAAATGCATTTGGAACAGTTTTTACTTAAAAACTTTATCTCCTTTTTTATATTCTGCTGTAGGTGTTCAGTATTGGGGAATCTAAGCCACCCACCCCACCCACTCCCGCCCCCAGCCCCAGACTGCATTTCAACACTGAATCTGCAGAATTAAGATAGTAAAAAGAAAATTAAAGAATTAAAGAACTAACCTTGCTGATCAGAACTAGCCTTAAATCTTAAATCCTTCAATTGACTTAATTCCTAAATTAACCAGGCTTACTCAGTGTGAGTATCAAAGTTTAATTTTCTAATTTTGGTTTTAATACTTCTGTCAAAGGAATAACAAAACCACAATCTAGTTTCTTAAGAAGTTTGAAGTGTAGGAGTACAAAAGCATGAAAGCAATTTTCTAATTTTTGTGAAGACAAGACACAGAGTTATTATTATGAAAAGTGATAAGAATTAGAAAGACAGAAAGGTCAGGCATACTATCCTGGTCCCCACATCACAAGCACACTTACAGTCCAGCTCACTCAGTACTGCTAAGGAAAATGGTTATGTTTAAGGTTTAAACATATAACAAAGTAAAGAAGAACTTAAGTTTCCTGTCTAACCAATGAAGATGTAGGTGTCATTCTGAAGGCTTCTGGAGCTATCCTGTCCATCTATTTTAGACACGGAAGATGTAGGTGATACGACCTTCTCCAGAGGGATCAAAGTCATCTACTTCTTTAATGTTGAAGTAATGGCTTATTTTAGGAGTGCCGCTTCTTTTAAAAAGTACGCACAAATTAATTGCCTAAGGAAAATGGGATGAATCCAGCCATGGCCTTCCCTATGCATGTGTTACAGGGACGGGTGCGCTTTCTTGCCCCTAATGAGTCCTGCTTGCTTTAAAGGCAAGAAGGCAGTGATGGCTCCGGCCGGGCTCAGCAGTAACGTAATGGGACAAAACCCACTTCACATATTCTGTGCTCCTCCAGAGATCCTCACTGTAAAATATTCCAGTGAGCAGAGGTGCTTTTCCTGGATTGCAACGTGTTGTGCAATGCTTGCTGAAGTTTTACAGTTGAGGAGTGTAGTCTACAAGGTAATAAACCCCTAACTGAGCTAGTGCTATATGTATTGGGCACTGATGTGAAATCACAGAGAATCTTTTCAAAAGTTTATCCATGTCTTCAAAAAAAGAAACAAACTAAAAAAGGAATGTGACAGATAATTACCATGAACCATAGCAAACCATGACAAGTATTTTCAAAGCTTAAAAAAAGGGCTGGGTGAAATAAATTTGGAAAATTGGAGTGTGTAAAATTATCCCTCTGCTTCTAATTGATACCAACAGCTAAAACAAGCTGTATTTGATCATTCACTTTCAGATTTCCTATCTCTCTGGGGTCAAACGTATTTCATGTTCTATTATGTTGTTTAAAAACCTGATTCTTTAGGATAAAAAAAAAGAAAAAAAAAGAAACCTCCAAATGAAGTGTTTTTCCATGTGTAAAAATAAAAATTTTTCTGCCAGTTCTGTATTCCATTTTTGCAGAAACTTTAAGATTCTTTAAAAGTATGTTCAAAATTAGGTGAAGGGTAAAATTATGAATTTCCCACTTGGAAGAAAGTGGCTTAAATTCTATCCAATTATTTGCCATGGCAACCAGCTAAACACAAAAGGGCTGGAATGGATGTAGAGTACTGCCTCTATAATCATCCCTGTATGTCCTTCAAATCATGGATATGCAGCACCACTATCCCAATCTACTTCAGGGCCATAAGCCTACATGATAATTACATGCTTTGGAACACTCCACTTAAGTGCATCAATAATATAGTGAGTGAACACGTTCTTTAATTCTGCACCTGTAAATGGAGAAAAAATAAAGAAATATCCCTAACGGAAAAAAGGAAATTAGATGATTACATTATTTTTAACCTACTTTCTGATATATCATGTCCTGCAAATTGCTAATTTTAAATGATCTATTAATAATCAACAAGTAAAAATGCTGGCTGAGTACCTTTGAGAACTATGATGTGTGTTTATAAAACAAGTAAAAGTGAGGAGCTCCAGATTAAGGGCTTCATCTCGTCAGTTGTTTCTTTTCCATGGGGCTTGCTGTGTTTCCACCAGTGGGTTTCCACTAGTGGATTTCCATGAGTTTGCAGGGGACTAATTTTGTAGCTTGCACAAGCAACATGCAGTGACATATGTAGGGTCCACCTGGACCTTCATACATGTAAGTCTCTCCTGTTAAGGGTTATGGGGAAGGAAATGTAACTTACCATTTGCATTTCAAATGTGATCCGAGCAATTTGGGCTTGCATTGCAGACCAGGAGATGTGAGTTCCTCTCTGGCTCTGTTACTGAGCTGTTAGAGCTTCACCTCCGTGTGCCTGTTTGCCCTCCTGCTCTTCCTCCACTCAAGTGTTTGGCTTGTGAACTCAGTGGAGCAGGAACTGTCTCTTATTTTCTGTTTGTACAGTGCTTTCCACAATGGATCTCCACTACACCTGTCTGTAGGTGCTAATACAAAATATGGTTAGGATAAAGTCAAGTTCGCTTTGAAGTCTGTTGCTTCTATTTCAGGTCTAATAAAGGCTTGTGCGTCCTGGTTTATTTTTTCCAACTGTATTAGCTGGCTCATAAAAAAGATAATATTTCTCCCCATGAATCTTGCATTGTTTATATTCTTAGACTATCAACAGCTATTACGTTAATTATTAATGATAATCTCTAACATAATTAATGCTACAACTACACCTAATAACATTTAGCTGAATGCTAGAATGGATGTTATGTGGGTTTAGGTAGCTGACTCTAATTAAACACATGGGCCTAGGGGTGAGCATGAAATGTCAGGTTTGGAGCTATGTACTTTGTACGAGCAACTGCACATTCATAGTTGTACTTTTTTTCTTAGAGAAGGAAAGGGAGCAGCCAACCCCAGCAGGGTGGAGTTGACATGAGTGAACAATTCTGCAGCACATCAAGGCAATTTAACAGAATTAAAACACAAAACTAAACTAACCCCACCACCCCACCACCTTCTAAGACTGACTAATCCTACCCCAGATGTCTCAGCTCACACACAAACTTCTAAAATGCTTTTCACTCCAGTGAGCCAACTCTTGTACTTGTGTCAGGAATTTGTATTTTAGATTATATATTTCACAGTCATAACTACTGGACTGATAAGGTTTAATAAAAACTCAAGACCTAAAAACCCATAGATGCTTAACCCTCACAGTTCGGCAAAAATATTGAAACTGTTATATGAGTGTCCTTTACAATGAAGAATGTAGACAGCAGATGAGAAGAACCTGGCAAATATGATAATTTAAACAACACCACCAGAAACTTCATGATTTCTAAGCAGATGTTCTGGTTTCTGAGCATTTAAATTTTTGATACCAGTATTTATTTATCATACTTGGAAAGCAAAAAAAATGAAAGTGGCTGGGAGAATTCTTATCTATGCATGTCTTCTACATCTATTTCAAGGTTTTAGAAAATGTCATGGCCTATGCATCCCTCCTGAATACATGCAATAACACACCATAAGAAATCTGTTACTGCTGGTGCTTAAGTTTAAAACCCCCCTCAAATAATGACCTTTATGTCCCTACCAAAATGACACATCTGACAATTTAAAAAAAACTTTTGTGATTTTTCTCAGGCTGTTAAAATTTTAACATCTAACAATATTTTAGAAGCTAAAAAAGTTTTAATACACATTAAGTTTATTCCCCAGAAAAAAAAGAAAGATTTAAGTCTAAAATAATTTCTGTAGTTTACTTTAAAAAGGCCATAAAAAGTGGGTCTTACTTGATAGTATATTGCTTACAACTTTTTTACAATAAAAATTGTTAAAGGTAGAACAATGATCCAATTAGATATACATCTTACCTAGCAGAAACTGTGTTTTCTGTGCCTGCCACACAATACATTTTGTGTATGAGGAAAGCCATTAGTTTTATGAGGCAATTTGAATGGCCTGTAAAACTGATGGGGGCAAAACTAGCTGGATTTTTAACAACTCAGAGGCAAACAGAATATGTGGTGCTTTCACTGACAATTGTCATTGTTCTACATAAAAAGGGGACTTGATTTCCACAAGTGAAAACAAAATCAAACATCAGACGAATATGATATTTATTCTATTTGTATGAAAATCCTGACCTCCATTTCTTTTTCTCAGGAAGTATTTCAATGTGGTTTTTGGAAAAAAAAAAAGCAAAGTTGAGGTCAAGTCTGTCTTATTTATAAGAAATGAATGAAAGTGTCAATTTTTCTATTCAAGTACTCACAAACTAATAGTTGCAGAGTCCCTGTAATCATAGCTATAGCAACCACATAGAAGTGATATTTTGCATGCATCCTCCACTGTATTCTGAAGAATCTTAAGACATTTTACAAGGCACACTTTTGTAAAGTCATTAGAAAAGAAAGCCTTTCTTAAGCGTAGCACTAAAGCTGATAGTGTGTTTTGTGTGTTCTCAGTAATCACGGTCCCAAAGTAAGCTCATTGTCTTATAGAAGAACTCATGCTGGGCAGTAGGACTTTATTTCTTCAATCGCATCCAAGAGCCATGTGATCCCTTCTTACAACCCTGATCATTTCCTTGCATGATGACTTGGCATTCTTTCTCTCCTTTTCATACACTCCCTGATTTATTATTTCCATTGCCCTTGTTTTAGCCCTGGGCTGGTGACCCCACTACAGCAGCCAACTGGGCAGGCTGCTCACCTCATACTAGCACCTACAGCCATGGCAGGGCTGGCACTGGGATTTCTGTACCACCATGCACATATAAGGAGCAAGTGTCTCGTAGCTCCTGGTCTGGGCCAGGCGATGGGCTCCTCTCCGGCACCCAGCTCTTGGGTCTGCCTCCACAGCAGTTGTCTCCTGTGCAAGGGCAAGGCACTGGGTGAATGTTCTTACATCTCCCACGTCAGACCTGGCCACAGAGCAGGGATGACAGCAATCACTTCCAACTCTCGGGGCTGCCTCCATAGCAGTTGTCTCTGAGGGGCACAAGGCACCAGATGGATGTTCGTGCATCTCCCAGCTTAGATATAACCACAGAGCAGGGATGACAGCGACTGCTTTGAGCCACTCGGGCAAGCTGTGAATGAGAGGTTGTGTCAGTGAGATTTAAATTTGTTGACTCATCACAAACATGCTTAAAAATCCCACTTACTGTTAAAAATGTCAATTCCTATTACTGTGCTAAATAGGAGTTTATGTTGTATTCTCTACTGTTGCTTACACAGGTAGATCTTCGTAAGTACTGTCGTCTTCTTATTATCACTACCATGATGACCACAACAGACACAGCAGGGAACTGCTGAAGTTTAATGACAACCACCTTAGTTTGAATTTCTCAGTAATTATATTGAGGTATATGAAACGGGGGCATACTTGAAATATGCTTATATAAGAAAAACTACACTACTCCATTTTTTTGTTGTCATTGTAAGTCAGTGAATGTTTATGAATGATTGCTTTCAGCGAAAGATTATTGCTTAGTTATATGAACACTTGGAGATGGCGTGAGGAGGTAGAAAGAGTTGCTAAAAAGATTTGAAGACCATTGTTTCTCTAAGACTTGCATATTTTTGTATGACAAACCAGCTCTCTGTATTAACAAGCAGGCACTACATCTCTAATTGACAGTAATAGGTGACATTAGTCATATTATATTGCTTTTATGAATTTATACACAGACACATGGGACTAAATTTCTGTCCACCACTTAGAAATTTAGGCCATTTTGTGTTACTGTAACATCGATGCAGACCTGTCAGCTTTGCATATTTATACATATTTTTTTTGTTGAAATGGTAGTGTAACTGTAAATTATTAAAATAAGAGGATAATCTCAAACCTGCTTCTTCTTTTTCATTACCAAAACCTAAATCTCAGAAATTCATATCAAATTATCAATTTTGACATTTTCCTTTGAACAACAAAAAAACATTTCTTAGTTCTTATTATCAAACCCTGCAGCTTTAGCTCATTTTGAGAGAATGATGAAAGTAACAGAGAAGGGCAAAACATTTAATTCTGGCCTGCTATAAATATGTGATCTTGCACCAACGTTTGAGGACACCAAGTTTTCACCTTGGGTGTATTCTCAGATATGAATTGTAAGCCACCGCAACTGGGAAGTTTGCTGTAGGAGCACCGGCAGACTCTCGGCTGTGGCAACACAAATGATGCTTCTGTAACAGCCAATTAAAGGCATGCACAGCAGGGAAGGAGAGGTAATGTTTGAGATCCACTGTCCAAATGATCATAAATTCCAGGCTCTTTGCACTCTAGGACGGTAATTGGTAATATTAAAGTAAGGTAACTATTAATACTTGCCAGATCACTTAATTTCCTTACCTCTGTAATCTTAATTACAATCTCAGCAAGAATGTCACCTTTTGAACAGGCAGATGAATAAAGAATAAAAAATCAGGTCTATAGGAACTATCTCTTGGTGTCATCTAGTGGTTACATTCCTATACTGCAAAAAGGAAATTTGTGTAGTTTTATTTTTATATATATACTCTCACACTCACACACACACACACACACATACGTATAAAATATATTTGTTTCTGACTGAGTGGAGTAAAGGAAGCTGCCATTTTTAGCAGACAAGGCAAGGTTAGTCTTTCTCTGCTCTTCACCGTGGCCTTTTTACTGTGTCTTCTTGTGAGGTCAAGACACATCAACAGAGAGCTCAGTTAGCATACACTGGTGTGAAGGTGCTGTCTGCTGCCCCATTTAGGCTGCTTGACTGAGCGAATGGGTGTTGTTAAAGGACATCCTCTGCCAACACACAAGGTATTTCCTCACAGCTGACTGAGTAGCACTCAGGGGATGCTAACAGATTGAAATGACATGCCACCAATCTGATTGCACATGGCACTGGAGGAAGACTTAGAGCAAAAAAGAAGCATTCCCTGACCCTTCTGCCGGCTCTGTCCGTCTCTCCCTGTCCTGAGAAGGGAACGGTCTGGCTGACACCGGGACAGGCAGCACTGGAAGAAACGCATTGCCATGGAGGTGCTGAAGTGACATTGGAAAGAAAGAAAAATAAATTCATATTCCTCTTAATTTTTTTAATATATCTCTCTTGGGAAAGGTAATAAACCTCTGCTTAGAGTTAGAATGGATTAAAACTCACAAATTTCGCCAGAGATACTACTCAGGAATATACACGATACCCAGATGTGGAAGTCCTTTCTCAGGAAGAATAGCCATTAATGCCAGTGAATTGTCTATAACCTTTCCAGAAGGACTGTTTTGTTGCAACAGGGAAGGGAGATCTATAGATCTTTTTTATTCTTAAAAAAACCCACAAAAAACTGGAGTAGGCTTCATCTCTTAGTCCGTAAACTCAGTTTGTATTTCCTGCATTCTAAGACAAGATTTCTAAAACGTACACTGATCTTTTAATAAATGACCTGATATTTAGAAATCTTTTGAGTGCAGTGCTATCCATTAATTTTTTTGTGAGGTTTACTGAGTGTGTGATCCTTCAGAAAATACTTTGAATAGTGCTAACATCTACTCTTTATCGATGTCTAGCAACTTTACCAGTGCTTTGCTCAGATCTTTATGAATCTATATATGTCCCATCACCCATACTTCAAAAAATTGATCAAACTTGGTCCAAGCTGATATTCAAACAAGTGCCTAAATGTATTCCAAAAATAATTTTCATTTTCCATATAGTTTTCAAAAAGTTTTCTGATGATAGAAAATAAGAATATGAAAATAAAAGCTTGTTTGAAAAATTGTAAAAATGTATTTCCAATTTCAACCGAACCCATTGTTTCAGAAGATACATACAAACCCATGTTCCTTAGCTCTGCCTCTTAGCAAGGCAAAAGGAACAAATACCAAGGAATTTCCTCTATTAGAAATTTTCATGGTGAGGGACAAGAGGAATTCAGCACCAATAAGGACTGCTACTCTACCTCCAAAAGAGCCCTGGAACCAGGAATAAAAATAAAAAAGAGGGAAGTAGCCAGCCATGTTATGCTCCAGCAGACAAATAGTCTCTAGGGCACCACTACCAACTAGCATAAGCGAGAGCAGCATAGAAAAACGTACAAGTGCTGGAGACCCCATTTAGTCTCCTCTGAAGGTCACCCTTCACACAGCTGCCTGGTAGCTACTGTCATAGACACGAGGTCTGCCCATCTAGTTTTGGGGAGTACTAGACTACCTGAACCTATGCTCTGAATCAGTACAGCCATACTTGTGCTTTTGTCTTTAATACTAGTATTTCACAGGCTCATAAGAAGCCCTACTCCAGGCTGGAGTTCAGTTGCATTACACATGGCACATACATCTAGCATCTAGAGACTTTTAAAAAATTCAGCCTGAAATGCTTTTACATTTTAAACCTGATTAGAAATAACTCATTCAGATGGATATTATGCAAGGGCACTAAAATATTTAGTGCTCTGTATAAAAATAACTGCTCCAAATACTGAATTTTAGCTGTAGGTAGAGAGAGAAACTAGCCGACTAAACCAATACAGAAATTATTGAAAAAATAAGAAAAAATATGCAATTACATATTGCTGTATCAGGGTAATTGAAATTCACCGTTAAGAATATTTTTAATCTTGTTAAGGTTACCTTATAAACTGTCACTAAGATCTTGACTACAGGAAAGCATTTAAGCAAGGGTTTGCCTTTTCACTTGAGTAAACCACGGGATCCAATGAGTTTTTGTACGTGCTTAAAGAGAAGCACACCCTTACTGCTTTCATTTTTTTTCATTTTTGAATTGAGGATTATAACACCAATACTTAAATCTGTTCTTGAACAATATGAACGAATAACCCCATAATGTTATCAGAATGGCCTCAGTTATGAGGCTTATTTCTCTCCTTATTTCATTGGCATATGTTCATCATATCGCTGAAGTGATATTTGCTATGTATACCAAATCAAAATGGTTAAAGCAGTTTCCAGTGTGCCGGGATGTGGCACAGATCTGCCCCTTGTGCACACTTCAACTTGTCCTGGGCTCCTCAGCGGGAAGAAAGCCCCATGCTCTGCCACTGAACATGTGGGGAGAACCTGACCCACCACAGGCACAAAGATGTATACCATAGCTGTATTTTAACTTCCATGTAAGTACTATTAATGTCGCTTTAGATTTAAACGAAACATTTGCAATGGATAGGTTTGATGAACACATATACCTGTCCCTACTGCTCTAAGTTGGACAGTAGGCCCATGGCTATTGCTATAGTTATTAATAATTTTAGTAATTTCTTTCCTGTGTGTCACTATAGCATTCCTGCATCTTATGAGTGTTAATGGAATTTGACTACGAAAACAATCCTAAAGCTATGATTTGGAAAACTGATTTGCAAAGTCAAAATTATAAAAGATGTCCAGAGAGATGACAAGAATTAGGATTAAGATCTTGATTAAGCTTTCCTTTTTGACTACACTTCCACCACTCACAGTACAAAGTCTGTTATAACAGTTTCGTTTGGTTTGTGTGCAGAAAGAAATGTTTATTCTGAATGGACAAACTGAAACTAGGTGGAACAACCCAGTGCATCTAAATCTGAGTCTGAACATGAGACCAACACTCAGGAAAGTCTGATGTAACAGGAATTTAGAACAGAAGACAGGATATGAAAAAGGGATAAGATGGAAATAAGGAAGTCACTTAAAAAAAAAAAAAATCTCAAAATCTTCTTCATCAGAGTGAAGAAAAATATTTTACAGTGACATTTTCTATTTTTATTAAAAATTACAGTAGCAGAAGTCACATTAAATAAATACATACATAAATAGTTCATACATATATAAATAGTTCATTACTATTCATCACTAGCAATGTTGTTTCAGTCAGAAAAAACCCTGTTATACATAGCAGAATACTCATATTTCGCTGATTATTTTATCTTTTTTTTTTTTTTTAAATTCAAGCATGCTTTTACAACTAAATTGTATGAAGCTTAAAGCCAATGGTTTTTTTTGTTGCTGCTTGTGGGAGATTTGAAAAACTAATTAAGTTATATATAAACAGATTTTTTTTTTCCTGTGTGCATGCAAACTAATTTTTTCTTGTAGATCACCATCAGGAGACATAATTTGGTCACTAAGTGCCATTCATATGATGCAACATGCTGTTTTACATTGACAAGTTAAAACCTTAACCAAATTTCTGTAGAAAATTATTTCTCTAAAAAATATGAGACTAAGACTTTGGATTTTTTTAAGAAAACAGAACACATTTCTGATAGGTAGACCTTGGAACTTTCTAATCTTAGTACTTATTTAGAAAATGTGACAAAAATGCTTTGTTTCTATTAATATCAAGATTTACAATGTGCCAAAAATGCAAGAACAAGTAATTCGGCCATTATTTTTATTTGAAGACACTGAATTCCTCCTCATATAAGACCCAGCAATGCCAGCACCAAATACAGTAAAATTTCCTATGCTGTCTGAATGGAAGATTTCTATTTTTTACTCTCTTTCATTGCTGCTCTACTATTTTCTTCCACTCTTTAATGCACCAGTTCCAGCAGGGCTGTTTTACTGCACTTCCCAAATAGAAAATTAGGTTAAAGGAACTCTACTTCTTTCCAAAGGTAAATTACATTAAATGCTGACCCAGAGACAATTTGATATAATAAGAATACTTTTGTAACTTTTTCCCCATGTAGCCATAACCTGATTTTTCTCTAAACACAGAGAAACCAAGGTTATAACTCAGGACCTGAAGTACTAACCCTTTTAACAGACTTTTTTTCAAATTTAATGTTTCTATGTAGAGCTAGCAAAAAGGCTATATATTGCCCACTTTTTCTCTTGATGTTTGGCACCTTCCTATGGAATAATCCCAGTGGAAAAAAAGGAGGAATATTCCAATTTCCAACTGTATAAATTGAACTGAAGCATATAGGTCATCTCAGCATAAATACTATGGAAAGAATGTAAGACACCTTTAAAGCTTCATTCAGAGCAAGGGAGAGAGGTGCTGGGTTAGGTGCTTTGTATGATGCTTTGAAGAGATTAGCTTCTGTGGCATGATATCAGAAACAGAGGCTAATAGTAGATGTTGAAAGTTTGACAATATTGAATATGCTCAAAAAAGCCTTCTTTATTAAATAAGCAGTGCATAATTATGAATGGCAAAATTCAAGACATATAATTTATTTGTGGTTGTGGCAATATAAGAGGTTCTTCAGAAGTGGTATTCCATGTTCCCCTTTATGATTTCTTATGATATGTTTTATAATGCGAGTAACATTAGCCACTCCAATAGGGTTATTGCAATTACAAAGACTATTTAAATTGAATTATTTTAATTCAAGTTTTCTAATTCATATGTAATTTCAGAAGAAATTTTAGCTTAAAAACCAAAGGATTAATCCATTTGGTACCTACTCATTGACTGAAAATGTTTGCTGTATTATGATTATTATCTGATCATTTGTTATTTTTGTGTTTGTGAAAAAAATTATATCAAAAATCTCTCTTTATAAATTATTTAGTAAGACTCTTGTTTTTTCCATGCTGAAGCCAATCTTCTTGGTCTATGAACACAGCTTTTAAAGTGGGGTTTTGTTGTTGTTTAAAATCATTTTCCCAGGAATGTTGTTCCTAAGTGAATGTGTCTCAGAATGTGTAAAAATTTTCTCTTGTTCCTTCTATCTCTGTTTTTGTAATTCTTGCATTTGGCCTGCTTTCCTGTGTGTATCTGCTTGAAGAAATAGATACACATGTTTTATTTTGACATGAAGGCCTTTTCACCAAATCAGTTGGTCCCATTTAGTCTGCCCTTGATCTATTCAAGTCTGGGTACGTGAGGGGCCTGCAACTGCCTCTCCAAGTACCTTCAGACTTGAGTGTCTCTGCCTGTTTTGCAGGTCCTTATTTTCTCACATTTGAAAAACCTTTGCTGAAAAAGGCATTAAAATCATTAATTGGAAACAATTTTTTTTCTTAGGTTTTGCAGTAAATAAGTAAAGGCCAAGTGTTAACAGACTAATTCTTCTGATGCTTTTAGATTTAGAGAAAAGTCAATTATAATTGGTACCACAGCAGTCACTACTAGGGTCCAGATTCAATCTACATCTTTCTAGTTATCAGATTTTTTTTTCAGCCTTTTTTTCTTCCACTGCCTTGTTTTATAACATTTCTGGAGGTATGTAGAAAATAAAACTGTGGATATGATTTAACATTCAATTTGAAAAAAGGAGATTGAGTGACTGTTGGCATCTCCATGTACTTTGTCCCCAGCTCTTGTTGGTTTTACTAATGTCTGCCTACATAAGTCATGGACAAAAAGGCTTGCTATACGAAGAACAACAACAACAAAAATCAGCCCTCAAAATGCAGGTGTCGCTTTGGCGGTATACACAATGAAGCAATCTCTGCAGGTGAGCATTGTACTCTTCCTTAATTAACTTAATCTTATGACATTTTTGTCTTTGAAAATCTCTGGGACAATTTTCTCAATGGAATGGTGTGAGTTTGCACCAGATTCAGCTCACTTTTTCATTGCCTACGCTACATGTATATCCAGGAAAATTAGTCAGCACAGTATTATGATAGTTTCTAAGCAATAGAATATAGTTTCATACTGTGCCATTTAGCAAATCCACACACTTAAAAGCAATGAAATCCATATTCAAGTGCATCATAAATTGGATTTTTTGTGATGATATACATATTCACTTAATGTCCCAATCATAATCTTTCCTCCATTCTCTAGATCAGATGGATATACAAAGAAAATATTCTACTGTTATATGTAGAACATAAAGAAGCCAGAAGTCTTACAACTATTCCAGTTCACAACAAATTCCAGCCTGTGAAGGCCACAAAACTCAGTTACACTCTTTTCTTTTTGTGCTAAGGGCAAGTTTGGTGAAATAAAATTCTGGCCCATTAATTTGATAAACTAAAATAAACACATATCACATCAGAGTATAATTCAGACCTTTCATTAAATATTATCTTTAAATATAAACAATATATAATGTCTTTTGAAAAAGAAATGTATGTATATATATGCACATATTCCATATATATACATGGAGAGACACATTGATGTATAAGTATATACGACTAATATGATATTATTTAAAAACTGTGAAAATATGTGAGAGAGGAACATATGGTCCAATTTTTGCAAAAACTAGAGGAAGGAAATCCAAGAAGATATTTTGGGGTTCTTTCCTCCTTACACAGTAGGAGGGTCAATTTAGATTAGATATAAGGAAGAAATTCTTTACTGTGAGGGTGGTGAGGCACTGGAACAGGCTGCCCAGAGAAGCTGTGGATGCCCCCTCCCTGGAAGTGTTCAAGGCCAGGTTGGATGAGGCTTTGGGCAACGTGGTCTAGTGGAGGGTGTCCCTGCCCATGGCAGGGGGTTGGAACTAGATGGTCTTTGAGGTCCCTTCCAACCCAAACCATTCTATGGTTCTGTGATTCTATGATACTAATATACAGCTCAATCCTCTCCTAATGCTGTTTTTTTTACCAACAACTCAGGATATTACTAGAATTACTCAATCTACAGTTACAAAATGAGAAAGAATCAAACACACAAAATCAAGACAATAACAAAGTTAACATAAGAATTCCCAAAGTAAAGAGCTTTAAAGTTGTGCCACAGACACTATACTCATTGAAAATTTTTCAGGCCATTTTGCATTAAATTTCTTAACATTTCAAAAAGGAAATTTTTGTGATCCACATTGATATATCCATGCAAGTTATGACAACAAATTGTCTTGAGCCTAGAGTCATACTCTTGATCTTTGAGCTACAGTATCTGATGAAAATCAGAATGTTAATGAGTATATTTACCACATACACCTACAGCTTATATAATAATGTAGACAGTTATTTTTATAGCAAATCCTTGAGGAGAGCCATGACTGAAGAACTGCAGCATGTCCTTTCCCCGACAAATATTATTAGTGGTAAGTTAAAAGTTTGCCTGCTGTCACTGTGACCCCAGCTGACCTCTTAATTTCTTGAGTTCAAGTCCAATTAACCTTTGGGAAGAAGCACAACTGCTCTAACCAGACAAGTCAATAGAATCCAATAGTAATCATTTCATTTTCTGGTTTGTCAAAGGGCAGTGGTCCCACCTCAACCATTTCACACAAAGGTGGTAATTTATCAATGTTTAGAATGATCTGTACTGGACCATACCCAGCCCTCTCTCAAGTGCACTAATCAATTAAACAGGCCGTATCTCAGTCATGCCACCCTGTGTGCTGCCACAGAAGAAGGCGCCAGTTGAAAAATTACTCTGCTCTTGTGATATTTGCTGGTTTAGTTTCAGGAATGAAAATATTGATATACACTTCAGGCTCTTGTTGCCGCAAGAGGTTTGAATTAGATCTATGAGAGTATGGTGGGAAAACCTGTCTGGTGTGAAAAACTACTTCTCAGCACTGTCTGTTTTCCACCACCTCTTTGTACATGTGTGGCTGCTGTTGAGTTTATTATTAGCCATAGTATAATGGAGGGGCAGAAAACCGTCCCAGGAGGAAAGCAGGATTAATTATTGGCTCCAAGATTAAAATTACGAAAGCAGAAAAGAAAGGTGTGACAAAGTCCTATTACTTTCTGTCTTTCAACTCTGACACAGTTGGGAGAGCACCCCTGATTCATGCGCAAAAACATCGTCACCAGTAAATGGCTCAGTGTGCAATGGAGAGGGAGGCAGTGACACACACTGGTGGCAAAGCCGGGCTGACATTTCACCAGCTATCTAAGCGTGACTACCTGAGCATTTTATGGAAGTGTGTGAGAAAGGCTGGATTGTATGGTAGGGGCTCATCAATAAGAGGAAAGAGCAGAGGGAAACATCTAATAGGGTGAGGTCTAAAGGTTCAGTCCTGAGCCAAAATCCCTAGTGCTTCTCTTCTCTAAGGTGACAGTCAGGTTTTGCTGCTGTCTTGTGAAATAAACAGGGAACACGGGTTGTTCTGAGATTTAGGAGGGCTGAAATTAGATTCTTCTTCCCAGAGCAAGCGAAGATGAGAATAATTTTGGATGAAGATATGCAGCAACAAGTTAGGTGCTGAAATATGGGGCCCCAGGCTTAATGTCACAGTTAAGAGATAAGTTCCACAAAGATTCAGCATTAGCCAGCAAGACTAAGACCTAGTTCTGGGAATATCTCTTTGTGGAAGCAGCACTCAAGTGATGGGAATGAGGAATGTGCTAAATTTTCATTTGCTTTTCCCAAATTCCTTGTAGTAGCACATGTCAATCCACCTTCCTAGACCAGAGCTGAAGAAAGAAAGGGCAATTCTGGACCTTACAGGGATGGAGTTTTTACAGTAAGTGAACTACAAGTGAACTTCCTAACCAGGTGTTTCCTTTAATAAGAAACTTTATTTCTAATTAACTACTTTCTACTTGTCTAATTTAAATAGGATGTTTTTAATACTTCACATATCAAAGTAATTTTTCATTTACTTATGAATACATTAATATGTAGCAGTATTTGACAGTCATAAGAGACTCTAAATTCATCACTTGCTAAGAGCAACAGCAAGTTTTATTTTTATTTTTATTTATTTTTATTACCAAAGCTAAGTTTCAAATCATAAGAAATCTTTAATATACAACTGAAGCTATTTTTAATTTAGCTCTTTCTTGATTATTCTCATACAGAATACACAAAGATGGTAAAAAAAAAAAAAAGAACCCTTTAAATTAGTTTTGCAGTTTCCTACTGTCCTATATTAAAGGCAACCTAATAGAATTTATAGGACTAGAACCCTTTTAGGCAGCACTCTTTGTATTTTTTATTAAGTCCATACTTGCAGAATCCACTTAATGTCAATTTTGTACAATGGTTACACTGCACAGAGTATTTTATTTTAAACCTGCAGGACACAATGATAAATTGATAATTGACCCCAAGGCCACAGCAAATAAAGAAGCCCTGTTTTTCATTAGTACAGTATTACATTGTTGTTAGGGGAAAGGAGAGCGATGCTAATTGAGTACTGAGGAGTTGCACAATTAAGAAATCATCTGTGGTTTTAATTTCACATGTTTAAGGCTGCAAAATTCCTAATTGTGAACAGTAAAATAAAATAAGATTAATGTGAGATACAATTATATAAAGCTTCACTATCCAGAAGCAATTTCCAGCCCTCTATATTTGGTTACGTGTTCACTAGTGGTATAGTCAACAAATACTGTACTTTTCCTTTTGTCTCTCTGCTCTTCTAAATCTATAGTATTTCCCAAGGCTTCAATTATCATAGGATTCAGAGGACAAATACTGTGTTGGTTGTTAAAAAGGAGGGTGCTTATTTTGAAAAAAAACCCCTCCAGAGCCTCCCATTGTAAATGAGTTTATTTCATATCGGGCTTTCTTATGTTAAGACCAGGGCTCTTTCATATTCCAGTCAGAACCAGGCTAATTCTATGATGGAACAAGATGGAATCATTCACAGTGTGTCACGCCCTGTTTTTTTTGGGGTGGTTTTTTTTTTTTGGTTAGTGTTAATTAATTGACTGTGATGTTTGTACAGAGTTTCACAAGCATTCAAAGTTCTAGCACCTTCTCACATACAAAATTAGCTGTGACTGAGACTGCTCCATTAAGGACCCTGTAATTCAGCTCTTGATCATTTCTTCCTGCGTCCATCACTTTTGGATTCCTTTATCTCATGCTCACACAGTTGCCTCGGTGCAGTTTGTATTACCTCCAAGCTCAGAGCTAGGCTGTGTTCACTGCTGACTTCTTACACTTTTCTTCCACAAAGGCAGTATGATAATGACTGCAGCAGCACAAGGTTCCTGCTACCTATGTTATATCAGGTTTAGTGAAGTCCCAGACCAGTTACAATGGGAAGAAAGGGACACGTCCTGACTACTTGGGAGGGCCATCACTTTAGTCTGAAATATTTAATAATACAAAAAGTAAGCAATTCATAAATATAGTCTAAAATTTAAGAGTTGGACAGTAATATGTTCAGGTCAGTCAAGCATTGATAACACCATCCCAAAGCAACAAGAAGGTCAAATGAAATTAAATCTATAGGTTCTGGGAAGCCAGTTAGTGTAACCTGTTTTGTCACATGTGGGTAAAGCAGAAAATCAGGATGTATACCATAAGAGTTTTCCCATGTGACCTATCCTAATCAACTGGTATTAAATGCAAAATGCACTAGGGGAGGAGGTGTAGTAGCTGAAATATATATAAAAAAAGGGGGAAAATACTTAGAACATTTATTTGGATGGCCCAGTAAAAAAAAACCAAACCAAACCAAAACAAAACCCAAAAACCAAACAAGCAACCAAACAACCAAAAACCAAAACCCAAACAACAAAAAGAACAACAACAACAAACCCAGACAAAAAACCCATATCAATTATAAGTCACAAGTGATTTTGTTCAAGCTGAACAATTCACACAAGGATAGAAATCAAGATCTGTTCTGAGTGAAATACAGTTTTACAAGTTAATCTAGAGCAATCCCTATTTGGAAGATAATAACATTTTACAGTTTAGTAGAGGTTACTGCTTGTTTAGCAGTACTACCACGCAATGTTATTTTTTCTATTTACTTCTCTATTATGTCCATGGTTCATGAGTCTTTGCCATCTCTTTTGCTTCTGAACATGGCTTCCAGGTCTAATCTATGATACATTTGAAATCAGATTTCAGCTATAAGGAGTGTATTTTCTTTCAGTACTTCAGTAAAATTACCTCCTTTGGAATGATAAAGAATGATAGTATAATTGTGAGAGAAGCAATATTAACATTGTGTGGAAAAATTCTCCTTTAAAAGAAGAAATTACAAACTGGAATAAAAAGCTATGTTACTGTGCTTTACAGATGGTGCATAACCCCCCTGGGTAGTTTGAAATGTGCTCAGCAGACTCAACAATTGTCTGTTACAGAGTTTAGGAGATTGGGAAGAGGCAGCCCACCCACCTGGCCTGTGGTTCACTCACTTCACTGAAGAAGCCCTGTGAGCCGGGACGAGAAGGGAACCATAATCCAAGCATCAGCCAGAACACTTTCCCTGCTGCCTACCCAGAAAATACTTGGTGTAGGGGATGGGCAAGGTAGAGGACGATGAGCAAGCTGGCAGGAGGCAGGGAGCTGGGAATTCCATGCTGTCATGAAAGCTGAAACCTTTTAGGTTAACAGATAAACTAGCAGGAGTCTGATGGCCTATGCACCTTGCTTGCACCAAACCCACAAAACTGACATTTCCATCTAGACGTTGTTTTCTGAAAATTGTTCCTTTGAAAAAAACATGTTTGCTACCCTTATCCAAAGTGACAGGTGCTCAACAGCCATTGACTTAGAGTAGCACTGTCATCTTAGAATTTCCTGAGCAAGACTTTGGGCTTATGAAGACAAAACTATGGAGCTAGGAGGCAACAAAAAGACCATGTGGGACAGTATTTCTCACATGCATTTCAGAAGGAAGTGAACACTTACAGGAAGAAGGTCCACAGTAATAAATGACTAAAGGGAAAAGAAAAGCACAGATTCAGCAAGAGTACTGTGATAATCAATATTTCTTTAAACTCACTTTCTCACTTAATATGAGAAAGCAGCTCTTCCTGTGAGACTTAGCTGTTGATAAATTATAAGGGTAAGCATACAGACACGTATTTGGAGCCAGCATATGCTAAGGGAAGAGGAGCACTACTTTTCTACTTTCTACAGGACATTTTCTCTGATAAACAGAAAATCTTGATTGGAGGAAGCACTTCACAAAATTCTGAACTGTGACACAAAAAATGGTGGATACCAGGGAGAAGAGTTTAAAACATTTACAACTCTTTTTTTTTATCATTGAAAATGAGATAAAAGTGACTGTTAGCTCCTTTTTTGAAAAACCCAATGAGTATTTAGTTCTATAAAACAGCGGCATAAACTAATTAAATGTTTTCTTAAACAATGCAAAGTCCTGGTGAAAAGTGAACCCTATGTCAAGAGAGCTCTGTGACTTTACAGAGCCAGTAAGGAAGAATACAGAATAAGTCATTTAAAGGCTTGATTTTTAAAGAGTGAATAAATCTTGTATTTTCTTTCTATTTTCACTTTGTCATTAACAACAAGAAAGTCTTGTCAAAGCATTGTAGGAACAGACCCTTGTAACGATTAAATTCTTTGTGAATAAAATGTTTTGTGCTTTGAACCTGCAGCATCCTTTTATCTCTACCCTTTCTGGGGGTTTTGCAAACTATCACCTCTAAAGTAGTGCAGTACTCCAGGTGGGTCACAGATGCAGGCTTGGTAACCAACGGAAGTGGAATCTACTCCATTAACAATCTGAAAAGTTGTGTCATACTAACAGTAGGAACATTGGTTGAACGTTGTGGATCCTGACTTTATGTACCTCCATCTCTAGAGAAGAAGATCCTAATTCCACAAAAAATTCAGTTTTAGGGGTCAATTTTCTTATTGGAGAAGACTAATAATATATATGAATCGGAGAAATGGTAAAGGAAGACAGTTTATATTTCAAAGCAACCGTTCCCTTCTGACCAGTATTATTTCAGTTTTACACAGTTCAGTTCTGAGCGAATCAGAAATAAGGTGGTGGATATCATATCAGCTGTTGTTATCTGGATACTGAGATCCCTGTAATAGAGTTAGTCACACCTGTGAAAAATAATATACCTAGATGAATGTCATTAGTATATCCACATCAAGATAGCTAATCTCATCTAGTCACCTCTCCATGTCTAGATCATTAAGTGAAGGGAAAACAGGATGAATCCATCTGAGATGCTCTAAGAGTTGACTTGTGAGGATGATGGGCATCTATACACCACTAATCTTTGAATTCCTCTTTTAAATGTATTATTAATACTGGAAAGATCTGGCACATGTTCTATAGTCTCAACTTTAAAACCAGTCAGTTGTAGATGCATAAGGAATGGAAAATAGGCTCATATATAGCATATGCAAACTCACAGTACATTGAGAATTAGCAATTACCTTTTTTTTTTGGTCTTAAATTACGTTTTAAGGTGAATAGAGATGTATTCTAGGTGAAGAACTTAAAACTAGAGAAACCTTTTTAGGTTCCATGGGAATGTCAGTACCATATTTTTCCTTGGATACAGTGTATTTTCTGTCTTGCAATATTATTTTGCATTTAATGCACTTTGTGTTCTGTGTCCATAAGGCAATATGACACCACAGATAAGGATGATTTTCCTCCAAGAGCATTTCAATGCTTTGCTAGCAAACTTTAAAAATGCTTTAAGGATACTAATGGAAACATTAAAAAATGCAGACTGGTAAATATGTATTAAGAGAGTAACTATAAGTGACTGATGAAATGTTCTTCGGAGTTATTGTCTTTCTATAGTAATTGAAACATATTGGCAAAATATTGCAAAATATAAGTGACACAAATATTAGAAAACCTTATTTTACTAGTGGTCTGTTCAAAAAGAAGAGTTCGTGTATGGTGCACTGTCTTCCAGGATCAACGTGCACACCATTCAGTCCATGAAGAGCATGATAGCTAAGAACAAATCAGTTACACTTGCAGATTTTATCAAACAGCTCTCTTTAGTAGACCTACACCTATCTGTGCTAAGCAGAAAAAACCCAAAAGCATTCTGTCCTTGTCTTTGACTAATCTGCTGTCTCTATAATAAGTGTGAAATCTCTAAATACACGCACATTTACTACAAGCAAACAAGCTGTCCAGAATCTAATTAGACAAAAATCTGCCCATCTGTTCTGCATTATCATGGGGCTTGCTCACATGCATGTTGTCTCATTACTAAAATGCGGAGAGGCAAATTGAATTGAGCTGGACTTCCTCTTAAAGTGGGATCAGGACATGAAGTCAGACCCTTGCTGTGAACCAACAAAGCACCACTGGGAGAAAGTGGGATGAGAGAAGTTTCTTTTTTCTAAAGCCACATGTCCAGTGCTTACCATGAGACCTAAGGGGGTGATAATACCATTGTTTGGCACAATACAGCACACAATACAACCATATAAACATTGATTTTAATGAAAATTGTTTGCTTTTTTTCTTAGTCCCCTGTGTCCCATGCTTTTTTATTACTATCATCTCCCTGTCACGGTATGCTGCATCTCAAGCCTAAAGCTTGTTTAATGGAAAGACAGGAAAGTTTCACTGTAGCAAACTTGTCATAAAAAAAAAGAGAAAAATGTCTAATTTTTTAATATTTTTTTAATTACATATCAATACTTTAATCAGGCTTTTGAAAGTGCTACTCAAGGCCACATGCTCCTGAAAGTACTTTTACATGGAAGTAGGAAATTTTCTATAAGCATACTTATGTGCATATTGTCTAAAAACTTATACTATTAATACCTAGCACTTGCAAGTATTTATGTATTTCTCCCATATCAGCATTTTGCATCGGCAGTAAATAACTTTCCAGTGTTTCTGAGAATAAGTATTTCTACTGGACTGTTACTACATTTCTTTAGCAGAAACAGAGAAGATTTATAGTTGTGAATGCTCTAAATGAACAAATACTGTGAAAAATTAGTAGTTTTTGAAGATTAAGCAGAATAAATACAGGATCAGTGCAAATATGTGTTCAAAAGTTGGAGTAAGGACAAACTGCAATATATTTCTACCTTTTGCACAGTTCTCATTATTAGAGCACTTGAACACATCACAAACTTTAATTTGCCAATCCTGTGTAACAACAGCTGCCTGAAAAGTGTAGGTTTTGTGTGCCAGATCATCCCCAGGAGCAGTCCTCCCGTTGCCAGTGACTGGTGGCTTTGCTGCCTGGAGTTCCTCTCATCTGCTTTCCTCTGGCTCTAAGACTTCTCATTGATCAGACTAGTAGATCAAACAAATGGAGAGCAGATCTGCTTGGGATACCACAGAGTCTATGTGCATAATTTTTATGTTAATGATAGGCAGATAAACCTCGATACAGGGAAGGGTATACAACCTTTTCTTCTGGTTCTCTACACCCTGAGCAGAAAGGAGTTTGTGTAACTGAAACAGACTGGAATCTCCCTGTGCAGCCCTCTACTTTTTCAGTATAGCTAGTTATATCCCCAGCTCCACTCTGATAGCATGCCAGCCAAGGTAGGACATTTTTTAACCAATGGCAGTTTAGTGTAATATGGAGAAAGTGGCCTGAGAAATAGGACCAGAAACAAAGCTTGTTTAGGACAGCAAGAGGTTATTTTTTTTCACATAAGCTCAGAAGAGCTGGTGTCCCTTATGGGAGTGAATAAATGAACAGAAAATTAAAACTATTTTACAGAACAAATAATACAAATGTTGTCACATTTAATTTCCAATATTAATATTTTTGTTTAAAAAATGTAGAACCCATAAAACTTCAGAAAATATCAGAAAAATATGTCTCCATAGAAAGCAGAGTCTCTTTTAAAGTGTAGAAAGGAAATAAGTGAGATAGTACTAATAAATTCCCATGACAGGATTCAGTTCAGGCTTGCAACTGCATTTACTCCTTTACTATGAAAAATTTTACTGGTGCTGTGTATAATGTACAATCTCACACAGAGATTTCATAGGCAGTGGTGTGCCACATCAGCCAAAGCTCTCTTAGGGATTTATTTGTGCATACCCACATTTGCCCTGTACTGAGGGTGGCTCTAATAATAGCTGCCATGGAACAGAAACTTCAATGCCATAAGAAGATCAACAAAGATAGGTGCCCTTGTAGTTTTCTCTTTAAATTTTATTATTTATTGTTACAATTTTTCTGTTTTCTTTTCTTTTGAAAAAAACATTTAATACAATTTGGCTGCTCTATATATTGGATTAAAATATACTGTACAATACCGGTATTAATCTCATATACATAATCTAAGCCCATTATTTATCCCTAAGTGATTTAATAAATACTTGCTTTTTACAATTTTAACACGGCCCCCTTTTGATTCTTGCAGCTACCCAGAGCCTAGCCAGCTCAAAGGTGGCATAAAACCCTGAACTATATATTCAGTGTTTCTCAGCTGACATAATACTGAACCTAACTTCATATTTTTTGTCATCTTTATACAATGCATTTCTTACACTTGTGCTGTGCAAATTATTAAAGAAAAAATACATAATAATTATTTCCTTTTTTAGCATCTTATTATTATCTCTTTATTCACAGAGGTGGAACATGAGACAAGTCTACATCTTCCCCATAAATACTGATTTGCCAAAAGAAAACAAAATATATTTTGCCTTTAGACAATCCTCATTGATATATTGAAATAGTAGGGAAGGGGGAAAAAAAGCCCATAATGCTTCATTAGTTAATTGCGCAGAGCACAGCTCTTTAGGGGTAAACAAGTGAAGGACATTTGCTGAATGGTCTATGCCCATCATGCGTATTATGGTCTAATGGTGCTAGTAATGGTAGGAGGCTCCTGGAGAGTCATCTGTCAAATTAGCACACTGAATTATTTATCGCCTCAGAGTAAAATTGTGGAAGGGAGCAGCTGAGACCCATTTGTAAGAAAATACAAGATAAAGAAACAACCCCTCCCCAAAATAACTAGTACAACTACTTTGCCTGTTCAGTAATGTCACTGGAATTTGTAAACATCAACAATATTTAAGTAGTATGTGTGTGTAAAGATATTGGGATGTGCATATAAGTTCTAATAAACAATACATACTATACAAGTATACATTATTTTTATGTATCTACTACAAAAACATGAAAATATATATAGCATTATGCTAATCATCATTATAATTTACATTAATGCAATAGTGATTACACTAGTTTATACTATATACTAGTTATGGAATGTAAATATATATATTGTATATAATAGATAATTTATATTTGTATAAAATTATAAATTATAAAATGAAAGTGTATAAATTCATTAGTGTGCTTCAGTTGGAATCACTTATTCTTTCTCTGCAAATCTCAGAATGTAGGTTCTCAACATATACACAGTGTTAAACTGCATCCAGAAATTATGAAGACATGTAAGATTTTTCAGTTTGCATTGTGTTAAAAAGAGTTGCTACTGGAGTTCCTCACTGGAAATAACTTGAAATTAATCTTTATTGCTCAATAACTCTTTTTCATTCCCTTTGGTCTTTATCCACTGTAAGTTATCAAAGTCATGGTAACTTCCCAGTACTTATGACGAATGTCTACTGTGAATAGATCTTCAGCCCCAGGTGCTTTTCACAGCACCCAAGTGTCTTAGTGTGCATCTTAATCACCAGGCTGGCTGCACCTCTGCTTTCCTCAAAGTTGTTTAAGTGAGATTTCTGTCATGTCTGGCACTGTAAAAAGATATGTGCTATGAGATGTCAATAACCTGTTGAAGGTACTTTAGACTGCATATTAACCTTACTAACTTGCACAATACAATTCTGTAAGGCACTGAACAGTCACATGAACCATTTAATCATAAATTTCAATGGGACTGATCACCAAGAATACAGTTAAACGTGTTAATATATGCTCCACTGCATTTAAAAACACAGATCCCTTATGTAGACCATTTACAGATCATTTACTTGCTTTTAAAAGTTGGTAGCTGCAGGTGTAGTATTTCAGACATCAAGTCTTTGGAAGAGGATATTCCCCTCCAAATACAAAGATTTGTTCACTTCATATCCTGGCCACCAAGTTAATCTCCCCATTTTTGGTTAATCCAGAGAACACCAATACCTGTCTTTTTGCTGTATCAGATATTCATTGTGCTGCTACCTAGCTTGGCTTTCCCACTATGGTATAGAGCCGAAATTGAAATTTTGGAGGCTTTCTTATGAGGGCATTTCTTATATTCTTTAACATTTTATAGATATTATTATTGCTTAACTGATAGCTTTGAGTTTTACTGTACTTTGCTGTCCAAAGACAAAAGCAGCCTGCGGGGTAAAAGCAGGATCTTCCATGGAACAACACTTCATAACTTTTTAGCTGTATTATGGAGACAGGTCTTCAGGAGCAAGACAAGTAACAGATAATGCATGTTGGCTAGTAATGACTCCATGGAGATTTTACTACTTCAGACAAAGATGCTATATACTTGAATACATCTAGAAATCAATGCTACCAAACTTTCAAATACTTATTAGTGTGATTTCCCCCCCCCATTTTTGTTGCAACATTAAGTTCGAGAGTTCATTATTTCTTGTTCTAAATATCATTTAGTCTCTCTGGCGCTGATATTTCTAAGCTTCTGCCCACACATCAGGCACTAGGAGACACAGGACAGAAAGCTGAGATGTGAAGGAAGAGAGCCTCACTTCTCTTTAGCATACCAAAAGACATGCTGATGACCAGTACTAGAAATACCTCTTGGCATGATTCCCATGTGAAGAGACTTATTTAAAGGAAGCATTAATGTTGGTAAATGTCCACAAGCCAAAATTAGTATTAATGTTGATGATCAAACATATTGTGGCACTTCAAAGAAAATACCTATGGTCCTGAAAATATTAATGCTTCAATTATCTGCTCAGACTTTATCTCCTTAAATGTATGACTCTTTCCTTTTATTTCCTGTCTTTTCCTTTCTGACAGAGACAGATTTGTGCATGCACACACACACACACACACACACACAGACACACACATGCATTCTGGGTCTTTAATGCTGCAATTTTAAACTATATATATGTGCTGGTTTAAAAAGTCAGTGAAATAGCATTTTAGAAATGACAGTGTACAGTTGCTAAAAACATGTTGCATGAACTAGCACTTGTAAAAATTCTGCCACTTAGATGTACATTTGCAGATATTTTTGTTTAATTGTATATGATTTGTATAAGAAGTAAAATTAGCAACCACGACTGGACAAAGGAAAAAAGCTACTTGTCTCTATAAGACTGGATAATTGTTCCTCAATATTTCACATTTACATGGCTTGACTGCTTGATGATTATTCATTTGAATAAACTTTGTCTAGAAATGTGGCCTTAGAATGAAATCTGAATTTCTGAAGTCCAAAGAGTTTTACCTGTCAATCTAACATTTCATTGTAAGTTTTCCTCTCACAGAGGGAATGAAATTATACTTCCATTTCATATTCACTGCCTGGCAGAGAGAAGAAAGCAGAGAAGTAATAAAGAACTGAATTTCCTTCAAGTCCATATGACAAGCAGACCACCACCTAAGTGCCAGAGGAGAGGTAATATTTAGCTGTTCAAGTCCACCTACAGCTGAAAGAAATGAACATATCCTCTGAAACAAAGCCAACAAGTAAGACATAATTGCCATTTACTACCTGGTGAAAAATAAAACAGGTTTCAGTGGCAAAACACCAGCAAAGCAGCTGATGCAGCAAAGGACAGTTTGTCCTACTTCGATTAGCATCTTGTGAGCTGATCAGCCCCCCATAAAGATCTAAAGTAAATGTGCTCTGAAGAACTGTTTACATGTGTTTGCAACAAACAACCTGGGCCTTTTAAACAGCTGACATCTGTTCAGGATCATGTGGAGGAAGAGCCTACTTTCTTTACATTTAAAACTATTATTCCAGGAATAAAAAAGCCAAATGACAACTGAAGAGTGTCAATTCAGAATTATAATAAAAATCCTTTGCAAAAGAATAACTAAGTCCCTACCTTGTGTAAAGGATTATATGTGAGCTATATGCAAAAAGGAAAGCCTGTATTTTTAGTAATCAGCTGGAACTAGCTTTGGAAAGCAAAAAAATATTTAATATTAACAACTTTTTAAAAATGTTGTCACAAGGGTTAGGTTTTGTCAACCTTTCTCCTGTTGAATATTACTTTGCTTCCAGAAGCCTTGCTGGAATCAGTCAAACTTTGTGAAGTCAAATATTTTGCATACAAGCTTGAATTACTGAGTTGCCATGGATCTTGGGGAAGTCATATTCTGATGACTGATTGTTGTGGTTTAGCCCTGGCTGGCAACTAAGCACCACACAGCCGCTCTCTCACTGTGGGATGAGGGGAGAGAATAGGAAGACTGAAAGTGGGAGAACTTGTGGGCTGAGATAAAAACACTTTAATAGGAATAATAAATAATAATAATAATAATAATAATAATAATAATAATAATAATAAAAAAACAAGTGATGAACAGCACAATGTCTTATCACCCGAAGACGATGTTACACAAGACACCTGGCAGCCACAGAAGACCCCCAGCTGCCTCTCAGCCCACACACTCAAGTAAAGGAAAACAAGGAATTCATTCACCACTTCCCATGGGCAGGTATTCAACCATCTCCAGGAAAACAGGGCTCCATCATGTGCGACAGTTACTTGAGAAGACAAAAGCCATCACACTGAAGTCGATGCTGTGCAAGACCCACAGCTGCTCCGCCAGACCCCCAGTTGACAAACAGGACATGACATCATATGGTATGGAATACCCCTTTGGCCAGTTTGGGTCAGCTGTCCTGGCCGTGTCCCCTACCAGCTTATTGGGTGCCCCTGCCTTCTCATTAGCAGGGCAGTATGAGAAGCTGAAAAGTCCTTGACTGCTTGGCAACACCTGAAAACATCAGTGTGTTATCAACATTATTCTCATCCTAAATCCAAACCACAGCACTACGCCAGCTGCTAGGAAGAAAATTAACTCTATCTCAGCCAAAACCAGGACAATGATAATACAGTATCCATGCTCTACTGGATCATGCAGAAACACGTTTGATCTGCATTAAGCATGGACACATAATCATGTCAAAGATTATACTAGTGGGAAGTTTTCATATTGGACTTGTCCTGGCTGCAGTAAGTACATCTAAATGATCCAGTCTACTTAAATATGAAACTGCCCTCAAACTGCAGTTCTTGGATTGCATCCACTATGCATCCATTAATTGTAGTGTAGATGAAAGCTGGGTCTAGCTCACCTGGAGAAATATGGACATAACTGGAATAGTGGTTTAAGCTTGAGGTAATCCCCTTTGGGAATTATTGATATAGCACTGGCTAGCTTTCTCCCAGTCCTCACTGGGTGATCAAAGCTTCCTCTCCTTTACACCGCACTATGCCACCGTGTCTTTGCAGTACCCTGCAAAAATTAATGCACTCCAGGATCTATACTTCTATTATTCCAGTTCTCCATGACTGTTAGGAGGAAAGTTATTTGATACAAAATACAATTTGAAATTTGTTTAGCAAGGAGGTATGTTTGGGTGCCCCAACAGACACATGTCTATTGAGTCCTTGTAACTGAGGTTGGCATTTGCAGAATAGTCTAATAACTGTCCAATATCAGAATAAGATTTTGAACATTGTCTGCTCTAAAATGAGGGACTGTATTATACTTCCTATTAAAAGCCTGGCAAATTTCCACAGAGATCCTGATGGTTCATGATAACAAAATTGCGAGGAAGAGCAAAGAAGTCAAGGCACTAGGAAAATACCTTTCCCTGGCCTGATCTGCAGTCCCCTTCTGTGTTTAAACTTGGAAGGGTCCCATGGGAGTGGACCTGCCACAGCCCAGGAAGCAAACTCCATGAAGGTTTGTGTAACTGCTTCATGGGAGAGAAGGGGCACAAGAGTTACAGGAAAAGCCCAGGTAGAGTATACTCCAGCTGTGGAGTTAAGGACATAGCAGGTCTAAATGCTTTTAAGGAGAAAGCTCATCACTGCACAAGAGGCCCTCTCCTCTGTCCTGCCCTGGGGCCACATGGAGACCAGAGCAAAGGGAAAACCTTTGTGTGCCGCGGCCGTAAGAGTGCAGAACAGAAGGATGGGGATATGTGCAAGGGAACAGTCATGAAACTTCATTGAAAGATCAACAGAGGGCCACAGTGGTGAAGCCTGAGCACCTACCCCAGCACATTACTAGTTCATGCATGGTATCAAGGAAAACAGTAGTAAAGTGTGTGGAAGAGGATGGACAGCTAAAGGTAGGAGTAGGGAGGGAGGGGAGAAGAGGTGAACGAGTAGAGGAGATTGGGGATAGTAGTAAGGTTTGAAGATCAGGAGAAATTTTGGTGTATGTGTCTTGTAATTCTTGTCTCCAATAAGAGAGAGGGTCAGGCTTGATTGCGGGCATTTTTTGGGCTGGTTGGTATAAGTGAATGTCTGTCCTCTCCCCTGTTCAGCCCAACCTTTTTACCCTGAGCACTGTGAAATGCTCAAAGACCTCTGACTGGCCATTAGCCACCTCGGTGCAATCCTTAGTAGCCTGCAAGTGGCAAGAACCTGTGATGCTTGACATTGTCCTGCAAGGGACTCAAGGCTTTGACAGCAAGAGGTATGGCAGGAAAAAGAGGCCAGCCTCTCAGACAGGAGCATCTTCTGGTGCAGAATAAATAGAGTGCAAATGTCCCAGAGGAGATTTGCCAGCAGCAGAAGACATCATGCACAAACAGCCAGGCCAGGCCAGGTTGTATATTTTGGGACCTTGTAAGCAAATTTCTAGCATGAAATATGCCAGAAGGTTATGGGATGTGTCCAGCCTGGGCAAGTTGGATAAAACATGGAGTAGAAAGGCTGCAAAGGCATGAATAGAGATCAGATGAACACAGCAAGTTTACCTTGAAAGGTAGAAGTTAGCATTTGGATCTGCAATAACTGCACTTTACATTACAAAAGCAATCATATCCTCTTAAACAAATTTGCAAAGCAAAATTATTAAGTTGCTTGATCAGCCACATATATATATATTTTACGGAGTTTCTAAAAAATAACATCTTTATACCCACGGAGTGTTACACTTGCGAACTTTATTGAGTGGGGAAAAATTCCCTTGAAAATAGTTGCAATTGGCTTGATTTTTTTATTAAAGAAAGAAATTTTAACCTTTGTTTTAAATTTCAAGTCTAATTAGAGCTCATGTGAATTAAATAATGAAGGCAATTTACCTGCGTTTGTTAATTACAGAAGTCATCATTCCATTCTTTTTGAATATCAGCAGGAATGGTACAATAAAAGATCTTGTTACAGGAGCTTTTTCTTGTAAACCGACTTGTTTACTTTTCCAAAGTGTTCTTGAGTAAACAGACAGCAGCACTGGATAATAAATACAATTTTCTTTCCAGTTCATTTTCTGTGACTGGTAATGATTCTGAATGATTAGTCTGGTATATTTCTTTCTACCTTAGTTTTGTTATCAAAAGATTTCAATTACATATTTCATTTCTTGAGCTGGCAAAAAGTTATAGTTTAGAAATAACCTTAATTTACTAAATGCAGTGTAGTTTTAGTGAGACGTAGTTTTGTTACATGGAAACTCATGTAATTTGAAATAATTATGTTGTTGAGTGCATGTACAATACTATAGATATTTAACATGTCTATTTTAAGTATATATAAAAAAATAGATTCAAATCATGTATTAGAAAATTCTTTGATGGACTGAATTCTTATGACTACAGCTACTTCACAAATATATTTTATACACTTACTACTTCTATTTTAATTCTACTTATACACCCAGTTTATTTATGAAACTCATAATTTACAAGCTGCCCCTTAAATAACACAGTAATTGAAATCTTGCCTTTTATTTATATGTTCATAAAAGTACACTAGCTCCATAAATGCTTTATAACCAAACTCATATTGATTAAAAATTTGTATTTTTGTGAAGAGAAGATATAAGCATGCCTTTGACTTTTTTTCTCCGATGAAAGGCCACCAAGATTATCTGTTTGAGGTTTCTAGCATTTACTGCTGTCTTTGCTTTGTGCCCAACTGTTTATATAAAGTGACCTTTAAGTCTCTAGTCTAAAGCAATAAAATGAAGGCTTCCTGTCTTATTGATTTGGTGAGGCCTATTTTCACACTAATAAAATGGAACCCAGTTTACTAAAATACACTTTTAGCCAATGTCTGTAAATGAACCCGAGTCTTGACAATTTTGGAAGAGGTCAGCCTAGAGTAAGCAGGTCGTATCTGTGGTAAATCAACTTCCAGGAACAGATCACTGGACACTATAAAAATCAGGAGTGGTTTTTTAAGAGACCGACTTGAACCCTCCTTAACCAGAAGGTAACATCTGACCTTGGCAGTGAAATTTATCACAACATTTCAATTAAAACTTGGCAGCCACATAAGCAACACATTGCACTGTTACAACTGACCTCATTGCAGGAAGCATACATGGGAGGGGAGGCACAGGTAGGCTCCCATGTGGGTATGAAGGATACACAGCACAAGTCTTTCTGGTGGTGTTTCAGATTTACTAAGACCCTCATTATCATTCTTTCTCAATAAGGAAATTACTGGTTGCCTAATGATGTTGATAATCATTCAGTATATGTTTTTCATTTCTAAGTACGTGTACATTAATATTAATGCAGCTCTGCTTATATCTTGTGCCTCATGATGAATGAAAACTGCCTAATATAACAAATAACTATTCAGTTTTCTAGAATATTAAATCTGACAGGGAATGGAGCTAGGTTATGTCCTGTTTTGCGCTACCTCCCCAAGCAACGAAGAAGGAAAACTCCACGCGAGCCATGTGACTTGCGAGGTAAGGCTTCCATAAATGTTATTTTCTCTTTTACTGAGCTGGTCATCACTGCTTTTCCTCGTGGAGCATCCAGTGTGCAGGGGACAACCCTGCCTCTGGAGGTCTGCAGTACCAGAGCAGGACAGCCCCTTGAAACCGCTGAGCCCGACTTACTGCACGGCTGTCCAGCCTCTGCGTCTGGGAGGGGAGCAAGATTTCACACACGTTCTGCGGGACCGTCCCCAGCCGTTGCGGCGGGGCTCAGCTGCTGATACGAGTCATCAGGGCTCCAGAAGGGGGAGCGAGAAATACGTCCATTTCCCCTCAGACAATGACAAATTATATTAGCGTATCGGCTAATGAGAAAACAGAGTTCACCTTCTGTCAGGCTCTTGGAAGAAAGTATGGCCAGGAGAGCTTACAGTGGCCCTCTGCCCCTCTGAGACCCATGCCCAACCAGGATCACCAACATTAGGTGACTTCTTTAGGTCCCTTGCTTAAGATGTGTATGCTTCTCTTCTGACATACCTATCTAGCAAGCTGAATTTTAGGTCATAAGGGGTTTAGAGTCAATTTTTCTTTAGCAGTTTTGCTTCAACAGTTTTTCACATTTTAAGGTTTTTTCTCTTCAACAGCGTTTTAAACTGGTCTTCAAAAACCTCCAGCTGTTCCTTCAGTGATAAAGACACACACACACACACACACATGCACGCACACACAACTTCCAGTACTATTGAAATAAACTCACTAGGAACGATTTTCTGCAGTTTCCATTGTTATTCTAATAGCCATGTTCAGGCTGCGCAGCCCATATCCTCCCTCCCTCCCTGCCTCCCACAGGCTGCGTTCTGCCAGGTGCTTGCAGGCAGAACTGCCGTGAACAATGGAAAGTGCATCTCACTGAAAGTTTGGCTACACTATAAATCAAATGTCTGAAATACATATTGCTTTTAACACTTAAAAACAGTAGTAGCTAATATAGCACAGGTGTGCACCGAGTAATATTATGGGAAGCCAATGTGTAGGCAAAAGGAATGATATCAGGTTTAGGTCAGGGGGAAAAAAAAATTTCTTTTAATGAGCTGAATTTGCTTTATAGATTTATTCCTGTTAAAACTAGTTGTGAAGATACCATACAAAAGCCTGATACTAAAATCTCATGACTTGTATTTCACCACTCTGGCCAGAGAAAGCAGGCAAGTTCAATTTTCTCATGTGCAGCTATGCTTCATCCTTGTTTGTGATCAGGCTATTTTGTATTCAAAACAATCACCATTTCCCATGTGTTGACATTTTATGACTGGTATTTTATTGTGTCATCTCCTTTCAATATATAACAATGTTCCTTCGCCATTAGATGTGGAAATTTTCTTACAGATTTCCAGGAAGGGGCCATATCTTCCCAGTCTTGATTTACTTCCCTATGCAATCACTTCCTGAGATTTTGTGTTTCAGGGTACTCATCCTGCATAACTTTTATCAGAATATGGGACCTCACCTGCCCATTTAAGTAACCCGACTAATTCCTATTTAAGCAAGGATTTAATGCAGGAAGTTCTTGTGGCTTACATTATTTAGTGGCTCAGATGAGATGACTAGAGAGTGCCTTCTGATTTTACAATCTATGCACCTATATTTCAGATTACACTGAACCACAGTTTCTTTGCAGAGTCAGGAGACACAGTGAATTAGTATGCTTGTGGCAGCAAGAGGACTAATGGGATCCAACAGCACAGCCAAGGTCCAAGCACCGAGCTATCTTCTTCACCCAACGTGTTGCAGACCATGACAGCAGTCATCTGCTGGCAGAGATGTAGGTGGAATACAGACGTGGCGTGTTCACCTTTCTGGGCTGCATGTGATGGTCCTCAGAAAGTGTGAAGGGGGTGCTGACCAGATGTGGCACAGGAAGGGCTGGCGTAAGAGGGACTGTTCTGTTCACAGGAGAGGACTGCTAATTCTATGGACAACATCCTTTGATAGCCCCTGCAGAGCAGTTCCTATAACTTATTTTTCACGTGTGGGAATAAATTGGAAACATTCAGGCACTAGCTTCTCCCACTGGAGTTCACCAGCAATCTGGCTAGAAGAATTTTGAGGGTTAGTGAACATTTATGTCTGAATAAATGAATTTTCTAAAAGACAAAGAGAGACCGAGAAAGAAAGAAAAGAATAAAAAGAGGCAAGAATGATACCTCAGTGATGGACTAGGCTCATTTGCTTGACACATACGGCTAGCTTCAGTTCTCTGCTACTCCTTTTCAAAGGGGAAGGCAGGCATCCAACACAGTACCCAGGGAAAACAGAGAAGGAGCCACTCTGTGATTCAGATTGGATAGCTGTACAAGGCAATACAGAGTCATGAAGTGACCCTGCTCTGAATCTCCTGCCAAACTGACTCTAAACTAATTACTGTTTCATTCGTGAGTATTTTGTTCCAGCTATCGATGTGTTAGTCATTTTAAAATTGATTTCTCCTCATCTACTATCAGCTTCACAGTAAATGCATGTATTTTTTTAGTTTAGCAAAGACTGGGCTTTTTTATTCTATATTAAAGAAAAAAAATAAATCAAATTCACACATGAAGAGGCACGTGTTTTCAGGTTCTGCTTTATAAAATCACCCTAGAGAGGCTCTGTTTCCAGGGAAGACATTTTACGCAGCATGCATATAGGCACTAGTATGCCATTATTAAGATACAAGCCTGCAGTATCTTCCCGCAGGACAGGAGCATTGTTTTCTTTTACTCTGTCTTGCTTTATTAGATTCTATTATTTATAATGGGATTCATGCTTGAGTCTGAATCTATGCAGACTAAAAAGAGTGCTATTTGGTACAATTATTATTGCCCATATTCTGTCCTGACTATAAGCATTCCATATGGGGATGTAAGTGGTAAAAAACCACTTCATTATCCTTACATAGAGAACATAAAAGCCAGCCTTCACTCTGGTGAGCGGATCTGCTTCCTTACCTGCCCTCTTGGGCTTGTACATCCATTAAGTAGTCATTGGATAAAATACAGAAGCAGTCGTGGGAGCAGAGCCTTGGTCCCTTACCTCACAAGTGAGCGCCCTAATCACAGGGCTAGAGCATCACACTCGCTCTTGTGAGCTCTTTCTGGCTGAATAAATCTTGAATTCCTTCTCCACAGTAGCACACCTTCAGCAGAAGAGGAATGCTTGCCTCTCCTCCCCAGGCAGCTTGTATTCTGGTGGCTTTACTAGAAATTTGAACGCCTAAGGCAGGAGAAGGGATTGAATCTCTGTGTCTCACTTTTTCTTTTTTTTTTTTTTTTTTTTTTTAATTATAGCTTGATCCGCTGAGCTGCAAAAAACCCTTTTGCTTTGGTTGTGCTTTAGATCAAAGTGTCTGACAACAGCCCTTTAAAAAGATGCAAATCCTGTTGGGGTGTGTTAGGCTCACTCACTAAAGGTGGACACAAGCTTGAGACTCTCAAGGGAAAGCTGGGAAACTTCAAAGTCACAGAGTAGTTTATGAGGTTCAGACACCTCCAGAGTTAGCTGGCAACTGAGAATAGAGTCATAATTTAGGACTTCAGTGACTAACTTCTGCCCTAGTCTTGCCTGCTTTAAATCCTTTATTGGATTTGGCCCTAACACAGTGTGGGCCTCCTTAAGGACCACTATGAGGTAGTGTAGGAGTATAGCAAATTGGCAGATACTTAAACCTATATTCCCTCCAGATGAAAATAGCTAGTTGGAACAATCCCTTCCTATTAAATCTGCAACCTGATTATAATTTTCTTCTATAGCCTACTCTAGAAATACAATGACCAAGATTAAATGAATCATGTTCTGCCGTGACTTAAATATACCATGCAATTTAAATGAAAAATGTGGTTGAATGTAACAAGGTCTCTGGTTTAAATTACACAATATTTGCATTCTTATCTTCATTTTAGAAAAATGTGCCTGATACATAAATATACTCAGAAGCAATAGAATCAGATAGATTAATGATTGTGATTGAAAACAGATATTTACCCTGACATATCATATGAATTGCAGATTTGAGTGAGAAAGTCTTTTATTTAGCAGAGATGTCTCTGAGACAGAAATTGCAAACATTAGGACACAAAGTATTATTTGAAAAGTGTAATTGCAAAACTACTGGAGTAGAATATGTACCAATTATTAATTAGTTGCTATAATTATATGGGAAAAAAAAGATAATGGCTTCACTGCAAGAAATGGTTAGTAACTGCTTAGTAATTATTTTTTAATGAAATTGTTAGAAAAAATATTAAAAACGTATTTAAAAATTAATTTAAGTATTTCATGATATTACATTTTCACATTAATAGTAATTTACAACTTTCTCACACTCTTTAATGTAATTTTACTGAAAAGTAAAGAGAAGATCTTTTCAGTAGTACCTTGTTCTCATTCCATTAGCACTTTTAAGAAGTCTACAAAAAGAAAAGAATTTATACAGTTTATTTGTTTATATGAAGGCACACCATCAACAAATATGTACTCTGGCACCTTGCTGAAATAGCCATTTCTATCAGGAGAGCATGCAGAAAGGTGCTAGTCAAGTGGGGAAAAATAATTAGCATTGCCGCCTCCAATATTGCAAGATCCTAGATGACATTTTTTTCTTAAACCAAGGCTTCTCTGTCACTGAGCTGCAATAAAAAAGTATTTTATTTGTTCAGCTTAGATTGTTATAAACACTATTATTGTTATCATGCTAATTTTAGGACTCAGCTTGTAACCTATTATATGTTTACCCATTTTGCAGACAGAATAGATTCCAAGTCAAGTGTAATCACAGTGCTAAAATACGGAATGGATATATCTAATGTTCTAGGGAACACACATTTCCACATGCAAATTGATATTCTTTTACATAGCTACATGTTTCACTATTTTAATTCCTTATTGTTATGTCATAATAACACAAAGATATTGAGAAATTTCTGGAATTGGTCTCCTCATAACACTACTGCTAGCGAATGGACACTTCCGCTGAAATTCAGGTAGGCCTCACTGAAGGGAAAATGATACCCCAACTGTAAGATTGCAGATAAAATTCCTGAAAAATTTAGGTACTGAAACGTATTTGGCCTCTACCCTTCACATTTACCCTACATGTAAAAGAGCTTTATTTTTATTATTGTTTTATTCTTGGCAAAAATTGACCAAAATTATTTCTGGTACTATGAGAAAAAAAAATATTCCATATTTTGGGTATCTGCTTAAGTGTTTGGTTGTGTCCCTCTACTGGCAGAATAAAAAACCAGCTTGGTGCTATCATTTTACATATTTCTTCCTTCTATTTCTATGATGTTACCTACCTATCTTAACAGGAGTTCAGGAATTTCAGATTTTAGGAAAATCCAAAGGCAATTGTTTAACTCATGGGAAATGTGTATTTAATTAAAATATCTCTTCGGATATTGATTCCAAGAATTTATATGGAGATAACATGCCTTAAAAAATAAAAAAGATGAGGCTATATACCCTGAAATGTTCAAATATCATAGCAATCCAAGATACAAATTCATCCAAGTGAAATGGACCTGTATTTCACTTGTCATCCTTCAGATCTCCAATGAGATCAAAACCATGATAATCTATGATTAAATACAGCAAGAAGTGAACAAAGCAAGAGCCATTTCTCTGCATATGTTAGACTAGCTGAAAGTGCTGCTCAGCTCTAGGAACGGTCTAGATGAATTCTAGCCTACATTCAGTCAGTTACGCCGTGAGCTGGACAGAGAACAAACCTGATTCACATTTGTTGTTCTTGCTTTGACCTCATTAACTACAGGCGTAATTCAGTTTGCAATGAATAGCAAACAGTTGTTGTTGGTTTTTTGTTTGGTTGTTTTTTTGTTTGTCCCCCCTCTCCCTCCTGGCCCCAGAACTGGACTGGGTTTTACAAAGAAAAAATTGCTTATGCCAGTATTCTCTTGCCAATATTATATTCCATCTTTTAGCAAAAGCTACAAAAATCCATGCTGGTTTTAGAATTAAATTTTCACCAGGGGTAACAGAGAAAGTTGTGCCAAGAATTACCACGTCGTTCTGCTACACTGAGGCTCTTCTTTTAGGCCATAGTGCAAGTTTATGCTGCTGTGCGCCATTGGCCCCGACATCAGGGCTTGTTATGACAAGATGCTGAAAAGACTTAACATCTATCCAATATCTCACCAGATGAGGTCCCAAATTTCTTCTTTACACATGATCCAAATATAACAGGAATGCAAAGGAACAGTGCATCCACAAGTCCTTTTTCATTCTATGCAATTGGGCGAATGGTACGCCTAAAAAATTCAGGATGGGCCTGGGGATAGATCACATGAGAGTCTGAAACAGCTTCCCAACAACTGCAAGAGATACACAGAGCGTTTGTGTACTGGCTTGGTAAGAAGGAACTAGCAGCGCAAAGAGGATAGTGGCAGGCAAGGCATAAAAAGGCTATTTTATATAGACAGATGGTCTGTCAATTATTTAGTTAATCTGTACAGAATAGAAGAAGACTGGGGTAAAATCAAAGATATTTTATTGCATGTTTACAAACATTTTCCTTCTGGCTAAAGCATGTTCATGGGATAATCTTTTGCAGATTCCTGATTTTACTTAAGTTCCTTTTATGATACAGGCCAGGCAGGTATCAGATTTAATATGGATACACATTTGGTTTGAATTCTCTGAAGGATTATGGAATGTGTTAAACTGTGCATATGGTTCTGCATTATGGCTGAATACAAATTACAGAATATATACAAATTCTCATTTTTTTTTTAACAATGATAACACATTCATACAGGACACAAAAATTTATAGGGAACTCTACTTCTAATTACAGATTTCCATGATGTTTGTGACAAATAGATGCTAATAAGAAAAACTTCCCTGTGATTTTAGAATAGGCTGGTAATTTATGTTTACAGTTCTGAGGTTTGTTAAAATTAGTTCCCTTTAATGCCACAATATTTGATCAATAGTTTGTGCACAGACAGTGATAAACTTGTTTCATTACTATACCTTTGTATATAAGCGGTTTTCTTCTACACGTACAAATCTCATGATGTGTTCAGGCAAACAATAATCCCATGCTCATTATAAAAAGAGACTTGCCATGTCTTGATGGCCCAGTCCACTGAAGAGTCCTTCACCGAAGATGAGGAACAAACAAAAGAGTTTTTTTGTTCATTAGAACAGCAATAATGACAACAAAGATCATACAAAGGAAGAAAATCAGAGAACATCTTACTCTATTTGTCATTTAAATGACATGGAATTTTCTTTCTCATTTATTCTCTTTTTGTTATATTTACTGTTTAGAAAACAAATATACATGAAACATTTCCTATCATTTAAATGACAGAATCAGACCTGGTTGGGTTGTAGTTTTGTTTGTTTCTTTTTGATTGTGGGGTTTTTTTAATTATTTTTTTAATTTGTAGAGGGTGATAATAGTGAGGTTTTTCTATCTGTTTCTCCTCACAGGAGAAATTTGAAGGTCTTGTCACTATCAGAGAAATTTGAGCTACTGTCACTCCATCATGGTATATAATTGAGAGAGAGCTTTAATGCAGATGCAGTGCCCTAATGCAGAACAAGTCTTAAGTCCATAACGAATTTATGTAATGCAGGCTGCATCTTAGTATCTACTATTTACATCACTGACTGCTGATCTCTGCAGACTGTGATTGATGTGCTGCTGATGCTGCTGTTCTGCCTGACACTCATGCAAGGTAAAGATATCCTATCAAGGTATAGAACAGAAATGGGCCAGCAACACTGTAGAGGGAAATAATATTAAATAAGTGCTCGTGAGATTTAGCCACCTCCAAAGCTTCTCTGTAGGCAGAACTGAGCTTGAGTGGACTCCAAGAAAAAGGCATTTAACATGCTGCCCTTTTCAGCTAAGGTCAAATGCATCATTTTGGTAACGTGGAGTGTTCCTCCCCACCTACCTCACCACTTCTCTCTCTAGTTTGATTTTCTAGTAGGTATCTTATTTAAATGAATATTTCAAGAGGCCAGGGTGGACTAAATTCAATGACTAGCACAGTTTTGAAAATGTCATACGTTCTTACTTTCATCTGCTGTTTAAAATCAACGTAATTTGGACGCCATGGTTAAAAACTTTGAAACTTTTTGATGATTTTTCCTTCATATGCAATTTAGCAGAGTAGATCAACTGACTTTGTAGAAAGTCTTTAGCTAACATAATACTTTAAGGACATATTTAATTGGATCACAGCTTGAAGTGGTAGCAAACTGAGTTTGCCCTTTGCCTTAACGTACCTAGGAATCCTGATCTATATTCCTGATTGCTATTGAATTTTCTAGATTTCATTATAAAATCAATAACCATTGCACATGGTAAAATAGTTTACAAGAGCTGCAACATATTGTGGACTTCTGAAAACATACGGAGCTCACTGAAGCCACCCAGGCAGCCAATTAGGAGAAAACATCTATTAAGGAAAAACAGGGCAGTCCCATTGACTGCTATTGATTTTCTTAGCCCTGTGAAAAGACAATCAATTAGATAAAGAAGGCTAATGTTACAGCTGCAATTTAATAACCCCTAAAGAAAGGAGGAGGGCTATTGATTCCTGACATGGAATGCAGAGCTTATTGAAATATACTGAACTTCACCTGTCTTATAATCAGGCCTCGAGGAAAGAGGAAGGTCTTTTTGGGACTGAATGTAACTTGTAGCATAGAATCTCAACTATTAAACTGGCTTGGTGATGTCAGACCTAAGAGATGCAAATGAAACAAAACTTTAGAGGAAACACAAGCCCAGGGTTGAATACTAAATCACAGGAGCTATTGACAGACGCTGTCTTGGTGAAGGTTGTTTCTCTTTTTCATACATAAAGCACCAGAGTACCACCTGTCATTTTCAAAAGCAAAGTCAGTTTTGCCAACCAGCCGTGAATGACAAATAAAGCTTTATATGAAACACAAGGGCATATTATGTGCTATTGTGTGTTCTGCTAAGTGCTAATTTATCTGGCTTGTTCTCTTCAGCAAACACACGCACAGACACATGAAATAATCCATCTAATTATGTAGCTATTTAGGAGAAAAACAAAGCAAGGTGTTTTTGTCTGATACAGAAGGTACATGATACAACAAAGGTTTCAACAAAACCTAACGCAGTTAATGAAAATAAATGAAGTGCTGTAAGCTGTAACAATTTTAGAACAAATAAACTTTTGCCAGTTTTATATTTAGGGTAGACCCAGCTGCTTTTCATAAATAGATGAGTACTTTCATTCATTTTTTGATAGTCCCTAATTGGAAATGGCTAATAGGCCTTGTGGCTTTCCACTATAAAATCTGGTCTAAAATACCTTATATAGATATTTTCTTTATGCTTTTTTTTCTATTGCTTGTATTTGATCCTTTCTCTCTCATTATATACATGCCTTTTTTTTTCCCAGCAGACAGCTGCTATTCACAATAATTGCCAGGGCAGTCAATTATACTTTAAATAGGCCTACTTGAGGGCAAATGAGCGTATGGTGGTCTAAATTGTGCTGGAGACATATTATGCACAAAGACTGTCATTTCAAGCATCTGGAACATGACAAATATTATTTGGAAGCAGTGCAGTACCTATATAGTATGTATACTCATTACTATTTCAATATAGTAATACGCAGTGGACTGTGCTTGCATGTTTTGTAATGCAGGTGTGTGTGTGTATATATATATATTTGCAAGCACGCACACACACACAGACACGTACATATATAAATATATCTGAAATGCACACAAACCAATGCCTAGACAGTGTGGCAAATACCTGATTTCCTGAAATGCATGTCTATCTTCATAAACTGAAAGAGGGTACAAGTGATCTGATATAAAAGAGTTTTTCAAAGATTCACTTTTTCCTAATATTATAGAATAGTATGGAACTGGATACAAGAAATACACAGTTAATTTTTAAATCAGTCAGTAATTTTTCTTCCTTGTGTGTGCATGCATCATAAACACTCTTCCTTTACTAAGGTAATATTAAGGATCTGAGAAAGTGAGCCAGACTAGGATAACATTAAGATCAAGATAGTTAAAGCTGCATAAGAAATGCGCAACTTAACTCAAGACAACACTGGGTACAAGATTATGTGAATAATGCTGAACCAGCAAAAATTCAAGACATCAGGATAGAACATTTGGACAAATAAAAGAAATGACCTAAAACATCTAAAATGTGTTCAGTTTAGTGAGTTATTTTTATACAGAAACAGCCTTAAAGGACTGCAGATAAGCAAAATTTTGTAATTAAGAAATAAAGGAATAGATATGAAAACTGGAATTAATTCTTATAGTGCCATGAAGTTCTTGCAGATATCACAATTTACATTGGAGGGGCTGGTTCTCAGAGATACTGAGCATTTCCTGTCGGTTCCCTTGGGAGCTCTGAGTATTGAGCTACTTTTAAGATCAGGACGCTCATAATGGCTCAATTGTACAGGAGGAAGTAATAAAATCCATCACTGCATGGATGCAATAATACAGATAAGATGCATCTTACTATATCCATTCTGAAAAGGAAAAATGCACACAACAACGAGGCCTAAAAATTGGTTCTGTAAGTGTTTCATTATTGATAACTAAAGATGTAGCTCAAAATAGCCTTTTATTTTTAATGTATAAAATTAAAAAAGGTAGCGCAATACAGGTAGCACAGTAGGAAAGAGAGTCAAACAATATACACAAGATTGCAGATACAATTTTTGAAAGTCTATAAAAACAAATGTTGGGGTTGGGAACTACTATTAAGAGAGATTCATTAGCAAATAAGGTAGTTAAAGGCAACTCAAAGCACACAAAAATAGTGAACTTAGCAACATACACAAGAAAAATATGTTTATAAGGAACATGCCCTATTAAGATTTGCTTTCTTGCAGATGCAATTACATCACTTTTCAAATATCAAATATTATTAGAAAATGTTGGGATTATCGAAGGACCATACTCAAAACCAGTGAGTTTCATATGCTTTTAAAACTTTGTAAAAAACTCAAGATCTCTAAGTCATTGTCCATTTTACAGCTGAGAAAAGAATCAGCCAACAAAATTTTTCAAATTAAGGATGTATTCCTTGATAATTCAGTCATGTGTATCTCACACAGCAAGGGAGAGATGTAAGAAAGGACAAATCCTCCATTCAGCCATTACTTGATTCTGCAAGTCTAAATTCAGTTGATGCCCCAGATTTTAAGTTCTGCTCTCCTTCCAGCACTACACTTTTGACAGAACTGAGCAGCTTAGCAGCTTTCCTGTAACATAAAGTTTATCTGGAGTAAAATGGTAGGCACTCTTCCACAGTAAGCACCTGAATGTCTACACCTGTTGGTGTTCTGTAAATGCACCTTGCACATACCCCGGGTCTCTACAGCAGGCAGGTACGACCACAAATTGCTTTTAGAGCATAATGATAAACAGAGTCCTTCTTTTATGTAGTAGCATACGTACACAGTGGTTGAAGCATCCATTTGACATGTAGGAGATCATATCTGAGTAGGGTTTACCTACTCCTTCCATTTGCTAAGATTGAAATCCAAGCACCAAATAATAGCAGTTGTGGTTGGAAGGTTGTCCACTGCCTTGTACCTTCTTGTATTTATACCTCTACATACAAACCTTCAGGATTTAGCAGGCCAGAAAGTACATTCTAGTGAGTGTTACTCTTTAGACTGGAGGGGTTTGGTATGGGAAGAGGAAGACCTTGCCTCTGATCGCTGCCCTCAGAGTCTATTGTTTATTCTAAGTGACATAGCCACTGAGGAAAAACAACCACCCACAAAACCCATAAATGGTAGTGGGACCAGAAGTTTGTCCCAGGAGACCTCCATGTTTATGTGAATGCAATAACCACTTGGCAATGAAAGACTGCTTACTCACACACTCACTTCTATCCCAGTTTTTGCACAGCTTAAACTGGAAAGGTAAGTGCAGAAGAAAAAAGTCTTCATTTCAGAAAAAATAGGGTTATTCTTCAGTCACAGTGTAAATAGTGAGTAAGACAAATAACTAAGTGCATTCATTGTTCTTTCGGTGCTGCATAAAACTAAGGAGAAATGTGTCTTGAAAAAATCTCTGAGCAGAAAGAGATAAAAGTATTAGGATGTCTGTATGTCACAGTCAATTAGAAAGGTACCTTCTTATCATCACTGCTCATCATAACTGAAGGAAATGGGCCCTCCCAATTGGCAGAAATTAGTCAAATAAGCTTAGACTAGATTCAAGTGCCATCTGTTCACTGCTCTAGAGACACAAATTACAAATTCTGTATTAATCACTAGAGAGAAGGTAACTAAAAGGTTTAATGTGTTTCTGCTTTTGATGGAAAAGATTCAGTTCTAAATACAAAAAAGGCTATTTTGTTCATAAAGTTTTTTGGTCTTTATAATTTGTCTTCTGTATAGGTTATGTTTTCTTCTTTTCATTGTCATGAAATGGAGTAAATAAGCCTAAAAATGATAGTGTAAGAATTTTCAGCTGCTAAAGAAGCACCATAATATATAGGTTGGGGTTGGATCAGTACAGCAGTTCAGAGCCTCAAAGTTCAGAGGCTTGCTAATCTCATGGAGCGATATATTTGTATATAGGCTGACCAGTCTCCAATATACCAATGAGTAACACAGAACTGGAATTAGAAGATGTTTTTATTACAAAGTACAGCAGATGTAGAGAAGTTACAATTACAGTATAATGAACAACTAAGCAAGTCAAATTCCAAACATTCAGGTATGTGTTATGAGAATTAATACAAGACCTAATTTTGGAATAAGGTGGAAAATACAGATATGCCTGGTTCCCATTACCACCTGCACAAAGCCATTTGAAGTCGGTAAACAAAATCTTGAATGTGTATCAAAGAAGACATCTTAATCAGACAATTAACCAGGGAAGTAGCAGTCTGACTGCAACACAATGGACTCTATGTTCGTACAACTTATATTTATATGTAACTTGAATATAGGTACACATTTAAGCAATTTTACTGAGCTCTCTTTAACCTCTGCAGGACAAAACATGATAATTCCATGGATTTCAGTTTGCTCTGGCTGGAGCGTGAGCTACCAAGCCTTGAGGCCCCTTGATCTAAAATCCACATTGGTGCATGCCAGGCAGCTGGATGGGCTTGTTTTTTGGGGCCAACTGTTGCCCTAGGGCAGTGTTGTGAGTCGACCTCAGCCAGCAGCTAAACACTCACAGTAATTCACTCGCACACTACCCCTCCATGGTGGGACAAGGGAGAGAATGGGAAAAGCAAAAGTGAAAAAACTGATGTGCCAAGATAAACAGTTTAATAAGTGAAGAGAAAACGGAGAGGGGAAAAAAAGCAATGCGAAATCAGACAGTCACCACCTCCCACAAGCCAACTGGTGCCCAGGCAGTCTCTGAGCAGCAGCTGCCTTGGAAGTTAATGCATAGTAGGCACGCTCTGAAAGTACTTAATGTTCACTGGGAAATGACAGAGAAATGCCTAAGTTCTGGTTCGTTCTGGTTCATCATGTGGCATAAACCGGAGGTAGGTGCCAGCCTGCTGAGATGTAAGGACTTTTCCAGTCCAGTGTTGTGTGTTCTGTGGCCTCTGGGTCTATGAAATATGTAGAGAGGAATTCTCTGAGATGCAGTTTTGCTCCCCATGTTTGATCCCCAGATTAGGCAGTTAAAACTTCATTAAATGGTTTGGAAAAGGACATTCCACTTTTGGCTCTAAAAATACCTCCCCTTTAAATACAGGACATCTTTTAGATAAATATTTTGTCTCTAAAATACAAATGAAAGTTTAAGAGGACTAAATTCACAAACTATGTAGTCATGCAAACAATATTTCAGAAATAATTCTACAATAAATTCTACAGCTCCCCCTGAGTACATAAGCAATAGCAAATGATTCAAGTATTTTGACTCACATTTTTACTAATGACAGAATAAGGAGAAAGAAGACTGTCATTGTAATTTTGAAAAAGGAGGTATGTTTTGTTAATAAGAAATAAATATTTTTGAAAAAAATGTTTTTTTTAAAAGGTAATAGTCCTTTGAACAGCATGACATGGTATGTTGGGCAAGAATTTACAACTGTGTCTGAAACAATGTTACTGCAAAACTGTTTTGTTTCATCTCCTTTTTTGTAGATGCAGAGTACACTAACAAATCATTATCCCAAAAGGATTATATGTTGAATATCTAAGGCCGTTTGTGAAAAGAAGATTGTAATGGAAAAACAGATGGTCTGTTAAAAAAAAGGGGCAAACAAAATATCCTCACTGTGCTTCCAGATGTTATCTTAATTGAATAATTTGCCTTGTATACAAAAATAGATTTCTCCACTCAAACCCATGGAATAAAATGACTATTCCCTCCTCAGTTCCAGTCTTAAATTACAACATAACAGAAAGCTCTGAAAAAAAAATGTTGCCATGCAACAGATAAACAATGCTTCCAAAGAAGAAAACCAAAATATTGGAAAGGTACATTTGAGGATCAGCTAATAATTTTGTTTAGGTAGACTGTTTTTGTATAGATTGTAAATTGAGCATGTTTTATAGTTTTATAGTCTGAGAAGGTTTTTTTTGTTGTTGTTCTGTTTGTAAATTGTGCAAATCTGTGAATTAATTGCAATTTTCTTGGATATGTTTGTTATTCATAATTATATACCAAATAATGTCTGCATAATTATTGGGCCTGAACTGATTCATAAATGGCTTTTTGCTGGTGCTCAACATTTGACACGAGCTGTGACTTGATGTTTTGAACTGCCTCCTCACTTGGAATGAACCTGACAGCTCCAGAGCTCTGGCACCGTGGAGGTCAGGGAGATTACTGCAGCTGATGAACAGATCAAACATTTTAAAAAAATACTTCCTTTCATTTCTGTCACCAATGTGAAATATTCAGAAGCATCAAGAACACCACAATTTTTAATAAAGAAAAAGAGGAATATTCTTGGCATCCCAGTCTCCTTCTACGCTTGCCCCTTTTGCACCCTTGATACCTACACTGCTTCCCTTCAGTGGTTTTTTTCCTCATATCCATTTCATGTCATAGAATCATAGAATCATGGAATGGTTTGGGTTGGAAGGGACCTCAAAGGTCATCTAGTTCCAACCCCCCTGCCATGGGCAGGGACACCCTCCACTAGACCACGTTGCCCAAAGCCCCATCCAACCTGGCCTTGAACACTTCCAGGGACGGGGCATCCACAGCTTCTCTGGGCAGCCTGTGCCAGTGCCTCACCACCCTCACAGTAAAGAATTTCTTCCTAACATCTAATCTAAATCTACCCCCTTTCAGTTTAAACCCATCACCCCTTATCCTATCACTACACTCCCTGATCAAGAGTCCCTTTAAGTACTGAAGGCTGCTCTAAGATCTCCCTGGAGCCTTCTCTTCTCCAGGCTGAACAACCCCAACTCTCTCATCCTGTCTTTGTAGGAGAGATGTTCCAGCCCTCTGATCATCTTCATGGCCCTCCTGCTATTCAAAACTGTCCACTTTTCCCCAGCATGAGATGATTTCTTGCCACATTTGTCACACTTGATTCTGCTTGTTATACATTAATATTCTTTTAGCTAAACTTGTTCCTGCTTTGCTAAGCTTTTTGAGGCATGACTAACTACTAATCTGTAGTAGTAAATCTTTATCTGTAGGGATAAAGATTTACCTTTTTTTAGGACCTACAGTAATTAATGATAGTATCAAGGTGACATAGAACAAAACAGAATTAACAAAACAATATTAAGATGGACACCTTACTTGAATGGTAATAAACAAGACAGCAGTGTCTGGAGGTGACTTTCTCACATGTTAGAAGGTAGGGAACGAGAAATATAATTATATGCAGAAGTCTAGAACTCTTCCTTTGCAATATAAAAGTCATTTAATAAAACCTACTAAAGAAATACTTGTGTGTGTGTGAGAGAGAGAGTGAGAGAGAGAAAATTGCATCCCTTTTTACCAAAACCTAAATTCTCAATGGAATTTCAAATTCAGTAAATTTTAGTCTTCTATTGCTAAGAAACATGTTCTTATTTGGAATATTTGCATTGTTTTGGCTGTTTGCTGGAAGTTAAATGTCAATAAGATTTAGGATATTATAAATTGTACAGAATATTCAAACAATGGATGAAATAGTTGTACACTGGTTTCTTTAAGGATATTTGGACTTGTCTTAGATCTTAGGAACAGCCATTAGTGGTTCCTGTTACTACCTACCCATACAGACTTCAAGGCTTAAAAATAACAGTTTTAAACTATAATAACCCCTAAGTGATCTATAGGGGAACTAAATGTGAACTTAGAAGAACTTGAAGAGGCTGTAGTTCATCTAGTAAATCAAAAAATCAAAAATCATCAATAATTTTAAAAAAATCAATAATTTTCCCAATATTTTCTGAGGAGAGAAGAAGGGATAAAGACTATCATAATTCAAAATGGAAACATAATTCAGTCTTATTTTTTTGTTCTTCTGGCAGATATGCAGGAAAGAGAACATTGTTTAAACCCTTTTGGAGGTTGTAGATTACTTCTTGAATTTCACCAGGAGAGCCCTGCTTGTTAGGTAGAGCCATTCACATGTTCCCATCCAACTGCTGATGGGGGGAAGAGTATTGTTCATTAGGTCTTTGATCAATTCTTCCCTGGTGCCCAGAGCCACAATGCTCTTAAAGGATGGGCAGGTATGAAAGTGCTGTATCAGTCCTAGAGACAATCCAACTGTTCATTAGCACCTTGTGTAAAAGTCATAGATCTTTCAGCCACATATTTAGATTTCCTTATAAGGTCCATAAGAAAGTATCTAATCAATGTGAATTGGTGTTTTCAATGTGGAAGCTTCCTGGGTGATTGATGATGTCTTTTAAAGGAAGTATAAATGGTCAAAGAGTCAAAGTACCCTAAATTATGGAAAATTTTAATGTGATCATCAATAAATAGGACTGAATGAAGACTCTCAGTTCAGACAACTCTCACCACAAGAGGAATTATCACAAGTACACTAACCAGAATTGAAGACTTATCGAGGAATCTTACAGTTAATGAATTAAATCAAAGAATTTATTAAAAATTGATTTTCTTCTAAATGATGGGGTAAACACCCCCAAAATGGAAGAAATACTTAAAAAGTAAAATACTATTTTAATTTTACTTGGTATAAACCAAAGTATATTCTAAATTTTGCATATTTCTAAATTTTGAGTGTACACAATTAAAAACCCCCACATGCACAGCACTGAAACATAGTGAAAGGAGCTCCTAGAGTTCTGGGTTTAAGAGTACAGAAAGAACTAGGAAAAAAATTTAAATCATAAGGGCAGCATGTGGTTTGACTGTCTAGGGATCAGGTGGTAACCCTCTTCATTGCATTTAATTAATATCATAAAAGATCACCATTCCAGACATTGAACTCTACATCTTGCTGATCACAAAAGTTTAGGTTTAGCTTGCCCTTCCTCCACCCCCCCCCCCCCTTTTTTTTTTTCATTTGAATGAAACAGTCTGTTCACAAAACCACAACCAACTGTACAGGAAATAATTATTAAGAAAAATAATCATAATCAGTTTATTTCTGATTCATCCTTTAGAAAGCAGTCAATATATATGGATGGATTTTGCTTACATTAAAGTTCACAATGGGTTCCTGTTCTGGTCTTCAGTTTATGTTATGTATCTGACTGAAAGAATCATTTAGATCAGGCAAAAAGGAATTTCTTTCAGAAAAGTATTATAAACTAAACTACAAATGCAATTTTTAATTACATAGCTGTTCATCAAGTTCATCTATTATGTCTTTCATAAGAATATAGACATTATAGAGTTAAAATGCCATCTTCTTAGACACTCCTTGTCCAAAATAATACTAATTAAAAAAATACTATGTTACAGACATTTTTTCTTATTTGTTACCATGGATTTATCACCAGAATAAGCAATGGTTTCTTGACTAGCATCTTCTTTGGCCATTGTTACTTATGAATGAGCTGTGGTACCAGCACATAGCACACACTGATGTGATAGGTTTACAGGTCTTAGGAATAGCTTGCATGGGGAATGCTGCCATGATGGATATAAGCTAGAGCGTGGGAGAGGCAGGCATGGGAAGATGGGTGGAGCTGCAGTCCAAACAAGAGCTTAAATGTTTGGAACTGTGCTGGAGAATGGACAGTGCTATGGGTTGGGCTCAGACCCAAGGGATATTGTGGTGGGCATCTGCCGCAGACTGGTCATGAGGAGAAAATGGAGAAGGCTGAGGTACTGAGGTGCCTCGGTCCTTAATAGCAAGGTCTGCTCTCTGGCCTCCCAGTCTTCATGCTTAGTGGGGAATCTTGGGGAAAGATGTATTTGCCACAGGAATGGGTGATCAAATGGGGCCTATGTAAATAAGGTGGAGTTATACAAGGCCAGAGAAGCAGATCTTCAAAAAGGAAGGGAAGAGTATCTAGGGAACTACAGAGCAGGGCTAGTTGAATCAGGCTTGCCCATGGCCACATCTAGTTAAGTTTTGAATACTGCCAAAGATGGAGTTTCCACCACTCTGAGAGCCCATTACAGTGTTTGACCACCCTCACAGCAAAATACTTTCCCCTTATATTGACTTGAAATTTCATTAAAATTCAAGTGAAAGTGAAGGTGTCTGAGAACAGCCAGCACAGATTCACCAAAGGGCAAACTATGTTTGATGAAACTGGTTGCCTTCTAATGATGAAATGATTGGCTTTGTGGAGTAGGGCAGAGTGTGACTGTTGGCTGTAGTATGGCTTTAATCACAATATCCCATTGTATCCTGTTAGCCAAACAGAGGAGATATGAATTGGATGGTGGAGTGCCACATGGTTAAAAACCAGCTTGAATGTCAGGCATTAAGGGTTGTGAGAAACAGTTCAAATACTAACTGGAAATTGCCTAAAAGTTGTATTACTTTTGGGCTGAGGGGGCCAATACTTTTTAACATCTTTATCTTCAACCGGGATGACTGGAGCGAAGGCACCCTCAGAAGGTTTGTGAATAGCCCCAAACTGAGGGGAGCTTTTAGCACTCAGGACGGCAGGATTGCTGCTGAGAGGAACCCCACAACAGGTTGGAGGAATGAGGAGCAATAATGGAAATTCCCCTTAAACATTCCTCCATGAGACAGGTAAAACACTAGACCAGATTATTGGGGAAGATACATGTAGCTGGGATCAGGAAAAAAAACCCCAAACTCAAGTTCAAAATAAAACCCACCCAAAGCAAAATATTTGGAAGCATATGTTCCTGGCTAAAAAATCCTGTTATTTCTTTTAAACCTCTGTGTTCAAAGATTATATATTTAAAATATATAGAAAATTGTGGGTGTGTCAAGCCCACATTCTTTTTATTTAAAATGTTATTTTTGTGGGAGTAGGAGAGTAAACAGGAAAGTCCGTTCAAATCACTTGGGTATGTCTAGAGTCCCTAGGACATTCAATCTACGTATCTGTTATTAGGGTGTATTTTTCTCATGTACAATACTTGGGTATAATTAAATGTCACAAAAAGAGAGAAGGCTTGCAATGTAATTTTTTTTACCAAAAACTAAATTTGTTTAAGTCTTTTATGGTCTTCATCATCGTACTATTTCAGTATTTTCATTTCAAGCAGGTGAAACATGAAGATCAAAATCTACAGACCAAAGTTTTCTGAGCTGAAAAAGAGCAAAATGGAATTCCCATATTTTTGGCACTTGTAGACACAGGACAACCTACAAATAGATTTCAATTTGCTTGAATGACTTATTGGTTCTTGGATCTCATGGCTGCTGGTTTTTTTCCTAATCTATCCTTTCTCCAACTTGTATGTGGTCAAAGTACCTATAAAAAGCATGCATGGGTTTGCCTGACTATGTAAAACTGATTAGTTGGTAGGATGGGACAGAAATCACATTTGTGGAGATATGGAAGGCATAAAATTCAGAAGAAGAGGTGCCTTTGTCCAGGTAAAGAAATTACATAAAACTTGAAAATCCATGTTTTCCTTTTCTCCCAACAAAACAGGACATAATTGAGAACATTTATACTAGTCTTGCATTTCCTGCTTGGCCTTCCAGAAATAATCTGAAATAACTGCAGAACCTACTACGTCTGAAGTCCAAAGGACTCTCTTAAAAATGTTTACTAATCCAAAGGACAATGTTTGGAAAGATACATGGATAGCACTGATATTTATTGTTGTGACTGCTTGGGAGAACAGCAGGCAAATTTGGCTGTGTGTCTTCCTTCCAGCCTTCCAGCCAGGAAACAGAGTCCCAGAGGCCAGCACTGCAGTGTCTTTTGGACAAACCATGTTCTTTTGGGGCACGAATCCTTTCTTCCACATTCTAGGTAAATTACATGTTTACCAGACCTTCTAGAAGGAAACTATAAACAGAAAAGTATCTGGAGAATTTCAGTCTGAAATGATGGAAGGTAAAAAGAAAATCCCATCGTAAGACATTTACTATGGTTTGTAAATCTCAGTATCCTTTGTCTCAAGTTTCTGTATCACACCATTGCCCAAGCAAAGGAGTGGAAAAATGGAAAAGACAGTCTCCTTATTTTTCCATTGGCTTCCTTCTATGTTCTTTAAGACTGGCTGTGTTTTATGTTTTGCCTGGAAAAACTGAAGCAAAACAAAGCAATAGTGCCTAACAAGTCTAACAAAATGCACTAAATAGCTATGCTAACAAGTTTTAGGTGTCCCTCAGTAGTCATAAACTATCTTCAAAGGCTAGCAGCATGCCAAACCATCAAAAATGGTTATGAAATAATTGAAATGTCCAGTAATGACAATATATCTGTTAACATCCTTGTTCAGATGGTCTGGGCTAATAGTTAAGTTTATCTCATTTCTTTGCTCATATTCTTGATGACATAATTTTGTTGTTGTATTTTTTAATGGCCATTAAAAATATTGTGTATTATAACAGATATTTTTAGACTGTCTTCATTATTTGACAGTTTTGACAGACATTATTGATTTGGCCAGCAACTGTGGCTAACCAGAAGGGGACAATGTGACAGTTTTATGTAACAAAAGGCACAGTGTCATGTCAACTGAACTAAATGTTGTACAAAGTGACAGCAGGACAAAAACGCCTTTCAGACTTAATTTTCTGCTTCATTTTTTCTACCATCAATACATAAGGCAGTGCAGTAGGTGACACAAATTAGCAGGATAGAGCAAAAGGTCTATCCCTGCTTCTGTTGCTATACTTGACTTCTTTCCTCTAAGGTAACCAGCAATTATTTTTAAGGTGAACGAAAAAGAAGAACACCTTATAGTAATCAATCTATCCCTTTAGGAGAAAATATATCCCTTAGGATTCTTTATATGTTTCTCCTAGGTGGCTTTTTGGAAAAGATGAAAGAAAAAAGTCCCCCATCTGCTAGGTCATGCCTACAAGACACATTCTGTCAAGTCTTAAAAGCAACAAGAGCTTTGCCTGTGGGATACCTATAATTATTATGCGGAGTGGCCTTGTGCCTGCTGTAGCTCATTGTTCTGCTAACACAACCCGAATGAGAACAGTGGCTCCAGGCTGTGAGTTGATAAAGTGCAACTTTTCGATTTTGCTCTTCTACGGCTCTAGCATTGTGCAGCGTCTGTGAGTGACATCTTTGGCCTTCCTTTGGGCTGAGCAGATTGAATCTGTCACGCTGAGTTAAACAATGACTAGGGGACACAACCTTAGCAGGGCCTGTCATTTTTTCCTACTAATTCAATCTACATTTAATCAATGAAAGTAATTTCTTGTTTGTTTAAGTCTCATATCCAACGCATCTAGAGGATCCTGAAGCAGTGCACCTCCACTCTGACCTTCTCCCCTTTTTGAACTGGGACTAGTATATCAAGAATGGAATTAGTGAAAATTGCACATTGCAAAGTTGTCATGCTGATCACTATACATTTAGTCTCCTTTTATGTTCATATATAGCTATCTGAGTGTCATTTTAGAAGTCAGCTTTCCCACAGATTCAATGAAAAGAAATTATCTAGAGTTATACCTCCCAACAGCAACAGCAGTACAATGTTAAGAATTAGAATGCACCCTCTTACAGGAGCATACATATTTATTCAATGGTTGTCCACATATATGTCTCATATGTGGAAGTACTAATGTAAAGATATTTCTTCCTAAGTACAGGCTATCACTATTATTGAAAGTAGCCAGTAGTGACTTACGCAAGTTCAAGGACTTTATTGATCGGTTTAGCTGGTCTTAATCAAAATCTGTCTTCCTTTCCACTCATAGTGATTAAATAAGTCTAAGAGAGCCTGACATCAAGTCTTTGACTTTTTATTGGTTCTCAGCAAGTGCTGTGCTCAGCATTTCAGTAGCCAGCAGTTGCCAGGCAGGAAGTTAAAAACTCGAGGAAAGTTTGAAAAAAAATTTAAATGTCTACAGCAAGTTAAACATATCAAGGAGAAGCAAGAGCCCAAGCACAAGTTTTCATGCTTTCTGAATGGTTTCTTTTCTTTTAAATAAACAGTTCCTTTTGAATAGACTAGAAGGGGGAAATCATAAATATGAGTGGGGAAAAAAGCTGTGTTTTTAAATCTTTTTCAATATTTTAATCTGATTTTGCATTCAGATTTTGCGTTCAGATTTTGCCCAGTTAATCTGAAAAGATCTGGAAAGAAAACAGTCCAACAAAGGAATAACTTTTTAGGCAATATACATATTGTCTCTCTATAAAACTGTATAAAATATCTAGTTTATCTATTTACATGCAAAGATACCTCCAGTAATTAGATGTGCTTTTCTAAAGGCATGAGCAGAATTTGAAAACATTCTCTCTACCTTTGACTATTCCCTTTGGGAATTTCTTTTATAGAATCACAGAATACCAGGTTGGAAAACACCTCAAGGATCATGTGGTCCAACCTTTCTTGCCAAAAGCACAGTCTAGACAGGATGGCCCAGCACACTGTCCAGCTGAATCTTAAAAGTGTCCAATGTTGGGGAATCCACCAGTTCCCTGGGGAGATTATTCCAATGGTTGATTGATCTTTTTATTAAAAATTTTCCCTTTGTGTCCAATTGGAATCTCCTCAGGAGTAACTTGTACCCATTACCCCTCATCTTTTCCATGTGACTCCTTTCAAAAAGGGAGTCTTCATCTTCTTTGCAACCACCCTTTAAATACTGGAACATGGTGATAAGTTGTCCCCCAAGCCTTCTTTCTCAAGGCTGAACAAGCGTTTCCTCATATGGCAGGCCTGCCAATCCTCTGATCATCCTGGTGGTCCTTCTCTGGACCCTCTCCAGCCTGTCCACATCTTTTTTGTATAGCAGGAACCAAAACTGAACACAGTATTCCAGATGTGGCCTGACAAGCACTTAGTAGAGTGCAACAATGACTTCTTTATCTCTGCTGGTGATGCCCTTGTTGATGCAACCCAACATCCTGTTGGCTTTCTTTGCTGCTGCAGTGCACTGTTCGCTCATATTGAGCTTGTTGTACACTAGGACCCCCAGGTTCCTTTCCACGGAGCTGTTCCCCAGCCAGGTAGACCCCAGCCTGTGCTGCACTCCTAGATTATGATTTTCCAGGTACAAGACCTTACATTAGTCTTTGTTGAACCTCATAAGGTTCTTGTTAGCCCACTCTTCCAGCCAATCCAGGTCTTCCTGCAGAGTGGCTCTCCCTTCTGAAATGTCCATGTCCCCACTCAGTTTAGTATCATCTGCAAACTTCATGACAGTGCACTTTATCCCATCACCCAGATCACTTACAAAGATATTAAACAGTGTTGGGCCCAATATTGATCCCTGGGGGATCTCATTTGTGACATGTTGCCAGTTTGAAAAGGAGCTATTTACCACCACCCTCTGGGTGCGGCCAGTTCCCCATCCACCACACAGACCACTTCTCCAGACTGTAACGCATCAGTTTCTCTAGGAGGAGGCTGTGAATAACTGTACTGAAAAAACCTTGGAGAAATCCAGGTAGACAATATCCACTGCTAGCCCCACATCAACTGAGCAGGTTACTTTGTTATAGAAGGTGATCGCATTTATCAAGCACAATTTGTCTTTGGTGAATCTGTACTGGCTTTTCCCAATCACATGCTTCATTTGACTTGAGATAGCCCCCAGAAGGATTTGTTCCAGAACTTTCCCAAGGACTGAAGTAAGACTGATGGGTCTGTAATTTCCTGGATCCTCCTTTAAGCCCTTCTTGTAGATGAGGGTGACATTAGCCTTTTTCCAGTCTTCTGGGATATCCCCCGATCTCCATGACTTCTCAAAGATTATGGAGAGTGGCCTCACAATGATGTCAGCAACTTCTCTTAACACCCTTGGGAGGATATTGTCAGGGCCCATCGATTTGTTGGGGTCAAGCTTCTGTAATAGTTCACATACCAACTCTTCCTTCATTGACAGTGGGCCTGTGTTTGCATCAACCTGGACTTTTGTTCCCAAGGCCTGGGGCCCAACAGTGGTCAAGACAGAGTTGAAGAAAGTGTGGGGAACCTTTGCCTTTTCAGTGCTGTTGGTGACTAATTCATCTCTGCTGTTTAACAGTGGGCCAGTATTTTCCTTCTGTTTCTGCTGGTTGTTTATGTACCTGAAGAACCCTTTCTTGTAGTTTTTTATATCCCTGGTCAATTTCAATTCAAGCTGAGCTTTTGCTTTTTTAACTGCATCTCTGCATGCCCTGGCGATGCACTTGCAGTTCTTAATGAGTTTTCATCTGCTTTTCCATGTCTGGTATGCTTCTGTTTTGGTTTTGAGCAGACTCAGAAGCTCACAGTTAAGCCAAGCAGGACTTTTGTTCCACCTACATCCCTTACCCTTAAAGGGGATGAACTGTTTTTGTGCTTCCAGCGGAACATTCCTGAAAAACTCCCAGCAGTCGCTATCTCCTTTATTCTCCACGGAAGCTTTCCACAGAATCCCTCCCAACCGAGTTCTGAGCAAGCTGACGTTTGCTCTTCTAAAATCTAAACCCTTTGTCTTAGTACTAACCTTCAGCGTGTTCAGCAGGATCCTGAACTCCACAATACTGTGATCACTGCAGCCAAGGCTATCACTCACTGGGTTGTTACTGTCACGTGAAGGGTGTGAGTCTGATGTGTGGCTGAGGGAGGCCCTCCCATTGAGTCATGGGGTTCAGAAAGGACCCCCTTATTTTCTTAACTCCTTCTCAGAGAGGAGTCTACGTGCAGCCAGGTCCAGTCTTAGTCCCAGACTTGGTCAATGGTTTATGTCTAAAGGATTTTATGTAGCCATATGTCAGAGTTAATGTTTGCCTGTCAGAGCCCCCTAAAGGACTTTCACTGAGACAGTTTCACAAGGGTGGAACAGATAGAAAGTTTATTAAAGTGACAGATACAAAGAGTTCAGAATTGCCACTGATAAATGCACTTACTGCATTAGTGCTAATATATGATTATAATGCCAGCAAAATGCCAACTGTATGAGGTTTAACAAGGCCAAGTGCCAGGTCCTACACTTGGGTCACAACAACCCCAGACAAAACTACAGTCTTAGGGCAGAGTGGCTGGAAAGCTGCCTGGTGGAAAAGGGCCTGGGGGTGCTGGTTGACAACCAGCTGAAGATGGGCCAGCAGTGTGCCCAGGTGGCCAGGAAGGCCAACAGCATCCTGGCTTGCATCAGAACTAGTGTGGCCAGCAGGAGCAGGGAAGTGATCGTCTCCCTGTACTTGGCACTGGTGAGGCCGCACCCCAAGTCCTGTGTGCAGTGTTGGGCCCCTCACTACAAGAAAGACATTGAGGTGCTGGAGCGTGTCCAGAGAAGGCAACGAAGCTGGTGAAGGGTCTAGAGCACAAGTCTTATGAGGAGCGGCTGAGGGAACTGGGGTTGTTTAGCCTGGAGAAGAGGAGGCTGAGGGGAGACCTTATCGTTCTCTGCAACTACCTGAAAGGAGGTTGTGGTGAGGTGGGTGTTGGTCTCTTCTCCCAAGCAACAATGATAGGACAAGAGGAAATGGCCTCAAATTGCTCCAGGGGAGGTTTAGGTTGGATATTAGGAGAAAATTTCTTCACTGAAAGGGTGGTCAAACATTGGAACAGGCTCCCCAGAGAAGTGGTGGAGTCACAATCCCTGGAGGTGTTCAAAAAGCATGCAGATGTGGCACTTTGGGACATGGTTTAGTAGATATGGTGGTGGTGGGTTAACGGTTGGACTTCATGATCCTAGAGGTCTTTTCCAACCTTAAAGATTCTATGATTCTACGATTCTATGAAAATGCTACCCCAAGTATTCTTCACCAAAAGTTGTCCCTATCTTGGGTGGAGGAGAAGGAGCACAGCCCGTCAGCTGCCTCTGCGGGGTCTTCAATCTCTTCTCTCCCCCGGGGGTAACTTCCTCAATATCCTGTATACCCCAACCTTAGCTGTTCCCTCCCTGGGGTGATGTTTAACATGATTTGGGTGGAGAGTCGAGTACTATAGTCACACATGTTTAGCATGTACTTTTAGCTCATTATCATATTTAGGAGTGTCAACTTTAATACTCATTTCACAGATAATTAAGCAAAAGGTCTCACTCTGGGCACCGTGGCCCTCAAGATTCTGTGTAGAAACTGTTTATTCCACATTCTCTAGCCAAAACAGGGCCATCTTGCCACTGTAAGACTCCCTCCTTTGGCTGCTTCTCATGGCCACCTTGCAGATGTCCATCCACAATGTTTGCATAAAAGATAAGCAGACATCAGTGTTTTTAACATTTTATGTGCAATTCTCACAATTACAAAGCAGATTTTCTTTGTTTGTAAGTAGCAAGTCCAGCAGTGCCTCATTCCTGGTTGGCACATCTAACATTTGTATGAGGAAGCAGTCCTCTATATATTCCAGGAACTTGATGAATAACATGTGAGCTGCTGTACTCTTCTTCCAACAAATGTCTGGGTAGTTGAAGTCACACATAAGAACCAGGTTCTGCTGGCCCGAAGCTTGCTTAAGTGACCCAAATACTGCTTTGTTGGCCTTATTGTCTTGGTTTGGAGGTCGGTAGCAGATGCCTACTGTAAGATCCCCCTTGGAGATGAACCTTCTGATCTTGACCCAGAGGCATTCAATAGGGTTTTCACAATTGGCATAGTTGAATTCTATACATTCAAGATTCTCCTTAACATAGAGTACGACCCCTCCTCTTCTTCCCTGCTTGTCTTTACAGAACAGCCTATAGCCATCCATCATGGTCATGTGAGTTGTTCCACCACATTTCAGTTATTCCTGTGATATAATTTTCTGACTGGGCACGGAGCGCCAGTTCCTCCTGTTTGTCCCCCAGGCTGTGTGCATTGGTATACATACACTTGAGGTGGTTGGTCTTCTGGTTTTCATCTTGGGAAGCAGCTAAGGAGCATTTGCCACTACTCTGGTTGGTCTAGCTTATTCCCCAGTTGGTTGCACTGATGTGAGCATTGCCACTTTGGACCCTACCTCCCCCACCAAGTCCTTCAGTTTAAAGCCCACCTCACCAAGTTACCCAGCCTGCTGGCAAAGGTTCCCTTGCCTGTTCTAGACAGGTGGATCCCATCCCTCCCTAACGGGCTATAGTACTGAAGAATGTCTTGTTGCCATAAAAGTCAAAACCCTCATGACGACACCAGCCATGAAGTCAGAAATTGATTTGCATTATACATCTATTTCTGGCTGCCCCCTTTCCTCTAACTGGAAAAATGGAAGAAAAGATGACTTGGGCACCAATACTTTTCACATGCACCCCCTGGGCTTTGTAGTCTTCCTTGATTCTGCCCAGGTTCTGGCTTGTGGTGTCATTTGTGCCCACATGAAAGAGTAGCAATGGATAGTAGTCTGTGCTCTTGACAAGTTGTGGCACCCTCTTGGCAACATCTCAGACCTTAGCTCCCGGAAGGCTGGCAGATGGACGTCTCAGTGCCCCATAGCAGAGTCACCCACTATTAGCATTTGTTGTTTCTTTTTGCAGTATCCTCTGCTGGTACAGCTACTCCTTGCAGATCCTGCTCGTGGGTGCCTACAGCTGTTAAGCTTCATATCTAGTTTTGGTTGCAATGTTGGAGGGTGGAGACTGAAGCAGAGTCGAGCTTTTGTGGGTCTTCAGGGTCCAAGGTGCCTCATTCTCCGTGGTGTCTGCCACAGGAGCATGGTTCTGAAACCACTTATCTATCTCCATCTCAGCCCCTCTTATACTGCACAGCCTTTTAACAGTTTCCTGTAACTTGTCCTCCTAACATCACTAACCTGTGCACATCTTTTGCAGGTACTTACCTTTTCTCCAGGAGAAGGGTGTGGGCACTTGTTGTAACCCATCATCTGTACTGAAGTGTACTTCCTTACTGATTCCATCTGGATGAAAGCATCTCAAGGGCTTTCTCTGTAGAAACACTGGTTCTAACTCTAAGGCGAGTGCCGACCATCCTGGCAGAGACCTAGAGCACTTCCCTGGGCTGTGGGCCTACAAGCAGGCTGCACGGCCCTTCTCAGGCGCCCTTGTGCGCCAACTGCAGTGCCCTCTCAATCTGCTGCGCCCTCTCAATCCCTGCTTGCTCCCTAGGCCATTTAAATCTCCCACGGGGTGCTCTGCTCTTCCTCAGGTTCCCCTGGCTCTGCGCACCTCCCTGTACACCTTGATCTTGTGCTCAGCCACAGAACTTGTTGTTGCAGCTGTGTGCTTTGCCGACAAAGTTTTTGGTTCAGTGCAAAGAGGCGATACCAGAACAGTCTTCAAAGAACCTTGGTAGCATTACAGACCTGCCTTATTTTGGGTTTCAAGGAATTTTGCTTTATTCCTGTTCATTTATGTTAAAAGCAAGGGTATAGGAAGAGCTTTTGTTAGAACTGCAAAGCTGAGCAACTGACAGCAAAGCAAAACGAGTTTCCTCAAATAATGCTAAAGCCCAAGGAGTACAGCAGGACTGTTACCACATCATGCCAAAGTAAGAGTCAAATAGGTAAAAGTGTCAATTTCTGACCATACTAAAACCTAGCAGATCGCTTTTTTGGAGCACTGGCATCCCCACTCACCTGAGCCAAAGGGTAAGGAAGGACTTCTGCAGTGTTGAGGGTATTAGGTCTTTGTCAGTGGAGGCTTAGTCCCACAAAGCATCAAGCTCTTTCAACAGGACTGCATGCTGGAGGAGTGCATACAGTAATGACTCAAGGTCCTGATGCAATCTATCTCTGCTTAGCTTGCGAGCATACAGTCAGGCTGTAATAGCATTAGTAAGAATAAAAGACAGAAATAAAATAATATGATTTTATTCCAAGACAAATGAAAGGGTTGTGTGGCAGGAAGGTTTCAAAACAAAGAGTTCATTTGATTTTGGAAAGCAATACATGTACAGCATCACATCACTACATTCAGTTTACCAGTTAACAGTGTTGCCGGTGTTTGACATTCATAAGGCACAGGATGGTCAAAAAATAACAGAAAAATTAAAAGGAAATTGAGGAAAACAATCATGATTAATTAGTTTTCCTTCTTAATATTTAACAGAAGTAATGTACATACATGTGGTTCAATCACCTTATGAATAGTTGAGTATAGAATGAAAACCCCCTAGAGCAAGCAAAGATTTGTTTAAAAGTCCTTCCACTCACCAGCAGACTCAGATCATCCAATATGGACTGTTATTCCTATCATCTAGCAAATGCACTTTTGGATGTAGGATTGCTCTACAAATTTTTCTCACTTTGCCAAATAATATGATCTTATTTTTCTCTAAATCATTTGTCATTTAAAATTACTTTTTCAGCATGTCCACACACATTTATCTGAGCAATGTAAACATTTACAGGATTTCATAATCAGAGTATAGTTTGGGCCAGTTAACGTTGTCTGGGCTTTTTTTAGTTGCTTCTCCCCTAAAAATTCCAGCCATGTAAGAACGGGACCACAGCCTGACTGTAGTGCTACTTCATGTCAAAGAAAGATAAATGTGCTCCACTGTCAGGCAGTCTGTAAATGCTTTAGTGAATAAGGTAAAGTTTAAGGACACCTATAATAATAAGCATGTGCCTAAATCTTTGACTGACTAGTGCCTACATTGCGGAGCAACCTTCACAGCAATTTTGCTGCCATGGCCGGACCTGCCCTACAAATTACATAAGTATGTGCTTGTCCTGGCAGCTTTCTCCTGTTGTTATGTCACTGGAGTGGGACAAGCAGGATGTGTGGGATGGCACACTGAGGTGAGCTACCAAATATAATGGTTGGAACAGGATCCAAAGCATGTTTTCAGGACATGTTCATCTGGGGCATCTCTCCCATTATCAAGCCCATCTCTCTGCAAATGCTTTCTCCCTTCACACATTTTTGTCAGATCCATTTGAAGTTAAACATTATGGCCACATGTTAGAAATTAATGCAGTGCCAAAGAATGCTAATGAAACGGAAATGTTGAATTGTTCAAGAATGTCCTGTCTTTAAATTCCTACTGTATTTTCATCAAAAAGAGTTACAAAGAAAAAGTCCCAGAAAAAACTTTCAGGAAGCAAGTGAGAATAAATGGTTAGTTTATGCTGTGCATCATAAGTGAGATAAGCAAGAAATTTCTGGTTTTGTTTCAGATCCCTTTTTACCTCAGCATTTCTGGACAGCACTTGCATCTTCAGAAGAAGACTCACAATACTCCTGTATTTTCTTGTGCTCTCACGTCAGATGCCTCTGCAGGCCCAACATGAGAGCATTTGAGGCACTAAGGAAAGTAGAGCAGCTGGATACAGGGGAATGATATAAGGAGAGGTAGTACCTTTGGATTTGTGGGTTGGTGTTTTTATTCCCCCCCCCCCCCTTTTTTTTTTTTTAACATGCTTGTAAACACCTAGCACAGTAAAGTGCTATAATAATGTGAATAATAAAAGCAGTAATGCAATGTCCCAAGGAGAGAGTGGGTTATTTGCTGGCAAGGTGCCAGCCAAGGCTAATACATGCCTTGAGAAAATTCCCACTGACTGCTTTGAAATACAACTGTTAGGAAAGAGTGGGTAGAACCTGTACTGGGGGAGAAAAAAAATAAAGGAAAAGAAAAAAAGAAAAAAAAAAGAAAAAGGCTGAAGTGGAGACAAGACCAAGTGCCAGGGATGAGGGAAGAAACCTCAGAAATCTCGTTCCTGCATATAATTATCCCCCCTTCACCATCCCAGCTGAGAGACAAGTGAAACAGAAATGTGATCATGATATTTTGTACCTCTCAGACCTTTTTGCAGCTAAAGGAGAAAGCAGAATGATAAACTTTTCATGGTTGTTGCAAAAGTGCATAATCCTCAGTTTTCACATAAGAGCCTGTCTGAAATTCTGCTACTAATTAAAATTTCCTGACATGCTATTGTAAAATATCAAAATAAATCATCATGCTCTTAAATGCAATAAATCCAGCCAATGAAAATGAGCAACAGGGAAGTAAAGACTAGCCTTATTCCTGACAGAAATTGTCATAAAAATAGCTTTTCCATGTTGTTCTGGTACTTGTGTGTGAAAGTCAGAAGGAAACCAACTTTAAAAAATATATTTCTTAGATATTTCCTAATAAATATGTGTATAAGTATATAATGTATAAAATAAACATAAAAAAAAATCTGCACTGCTTTTGTAATGTCAGTTCTGGAACAGCTGTTTTCCCTTTTTTTCAACTAGACATCACAACTCGACTGGATATATCCTGATTATAAAAGCTGTTACGAACACTTTCTGCCTGTGATGTAAGATCATGATAATGATCACATTCTGTATTTGTTTTGAAGATGTGAGAGCCTGATCCTTTGTAGGAAGTTAACTGTATCAGTTTCAAAATGCTGATAGCCCTGATTATTGTTATCAGGAACAATAGATATTTAAAAGATGCGTTTCTCAGATATCAAAGACCACTTGAAAGAGAGTGTAGGAATAGAATAGAACATGTGAAAATAATGAGAAAATTATTTCAAGGTCTCTGCTAGATATTAACAGGGTGCTTCATTGGTAGTATTTTTTTTACAGTCCAAAACATTATCTTTGTGACTCTTACTCTGTGTATGTATTGATGAACAGTCAATATTTAAAACAACCATCAAATTATGGGCATGATTCCATGAATCTCAGAATTTCACTATGAATTAATTTAACCCTCTAGTTTTTCCATCTTCTGCGGCACCTTTTAATAAAGGTGGTGCCAAAAAAACAAAAAGCAAAAGGGGCAGCTGGTTTAAGAGGTACTTCTCTGCATTCAGTATCGATGTACCTGGTGAGAAGAAGAAGAATAGAGGTTTCTAAGAGTGAGCTTAACACAAATAACGTCAGGAGTGCTGCAGCAGAACTCTTCTGCTAAGGCTTGTCAGTCCTTCTCTACTTCTCCATCAGTCAGGCAAAGACTATGGTTCAATAAACAGGAGCAAAATATCATCTATGTAAAAAGGCCGTCTGTAGCATTTATGTAAAAGCTCAAGGCTGGCATGTCTCCTCATGGGAGTCTAAACAAGGCAGAGACATGGCAAAGGAGGGAGTTGTTAGTAATCAGAAAGAATAAGCCCTGGCTTCTCTTTCTACTCTTTTTTTTCTTTTTCTTTCTTTCTTTGTCTTCCCTTCCTATATACCCTTCACTAAGTGTACCCTCATGTCCTTTATGTCTAGCTTCCCTTCCTGACTCACTCGTTTCCCTCTGCAGGGAGGTAGCCTGCACAGTATCAGACAACAGAAGCATTCAAAGAATGTCAGATTTTCACTTTCGTAGAGGTTTTGACATTCTGAAGGAACGTTATTTTCATTTATGTAAATAATGTTAAAAACATCCAGAATTTGAGCTGTGACCAGAATATGTCTTCATTTAAATTTTGGGGTTTGTGCTGTTTCGATAGTTCAGCTTTCAAAATCTTTCTGAAGCAAACCCCCAAATCTTTTCAAAACCTTTTTTTTTTTTTTTCCTCTCTAAAGCATAACTTGATTGTGCCTCCATTCGTCATTCTGATTCTTTATATTGAATTAGTCTTCAACTTTCTTCCATGGATTTACATTATGTGTTTAGCATTGTAACTAATTACGTGCTATGAACTAAACATCATACTGATGAAAAGAAATTCAGAAATGTATTTGTTTAGAAAAGCATCTGCCTAAAACACTTATAGAATGATCAGGAATGCTTCTGTACAGGCAATTAAAGGATGAGTTCTCAGAATAGGATTATAGGTAGAGGATAGTCATTATTGCCAGGTGAAGCCAGAGAACTTGGTTCTAAAGAAGGGACAAAAGGAAGAGAATTATGGATTCCTTGGCACTCAGCTCTCTTGTATTCCTCCTTACTCATCTACACTATACCATTCACCTTAGCTTCTACTGTAATGCCAATGATACTCAACACTGCATGTCATTTGACATTTTTAATAATTTGACAACATTCCTCTTGTTCTGTTTTAGGCAGACCCTATGGCTTCCAAACCATTCAGCTAAATGTCTGCTACATAAGTGCAAGAAAAGCATCCTCATTTGCAATTCTGTCAACTCTGAATCTTCTGCCTACTCCCTGTAATCTTGACATCAACCTTGATCTTTAATATTTCACTACTATTTTTTTTTCTTATTACGAACACCTGGCAGAAAAATCTGTTAAAGTGACTAGTTTATTAATTTTCTTTTAGCTTAATTCCATACCAGGATTCTTTATGGTGTCCTTCAGTTTATAAACCTCTGAGCCCCAACAGATGAAGTATACCCCTGTCCACCTTCACCAGGCCGTTAAGGCACATACACATTTCCATCTTTGCACACCTACATGCCTAATTTGATAAATGTGCTCAGAACAGCCATCATTAATTTTCACTATGAATGCACCTGCTAATGCTTATCTCACTGACCCCTGTGTTGACTTCTTTATGACCTCTGACTCTCCCACAATTTCTCCTCCTCCTGTTACTCACACCAAATGTTTTGTAAGAGCACCCCATTGCTTTGTGGAGCAAAATTCCTTCCATCGAGGGTAGCAAACTTTTAATCAGCACAGATATCATCACAGTGAGCAAGAATTAGGCAGCAGACCTTCAGCATGTTCACAAATGTAATTTTTATGTTGGGCAAGGCATAATTTTGCTCTTAGAAGTTCTCACAGACTGACTTAGCTGGTATATTAGTTATAGTTACATACATATGTACACCTAAGTATTTTATTCTGTGATTAGCGTCCACCATAGGTGGAATGAGTTACTTTCTAATGGTGCCTGTGTCTCACTACCTGCTAAAGGAAGAATCAACAAAACTAACTGTTAGATGAATGAAGTTTGATAAGGTAAGTCTTACCAGTGAATTTTCTTCCTTAGGAAACTATATTTTTTTTCTAGCAATGTAATGCAGGGGATACAAAGCCTAAAGCTTATCTTCATAAGAGAATAACATTTTTTAAAAGAGGGAGATTTAGAAGGGAAGAAATATCCTTTACTAAGTCTAAACAATATGTTTCACTTACATCATTAAGCTACTGCAGTTACAACATTAAATCAAAGCACAGAAAAGGTTAGTTTTCAAAAGGCAGATGTTAAACACCATAAAAAAAATCTCATCCTATCATATATCTTCAGATAGACCCTGCAGACTACAGAAGTACATTTAAAAGATAAAAATATTAATTTACAGAATTAGAAAAGAAGAAAAAAAGATAGAAAACTAGACAGAGCTGGCAGCTCTGGAAGAAAACAAATTAAATTAGGCATAGTATTTGTTGAAAAAAAAAAAACCCTATATGCAAAATAGCAAATACTCTATAAGAAGCACTATTTGAATACAATGCCCAAAGTACTACAAAGCTCAAAAAAAAAAAAAAAAAAAAAAAAGTCTAAATTCCCTATGGAAGAGAATTATGTATTTTTTTCCCCCTAACTTATTCTGATAAACCTAAAGCCAAGAAAAATATCTTTACAACTTCTCTATTTAATATAAAGGTGTAAGCTCTCTTTCCAGTTCTACTTCCTACTTGTAGCAATTTTATTAAATTACTACTGTAATCAGCTGAGACCCATTAAGTGTTAGCTTGACCTGCTTCTCAAGTATCTAAGCAGATGCAGCTGGAATGAAAACAGATGGAAGGTGTAAATGAGAGGATTCAATTAACATTTTTTCTCCTTCTCATATGAGTTTCAAAAAGAAACTCCCTCAGGACTGAAAGTGATCCCTTAATTTAAGAAATATCTTTTTCCTCTATTCAAAATAAAATATTTTAATGTCATTGTAAGCCCTTTGGTTCAGCCTGGGAAACTGAGTGCTTACAGGTTCATTATATGACTACAAGAACAATGAAATCAAGCTGAATGAAAAGTGTGCAATTACTATCTATCTAACAAAATGGGAGACCCATAAGCATATTTTAAGTTAAACAGTGGAAGTTACTATGTACAAGAATTTGCTACAAAATTAGAAGATCACGTAATGTTTATATTATCAAACATAAAAAAATCTAACTTTTGTCTGTTAAGATGGTTGTAGATGTGATAGACCTTAAGGTCATTTGATGATGTTGAGTACAGCTCTGCTCTCAGTGAAACTACACTAGAGGATCAGTACCAATGACATTTCAGATGGGATCAGTACAGTACAGAGACATATAAAAAACTTAGTTTTACTTATATATTAGTCTAAAGAGGTTATGGCAGCTTCATTTAAATGCAGATTGTGGCTGAGTTAGCTTGGTTTGCATCGTTAACACCTTTTTGTATAACTGCAGACTTTTAAGAGGGTTTTATAACCAAGTTACCTAAGGACTAGGTTTGTAAATAGTACCTTGCAGGTAGCCCTAAAATAATATAATTACCTTATATTGTTATACATTGTATTAACAACATCTATGTCTGTGAAGAAAATCATCAAATGAAAAAAAAAAAAAAAAGAAATTGCACACCTACATTTAGGATCTGATGTGGCAAAGTTAGAACTTTAATATAAAGTAGAAATCCAAGTTCATTTTTTTAGTCACTGAGACACTTTCAGAGGTTTTCGTTTCCTAAGATCTTAATATTTTCCCTGCTTTGTATTACAGAAGTCTATGCGCATTCATAGCCTATGAAATAGACCTCTGATTTTTTCAAGGCAGTACCTTATCTGCCCTACGATACCTTCAATAGTAATAATAATAATAATAGATGGCTGTTTCTTCTGTTTTCATCATTGTGTATGACTTATTTGGTTTTTTAACCTAAAACACAACTTGTGGTAAGCACATGCTCAAACCCCACTGAATCAGAGTATAACGGATCAGATAATATAGATGACCTATTTAACTCTGCAGTAGTTACTGCTAATGCTCCACATGGGGTGTGAGGGTACCATGCGCTCCTGGGGGCTTGAGCTACACCGAAGAGTGGTGAAGCCCTGGATTTCTGAATTTCTTCCACGAGCGGGAAGAGCCACCAGGAGAAAATTACATAGTGGGTGAGGTGGAGGTGGCAGTTACTGCTGGAGTTTTTAGGGCCTGGAGAAGGTTATTTTTATGGAAACTCTGAGGCAGTTGCAGAAAAAGTCTCAGACCTTCTTTCTGCTCTGAGGACACCACATTGGTCTTCATTTCTGCTAGTTGTCCAGAGGGCAGAAAAGTGTCTCCTTTTGCATTGGGAAGATTCACAGCTGAGCCTCCCAATCTGAAGTTAGCTGCCTAAGCCAAGCCAGGGAGATTTATTTTTTATACTTTCTTGGAGTTTTCTCCCCACCTCCCAAACATCAAAGAGAAGATATCCACCATTAAATTTCAAAGTCAGGTGTTTGTCTTGCATTTCCTATTATGGAGGTATTTACCAAAAGAAAATTGTATCTAGGGGACTATCAGGTGTATAAAGTCTGCTCCTGCTGCCCCTGAGTCAATCTGTATGAAATAAATGTTCAACAGCTCAAAGAAACTGTGAGAACATCTGTTCCTTGTGCCTGGGCACATATATGGGGGACCCAGAAAAACGTGCTAAATAATTGAGGGTTTTCTATGAAGTGAAACATCTAACCTGGAAGAGATTGAGAGACCTGTCTCAGAATGTGCATCAGACGGGGCAGATCTTCAGAAACAGGCCCCAACTCAGAACATCTTATAGGTCAGTTTTGAGCATGCAAGGACAATAACCGACTTCAAAACCCAAATGAAAATCAGTCAATGGAGGAGAAAAGAAGCTGGTCCTTCTGAAGTAACACACTGGACAAAAATAGAAATTGTCTCCATCTTTCTGCTTTTGTGATGATTGCTCCAATAAACTTGTTCTAGATCAATTTCTGGACTGAGTCTGAAAACAGAGTAAGTAGATGGGTGGGTACCTAGTTCAAGAATCTTCTCAGAATTTAAGTGTCAAGCTGCCTGATAACATCACAACTCAAATGGTTGCACACATTCCCAGAAGAAGTACTTGAGCTGAGTAAAAAACTTTACCACAAAATTTTAGATGCTTTGGGAATTTATATGTTGTCAAATTTAGATGGCAGCTGAACAGACTGAGGTCCCAAATGGAGCCATAAAAATTCAAACTTTGCAGGTCCTGCCCTGATCCTATATCTGCTCAGTTTAGAATTACTATAAAGCTTGAATTGGTTGTTTTTTCCTAGACGCTAACATTGCAAACTCAAGCAGGCATCTGAAAGTAAAGCTGAGCACTTACTAGTACATCTTAGCCATGTATCTTCAGTATTTATAGATTGTATTCACCATGGGGTAAAATTATTACTGTATGTTGGGGCTCCTCTTATGTTTGAGAGGTTAGAAGCCCTTAAAAACAAGAACAAAAATCCAGCCATGTCACCAGGCTACTTAAAGTATAATTTGGTGAATGCAGGATCAGGAGATAGAGATGCTTTCTGAAGCCACTCATTCGCCTTTGATCATGGATTTTTGACTACTTATTTTTTCTTATGGTCAGATTGTGGAGATATGAACATTATGTGCTTTGCCAACTTGGTATCACTTCTTTTCATTAATGTTGTGTTTTCCAAAGTAAGTTTCTCAGTTAAAGAATAATTGTAGGCTTGGCTCAAGAGAAATAGTTGTTTTTCTTACTAGGACTTCTCTAAATGGGGAGTACAGATATATGTGTGCCAATTACTCAGAGATATATTGCAAAACATACTGATATCTCCTCATAGCAAAATTTGGGTTGTCTAGCACGTATTAGCCTCACACTGACATATAATGAAGGACTGTATATCAAGTAGTGATGAAAGAAGGACCTAAAACTGTTCCAGCTGAAAAAATTCTCTTTAAAGGGATATTTAAAGATGATATAACTTGATTCAAACAATGTTCTACAGTTTTCTAACAATAAAGTAAAAAAAAGTTTGCTACTGGGGAATTGTCTACAAGTTTTTGACAAAAGCAAATGTGCATAGAATTTATTACTTTAAAATGTCTATCTTTTTACTCAAATTTCTTAGTAAATAGAATTCTTACTCTTCCAGTGTTTCACTTATTATAATATATGGCTATCTTTTCTTTACCATACTGGTGACAATGATTTACATTTATATTATCTTTTTGACCTCAAAGACGTATTTATAAAGAAATCTTTCCTTACAAAATTCTTTCTAATTCTTAGCTAGTATAAAAACTCACCTCAGACAACACTTCCTGTCCCTTGAAAATGGGACATCTCTTCACAAAACAGGACATTTGCTTTATGATGCACAGCGACTCTGCAACAGCTTAGCATAAGTACGTGGCAGCCTCTCTGTCTATCAACATAAACATATACAAGCAGACTAAGCAGAAAAAATATGATTTCTTACACTCAAATGTGGCTGAGAGTTAATGGTTTCCTAGAAAAGATGTTGTTGTGTTTTATAAGCATAAGAGGTCAGGTTCTTGATTTTACTTTCCTTCATAGAGTAAGCATGTGGCACTTTCTGCTTACTAATGGTTTTGGATGAAGAAGAAAATTCAGCATTATTTTCTAATAAACACTGTCATTAACAAAAAAGCAGTACTGGAGTTTCAAGGAAGTTACATCCTGAGTGAATGGGAGCAACTGAGCATTGAGTATGTGACTGGTACAAAAGCAAGTGGGATAGTGGAGATATAGGAGTAATCACTGCATGCTCTTATTTCCTATATAAAATGTATACAGCCATCCTTCCTGCACTTGGTCCCTGGCAGGATGCTACATGGGGATTAAGAAAAAAAAAATTCATTGAACTCTTTCTGTCTTGTATACAAAAGAGATGGACTGTACACAATAATGTATGTCTAGACTATCCTCTGAGAATAGCCCCCAAGGCCATCCTTACAACAAGATTTGCTGTTCAAATGGACAGTGAATGTGAAAGCAGAGCTTGGGAGTGCTGAGGGAGCAGACTTCAGGGCACAGGGGAGCCAACCTCGACAAGCTGCCTGGGGGCTGCCTGGAGACCTGCATGTAAGGAAAGGAGAAGGAGGGTTGCCTGCTGGCAGCCACTTACCTATGGCTGCAGAGACTTATTAGTGTCTGTAAATAATATAATGCAAGTATAAATCTTATCATTAACTTGTAACTAACTAATTAAATGATGCTTAATATTTTTCCTTTTTTTTTTTTAAACCATGTTTCATTTCCAAATTGGAGTAATAAAATCATTCCTGTTAAGTTTAGACATAAAATGCATATTAGAATTTTTTTGTCTCTTGAAGTCCTAAGGACATCCCAGCTGGTGATTATTGGACAGTCAAGCAAAATATTTCTTAAACAAAAAGAATAAAGAGCTGAAACCTGGAAAATAATCAAACAAAACAATTTTGGCATTTAATCCATAGACCTTTGAAGAACAGAGTGGATTTTGTTTGGAACTCCAAGAGCAAAAAGGGCTAAACATCAGTAGTGTTATTGATGGAAACACACATCTAGATTTAAGGTGACCAAGAGAAATAAAGAAATAATCCGCTTTCATATTCATATGATAATTAATATTTTACATCATATGTAGATATCCAGTGAAAAATTTCTGGTTGAAATAGCCATCCATCTCTAACTAGATGTCCATTGAAGTCTCTGCACAAGGACAGCTGAAAGCATAAACAAACACAGTAGATTGCTAAGTTAGGATGGTAACACTTGGTTAAGTAGGTAATATGAAAGGAGAACTATTATGAAGGAACATTGAGAGAATTTAAAAACAGTCAGTTCAGCAAAGCATACGTCCAGCTAAAAGTATGTTATTAGTTATATAAAAAATAAATTTGCATTTAAAACAATTATATTGTCCATCTACTTATTGGTTGCTCTATAGACTTTGTTTCTTCCCAAATCAGTGCTCAAATTAGTATGTATTTGCTTTGGTTACTCTTAAAAAAAATGGCTTACCAATAGCTTAATTTTTACTGTCAGTAACAACAATACATCCCCTCTCAGTGCATGTTTTGGGAAAGAAATGTACTGCTTATCATAGCGTGTTGAGGAGGCATTCAGACTGAGGTCTTCAAAGCATCATAGAGACTGCACATGACATACTGCAATATACAGAGAGCACATGCTCTTTGGACAAACAGAAATATCACTACATTGATGGGAACTGTTAGACCCCTGTGGATAATCAGCACCTGAAGTCAGCAGACTAGAGGGAACAATGCAACCTGCAGAGGAAGAAAGTGCGAAGGAAAAGGGCAAACTTGTTGAAAATTAACCAGATCAAAAATAGATGTCTTTCAGTTCTGGATGTTTTCTAACTGCACTCATCTCTTGAAGCTACACATCTCAGCCAAGTCAGGCAGGTTTTTTCCATAGGAAGGACAGACCTGAAAACATCCTTAATGGGTAGAGAGGTGAAGGCTGGCTGGCAGGTCCTTATTCATTTGCCCAGAGACAGAACTTGAAGTTCTATCCTAAGTAGCATAAGTACAGCCTTGTCCTGTGGCCCTGTGGTCTTTAGTGGAATGCTCTTCTGTCTCTAAAATCCTCAATGACCTATACCTACTACTCCTATTTGAAAATCTGCTATAAATTTTTTTTCTAGGCCCCTGTAACCATGTTTGGGTGAGTCATTATCATTAAAAACCTGTATTTTCCCTATTTTGACACCTGAATAAAACTTGCCAATTGTTTAAATATAAAAGTAGCAATCTGTACTACTTCTAAAACCAGTGAATATCTTGGGGGCTCCACCTTACCGCACATGGCTAGGCTTTTTTAGGCAGTCACATTCAAAAGTCGTTTTGAGCTCATTTAGCTACTTTTATCTTCTTTGGTCTGGTAGTTTAATTACAAAAATTCTACTTTAATTTCTCTTCTCCCTTGCACATAGATACTTTCCACACTTCAAAAATTAATTCTGAAGTTCTCATTTTAAACTCTTCTGTCTCCTCCTCATCCTCCTGTGCTTTGGGACCAATAACCCAGCAATAACAGCAGATATGCACTTTGAGATCTTGAAAGAATGATTGCCATACATCACCTTAGGTGTTAGCAGATATCCTACAATAACCATTATCGTTGCATTATGAAGGCAGTGATGGATCAATAGCAGGCTGCCATGGCAGCAAGTGGGTTGTAATGAAAGTTTCTTGTTCATTGGGTGTTCACATTAATAGCAATATAATTAATGCTCCAAGAGAAAATTAGTCCTGCATTCACTTTTCATTTATATTACTGTATATACTTGTAGGTTAGAATACCGGCAGTGTAATGAGTGTGTCCTAGTTTTGGCTGAGATGATAGAGTTAATTTTCTTTCTAGTACCTGGTATAGTGCTGAGTTTTGAATTTAGTAGAATGTTGTTAACACACTGATGTTTTTAGTTGTTGCCAGGCAGTAGTAGTGGTGCCTACACTAAGTGAAGGACTGTTCAGCTTCCGACACCCTGCCATGTGCACAAGAAGCTGGGAGAGCACAGCCAGGACAGCTGGCCCAGGCTGGCCAAAGGGACATTCCCTACCATAGACCGTCGTGCTCCCTATGTAACTGGGGAAGCTAGCCGGGAGGTGGGATCGCTGCTCGGAAACAGACTGGGCATCAGGGCTTCCTTTTTTCCCTTCCACATATGGTGAGAAATTTCATTTGTGCAACACTTGGTTTATATAATAATAATAATAATAATAATAATAATAATAACAACAACAACAACAACAACAACAACAACAACAACTACTACTACTACTACTACTACTACTACTACTACTACTATTCTCTTCTTTTGTTAGCCTATTAAACTGCCTCTACCTCAATCCACAAGTTTTTTTCCATTCTCTAGCCCATCCTTTTGTTGGCGGGTGGAGGTGAGTGGCTGCATGGCGCTTAGTTACCAGCTGGGGTTAAACATGACAGTGTCAAGCTTTATTTTGTTTTCAAATACATTGGTTTTCTTCCTTAATTTTTTTGCCTTTTTATTGATTTGTCTTTTAGGATTATCTTCTAAAATATAATTTATGTTTAATTCTACCTAAATAGCTCCTGACGTGTGACCTTCCTACCAAAAGACAATCAAGCCCTAAATACCACATTTTCTCAATAATTTCTGGTTCCTGCAGTTGCACTGGACTCCTCTTTCACTTGAGTAAAACCATTTCTATGTCACTTTTCTGTGAAAAGCTCCTGTTTACTTATAATGATGGCATAAATTATGACTCCATGCACAAGTTCCACAATACTTTTTGATATTTTAATCTCAGAAATGCTGACCAAAATGATTTATTTATTTTTTTTTAATATTATATTTTAGAATGTGAGGTCCAGCTTGGCTTGTTCTAGTAAAAAGCCATTATACACAGAAAATTATTCTTTAAGGAATTAGAATATCTATGGCTTCATCTCATTCAGGAAGCAAGAGATGTGCTCTCTTAATTCACAGTCAGCTTAAAAGCACATATTTAGGTCAAGTTTTCCAGTGTAATGTTTTAAGGGGAGCACAAGATGAGCTTAAGGACAAATGCAATTGGTTGTTTCAGAAAGCCCTTTAAGAATAAATGGTGAGACACAGTGAATTTTTCAAAACCAAAATTTTAAAATATCTCTGAAAGTATATTTATTATGATCCCAAACAAATAAATAAATAATCATTGTATTTCACAAGCAGACTTTTTATAAATGTTAGGAAAGACTTACAAAAATCTTAGACATGTTTTATTACTGTGCCAAATAAAGGGAAATATTTTGCAAAATTGTCTAAGTAAGTGATTCAGATGCTTAATGCTTGATCCTAAAAGTAATTCATTAAAGGTAGGAATTTTTTGGAACTATTTAGACATAACTGTTGGGATAGGATATAACAATGATATTGAAAATCCCACGGGACTGATTCACACCCTTAGGAACCCAGATACCCTAAAAATTGACTTCTACTAATCATTCTTGAAAGTTCTTTCTGCTTTGAGTGAAGCTTAAGAAACCAAGAGCCTAAGACACTTCCAAAATTTACCACACACTCATAAAAAAATTAATAATTTTTGCTCAATAAAAATAATATTATATTTCCAGAATATTTGCATTCTTCAAATTTGGTAAACACACAAGGTTTTAATGCCAAAATACTTTGTTTTCTAGGGTATGTTCTCTGTCTCTTTTTTGCATGTTTTACAACAGAATAACACATATGGAATACAATTGTAATCAATATACATTTGCCCTTGATTATAAAAACGTGTGTTTTCCTTACATGGTAAACACATCACAACTGGTCATCAGTGCGAATGGAAATGCTGTTGGAACTGAGGATATTCAGCTTCTTGAAACAGAAAGAAATTTGAACTGGATAACTCAGTTCTAATCAATCCATGTATTTGGTTCTTGTACCCCTTGCATTTATTAAGAGATTTCAACTGATCTACTGTCTCCAAATAGGTGAGAGCAATTCAGGAATCTGTGAACAGAAAAAAAAAAATCTAGCAATTATCTGACATAGCATGCAGCTTAGACAGTCATGGTGGCCAACCGAAACCTGAGCGGCCCTTGAAATTTACATTTATTTCTTAGGCATTTGTTTGAGGCATTAAGCATTTCACGTTGCTTTCTTCACAAAGTTATCTTTGTTCTGAATAACCACAATTATTGACAGTCTTATTAATATCTTAAGGTAGGAACAAAGGCAAAAAAGGGAGTGACCAAGTAAACCTTTGGGATCCAGTTTTTAACAGCTATGGGTTCTGTATGTCCATGATATATACTTTGTGCCTGTGTGGCTTTGTCTGTGTATAAATCAAGGTTGAAAAAACCTCATTTTAGAAAATCTAGCCCCTAGCTCTGGAAACAGGTTATATAACAGCACTTTTCATTCATCATAGGGAAAAAGCATCTTCTCTTTCTATTTAGTTTTGCTTTCATTTCTGGCTCCAGCCCATAAATAAATTGCATTATTTGCCTTTTATCTCCCTGGATAATATTTTATACAGCTTTTTATTCTGTTTGAGCTACTCTCACAGACAGATGGACTGGAATCCTACCTGCTGGCAAGGGTTTAATTTGTAACAGGAACTCTACCAGTCTTTCTTACCTCAGGCTGCTTACGGGATAACATGAGGAACTATCACTTACGCTTGTGATAGTGAAGCAGATGTTGCTCTGCCCTGTGTAATCCCCACCTGGCACCGTTTGGGTTGCCTATAGCTGTAACACATGCAGTCCAGAGGTCAGCCTGCATGTCACTTGGGCTCTTTAAAATGGCTGATGCCTTCTCTCCTCGTCTATTTTTAGCTCGGTACTGGCATGCTAAAAGAATGCAGAGCGTTGTTACTGAATAGAAGGAAGAAAGCAAAATTCTGCTGAGAAGCCTTCTGGCTTCAGTGGAGGCAGCAGGCAGCCCAAACAGTCACGTCCATTCAATTCAAATTCATGACTGAGTACTTTTCTGTGATGGATGGCTGTATCAGCAACATAGCCAGGGGGAGACCCAGCCATTCTGTGCGGCTGTTTTCCCTTTTCCTCTTGTTAGGTGTGTGTCTGAGATCTCTTGCTGTGATTTGCATGAAAAAGAACGTGAATATTGAACTTGCATTTCTTCAAATGGATTACACTTATTATAGTGAAAATAATGCACAGTATTGAAATTATAAAAAATCTCTTTGTTTTGATGGTTTTATAAATTTTGAGCATTTGGATTCCTGCTGCCGCCCCCCGCCATGGGGAATGCTTTAGCAGTATAGCATCCACCTAAGATTTCTGTGCATCTTCCTTAGCATTTCGTTTATGATCCTTCTAGCTTTCATAAAGGGTCAGAGACTGCCTTCAAAGTACATAACAACCCAGACCTTTTCCGCCAAATGCCATGAAATATTCTGAACAGGGATAAAGGAGGAGGCAGTTGAAACAACTCTCTGTTAGCTCTTTTCCAACTCCCATTCACCACTAAATTTGCTGTTGATTTCTTTCAGGAACTTTCATTAATGCAAGCCTGCAAAAATCTGGTAGATTTAACTTCAGTTCACCTGAATTCTATATGTGTTTAAGTACATAGATAGGAATGATAATGAATGGAAAAAAGTAAGTTGAAAACTGAGCAAAACATAAGAGGTATGACCTTAAGGAGAAACTATTTCTTTGAATAATGTACATTAAAAATGTAAACTAAAGAGCATACATCAGAACTTGCAAGGAAGGCATCTGGAAAGGTTTTCTGAAATGTGCTCACTACAGGACAGGTTAATGGAGTTATTTTTAGGATGAGGTGTTTCTAAGGTTTAGTGTGGCAAAACACAACCTGAGTATACTTAGGGTCAGAAAATAAATTTCATGACTAGCATTCTTTCAGTTTTTGGTTTGGTTGTTTTTTTTTTTTTTACTTTTTCATCATTCCTATAATTTTTGTCTCGATTTTGCAAATCAGAAGGACATATCTATGTCTCCACCGTATTTATAACAGGAGAATCAGAAAGGCCTGATATTGGTAGGCTGAGGGCAAATTCTCTACCCATTGATTTTCTGGGTTTCGCCTCTGTTACTCTAGCTGTACATCATGAAGCCTTGCAAAAATGAAGTGAGAGCAAACCTTTCACTTTTATTCTGGGAAGGCCTGAAAATGTGACTTTAAATGTTCCACTGAACATGTGTCTTGAATTGACACAATGAGGACTTGCAAAGAAGCCAGAAGCAAAACTTCCATGAACACCACTGGGACTCTGATGGAACTGCAGCTGCCCAGAGAAAGACATGAGTCATCACACCTGCACTGTATTCAGTCTGAAGCAGGAGTCATTATGAGATGCTTCACAGGAAGGTGTAGGACAAGGACAAAAAAAATCAAAGGTCCATTTTAAAAGGGACCACAGATTGGTTTGGCACCCCACCTGATGTCTCTTTACTGTCCATTATTTTACCTTAGACATCCATTATGGAATATCAAGTATTTGGGGACAGAAAAATTATCAGTTGTCATTTTACCTTTTTTTTAAAAAAAAAAAAAATCTATTTTTGGTACATCTCAAACTTGGATATTATTGCTGTTCAGCAGAAAGATATTTTAAGATTCTAGTGTTCACTTAAGACCACTGAGGATCTTCTCTAGCATATCTTCCCTGATTCAAGATGGTACTTGGACTGACAAAGGGTGAAAGAAACTGGACGTTAAACAGAATCATAATTTTCTTTTACCCTATGGACACAAGAATTAAAACCCTGGTTCAAAATGAAGAAGCCAACACATCGTTTGACTCAGAAAGTTTGTTTTTATTGTTTGTTTTCTTCTGCTTGTAATTGATGTCTTCACAAATCAATTTGCAATGGTATTTCTTTTCTTAAATGCTTTGTATAGTTTTACAGGCTCCGACAACCAAGAAGCATGGAGAGGGAGAAAAAGCAGGTTTTTTTGATCTCAGCTTCTATCCTGTGTTCAGTTCTTTGGTTCACAACTTTTGACTTGCTTCCCAAATAGATCAAGATCAATCATTACAGATCAGTGCGGATTTGCTGTCTTGTAGTTCATTTAAGATTTGTTCTTCTTAGAAGAGCTACAGAAAAGAAATCAAATAGTCTTCACTAAGGAGTATGGCTTAAATGTAAACATGGACCTTCAGTGTAATGACACTAAATCTCACAGAAACTAAAGATTAGTTGGCCACATCTTCCTAATTTAGGCACCTAATTTTCTTCTACATTGTATAGGCAGAGGCAGGCTTTTAGCTGCAGCTGTCTCAGGCTGTTATCCAAGATGATGTAGTTTGCTGATACAGTTCTGGTACAAGTGAATAATATATTAACAACACTATAGAAGTGTCTACACTTTATTAGGTATCTGACAATACAAAGTTTCACCACTGCTCATTTGCTCTTGTTTCTGTTTCTTATTGCCACTGGCAGTTTCCATGATAGTGGTCTTACTCTGGAGAAAAGTTTTCCACATGTGTATAGCAAGTGTAATTTTTGGACAGTATAACTACCAGCTGGCTCACTTCCTGGCTAGCAAATTTGCTAGTAAATCTGAAAGGAGTAGCCAAAGAGGAGAAGGAAGAAACCTAGAATTTGAAGGAAATGCATGATACCAATCTGTAGCATAAAGTGATATCAAGTTCATGTTCAGGTGTATGGACTGGAAATAAAGGAAAAAAAAAGATGCAATTATTGAATGGAAGAAGTGAGCATGAAAAGTAAGCAGGGAGGTGAAGTCTAAATGTAACGTGGAAAGGCACATATGGCAAAGATCAATATGTGCATTTTTCTGTAAACTCAAATATTTCAGTGGGTATCTAATACTCCTTAACTTTTTCATCATTCTACCCCACCTCACCTATGAATTGAACAGAAATGCTCACATATACTTTGGCTGTATAAAATGTACACAAGGCCAACTCTGTCATACTGTTATACTGTTCCTTGTATACCTTCCCATCTGAACTTCCCCAGTGTGAGGAACTAGAAAGTTCAGATCCAATTATCTGGTCTGTGCTTTCTGCTTTAATGGAAAATTTCTATATATGTTTGTATTTTTATATATTGAAAATGTTGAATTGAAACATATTTGAAACATTTATTTGGTTGACCAAATATTTGCTATTTTTTTAACATTTGCTAAATATTACTTTTATAAAATAATTTCTTTTATGAGAAATTAATCCAAAAAGTTTCTGGAGCAAATTTTTCATTTCTCAGCTATTTTTCAGATAATGCTAACACACAGGTCGAAATTCTCTCATTTTCTCTGGAAATGATGGGTTATTTATTGAGGCAGTCTTGATTTAGAGTAACTAAAGTTCTAAATCGGAAAACAATAAACCTCTTTTTAACAGTGGGAAATAGGTCTGAAAATGTTCCATTGTTTAATTTACAGTTAAATGAAACTTTGCATCCACCTCAAAGTGTAGCTGGGACTCTCTTTGATGGAGGAGGAAAACTAAGGGAATTAATCATAGTATCCCAGTTCAGTTCTTCAACGCAACCTGACATATGGTTTGCCAAAATATACTTCCTATAAATTCAGTAATAATTTGGGATTTTTTCTTTCTTTTTTTCCTCTGTATTTGCTAAAAAGAAAACATTCCAACACAATGAATGATTGTTTGGAGTGAGGTGAATAGAGTTTGGAGTGAAGACTAAATCCCTTGAAAGTCTCAAACAGGTTTTCTTTTCCTCAAATTATGTGAAGTTAACTATATTTGTTATCCCTTGATCTCTAATTGAAAATGAATTAAAAATGTAAGGTTACTGAAGAGCTTGTTAAAACATATACATTTCACTGTTGACTTAAAGTAGCAAGTTTGGCAGCCATTCATCTTGTAGTAATGTTTTTATCTTTTTCCTGTGATTGTTTCTGAAATGTAAAACAAGTTGCCACTCTATTGTTCCTGCCTATGATTTTGGAAAGGTAGAACCTTAAGGATCAACATTATGAGTCAGGTATAGATAAAACAGTTGATCCAATGAAAAAAAGATCTCACAGAATCTGCTGCTATCATCATAACGTGACAACTGTTTATCCTGTTAGAAAACATAAATTCTTGCATAACGGACATTGATAATGTTTTATAAATCACTCCTTGCTTTAATTCCCTTTAAACACTAAAGTGTAAAATATATGAATTAAGATAAACATTGAACTACTGGATCATCAGGGATAGTCTTATAATTGCTAGCCTGATTTATAAAACTGAAGCAAGCAATCCAAATGTTAAAGGCTAACTTGCTACCTAGTGATTTAAGATGACATACTCCCATAGAGTACTATGGTTAAGGCTGTCCCTGTAGAGCTACATAAAACAGGAGAACAGTGTGACTTCTCAATTTTGCCATCCCCAGAGAAGAGGAGAATCATTAGCCAATAATAACATCAGAGAAAAACCTATTAAACCTATTATAGGTGTCAAACCAACATGATGACATAAAAGTAAGAGTGAACAGAGACAGTGGCCCACAGGGGATGAAATAATAGTTTTGTCTGCTGCATTTTAGTGTCTGAAGTAGAGTCCATTTGGGTTTACACTTTTCAGCAGAAACTGTCAAAAGTGCCAAAACACTCTCAAGTTTTGATTTCATAGCAACTTTACCCCTTTGTAACTGATCTTATTCATTAGTATCTGAGAAATAAAAGGTGGCGAACAAAAGACATTGACAAAAGTTAATTATGAAAAAACTATTGCACAAAAATCACCTGTAGCTTAATGTTGAAACCAGGACGACCACTAATTCACAGCATTTTTATTATTAATTGCTTTTACAATCAAGTTCATTAAGCACACTATACTCATGTGTACAATTCAAAAAAGTGATGTGGGAAAGAAGCATGCCTAAAAAGAAAATTCCTGAAAATATTCATACTTTAAGAATTTCTTTATCAATACTGCCTGGGAGTAATCAACATATAAGATCATTTCCTAGAGAGCAGTTAAGGGAAAAGAGTATTCACAATGGAAGCTGTGTGGAGACAGGGAGAAACATCAGGAACATTTATGAATCTGAACTTATGCATATGAAAGAAACATGGAATGAAAGTGAAAATAAATCAGTTCAACCTAGTCAAACCCACTACAGATTAAAAAATAAGAAGTGCTAGAAAAAGTAATTTTAAGTTTCCTAGTAATCCTTTACTCAAAAGACCCCTTCTAAGAAAAGCAGTTTGGTGCATGGTAGGTCTGGAGTAGGTGTAGGTCGCCTGGGGTAGGCCACAATACACAGAACTTTTGCAAAGGCTCCTCTTGTTACGTGTTACTCATGGTAATCTTTTCACATTGATACAACTACAGGCTGCTGCTGATGCGATAGAATATTTGAAAGGAAAATGCTGTGGCTGTTCCAAAAAGGCAAAACTTATTGCACTGTGCTGGGCCCTGGCCAGTATCTACCAAACACTGCTCGCTAGCAGGCAGCACCATCACAGATGACAGGCTCCATGGCTGGTCAAAACCTGGTGACAGTCACTGTGGCTACTCAAACCCCGGTGACAGGCACTGCGGCTGAACCAAAAATCAACCTGTGTCGGTATCAGTCACCCCTCATACAGAAGAAAAAAAGCACAAAAAAATCAGTTCGCTTAGTAAGTGATGACGATGAACCAGGACCATCACGAGAACAGGAGGAAGAGCCAGAACCAGAGGTAATCACCCGATCCCTGTCCCTGAGTGAGCTGCAAGATATGCAAAAAGATTTCAGCAGCCATCCAGGTGAGCACATTGTTACCTGGCTGCTCCGATGCTGGGATAACGCGGCCAATGGCCCGGAATTAGAGGGTAGGGAGGCCAAGCAGCTGGGATCCCTGTATAGGGAAGGGGGCATTGACAAGGCCATTGGGAAAAAACCAAAAGCCCTCAGCCTCTGGAGGCGACTCCTGTCAGGTGTGAGGGAAAGGTATCACTTCAGGGAAGATGTTATAAGTCATCCAGGCAAGTGGATCACCATGAAGAGAGGTATCCAGTGCCTGAGGAAAGTAGCCATGTGGGAGATGGTTTATTATGACCTGGACAATGTGCAGTTACCCACAGATGCTGATGAAGTCCAATGCACACAACCCATATGGTGAAAGTCTGTACAGTGCACACCATCACTGTATGCCAACTGATTGATGGACTGTAAGGGTGAAGAGGCACCACTGGTGGATGAAGTGGCTGGCTAACTCTGGCAATATGAAGAAAGTCTCTCTTCCTCCCTTGTCTTGGCTGTGGAGAAGCTGTCCCAGAAGGTCCAGCAGCTCAAAGAGAACATGTCTTATTCCCCACCTGTACAGACCAGTATCTCAGCTATTAGGAGTAAGGGTTTCTCTGCTCCATAGAGGACATAGAGGGTACACACCATGAGGCACCCTGTGGTTTTACCTACGTGGCCATGGAGAGGACATGAGGAAGTGGGATGGAAAACCTACCTTGACCCTAGAGGCATGAGTGCAAGGAAAAATGGAGGTTCTTCTAGGAAAAATGCTGATCCAGCTTCCAGTGGGCAGTTCTCCAGACTGAGCGGAAGGTCTGATCATACTTATGGTCCTCTTGAAGGGACTTCTAAGTCCTTTCTACAAGAAGTGAGTAACAAATACAATGACCAGCATTATAGAGGCCCTACCTCCAGCCAGGTGGAAGAAAGAGACCACCAGATTTATTGGACTATATGGATTTGATAGCCTGGCATGTCAGATCCACAAGAATATAAGGCTCTAGTGGACACTGGTGCACAGTGTACCCTGATGCCATCAAGCTATAAGGGGGCAGAATCCATTTGGATTTCTGGAGTGACAGTGGGATCCCAACAGCTAACTGTACTGGAGGCTGAAGTAAGTCTAACTGGGAAGGAGTGGCAAAAGCACTCCACTGTGCAGCAGGAAAACTATGATATAGTTGCCATCACGGAAACATGGTGGGATAACTTACACAGCTGGAGTGCTGCAATGGATAGCTACAACTTTTCAGAAGAGATAGGCAAGGAAGGAGAGGTGGTGGAGTGGCTCTGTATGTTAAGGAGTGTTTTGATTGTCCAGAGCTTGACGATGGTGATGATAAGGTTGAGTGTTTATAGGTAGGAATCATGTGAAGTCCAATAAGGCAGATATCATGGCTGGAATCATTTATAGACCACCCTACCAGGTTGAAGAGGCAGAGGAAATATTCTATAAGCAGCTGGGAGAAGTCTCACAATCTTTAGCCCTTGTTCTCATGGGGAATTTCAATATACCTGACATATGCTGGAAATACAATACAGCAGAGAAGAAACAGTCCAGGAGGTTCCTGGAACGTGTAGAAGAGAATTTCCTGACACAGCTGATGAGTGAACCAACTAGGGAAGGCATCTGCTGGACCTGTTGTTTGTGAACACAGGGGGACTTGTGGGTGATGTGACAGTTGGAGGTTGTCTTGGGCACAGCAATCATTAAATGATAGTTTTTGATTCTTGGAGAATTAAGGACAGGGGGTCAGCAGAACTGCCACCTTGGACTTCTGGAGGGCAGAATTCAGCCTGTTTAGGAACCTGGTTGGCAGCGTCCCTTGGGAGGCAGTCCTGAAGGGCAAAGGAGTCCAGGAAGGCTGAACATTCTTGAAGAAGAAAATCCTACAGGTACATGAGCGGGCCGGCCCCATGTGCTGAAAGACAAGCCAGTGGGGAAGAAGACCAGCCTGGCTGAACAGAGAGCTTTGGCTGGAACTCAGGAAAAAAAGGAGAGTTTATGGCCTTTGGAAGAAGGGGTAGCAACTCAGGAGAACTACAGAGACGCCATTAGGCTATGCAAGGATGTGCTGGTTTTGGCTGGGATAGAGTTAATTTTCTTCATAGTAGCTGATATGGGGCTGTGTTTTGGATTTGTGCTGAGAACAGTGTTGATAACACAAAGATGTTTCTATCACCACTGAGCAGTACTTGCACAGAGCCAAGGCCTTTCCTGCTTCTCATCCCACCCCACCAGTGAGTAGGCTGAGGGTGCACAAGGAGCTGGGAGGCGACGCAGCTGGTACAGCTGATCCAACTGACCAAAGGGATATTCCATACGATATGACATCATGCTCAGCCTATAAGGGGCTGGGGAAAGAGGAAGGAAGGGAGGGGACACATTTGGAGTGATGGCATTTGTCTTCCCAAGCCACCATTACACATGATGGAACCCTGCTTTCCTGGAGATGGCTGAACACCTGCCTGCCCATGGGAAGTGGTGAATTAATCCCTTGTTTTGTTTTGCTTGCGTGCGCAGCTTTTTCTTTACCTATTAAACTGTCTTTATCTCAACTGATGAGTTTTCTTGCTTTTAGTCTTCCAATTCTCTCCTCCACACCGCTGTGGAGGAATGAGCAAGCGGCTGCATAAGGCTTAGTTGCCAGCTGGGGTTAAACCATGACAAAGGAGAAAATTAGAAGGGCCAAAGCCCAGCTAGAACTTAATCTGGCTACTGCAGTTAAAGACAAAAAAAAGTGTTTCTATAAATACATTAACAACAAAAGGAGGACTGAGGAGGGGGAGTGGTGAGTGAGCGGCTGCATGGTGCTTAGCTGCTGGCTGAAGCTAAGACATGACAATTACTTATGAATATTAAGTGTGTTAGAGTGTTAACTTTGTTACTGAGTTTCATTAAATTATTATGTTGACTTAATTTATGACAGACTTTTCAAATGAAACAAGCTTGAACGAAAACAATGGCTCAAGACAAAGCTTTCTGAGGTTTACAGGGACTGAGGAAAACAGGGTCCCATCAGATATGAAGACTTATTTAGAATGGTTATACAGACAAATACAGACTGTCATCAAGTTTGTTTTTTTTTTTTACAATAGGGCAAAATTTTAAAAGAAAAAGAACTTTGAAACAACAGAGTTTTAAGGAATAAACAATTCGGGTAAGGTCCTGGTAAGAATGGTCTCAGGGTTTCTCCGATCTACGGTAAAGACTCTGCATTCTTATTCAGCAATTTCGGGGCCAAATTAATTGCTATGGACTTAATGAGCATTAAATGAAGTATCAGAATCTTTAAGGGACAATGCCAGCTCAAGAGTTCTCAGTGGAACTGCCCAGGAGTTTCATTAACCTCATGTTTGTTTACTTTACTCAATCAGAGCAGTAGTTTGCTTCTAAATTACCCCCAGACAATACTATTCATCTTTATTAAAGAATAGCTATTATGCTTTATTTTTTCAGCATTTCACATTATATATTTAAAATGATGAGGGTTTAGATGACATAAAATGCATTTACATACTGTAATTAAAAAAGTACTATAGAAATTATAAATTATTATACAATTATTTCAGATAGTTCAAAATGTCATGAAATAATTAGAAGGACAATGTCTTCTTCAGTTCTATGGATTTTTAAAATAGTTCTTATATAGTACTTTTCCATTTAGGTCTTCTTAAAATCTGCAGGAACTTACTGTGAAGAAATGCAAAGATACTTCCATTGAATACATGGCAGTTCAAGAGAAAAGTTCATCATGCAAAACTTTTCCTCGTTTGCACTGATTTCCCTTCATTTTCATTCTTGGGCACATAGGTGAAGAACAAATATGTGATTTGGGCTTCATATGTAATATAGAGAAAAAGAAAATACAAGTAATTGCATATGGCACGTTGACTGATATGACTTGATTTTATTTTCTTTTTTTTTTTTCCAAAAGATAATCAGAAAACAAACACTACATGAATTTGTTACAAATCTTCCATGTTAATTGCATTAATTTCTCCTAAGCATATCCTTAGGCTAATTAAAAATATCCCATTAATGAAGAAAAGATAAACTTGACTTTGCTCTTTTCTACACAGACATATATGAATGGATATATTAAAGAGGAGGAGTTTTATTTAGATTTAAAACTAGAAAGAATTAAATCTTTGCAATTTAGTCAGAAAATATCAGATATCAGTGTGATAAGAGTCTGAAGTGGTTACTGCTGATGACAATGTTTGACATAGCTTTATCTTTTTGATCAAAGCCTGTTATCTTACATACAACACAAGGATAGTGTGAGTTTATTTTATCTCGATTGACAGCTTATAGAAGTCACATAGTTTGACGAATAGGAAAACAATATTTTAATTTAAAAAGAGCACTCACAAATGAAAGCATGCATTCAAAAATAATTCTTTGATCTATAGAATTGATACTTACACATAAGACACAACTGTTGGGGTACCTCTTTGAATGTAGCACATGACAAAAAATATAGGAGTACTTTGCATTTCAGACCATTTTCTACTAAGGATCTTAAAGCATTTTAACAATGCCAATGCATTGTCATCTAATATCTGAAAGTCTGGTATTTATGATTGCCATTTTATAAGTGGAGAAACTGAATCACTGAATATAATACCAAAGTTGTTGAACAGATTTTGAATTAAAAAATAATTAAAGATACATCAGTAAATGGAAAATTATTTACTGAGGGTTGATTGTGCCAGAATAGCTAGGTATACTTATTTGATAAGATAAATTACTCTAAACAGAGGAAATACAGTCATTTTAATCTAGACTTCAGTAAAGTATTTGACAGAGTGTTGTGTGGCAAATTTTGAGGTCATACAAGGAAGAGAAGGATTAGTGCAGGAATTATGAATTAACAACTGCCGTATTGGGTCTGGCTGAGATGGAGTTAATTGTCCCCACAGCAGCCCCCACAGCGCTGTGCTGTGTATTGGTAGCAGCAAGGTATTGGTAACACACCAGGATTTTGGCTACTACTGAGCAGTGCCAGCACACACCAAGGCTGTCTTCCCAACATTTCTTTTTCCCCAGCAGCAGGCTGCGGGTGGGCAAGATCTTGGGAGGGGACACAGCCAGGACAGCTGACCCAAACTGACCAAAGGGATATTCCATGCCATATGACGTCTGCTCAGCAATAAGAAACTGAGAATAGGGAGAGAGACAGGACGGGGGCATTCATTGGGTTTTTTTACAATGTTTGTCTTCCGGAGTAAGGGGTACGCATACTGAAGCCCTACTTCCCAGGAAGTGGCCAGACATCACCTGCTGATGGGAAATAGGGAATAATCTTTTGCTTTTTTTGCTTTGCTTCCGCACGTGGCTTTTTGCTTTAGCTACATTAAACTGCCTTTATCTCGACCCACGAGTCTGAGGTTGTTTTTTTCCCATCGTCCTTTCTCCCCTCCCTGCCTTACTGAAGAGGGGAGTGAGAGAGCGGCTCTGGTGGGCACCTGGCCCCCAGCCAGGGTCAATCCACCACAACTGCTCTGAGGAGAAAGGACAAATTATGGTGAAAAGGAGACAACTTTTGTTAATAAAGTTATTACTGGTCTGTTAGTGGATTTCCTCAGGAAATGATCTTCAAATGGCTGTTGTCTTTATATTCTTATTAATGGCAATTGCACAAAAGGCAGGCATATGCTGATGACAGAGATGACAGGGAGGTACAATCACTAAAGAGAGGATGGGAATATCTTACAGGATAAATGTTTGTAACAGAAAATGAAATTCAATAGTACAAAATGCAAGAAAGAAGCATTTAGAAACTAAAAGTCACCTGTTATGATAGTGGAGACAAGAGTCCTAGCTATGACACTGTTATAAGGTAATGTATCTGAGTTGGTTGTAACAGACAAATTTGACTGTAAAATCCACCTGTAGAATAGAAATGGTAAAACACTGAGCCCACAGAGATCTTGGTCAGGACTCCTGCAGGGAACTGAATCCTCTCATAGAGAGGTTCAAGAGAAAATAATGCCATCTGGAAGGGATGAAAAGAAGGCCAACTAGAATGATTAGGGAAATGCAAGGGCTTGTCATTAGCAAAAAAGCTAAAACACATGCACACAAAACCAAAACAAAAGAGCTTGGTTATGTAGCCTAACAAAACACAGGCTTTAAGGAGATATGACTTCCCCAAATAAACGCACCAGGAAAATGAACATTGCAGAGGAAAAAGAACTGCTTAAAGGCTGAAGTTAGCAAAAGACATTTATAAACTGACCAGGAATAAGTAGACTACAATTAGACGTAAGCTTTTACCAAGAAGTGAGACATTCTTGACCAACCTTTCTGTTAAGACTAATGATCACAAAATGATATGAAGATGTCAACTTGGATCTGTATATAAAATGGACCATGTACTAAGAATCCAGCAGCTATGTTTGTATTAATCTAGTTTCCTTGTAGTAGGTAGATATTTCCTATGCATGCAAGATATTTCAGCAGCTACATAGTGGAAAGTCAACTCATAGACTGGAAAGCAATCCCTTAGTGATATTTATTGGATTTGCAGGGGAAAAAAGATATCTATATATTAAATCTCTATTTGGAAAAAAGAATGTCTATGTACCATAACTGTACTCGAATTATTTCCTTTTGTGCAAGCTCTTCTGTCACAAAAAATCTTCCTACAGTCTCTAACTCTAACCATAGGGAGGACAATGTAGCACTTCCCATAAAAGATATTTCTCATGCATTTAGGTGCATGGGATTTCTCAAAGCTGCTGGAGGTAAGGATGAAAGGAAGGAAGAAATTTTGATCTCTCACACATTCTTCCACAGCTGTATTAATTAACCCAAATCAGCACTCACTGCTGCCTTTTGCTCCTGTCATCGTTGTCATCCAATCACATCAGCATTTAATTCTGAGGAAAACTGCCACTGCAATAAATAGCAGAATTGCTTTACTTCAGCTTGACTCTACAGTATGCCAAGACAGCCAGCTCTATCATGAAAACCTTGTCTTTTCTTTCTCATTATGAAAAATCACACTTCTAATCCTCACTGACAGGATACCACAAGTCTGAAGTTGGCAGAAAGTCTCATGGTTTCCTAAATTCAGGGCCCTGCTCTGCAAGTTCCACATTTTGACATGTGGGTTACATGTAATATCAAATCTGCCCATGTACGTCTTTTCCTTCTGGTACATATAATCATGAATTTCCTATAAAAGAGAAACAGGACAAAACAAACACAGTAACAACACAGGTATGCACTAATCCTGCAGAAACAAACACTTTCTTAAAGTAAAACTTGCTGGTAATCCTGAACTCACTGGCATGGCTCACACCTGTGAATATATTCTAAGCTTAATGTTGCATCAGGTTCATCACCTGTTACGGCTTTTTAACTTGTGTTTTCCTTCTTCTTCTAAAGAAAAGCTATGTGACTTTTTATGAGTAAAGTAAATACCACTTTTTTAATAGATATGGAAAAATACTTAAAATATTAATGACTAGAGAAACTGTTTCTTTTGTAAAATATATTTTTGGAGTACAATTATACTATTCTTATGCATTCTAGAGGAAGGCAGTTAATTCTTTTGATTTTCTTAGAAGTACAAATAATCTCTTCCTAGAAACTCTGACTGAAAATCAAATTGACACCTGCAGATCATACAAGTAATGCCAGAACTTTGATGACATTATTACGTATTTTTACTCCACTCAGAAGTCCATTTACTTGAAAATACTGAAAATATTTGAATGTTGTATGTTTATTTAATGAATTTGAATCGATGTTTTGCTGTATCATATGAATTCAGTGCTCTTGAAAGAAAAAAGGCTGAACTAGTCCTGTGGCAGGAAGGGGAAGCTTCTACCTTGTTTTTCTGTTGTATTTTAATTTTTTCCAGAAAAAAAATCCCCTGTTATACTTCAGTGAACAATGCATTCTGTTATTAAATCCTATGGACAATGAAATAACAGGGTAGTGGATTTCATTTGAGGGCCTTCCTTGGCTTATTAAGTCTCAGGGTTCTCTTTAAGGAAAAGCAAGAAAGCTGTATTTTTCTGACAATGCCTACAATAGATCCACAGGATTTTTATAAAGGAACTTTTTTCAACATTTTTTCCCCAATACTCTTTACTGTTAGGAATTAAATCCAGGCTAAGTGTTGAGAAGTGAGCACTCAGAATGTAAAATCTGTACTTAAATAGTGATATATTTAGATACCTCCAGAAAAAAAAAAAAAAAAAATTTACAGACCACATTGTAACAATTTAAATCTTGAGAAAACAAGACAAAAAGAAACAAACAAACAAAAAACTCAAGAAAATATCCACGGATAATCAGAATGAAAAAAGTAAATTGGAAGCTTAAGTTCTTTGGAAGGAACAGATGACAAAAGTTTTCCCTGCTCCTTGCTTTTTCTGGGTCATAAAATTCACTGCTATTGGCTCAGTTCCATTTTAGCCAAAGAATTTCCCACTTCTCCTCTTCTCTTATTCTACATCTCTGTTTGAAATGATATGGAACAGTGGAAGACTAAGTTTAATTTCCATTCATTGAGCAATGATGCAGGAAGTCTGGGCTTGCAGAAGGGCTGGCAGGGTAAGAAGGAAAAATGGTTTTCATGTGCTTTCTAATATACTTAATTGGACACACAGAACGAAATGCAGTTTTTATTTTGAGCAGTCCTTAAAATAATGCAGCTTGTAGAATAAATAATAAAACTATCTATCATTTTCAGGTAAAATCCATATATCAATTAAAAGAATAAATATTTCTTTTTGTATTTTAGCTACTAGACATTGATCTGATGGCCAAATATTTACCATGTGCTACAATCCAACATAACAGAATAAAGAAATGACATAAAAAAAGTAGTAACAATGTCTATAAGCTTTAGCAAATTGTGCTATTTTAGGAGTTGATCTTTATGCTTTAGGTAAAATTTTCTTTCAGATTAACTTCTTAATTATTCAGATGAAGAAGTTAGATATTCAGTCAATTTTACAATCCAGGCAAAAAAATCCAGCAGACAGGAAGGTGAAAAGTCACTATCAACTCAGGCTAAACAGTCAATGAAATATTAGTGGGAAAACAAACTTTCCTTACTTCTTGCTATGCAAACAGCAGTCAGTTCAGCAGCTCTGAAAGGGGAATGTTGATGGTAGTGACAAAACAACGAAGTCAATTGTTCACATCAGTACGTAAAGCTTCAAAGTTTACAGATAACATAATCACTACCATTCATAATGCAATGTTGACTTCTCCTGACATGTGTTTAAACCTTATCTTATAAAATGTATAATTTTTAAATAATGTAATCACACCTTCTTCAAAAGCCCCTTATCTTTTATTAACATTTTTTTTTTCCAAAAGTGAAATAACAACATGATCAGCAGACTATTGAAAGGCTTAGCAGAACACATTATTTGCATTGCAGGAGAGTGATCGCTATAAAAAATGTGTGTTAGTGTGTACCTTAAAGTCCAGACAAACAGTACATACTGACTATATATAAAAAATACCACAAACAGGATGTTCCAGTGACTTTGCTACTCTGGTCCTTGCCAAATAAATCTATTCCTTATCATTTAATTTTACACATATTTTCTACATGAGTCAGGGTACTGTATTTTACTGGGATGGCTTGGAACTGTTGTAACTGCTGAAGTCTCTATAGGCTCTGAAAGATACCTGCATTCTTGGCTCTTCCAGATGTCAAAGATACACAAAATTCAGATATAAACATATTGCCTTAAGAATATTTAGCATCTAATGAAGCTCAAAGAAATGGGTATTCAGAGTTGAAGAAAGCTCAGATCTGGACACGTATTGAGGTGGAACAAGAAGCTTGGATGGCAGCTGTTTTCTTATGCTGCCAGTTCCTTCTACTTAGCTTTGTCTTAGAAAAAAAAAAAAAAAAAAAAAGATTATGGCACACTCATTAAATAATGACTCTAATTTTACAATGGTAGTTTGGAAGCTCCCTGAGATGAGGGTTATGAACTTGAGCGTAAGGCCTATTATTTGTAATGCAGTCTACCATTCTCTACCTTTTGGCCAGACAGGCTCCTGCTGGTTTACACGGCACTTAATCTTTGGAGGGAGGTGTTATGTGCTTCTCTTTATACTATCACACCGGTTTTCAGTCTCATAATAGCTTCTGAAAGCATTTCATGAACAAATTTGAATAGAATACTGTGATGATGCTCATCTTCTTCGTCTTCTTTGTTCATTGTAGTTTGAACTCAATCACGTAACAATTAGACCTTGTAACTGTACTTCTTGCAAGCACGTAGCCAGTGGATTGAGAGCAGCCCTGAGGAGAAGGACTTGGGGGTGTTGATTGATAAAAAACTCAACATGAGCTGGCAGTGTGTGCTTGCAGCCCAGAAAGCCCAGAAAGCCAACCATATCCTGGGCTGCATCAAAAGTGTGACCAGCAGGTTGAGGGAAGTGATCCTGCCCCTCCACTCCACTCTTGTGAGACCCCACCTGGAGTACTGCATCCAGATCTGGAGCCTCCAACATAAGAAAGACATGGAGCTGTTGGAGTGACTCCAGAGGAGGGCCACGAAGCTGATCAGAGGGCTGGAGCACCTGTCCTGTGAGGACAAGCTGGGCGAGTTGAGGTTGTTCATCCTGGAGAAGAGAAGGATCCAGGGACACCTTGTAGCAGCCTTCCAGTATCGGAAGGGGGCCTACAGGAAAGCTGGAGAGGTACTGTCTATCAGGGAGTGTAGTGACAGGACAAGGGGTAATGGGTTTAAGCTGAGGGAAGGTAGATTTCGATTAGATGTTAGAAAGAAATTCTTTACTGTGAGGGTGGTGAGGCACTGGAACAGGTTGCCCAGAGAAGCTGTGGATGCCCCATCCCTGGAAGTGTTCAAGGCCAGGTTGGACGGGGCTTTGGGCAACCTGGTCTAGTGGAGGGTGTTCCACCTGGAACTAGGTGATCTTTGAGATCCCTTCCAACCCAAACCATTCTATGATTCTATGATTCTGTGATTGATTCTATGATTCCATGATCTATTAGACAGATCACCTTTTAAGCTTCACAATAGACTAGATACATATATCAAGTATTACCTAGATATTACCTAGAATGTCTGTCTTTCTGTGGCTTTAGGTTTATATTGTGTTAGAAGACTATAATACAGTGCTGAAAGCTATAGTAAAAAATCTAGAAAAATCCTTTTGCACTACTACATTACTGCAGCTTTATTTTTTCGGACACTCAGGCACTGTTTCTTCTTCCCTTGGGCTAAGCAGAATACAAACCCATATAATAAAACATTTTTTATATAATGCAGCTGTGAAATCAGACTTGATCTTGACTTTCGTTTTAAAGTAGCTATATATTCCTTTTCAAGAAACAGCGGTGGAGGGGGCATGCAAGGAAAATCAGACATGGAATGCAGAATGGTCTTGAATCTGAGTTAACATGATATTGTGACAAGCCAAAAGATTTGATGAGGTAATGCACTCACTCCATGGTGCTGAATGATTGTACTTGTCCATTTGGAAAGCTTACTTATCAAGATCACTTAATGTAGATATATGAACCAATAGCTGTTTATCACTTCAACAGATATTCTCCCCAATTTCTTCAGATTCAGACATCTGTACCACAAGCTGTACTAAGAGAGGTTTTATAGATGATGTAATATAAGAATGTGAATCAAAAAAGCTGAGATCACTCGTTTATTGATTTGACTTTTCATGCTCAAATTATTTAGTTGATGGATGATGTTAGGTGTATAAAGTAATGAAAACATAGGACTAGACTATCTCCATCTTTTTGTTAATGGTTTATCAAGATGTATGGGATGGATTTGTACTTGTCTGGGGGCATATTTGCTTCGTTTATTTCCAACATTTGCAAATACCCTAGCCACTTCAATATCCATGAAACCTGAAAGATAAGGCTACAATGCAAAGGTATTATTTTATTATTTATGAGCACCATCAATTAGTTTTCTGCCTTAATGCCTTGGGATCTGTATTTCTAGACGCGCTATCTGATCTGTTCAGAGCTTGGCCTGGGCTTTTACAGGCAGCTGTTGCCACTTTATTGGCTGTATGTATCCACACTGAATCCTTGACATGGCTACCTCTGCCTGAGGCCTGAGCGAAGGTGCTCTCAGAAGCTGTAGTGCTTTCAGAGGGAAGTCCTGTTGTTCTCCTCCACTTGCCTTCTCTTTCCTCAAAATCTGTTTTGTATTTTCTCATACTATCTACTTGTCACTGTCACACAAGTGCTATGAATTATTTATACTTAAGCAGAGGTGTATTTGCAGATAGAGTAACAACTGGGAGGTACCTGGTTTTTTGTCATTTATGGTTTATTATAGTAATATAATACATGAAGATAAGATTGAATGGCAAGGAACCTTGAAGACATGTTTGGAGATCTAACATCTTATAAATTTCTGTTGTTTGGAAATCTCCAAATAGAGAACATCATCCTCTTCTAACACTTTGTCTTTATAACCCTTAAATGCATGAGAGGGTTCAGGGTGCAGCAGAGTTTCTTCCATGAGTATCACAACTGGAGCTTGCTAAACCCTTCTCTGCTCCTTCTTTAGGGGACTCCAGAAATAGCAGGGTATCTTCCTACACCTCCAAAATTTTGTCTCCACAACTGTCTAGAAAAACAAAGATACAAGTAAAATCCAGGAGTGCCCAAGATCTGGGCCTGGCTTTCCTTTACTATCTCTTTGACAATAAGTGACTTCTGTTTGGGTGTGCTTCATTGTAAAATAGGAATAATGCTATTCACTCAGCTCAAAGGGAAGTAAAAATATGAGTTGGCTGTCTATAGAATGTAAATATGCATAAATCTTAATTTTCTTACTAATTTTGCCAGTTTTATTTGTGCGATGTAGATATGAATCTTAGTATAAATTTTTGGTTAGTGAGGAATGACAAAACTGTAATAAATTGAAAATTACAAATTAAGTCTGCAAAATGCAGAAAATACCTTTGTAATTGCTGTCTAAATAAAGAATTATAGTGATAGATTTTTTAATTGTATAGACTACGGTATAGTGAAATAATGTTTTCTATCTGAACAGACATCTTGGAAGACAAAACCAGACACACTGACCTCTGTATGGCTGGGTGAAATGACATCATTAAAATATATGCCTCCCAGTTATAGAAGGGAAGACAAATAAACAGAAATGAAAATAATGGGAAGGGATCACTGAGAAACAGCAGCCAAAAAAGAGACATCGTATATATATTACTGAGCATACCTAAAAACCTCTGGTACATTACAGACATGCAGCATACAGTGGATAAGCAGAATCAATAGATCAAACAATTATGAAGCATCCACCTCTAATATAGTGTTTGCAGAGTAATGGTTTTTATCTGCCACACTTGCTTTCTTATTATTATTTTATTCAGTTTTCATAGAAAACTTTTGACTGCCGTGCTGCATTTCACTCTCCAAGAATAATTCATTATATTTTTTATCATAGAATCATAGAATGGTTTGGGTTGGAAAGGACCTAAAAGATCATGGAGTTCCAACCCCCTGCCACGGGCAGGGACACCCTCCACTAGACCAGGTTGCCCAAAGCCCCGTCCAACCTGGCCTTGAACACTTCCAGGGAGGGGGCATCCACAGCTTCTCTGGGCAACCTGTTCCAGTGCCTCACCACCCTCACAGTAAAGAATTTTTTTCTAACATCTAATTGAAATCTACTCTCCTTCAGCTTAAACCCATTACCCCTTGTCCTGCCACTACACTCCGTGATAGACAGTACCTCTCCAGCTTTCCTGTAGGCCCCCTTCCGATACTGGAAGGCTGCTACAAGGTGTCCCTGGATCCTTCTCTTCTCCAGGATGAACAACCTCAACTCGCCCAGCTTGTCCTCACAGGACAGGTGCTCCAGCCCTCTGATCAAGTTTGTGGCCCTCCTCTGGAGTCACTCCAACAGCTCCATGTCTCTCCTGTACTGGAGTTCCCAGATCTGGATGCAGTACTCCAGGTGGGGTCTCCCAAGAGTGGAGTAGAGGGGCAGGATCACCTGCTGGTCACACTTCTTTTGATGCAGCCCAGGATATGGTTGGCTTTCTGGGCTGCAAGTACAGACTGCCGGCTCATGTTGAGCTTCTCATCAATCAATACCCCCAAGTCCTTCTCCTCAGGGCTGCTCTCAATCCATTCTCCACCCAGCCTGTAGTTCTGCTTGGGATTGCCTGACCCATGTGCAGGACCTTGCACTTGGCCTTGTTGAACTTCATGAGGTTTGCACGGGCCCACCTCTCCAGCCTGTCAAGGTCCCTCTGGATGGCATCCCTTCCCTCCAGTGTGTCGACTACACCACACAGCTTGGTGTCATCAGCAAACTTGCTGAGGGTGCACTCAATCCCATTGTCCGTGGCACTGACAAAGATGTTGAACAGTGCCGGTCCCAGTACCGACCCCTGAGGAATGCCACTCGTCACTGTTCTCCACCTGGACATTGAGCCATTGATGACAACTCTTTAAGTGCTACCATCCAGCCAATTCCTTATCCACCAAGTGGTCCATCCATCGAATCCATGTCTCTCCAATTTAGAGACAAGGATGTCATGCGGGAGAGTGTCAAATGCTTTGCACAAGTCCAGCGAGATGATGTCAGTTGCCCTTCCCTTATCCATCGATGCTGTAACCCCATCATAGAAGGCCACCAAATTTGTCAGGCATGATTTGCCCCTAGCGAAGCCGTGTTGGCTGTCACCAATCACCTCCTTATTTTCCATGTGCCTGAGCATAGTCTCCAGGAGGGTCTGCTCCGTGATCTTGCCAGGCACAAAGGTGAGACTGACCGGCCTGTAGTTCCCTGGGTCTTTCTTTTTTCCCTTCTTAAAAATGGGGGTTATGTTTCCCCTCTTCCAGTCGGCAGGAACTTCGCTGGACTGCCAGGACTTCTTAAATATGATGGAGAGTGGCCTGGCCACTTCATCTGCCAGTTCCCTCAGAACCCATGGATGCAAATCATCAGGTCCCATGGACCTGTGCACGTTCAGGTTCCTTAGATATTCTCGAACCTGATCTTCTCCTACAGTGGGCGGTTCTGCATTCTCCCAGTCCCTGCCTTCTGCGACCTGGGCAGTGTGGCTCAAGCATTTGCCAGTGAAGACTGAGGCAAAGAAGTTATTGAGTACCTCAGCCTTCTCCATATCCTGGGTAACCAGATTGCCTGTTTCATTCCAGAGGGATGATTTCCCTCATCCTCCTTTTATCACTAACATACCTACAGTTTTAGTAGGGAGTTAACCTTCTTTGAACTGGTTGGAATAGGATCCTCATAGCATGGTACTGGGTGACAATACAATGGCATGATTCTCCAGAATGAGAGGATACCCCAGAAATGGTTTAGATTAATCAAAATATTCTCAACATTGTCTGTCTAAAATATGAATATCACCTCAGTATTTTATGAAATCTACTAAGGAAAAATAGTGGTAGTTTACATCCTAGTAAGTGTACTTAAGAGACTTGAATTTATGCTCCTGTTCCACGTCTTTTTTGATCTTAAGCAAGTGACGTAGGATGAAATTTTTGAATGTATGCAGTTAAACATACAGATAGTTAGGAGATGAAGGTCTGTTTGTATATTGAAGGTCTAAAGGACAAATAAGTACACTGCATGCAAAATTTGCCTAAGACAACTCTAGAATTGGAAGTACTGGAGATTCTGACATAGATTCTCCTGAGTAGATCAGGTCTAGAAGCAACAAAGCCATGCTCCTGAACCCCTCCATTCAAGGTAATAAATCCTGTTCCTTAAGAATATTTCCTCAGACATCACATGTGCATGATTCCAGATGAAACTTCCTATGCCTTTGTCTCCAGATCTGGAAAGAGGACTCTGCCCTATTCCTGTGAAATTATCTGAATCTGATCTGCTTCTGCATCTGGAGCAGACATGCTCCGAATATTAAAAAATGTAGAGATTAACTTCCTGCTACCCAAATCTCTCATTTCTGAGGGCAATTTAATAACACTTCCCATAAATGGTTGAAATGTGCTCACTGTTAATGAGAAATAGGTGAGTAGCTAACATAGACCGACACATTTGTGACATCCTATAACAAATTTGGAGAACTTAGCCCATATAATTGACATACACCTGATATTCCATAACAAAGCTGAAAAATTTTCTAGAACAAAAGAACCTGTCTGATGCAAACTTGCCACCTTTACTCCAGAAGAGTATTATCTCTGTATGTGAAATTTTCCAATAATTTTACAGTGCCGCTTCAGTTATAGACCACTAATTCATAGCAGTAGAGATAACAGAATTTAGCCCTAAACAAAGAGCAGATAGTAAAAAATCTATCAAATATACCCCACACACACATCTGCAGCCTGCCAGCTTCTTAGTGCCAATATTTACCACTATGACTACCAGCCCCGGGAGATACGTGAAGCAAAATGTAAGCAGAGGCTGGTGATACGGCCGTTTAAAAGTGCAAACATGCTAAAAGAAAGTCTGCACTTCAAAGGAGTCTGCCACGGTGAAGTCACCAGCAGGACTACTAACAATGCAATTTTTATAAATGAGTGCCCAGTAAGCTAATACGCTTTTTAAATACGAGTCTTTTGTGCCAAGTGATAAAGTACAATCACTATCAATCTGGTAAAATGAATGAACTTTCAACAAGAATCGATGGTGCACACTGTGTACGCACTTTGTCAGTCCTACACATGGCACAAAAGAGAGTTATCTGAAACAAATCCCTCCTGTAAGGGAGGAATAGGAATCAGTAAATATATAAAGCAGTTATCGCACAGGGTGATAGTATTTATGATGTGTTGATTGTATTATGTGTAATATACAGGACAAATGAGTTTCATACATGTAAGAGTTTATTGTCCACATGTGCACTGGCAGTAGGGGCAATTTAAGAAGTCTTCACACCAAGACAGCCCCCATCTTCTACCTGTGCACTGGGTGGCTTGCATTGTTATCCTGATGAAATTTCCACTTTGCTCTTCCGCCTAGGTGTAAGGCTTGGATCACTGCATGAATTGCTTGCTTTTAAACTAGCTCTGGTGCCTTAGGTTCAGAAGAAAGCTCAGTTGCTTTTCACTGAAAAGAATGCCAAACCTGTGTTAGCTTTGTTGTCACAAGGTTTGCACTGAAAACCAAAGGACGTGAAAGACAGAATTAAAACCCTTGTAAAATCATCCCTATCACTATGACATAGGAAAATCAGCATAACAGCAGCCCTATTTGGGACATCTAAGAAAAAAGCCTCAACAAATTCTCTAATCTACAACACCTAGCAGCAATAATTTCCACCATATAATTGCACCCAATGTGAAAAAGTGGTTCTTTTATGGCAAACAATAATGTATAAGATCTGAAGTCTACCTAGTCCAGTGCTCTGACCCCAGCAGGGACCAGTGCAAATGCTTTAGACAAAATGAAAGAATTCTGCTATAGATAAACAATCCATTCCCATGGGTCACCAACTTAAAAAAAAGATACACAACAAAAGACAAAATGCCAACAGCCATAACTCATATTGTACTCAAAACCAAATTATTAGTATAACACGCTCCTACTTTACTATGTTACACGTCAGGGGTTGCTCCAAGTCACCCCAGAGTGTGTACTGAAGTTCATTTACTGAACTGTCCTATGGGTTTTTTTCTCTACATTGAAAGACAAAAATCTGAGGGCCTACTGTATCTGTGGATTGAATTCTACAAATGCATTGAAATCTCTACATGTGACTTCCTTCCATCAGATTAAATATGGTACTTATGTAAGTACGACTACGTAAGTGAGAATCAGTATATGATGTAACTCATACTTTTTTTCCGTTTATTTGGGACTGTATACCATTGTATAACTAACACAGTTAAAACACCATTTCCCGATAAAAGAAGGATGTTGATATTTACATATCTTTACAAATTAAACGACTTCTGTTCTATTCAGGAACTCTAGATGAAGAGAAATTGTAGAATCATGAAGAGATGAAATCCAGGGAGATAAATGATCTGATATATATGTTAATTAGGTGACATTGTGATAAGCACCTCAGAAATATGATAGATAGACTTTGCAATACACTGTTTCCCTGATAATCTTTCTACATACATACTCATTCTTTCCTCTTCAGAACAATATTCAGCTGCTAATCTCTTTATACCTGTACTTGTTCTTTGCCCTTTTGGTCCCATTCACAGCCACATGAATCACTCCCCTTCCAGTTCACATAGCATTCTATGAACATTGCTGATGGTTCAGCTAGCACACAAATCACAAGCAATAAATATGTAAATTGTTCATTTTCATGTAAACACTAAGCTTTCAATTGACTTTTCATGCACAAAGATGGTTGCTGGAAGTTGGAGACCTTATAAGAAATGAATCATGACTGGCAAAAGTTTATCATGAGTATTGATAAAATCAATATAAATCAATAAATATTTTGCTTCTACTTGAAAATGCCAGTTTCCAAAAAATATTGGAGTATTCATGGAAAAATATAATCTGTTTTGTCTTGAGAAAAAGGCATATTCTGTCCAGGATTAATTTGATATAAAACTTCGGCTATTGTAGCAAAGAGGTCAAAAACTGCAGGTGAAAAAAAAAAAAATTCATACTTTAAAATTCATACAGTAAACTTTTGTTGAAAACCACATAATAAGTGCAGTTGTTGGCAATAAATTTTTAGCCTCAGAGAGCAAAGAAAAGGACTTAAAAAAAATTAATTTGGAGGGTGCTCCACAAAACCAGCCTAAATATGAAAATTGTTCATATTCTTAGTAATTCCTCTATTGTCTTAACTTCTTCATTTTCCTTCCTCATTTATTCCACTTGAAGGCAACTATGCAACCGTTATGTTGTCCTAAATTTATCAAAGTAATTGACTTTGCTGTTGTTATGGAATATACCAGCATGGACCCCGGATATTTACAGACTTCAAAGTATGTTTGCTTCAAAACACTGTGTTTAAATGAAAAAAAATCCAACAAAACCAGGTCTAACCGCCTCCCCCCCAAAAAAAACCCCACCCAACCAACCAACCACCAACCAAAACCAAAACCAAAACAACCTTACCAGAAAATCATAGGTTAGTTAAATCAGAGGGGACTTGTCTACAGTTCCTTTTTTTCAAGACAGAGTTGAACTTTAAAATCTATGCAATTTTCTGTTGAATTATATAGCACGGCCAGTTTATAGTTTAGAGTTACTACATACATTTTAATTGTCCCTTATGATTATGATCACAGTGTTCAATTTCGAACAGCTTCAGTTTACATGCTTTCTATCCACTTTTGTTTAAACTACCTTGATTCCCGGATCTGCGAAAATCTATTTTGAAGCATCAAATGACTGTCAGCTGCCGAGCAGTCAGTGCTTCCACGGCCTTCCCTGCTTCCTGTGTCCCATTTTACCTCCTGTCTCCCCAGCCCCTGTCTCACCCAGCCTGGCCAACTCAGCGTTACGTTAAACAGCTTTGTTGTTGCCGTGCTGCCTTTCTCACCCTGTGCTCCGCACACAGTACTGATTGCTAGCACGCAGCCCTATTTCTGCCGTACGGCCACGTTCATGCTTCAATGAGTCCACCTTTACAGCTTTTACTAATAAATTACTATGCAACTGTAATAATACAGTAGTAAAGCAACTGTGGTTTATATCTAGATATATACAGTTTCTGTCTGTCTCCTTCTGAGATGCTGTTTGACAAATGCCAATACAGTTTGGCATGTCCATGCTCAGTGCATATGCCAGCATGTTCTGGTCATTACAGCAGTTAGGAATTGCCACTGCAGATATTAAATTAATAAGGTAATGTCAGATCTACGATACTGTTTAGTAGTAGATGCTTCAGGCATATTTGAAAGAAATCCTTAGCCCAGGAAAAGTACGTCAATAAGCTTGTAAAGTGTTTCTTCTTTATTCCTTTCCGTGAGTGCAAAGCTTGCGGTCTGAAAAATGAGAATTTATATTTATGGCTGGTAAGTGTTTTGTCGCTGATGAAATCAATATTCTCCAAGTCTGATTCCTGCTGTTTATTTTTTAATCGGAAATGCTTCTAGAGTCTGACAATTTGGGGTTATAGAGTTGTTTGAAAGGATTGGCTGTAATTTAAATTTAGAACTAAATTTCACAGAATGTGTCCTTTTACAGGTCATGGTCTAATTTCTTCATCATTCTGCTTCTCTCTGATCTCATTTTCCTCTCTTACCTATACTAAACCATTAGGATTCTGCTAATCTCATTTTGTATGGAAACAAAATGTCACACATGATTGTATTATAAAACAGCTAAGTTGAATTTCTGTTAGCCCACATTTTTGTGACTATCTAATAGCTATTAAATCCTCCTCAATGCATGGTTGCTTCTTTGACATTTATCCTGTTGCTGTCTTTTGGTACTAGCCCTTCAACCTGTCTGGACTGGTTCAATTCTCTCACTAGCTAGAGAGGTTAGGTAGAGTCTCACATCTGACTTTTGTCCCCACAGGCACTCAGTTCAAATCCAAACTTGAACAAAACTGTTAAAATCAACATAGGAGCAATGAGCTCCAGATTTTCTAATCGGATTCCAGATGTCCTCTCAGGAAACAGGCATAGGCCATGATTTCATTTAATAGAAACTCACATGGAAATTTTAATGCCCAATTATAAGCATAATCTAAAATAATCATTTTAACAATAAAGGCACATAGATTCTTCAATTGCTTTCTGAGTTTTGATTTTTAACTCAAAACTATGTACAAATGTACATTGTACAAATCCCAGATTTGTACAAGTCCTCATGTACAAATCCCAGATTTTTTCTGCTATTGTAAGTGCTAAAATCTTACTCTCTCTTAAGTGAAAACTGAGAATTTTCATCTGTTCTCAGCAACTGATGCTCTCAGAAAATGACACAGAACATGAAGTTCGCAGTAAAAGGAATAAGAGATATCAACAATGCACTCTCAGTAAACATCTCATAACTATTCTTCCAACCAGAAGTGGTAGCAGGTACCAAACGTTCATGGCTGGCACCATGGAAGAAAGCTGAAAATACTCTTCTGTTACTGGCAACAGCACACATACGCTGCTGGGGCCTGGCTGGTGGTGTGGACAACTGGGGTCCTGTGACTAGTAGCAGATCATGGTCCAGAGGATATCACTTCTGACATGTGGTAGGAGACAGAGAATACTCAGGAGAGTCTTTGTGTAGCCTGTTCAGCACAGGCAGCTCTTGGCTAATTAGCCTGTCAAAGGAGATAGCTCTGGCTATACTTGTCTTTTATTAACTGAGATGGCCTCCAATTTCAGTTACTGGCAGGTAATTTTCAGTCTGACTGGTGACACTGAACACATCCTTGGTTCCAGACCTCACCTTGTTATATCCAGATGCATTAGCATTTTTGCAACGAGTCGCAACACCCCCAGTCCATGTTGCATTGTGGCGCAGAGGGAAATGACTGTCCTATACTGCTGAACATGAATCCTGAAGAGATCTTGGCTTCATTCCCAGCTTGCCTGGAGGCAGTGTGCATAGGCAAAGAAAAGCCACCTATAACTCAGGTTTTAAGAGGTGCCAAGAACCTGTAGCTCCCATTGAAAGGCTGCCATTAATTTCTGTGCAACAGTTGCTTTTATGAGAAGAAGAATTCTGAATTTATGCAGTCATGCTAGCTTGGAGACCTGTCTTGACTGAGGTTAGCACCTACTGCGAGAGCAGACTATGTGTAAGATACATGGAGGACAGAGGTCACATTTGTGGGTACATGGGGAAGAAGGAAGTGATTTGGAAGTTACCATGAATTTACCAAGCCTAAATCATGCCTGACTAAACTGATTGCTTTCTATGATAAATGGCTAGATTTTGGGACAGACTTTTGACACTTTCCACAATATCGTATGCAAGTTACAATGCAACAATCTGCATGCAAGGCCAGTCAGCTAGACAAAAGCCTGACTGGATGATTGGTCTCAGGGAGTAGTGGTAAATGGGTTGTGTGTTGCCTAAAACCTGATAAGACAATAGTGGTCTATACAGTGATGTGTCTCGTTTAACATCTTCCTCAATGGCCACGGGAGGTGAGGGAACGTTTGCTTCTTAGGTTGTCAGGTGACACCACACTGGGGGAACTTGCTGACGCACTGGAGATCAGGGGTGCCATCCAGAGGAAGCGGGGAATGCTGGAGAAATGGGCCTGGTGCAGTTCAGCCTGGACAAACGCTGAGCCCTGCCCCTGGGAAAGCAAAGCGCCAGGCAGCAGCCCAGGCTGGGCACCGCCTGCTTGGGCAGCAGCTCTGCAGAAAAGTCCTGGGGCCCTGAGGGACAGCGAACAGCACGGGAGCCACCCCGGGGCTGGCAGCATTTGGCACTGTAGGAGCAGGAACTGCTGAAACTGACATTTGTTCTCTGATTAGTAGCAGTTTGTTTACATTGGAAAAAAAGAACACTCATTTATTTACACTCACTTATATATATATCTGTCTCATTTGTGACTCCTTGTTTCAGCTGGGAGAAGCAAAAAGGAAACTTACATGGGGCATGTAAATTAGTTCTATTTTCCATAACTGCATATTTCTGAGAGACAATGAAAGAAAGCCTCTCTTCCTGCCTAAGGCTTTGGAAGGGAGACCAGCAGCCTGCGACTGGAATCAGGAGGCTGGTGAGGTTCCTCCACTGGGAGGAAGCAGCAGCGTGAGCTGTGACTGCTTCGACTCCATCACTTAAAGGAAGTTGGAGGGAGGAGAGCCTGAACGTGGGAACTGCCGTACATTTGGTTAGAAGGGAAGCAAGAAGTGATGCGGGTGAGGTGGCGGATAACAAGAGTTAGCACAGTGGGATCTAAAAGCCCATAATTGGCTCTGACAGAGGAAAAAAGTAGAAGGTTCCTCTTTCCCTTCCCCAGGCACTGGCCTAGCCCTCTCTCAGAATGACCACTAGTAATAGCATTTTGAGCAATTTATTTACTTTTAGTAAAAAAGGTGTTCTCTTAGTAACTACAAGCATATTTTGTAACCTTACAATCCCGTGTAGTTGGTGTCTGTAGTGTTGACTCTTAGAATGGCTGTAAAACTTATTTGTGAGCTTTAATGCTCTAATAAGTTATAGTCCCGGAACATAGACTGCATACGATTTAGAACAAAGCACGAATATTTAAATGTAGACTTAGAAGTCGGACCAAGTCTAGCTTTGAAAAATACCTGAAGCTTGCTGGGATGAATGAAATTCCTTGTCTTGACAGTCTGTAAACACTAGGGAGTAATAGCAAGGTACTTAATTGGCTCTTTCCTAGCTTATTCCCCTATATTAACATTAACTGAAGTCAGGAACAAGCTCTATGCAGAACGTGGTCTTGAACTGTATTGATTTGTCTTTCCTGGTTAATGAGTATTTACAGATGATTGCACAAATGGACATATTTAATTTTGGGAACCATTTAATTTTAGTTTACTTATTGGAATATAAAATGTCAAAGGAGTGCACAAAAGATTTTCTTTTTAAAATATTGTTGCCTAGTAAAATATATTCTCTCTGGGGACTTTGCCTGGATTAGAGCAGAGAAGTGAGTCTTGCCAGAATGCAATTTAGGTGTCTGGACAATGGTGAACTTGCTGTCGAGACACAGCTAAATGACAGTCAGGAAAGCACGGAGGTAATGCAATATTTTCCACAGTAGCCAGATTTCACTTCCAGAGCAGCAAGTTTAAATTAACTCCTACGTTTTCATATTTCATGGAGGTTTGTTATTCTTTTAGGTGTTACTATTTTGGAAATAGCATAGAACAAGAAGACAGTGAAAATCAAATTGAGTGTAAATTTTCTGTTTCAGTAACTGGATTTTGAAATTAACAGATATATGGAAAAGCTTCCAAGTCTGACTGAGAGACAAACTGTAGCTGGAACACACTGGAAGAAGGGAGAAATTTAAAGATATGAAATTTCTAAATATATGAAGTTTCCAAACCTGCTTCAGCACAAGAAAATGTAAATCTGCCTACCTTGAGTTTGTACTGACAGGGAAGGCTGTGTTTGCCTCTGTTTTACTGAAAGTCAGCTAAAGCAATTTTGATTAACAAAGGCTGTGAAGTGTCACAGAGTTAATGGCATCCTGAGAGGCAGGGCATATCAGTTAGATTTAACTCCTCTGTGGAAAGTAGTTCATAAATAAAATCTCAAGATCTCCTGACAAAACATTTTCTGAGAAATGTAAAATTATAGGTGTATGCTTGACAGTAAAATTTATACTAGAAGCAGTAAAAAGAACTTTATTAACATAAACAAGTCAAGTATCCTAATCCCTTTCAGAACTCCTAAGCTTCTCAGTAAGATGAACTTTCGACAGGAAAGTTATCTTGCATATAATTTAGCCTTAGGAGAGACCCTTGTCAGCATCTTTTTGAACAATACTTTCTCTCAAAGGACATTGGAATGGTTTGTACAAGTGCTCCTGGTGTAATGCAGTTATCACAAAGGCTGAATTTCATTGCAGTTTTGGATGAAAAAGACAATGGAAATGTGTATGGAAAGGGTTAATTTTTTTAGGCTAACACAGATTCTCAATTATTTATCACATTTCATGAAATTTGAAGGGCATTAAATGAAGGCAGCTGCACTGGCTCCTGTGTCAAGTTACTGTCTGACACCCAAATAACAGAGAAAGACCACTTCATGTCTTTGCCACCACGTATTGTATGCCTGGTGAAAGCTGTCAATAATTGTTGGGTTCTTTTTTTCCTTCCTGAATGCTCATAGGCAACTTCAAACAGTCCTGGTAGTACAGAATCAATACCTTAGCGCCAGCAGCCACGGCAAAACTGTTATCATTATTGTGTTTACCCTCGATCGGGTTACACTTTTTCCTCCCAAAGCCACTAAAAATTCCAGCAAGTGCACACAGCATCTCCTTGGCAAGTTCTTTTCACCTTATACAGGTATAAAACATGGTTCATTTTTTTCCCCTTATGGGAGGGTGCTATGGCTAAGAAATAAATTGCGATAAAAACAGGCCAAGAAAGAAAAGATTTCCCAGTCTCTAATTAAATGATATCAAGACATCGTTTCAAAACACCAGTGATTATTGAACTGGCACCCTGACCTGCTAAATCCAGGAAAAAATAAGCCAGTATGAGAAACAGACCATGAAAAAAAATTGGGTTTACTATGACAGTAAACAGTATACTTCTTCCCGTGATTTTCGTCTCTTCTCAGACAAAGCACACACATGCAAGTTTGTGCTCAGAATGCTGAAGACAAAACCATGAAAAGGTGTGATTTTATGTAGACACGTTTAGTCTACCCTTTAATTAATCAACTGAATGCCTCATTTTTACTTCAACTCATTCAGCATTTCTGGCTTTGTTGTGTCATTAAATATGACATTTCCACATTTAGAAAAAAATGTCAAGCTATAATGATATACCTACTGCAGTGTACTGCCTCTACTAAACAGAAATCATGATTGACTGACAGCTTTAGTCTCAGAAGAAATAATTTTCAGTAAATAGGAAATACATAACTTTCATTAGTTGCTTTAAAATAGTTGGAAAAAAGTGAAGTGCAACATTTTTTTTTTTTCAATTTTCTTTCTGTTCCCTGTATCATTAATCCTTTCTCTGTCACTTGGCATATGACTTATTAATTATTTTTTTTTATTTTTTAACCTCATATCTCAGCCTATGGTCACCACAGACATAATGCTAAAACAATTCATTTACTACAGTTTGGCTCAAGTAAAAGAGCTGTGTCACTTACTAGGCAAAGTGACATGTATTAATCATGGGTCTCTTCTTAAAGATCTATTCATATTACTCCTTTTGAGTGCATAGAGCTGATGGGAAGGTGGAGAGCATAATAATTAAAGAAATTTTAGCAAAGAAGAAAGTTACTGCTCCTAGTTCACAGCCATTACAACTCTTCCTGTAGGACTTTTATTCCTGGTACATTTGGGGTTCTTTATTATTATTGTTTAATAACTAGGAGGAAAGAAAACCTTGAGGTAAACACCAGTGAAAGTAATGATTCCAATGGTTGATCAAGATCTGAGTCTAGATTTTTCAGGGTCTGCTAACTTCATTTAGTCAACTAAATCCCTCACCAAGCTAAGGAATAAGCTATTCCTCAGAGATTTGCACCCTTAAATGGGGGTACTGGTGTTCCTTTGATAATAATGTAGGGCTAGAATTAGAGGCCAAGTTCTCTGCTAGTAAAAAAGCCCCATGAAAGAGAAGAAATAATGCGAACATAGGACTTTCTTTGTCCAATAGAATTTGTACAAAACTGGTTTAGATTGTCATGTCTCTTAAGAAAAGACAGTTAGGAAAATTGCAATGGAAAGGTCTTTTCTACCATGTAAAATCTTCATAACTTTTGGAAACCAGGATCATATGCATAAACCATTTATAAAGGGTTGAATTTCAAAGAACAGTTCTTTCACAGAGAGGTTTCTGTTTTGATGAATTACCAAATTTTTTAAAACCTATTTCACTGAAAAATTCTTCATTCGCTCTACTTCTGACACTACCACTAATGGCTAAATTCAGTCTGTTACATAAAGCTTCCCGCTGTGGTCCTCTGGGGGGAGCACAGGCTGCTCCACCAGGCAGTCATGCCTCAGTGATGTGCCGGAGTGCAGAGTGATGGCCTTTTCTCTTCCCTCCACTCTTTGTGCTTTGGGGTTACACAGAGCTGTTATGAGTATCTAACTCATAACCACATTTGTGTGGACTTTTTCACCTGTTACTGAGTCCTGCCTGTCACTGCTGAGCAAATCTAGTGATGTATTTTGGCACACTCTCCAAGGCTTCTTAGCAGTGTCACTGAAGAAACGTAATATTGCCAAGCAGTAACGTTTCACAGGCAGTCAAGAGCCATCGCTTACAGCATTGTTCTTATTTACAGTACTGCTGAGTTTATGTCAGGTGTAGCTAAGCCACACCAGGAGTTCAGCTTGAGCATTAATTTATCTTTGTGCCTTCCCCCCCCCCATACTCAATGTACATCCATGTTTCATTCCCTGTTTCTACTCAACACCATGGGTCATTCTGCACCACTTCATGAAAAATAGATTGAATTGTCCCCAGTAATCTCAGCAGATAACTCCTCATAAAGATATAAAGAAACTCATATTTCTATTCAGAAAGAAGGGAGGGAGCATCGAAGATAAAAGTTTGCTCTGCAGTTTAGTAGGACGTTTAGCCACATTTTACAGATTTGCATGGCTAAGTTACCAACTTCCTAAATTTTGGGAAAACTGCATTGAAAGAAGCCAGTCTGTGACTCTTTTCCGTATGCTATCTGATAAACTATCTTTCTACCTGTGCAGAGAGATTTCTGTGCTAGTACACACTCAACTACAATAAATATAACATTTATCATAATATCAGAGAGTAATTCCAGTGGCTGTAGACATGAAGAATTCTATTCTGTTGAAAGGAGAAATTGTCAGTGCGGTATGAAAGGAGTTCAGGAAGAAAATGTATGTCATTGTAAACACTGCTTTCTGTGAGATTATGTATTGTGTGATCTCCTTCAGACATGTGAAAAGACAGGAATAAATGCAACCATTATAATCTACTGAATAACATATCTCTCCTAAAAGTTTTGTATAAATCATCGAGTCCTTAGAAATTCTGATAACAATATTTTTCTTTTCCATTATATATATTTTTAAATTAAGTATCATAGACAAACATTTTTTAGATAGAAACCTAATGTTATTTCTTTGAATTACCTTAAAGAAAAGTAGAATGTAGGAGGATATAATATGAAACTTTCCCGTAGCCCTGTCTAGGCTTTCTAAAGATTGGGATATCTGGTATATGTTATGCTCCTGGATTCCAAACAAAAATATATGTGATCATTTTATAAAGGAAGTATTTAATATCAACGTAATCATCACTTCTAATATACCATTAAATAACTGAGGTAGTAGTCTTACACTGCCTAGAGGCACTATTTAAGAAGTCTACTTCTTTTAAAGATATCCCATAACTCTGAACAGTAAAAAGGCATTGACCAGTGGGATTAGTAATGCAACTTCTGAGATGGTTTATAGATTGATTAAGAAAAGCTTTTGTTGAACTTGGGATAGTAAAACAATTGGTAACTTTTTACATTTCACAAAATGTCTGTGAAATATACCAATTATCTCCCTTCTGCTGGTACTGAAAAATGAAGCAGAGGTTGAGTTCCGCCTCAGCTCTTAAATACACTGTAATTACTCTAACTGCTTGTGTGCATATTTTTATTTCAGTTTTTCAGTGACAAACCAGGGTGGTAATAGAGATAGAATCAGACTATTTCTTCTATTAGCTTGACAAAGATACACATCACTGTGTGCAGAGTTTGTCTTCTGGTTTGTCTTCTAGCACTACTACCATCCATAAATCCTAGCTACTTTTGCAGAAGGCAATGTTGAATGATCCTGACCCTGTAGTCACTTTGTGTCAATATGTGGGTAGGTGGGAATTTTGGAGTGTGACATGGCATTGCCTTCCTATCCACAAAGCAATTATTTAGGTCTTTGAGTTAAGTAGCAGAGGCAGCTAAGATTTGAGTTTCAGCTCTAGAATTCTAGACTTCCCTAAACCCAAGTTTTTTCATGCTACTGTGTTCACTCAATATAGACACCGGCACAGGCTTCTTCTGCCTCCTAAAATTCAATGTAGACATAGCCTCAAAGTCAAGATTAGAAATAGTAGGTTTCCAACTTCTGATTAAGCATTTAGAATCGTACCTGTCTAAAAAAAGAACGTTTATTGTTCCAAATCTAAGCCTAGTGTGGAAAGGTTTAACTTTCTTGCCATTGAAGTCAGTGGGAAAAATTAAATGGTTTTTTTCCACCACATGATCAGACTTAAAGAAGATCATTGGTGTTGTAGCACCTTGAAGTCAAAGAAATGAAACATAATCTTAATTTTTACTGAACACATCCATTGAGAGAAAACAGCAGTAACAGATTCTTTTTAAAAATCCTTTATCTCAGTAATGCGACATTTTTTTCTTTGTGTTTTAAAATAAAAGTAATTCATGTTTAAAAATAAATACAATCAATTTTCTGAATTAAATTATTTGGCCCTTGTGTTCTCCTATCTCAACTTTTCAAGTTATTTTGCTCATTTTTTGGATCCGCTATCTTGTAATTGTCCTTAATACAGCTTTTAAAAATAGAGAATTGCCATAAGCATGTTGAAGAACCCAAGAGCATTGATAACCTTTCTTCAACCGTCGTGTCTCTGTCATTTTTTTGGGGAGGAAGAGTCTGTTCACTCTCAGTGTTCCCTAGATGATCATTAATGATCTTCCATGGAAAAATTGCAATTTCTGGCTCCCTCTGATGGTCCACTTTGGAATGATATACTCATGACTACCCATTCAGATACAATATTCCATTTATAATTTTTTCATAAGTCATTCTTGGATATGAATATCATGGCCCCATTCCTTTACTTCCCTTCTCTTTTTTGAGTTAGTGTTTCTGAGACACTTTTTAACTTTGGTATATGACTCTCCAGCCAGCCACTAGCAGATCTCTAATACTTTATGTTCTTAAAATTGCAAATTAGCATTCTAGGGCTTTCTCTTTCCAGGTTTCCATAGCAACTCTTGTACAGCTTATTCATTAGAAAGAGTTCTGTTTAATTGATCTCCTAATGTATTGCTTAATAGTAACTGTTAAGCAGTCTTTTGTTTCCAGGTCATATTTAGGGTTCACATATTTGCATAAAAGCATTTCATTAGCTGAAACCAATCATTATTAGTAATTTTCTTTTTTTAGTTTAAAATAACTAAACCCTCATTGAGATTTTCTGAATAGCAAATATTTATATCTTGCTGAATGGGTTTTCTCTGTGAGCCTGGGTGCTTTGTTTCTCTGAGCAGCAAGAAAATTACAGAGCTTCAAAATGTTAATCAGAGAAGACAAAGAAAAAGTGGCTTTTTTTCCAATTGAAATGTAAATGCACAGAGACTATAACTATAGGCCACAGGCAATATTTGATGACAAAGTTGTAATGGATAAATATCCTTTAAAAATCACAGTAATGCACTGCCCAAGTTGAATACATTGGGATTTTTTCCATTATGCATAATAATGATTTTCTGACATCTTAGGCTATGGAAGTTTAAAACCTCAAAGAAATCCTTTTTTTTACAGTACGATGCTCTCTGAAACTCTTCCCACTTAAGTTATTCAGCTTTGATAAATATTTTTATAGTAAAATACATTAATTCATTTGGTTCTGCATGAGTTGCAAGGTGATTTTCAGCTTACCGGGATACATGAATGTCAGACAATTCACCCAGAGTCACATCATGAAATTTAGTCCTGACAATAGAAAAATTGTGTTCCCCAAGAACAACCATTTAAATCCTTTCTGGGTAGTAACTGCTATGGAAAACAAAATACATAGTTTCAAGCAACTTCTGCTTAAACATCTTTAAAAAAGCTAACCCATCAAACTTTCTCAAGCCTGAATGGAGAGTATAGAACTCGCTACATATTGCTGGATTCATGTTATACATACTATGAGTCTGGTTCACAAATTCACATTAATTGATAACAAATCTAGATATTCTAAAATAATGTTTTTCATTTTCTTTTAATCATATTTCTGGTTTTTCCCAGTGCTTCTAGTTGATCCTTTTCAAGATTTGCTCACAAATGTGAGAGCTTTAAGTCTGATTCTTTTACCATTTTGGTTCTTTTTTAAACAAGACCTGATATTCTCAAGCACAGAACTTCAAAAAAGACCCGTGAAAATAGAAAATATGGAATGATTTCTAATGAATTGCCAAGACTTAACAAGAAATAAATTTTTCAAAAAACAATTAATTCCCTTCAGATCTCAAACATTCATAAGTAGTTGTTACTCTGAGTGGTCCAATGTAATATGCATAGCTTCAACAAAAAACACAATATTGGGAAAAGAATTGAGAGGGTCTATAGCAAAAAAGAAAGGAAAGGTATTGTGCTTGACCTTTTAGTGCCTAGTATAATGCCAGTAAAAACTGCTGTTGTTATTGCTAATGTTTAGAAATTATGGTGAAGGTATCCAGAAAGAGAAATAAATGCCATTAATATTTATGATATATCATAGCTGAACTTAGTTCACCAACTCAAATTGTCTGGTTGTTGTCTATACGGAAAGAATACATATGAGTACTTCTTGCCCACTGATAATTTTAGAATAGCTAGAAAGCACCTCTAAAGCAAAAGTTACTTGATACAAGCTTTTCATGAGTTCCAAATATCTGCCTCTACTTTTGATTAATTTTCTGCCATTTTGTAAAATGTCAATATGGAGAAAAGCTGTGTCAAAAATCTTCCTGAAATGCTCGTTGGTACAGACATAAGGCAAAATAAGTGAAAACTGATGCCATTTTGTGTATATATAAAAATAATTTCAGTAAATAGTGTTATAGCTTCACATGGTGTGTTGGGTTTGCGTGGCAAGGTTTTGGTAGCGGGGGGGCTACAGGGGTGGCTTCTGTGAGAAGCTGCTAGAAGCTTCCCCTGTGTCTGATAGAGCCAATGCCAGCCGGCTCCAAGACGGGCCCGCTGCTGGCCTAGGCCAAGCCAATCAGCGCCTCTGTGATAACATATTTAAGAAGAAGAAAAACACTTAGAGAGAGAGAGCTTTTGCAGCCGGAGAGAGGAGTGAGAAGATGTAAGAAACTCTGCAGACACCAAGGTCAGTGCAGATGGAGGGGGAGGAGGAGCTCCAGGCGCCGGAGCAGAGATCCCCCTGCAGCCCATGGTGAAGGCCATGGTGAAGCAGGCTGTCCCCCTGCAGCCCATGGAGGAAGGATGAGGGGGTGTAGAGATTCCACCTGCAGCCCGTGGAGGACCCCACACTGGAGCAGGTGGAGGCACCTGAAGGAGGCTGTGGCCTGTGGGAAGCCCACGCTGGAGCAAGTTCCAGGCCGGACCGGTGGACCCGCGAAGAGGGGAGCCCACGCCAGGGCAGGTTTGCTGGCAGGACTTGTGACCCTGTGGGGGACCCCACCCTGGAGCAGTTTGCTCCTGAAGGTCTGCACCCCGTGAGAGGGACTCCATGCTGGAGCAGGGGAACGATGAGAGGAGTCCTCCCCCTGAGGATGAAGAAGCAGCAGAAACACCGTGAGATGAACTGACCGTAACCCCCATTCCCCGTCCCCCTGTGCCGCAGAGTGGGGAGGAGGTTGAAGCCGGGAGTGAAGTTGAGCCCAGGAAGATGGGAGGGGTGGGGGGAGGTGTTTTAAGAGTTGATTTTATTTCTCATTCCTCTACTCTGTTTTGCCTAGTAATAAATTAGATGAATTCCCTAAGTTTGATCTGTTTTGCTCGTGACAACAATTAGTGAGTGATCTCTCCCTGTCCTTATCTCGACCCACAAGGCGTTTCGTTATGCCTTTTCTCCCGTCTAGTGAATGAGGGGAGTGAGAGAGTGGATCTGGTGGGCACCTGGCCTCCAGCCAGGGTCAACCCACCACACATGGTATGTTTCCACGAATAAGAGGTAAATTTGCATTGATAAAACACATTTATTTACTGACTTGCATATTCACTGTGATGGCTACCGAAGACTGAGGATCAACTCACTTTAAAGTCATCAGTGGTGTCAAGGAATTATGCTACAGGCTCAAGTTCATTACAGTGAATTTTTAAGACTGTTATAGAAGAGGAAGATAATTTGCAACATTTTGAATTATATGCTGTAGATGCATGAAAACTAAAGATTATTATTTTTCTGTTAATCATGATATCACTTCAAAAAACCTTTCCCTACAGGGATAGTATCAATAATGACAGTCTCACCAAAAAAAGGATTCTTCATTTATATTTTGAACTACTTTCCTTCTCTGCCTTTGATATTTTTTCCTTGCTGTATGGAAGACTTTGAGTGTAGTGACAGAGTAATAACTTTATAACCTTCAGTGATGCCCACTTGTTCTTAGTTTTAGAAATCTGCCTCGTGAAACCAGCTTTTGCAGTAATATACCAGCTACTACAGGACAATCAAACATAGTGAACAAAACCAGTAGTTTAGGGGCAGTTATACTTGCTTAATCATGTTGTTTTCCCCTACAAAGAGGGAGAGACATAAGAAAGAAATGAAGCACAATGGAGCCAAAGATGCAGGCTCTCTTAATGCCTTTCTCCAAATAGCACTCTTGAACTACTGATGTGTGTGTGCTCTAAGAAGCCTCAGTAATTTCAAGACTTGGTAACTATCTGTTGGCTACAGCATGAAGGAAATAATCTATGGTTTCAGGTACTATTCTTTTCTAGCAATTTATTTGCTTTGTGAAGTTCAGCAAACTACTTCCATATTGGTTTTGAAACAAAAAGTGTGTGAGAGAGCGACACATTGGTAGCATGCATGTACTTGGCCATACTTGTGTGAGTGCAGAGATTATTTTGTGTAGGACTGCTTTTCTTACACAAGTGTCAGCAGCAGAAAAACATGGAAGCTATTACAAAGATCCAACTTGGCCACCTTTAAAAAACTTCATTTTGGAGGCCATGTAGTTGGCACTGTGTTAAAGCTAATGTGCCCTTTTAGTTGATGAGGCTGAATAGCTTGAGCACAGTACTGCACAGTGCATCACAATGTCTCTCAGACTGAATGTTACGTGTGTCTGCCCTTTTTAGTTCTCCCTGAACTATCTTCCTACAAGTTAGGCTCCACAATTTGCATGAGCCCATGTCTCAGGTGTTGTAGTCTACATAATTATCTTCCATTCTCACTTCACAAAAAATGTGACCCACTGAACTCCATTGACTCTACTAACCAGGGCTCCCTGACTGTAACAGGAGATTAGGCAACTGGCTCACATGTAATCTTATACACAAGGATGACTAAATGCAGATGAGAGGTGAGTCTCACAGACTATGAATCTTTATAACAAGAGTTTCAAATAGAATTAAAAGTCTTATCTGTAATGGGTACCTGCTCAATACTTTCAATGAAGCTACCTAGAACTTGATTTTCAGGTACAGAATCTCCAATACATCATCCTTTTTTGCACCCAGACAGTTATTCGTACATTGAACAATTTTTCTTTCGTTCTATTACTGTTTTTCATTACATGTAAATACTTAGTGGATACATATTGTGCTAGCAATTTTTGTATGCTACTTGAGTGTTTAAGTCCTTGAAATATGAGACTCAATACATAAAGCAAATGAAATTGTGAAATCCATCACAATAGAGGACAATCTGAAATGGAGAGTCTACATCCTCTCATTCTTCCTTCTGTGAATGATACTGTCTCAGTTTACTACACCCTCCGCTGTTTTTTCATCGCTTTATTTTTAGGAGCTAGTCCTAGCATTGATCCTTCTTTCTGTTAGGCAGCACTAAGGCTACTGTTCTAATAAGACTTTCTATTAAGCATCCAGATTGATCAAACACTCAGGGTTGCTCTACTGTCTTGGGTGCCAGTCTGAGGTCAGTATTTGTCTTCTCCCTTTCTCATTCAACAGGTGAAAAATTATTCTTTCTTTATGAAAAGGACAGAAAAAACCACCTCAGACAGCTTCTGTTAGGAGCACAATACTAATTTCTAAGCATTCACAAGGTGAAAATACCGTGTATGTATTCTGGAGAATATTCACTCTGTTTAGGCAACTTTGACATCCTACAAGAGAGTGATCGGTGCACCTTCAGTGAGAAGCTTCAGAAGAGATACATTTGGTGGAAGAACAAGATAGAGATATTAATTGCATATCTAAAGCTAGAGAATATCTGGCAACATGTGTTAGTGTAACATTTGCTCTAAATTTGGCCATTCATCAGTTCAAACATTTTTGTTACTGTCTTCTCCTTTTTAGCACAAAAAAATATAGGTGAAAACCATGAAAGAACATCAAGGAAACTGCTGCTTTTTAAATGTTGCTGTGCTATAAAAAAGGTGAAATTTATCAGCTGTGGTTATTTTCCAGAATGTCTTTCTAATGATTACCTTAATTGCATTGCTGGCAGAGTATGCAGTTTTTATTAATCAATAAGACAATGATCCTTATAATGAGATTATACAAGCAGCAACTAATCATTATCTCATCATCAATCTCTAAATCTGTTTCCCATTATTGAAATCCACAATACTCTGTAGGTTACTCAACAACAATATTTTACCCTACAATTGGAATATGTGTGGGCTAATGGTGGGGTGGGGAAGCCCTGTAGACTGCATGCTACCAGCTGGGGCTGCCATGTTGGCCCTTGACCTTCTCTTCTTGGCTGTGCAATGTCTCCCATGGAGCAGGAAGGCTCTGTGGCTCATTAATGTCAAATATACTTGTGACTAAGAGTGCTTTGGTATCTAAGCCCATTTAGTCACACACTGTCATTTTCATCTCAAACTATGACAGCCTCCCAACTGAAGTGTGCTGAGAAGATAATCTTTTCAAAGACAAAAGAGATCAAATGTGATAGATACTCATCTAAGGGCAATACACATTAAGGGCATATCTTTTTCTTTTATCTCCACTCTTCCTGTACCTCAGCACACTAACTTAACATCCCAGGAAAACATGTTTCTGACATTCCTGTAAAGGCAATCAAAGGGTGAAGGACCCTCTGGGGGCAGGAAGGTGTCTTCCTGCCCGAGGTGAGTACCTGTTTGAGAAGCTGACAGCGTGGCCAACTTCTAGGTCGAGCCATAGGAAAAGCAAAACAGTGGAGTGTAATTAAGTGCATTGCTGTTTACACTGGGCAGTTCTCGTGCTCCTACACTTTTCATTATATTTTACCATGAAATTTGTTCCTTGCAAGCCAAAGATTAAAGTTAATAGATAGAGGGTTTAAATGGATGTGGCTCTAAATCATTAATGCTTTAAGTGATGGCATTCAAATGGGCATTCAAAATGTAAACCTATGATGTAAATGAGCATAATAGCACAGATATTTCTAAGAAATAAAAAACTTACATCAAAAAAAGGCAAGCAAACACTATGTATTACACCATATTACATTATTTTAAGTAACAGGTTTTTTCCACCTTTTTTTCGTCTCTTCTTAAAATAAGAAATGAAACCCAGAGAAAGAATTAAGTAACAGCAATACTATTTGAAATTCTGTGATATACTATAATCACAGCATTATTATCTAACTTAGATATAATAGTGATGCTCCCAAACATTACACAGAAATAAAAAAAACCAGTGCTGCAAATCTGCAGCCACCCTGTTTTTTTTTCTAGGCAAACCAATTCATACTAGAAATGAATTAATGTAACAAGGTCTCCTATCATTCCTTAAATATCATCACTGTCACGTCTCAAAAGCCCAAATAAATTTAGAAATAACAACTGACTTATCTGTTTCCAGGTTCTCATGGGTTTCCATTCTTTGTTCGCAAGTTCCAATTTACCAGCTTTAGCCACTTTTATAAAAATCTGAGATCAATTCTCAATTGATCCTCTGTCCTCTTGTCTTAGCCCAATAACAAAAAAGCATTTGGTCTTGTGTCCTCACTCCTACAATCCCTGTTGAAAAAAAAGTCTTCTGTGATCAGTTTACTTATGGTTACCAAGGATCAGAATTATAAGTCTTCTCTTACACCTTCCCAGGGGTTCTGTCTTCTTCCATAGCCAATTAACCATTTATTTTTTTAATCTATGCTAATCTCTGTTTATTTGGGATGTTTTCGTGATTTATTGTTCATGGTCTATACATTTCATTCAGGTAAAGGACCAAAATAATCGCTGCCCCACTCAATATAAAGAGAACCCAGTCTCTTCTTCTGCTCCCCTGTAATCGATACTGACCTTGTGTCATGAGCCTGACTGCAAGTCCACTGTGTGTCGAGGAGTTAGTTACTCACATAAGAGTCACCATGAGCAGGCACAGGTCCAGCACGGCCTTCAGACTAGTGCTGTGCTGCACAAATCCCTCAGCTGCAGGATAACCTCAGCCAGCTCGTTGTACAGGAGGACTGCGAGCAGCTTCCCCTCCATACCAGCAATTACACCACCTGCATGCCCTTCCCTTTATCTAACAGCGCAGGAAGAAGTTCTCATGTGAACATCATTTTTATTTGACTGTAGACATGATAAAGAGAGCTGTTTCCCTGTAAGAAAATCATATAACAGCAAGACCAAGAGGGGAGAATCTCTGCTATGGATGAGGTCTGCGTGGTGTGCTGCATGTGAGTGGGACTCCTGTTTGATGCTACACTGCCCAGGACTGCCACCATTTAAAGGGATGTAAGATTGTCTGTGTGATTCTCTTCTCGTAGCATTAGCTCTAACAAATAGCATTTTAAATGTCACCTTACAGACTCTTCGGTGCCTTTCTTACTGGGATCATAATGGACCAGCACCTCCTGGTGCAAAACACCTTGCATGCAAAGTAAAGGCATGAGAAAGAAAATAATTCTAATTGGCTTTCGGGGGGTTCGGAGGAGTGGGTGGGAAGTGTCAGAAAAGACTTGAATCCCTGGAGTTCAGAAAAGTTTACCTGTCTGTCTATCAGGGAGAAAACCTGTCCCTTCAGTTATATCAGACACCACAAAGGAGTAAAGGATCTTGGATAAATAACTGAATTACCCACATATTAGCAGAAAAAAAAAAAGATAGCGCCTCTAGAAATAGACCATTTTAAACTACAAACCCTCATGTTTCAGTATTTCTCATAGCTAAGATCTATGATTCAGGCCAGGTGGAATGCAGCTGTGATCAGATTTGGTGATTAAATGAAAAATCTTTGTCTCTGTTAAGTCAGTAAAGATCCACACATTGGTTTCCATGAATTGACAACCAATAACAAACCAATGACAGAAATCAGTCCCTGCAAATATACGGTAATATAAGTCACAGAGGTCATTGGACCAACTTAAAAAAGAGGTTAAAAAATCATACAGAGAATAAAGCCAGAAGAAAACATGGAAATGCACTTCCTTACACCAGAAGAATATGCTAGTGGCAATTTTGGTTTATTTAAAATAAAGTTGTAGCTGCAATAAGTGGTATCTTACAAGCGGAGAGAGGTAGTTGATTTCTGTCATTACCATTTGGAACACGACTCTTCTAAACATATGCTTCTTGAATTAAAAGTGTCAATCCATTAGAAAGCTAATGGACTGACACTATTCATCCAAGGGAAAGAAAAATAAGAAGTGGCATTAAAATAAGCATATGTTTTTCCAAGTGCAAATGGGTTTGGAACTAGAAGATAGCTATTCAATGTGTAAATAGTGCCAAAAGGCTCCATTAATGGATAGGTACTATAACGTCTTTGAAAGAGATTTCTACTTTGATAATTTGTTTCCACTATAACTAATTTAATTGAACTTTCTGAGATTGGACCCTGGTCTGCTCCAGGTGAGAGCACTTCCAGGTGAAAACATTTCCTTTTCTTTAGTGATGAATTTCTGGCCAGTGAGGTCATGTCATCAGCTTAACTCGACAAAGTCCATGTACTGGGCACCTAAAGAAAGATGAGGGTCCTGTCAGGAAGACATAAACAAAACCTGAAGATATTTCAAAGCCAAGGGAAGTCTGATATGGTACTGAGGAAAGACAGAGAAATTGGTATAATAATTCAGGATTAGGTAGGATGAGACCTTTCTTTCCTAGCAAAACTAACAATCTTTCAAATGTGATTAGAATGAATTCTTTTATTTCAAACTTCAACCTATAGACACTGTATTTGCCTCCAGGAGCCCATCAACTACATATGTTTGATTTGATTGTAGGAGCACAGATTGATGATGGCAAGCCATGCATACAATTTTATATAAATAAACATTCACAGTACAACTACTAAGTGTTTACAGATTGCCAAATATATCCCAGAAGATGTTGTTCATATGAACTCTCCCTCTCTCCCTGTTCTCTCTCTCCCTTTTTTAAAAGGTTATATCAAGTTTAGTTAACAATTTTTCTCCAAAAAAGTTCATGGACTTCTTTTATTTTGGTCTAATAAAACTATTTCCTCCTCAATAAAACAGTAAAAATGAGAAAACAGGTTCAATAAATTAAATGTTTGTCTAAAAATAGCATAAAAATACTACAAAATTCATGAATAGCAAAAACAAAAGCAGAAAGTACAAAGGAATTACAATTGATAACATCCTGCTTTGGTTATTTACATAAATTGGTTAGATATTTTATCTGGAACTAATGCTGATGTTTCTACTTGATTTTAATGATCTATGTTTGTAATACATATTTTGAATGATCTTTGAATAAAGTTGAGTCAACTACATTTTTAAAAACAGTTCTAAAAAGATATTAGACAACTCTTGAAGGAAAAAGAAAGGTTTTGAAAAATCCTGTGAATTGCTTGCTCAGATTATCTGTGATAAATACACTTCCTGGTGGTGGTGTTTGAAATTTGATCACCATCTTCTAATTATTTTATGTTCTTAACATAGAAGCGTTCAGCAGTCAAATATATTGAGACGCACATTGCAAAAGCCTTGGGCTCATTCCACGAATGGACATATTTGGGGGGGAGATGTACTCAGGACAAAAATACAAACAACTTTATATAAAGTATAAAACAGTACAAAACCAGTTCATAGTGTAGAGCTATTTACATTCAAAACTCTAGAGTGGCCTTCCAAAGAACGTTTTTGTCATCATGCCTATTTAATTCCAAAAAGCATCACATTGCATATATCTTAAAAAAAATTAGAAAAAGACATTTTTAAATTCATAGGACTTTCAGAGACATATTCAAATAACATGAGATTTAATTTGCAACACTGTTCCTATTTGAATACAGAGTAAATCTTTAATGAATGTATATCATTATGACTTCAGGTAGAATTTAGCACTTGAGTATGCTCTCTCACACATAATTTCCTTAAAAAAGAAGAAAAGAATGTAATTCCTTTCAACCTGCAGTGTATTCTGATGACAACTTATATGGAAAAATGTATTCTCATCAGCCATCTGTCTTCTTACACTGTTAGGTTAAAACATTTTAATGTTAACATTGATATCTACATAATGATGAAATAGTTACAGTGAAAAGTTTTAACCTCCTTCTATGCCCCTTCATAATTTATGCTATTGTTCCAAAAATACATATATTTTTCATGGAGTAATGCATTTAAGAAACAGATTGTTTGTATAGAAAGTGCTCAGGACTGATATGACCTGATAAAAAGGCTTAAAAATGTCTAGTCCTGTAGAAATTTATTCACATCACTCCATAAGGTGGACTAAGAGAAGAAAAGAATAGTATAAAAGTGGGCAAGAATTATGTGACAGATAGGATGACTGTGTCATTAAACATTAAAATGTTAATAGGAACAGCAATTAAGAGAGTGGAAATTCCTATACCACAGGCTGAATTCAGCTGCCATCCAAAAACACATCTGAAGTAATTCAGAGATTTAGCAGGAGCAAATTCACATTGCTATTTTTCATTTAAAAAAGTAATGATTGGGAACAGATTCGAGGATACGTTATACAGCTATGTACAGCAACAAGCAGACACACCTTAACTTAAGAACGGCCTCCCTGAGTTCACCACAGGTCATGACCAGCAGAGAATGATGAAGATATAAAAATAAGAACAGGGCAAGCAAAAACCCAAAAAATTCTTTCTATGAAAAATTGAAATTCATTACCATCCCAGCTTCTTCTAACACAGGTTAAATTTTTGTTATCATATTTATGAACTTTTCATGGACCATTCTTCCATTACTTTGTCTAATAACTTTTAAAGCCCAATTATAAAATGTTCTGGCATGCAATGCAATTTATGTCAATGTTTTCTGTGATACGATATTTGAGTTTATGAAAATTTCTCTTTTTGTTTGTTTTAAACCTGTTTACCTGGCAATTTCAATAGGTATCCCTGTTTTCCTGTTGTGGAAAATAGAAGTTAATTATGCTCTGTTCACCTTCCTTGATTCTATAGATCTCTCTCTTGTTGTGTGTCAGTCCCATATTTTCCCTTTATGTTTAATGTCTTCACATCTAGAAGCTGCCACACACCCCTGATGATCCAGCCGTCCTTCTTTGGAATATTTTCCAGATTTATCATGTTAATCTGAGATTGTGAGACAAGAAATACATGAAATTGTTAATCCATTGAGCAAATTGATTACTTTTGTTTTACTTTATAATCAGACTTCAAAGAAGTCCAGTAGGTTTGCAAAGTGCGGGTTTGGTTTGGTTTATTTTTTTTCACAAAAGCTTTATTTTTCCTTTGCTGTTATAGTCATTACAGAATCCTAGTTTGCCATTACGGAATTTCTCTTTGCATTTACTAACCTTATTTTTATGCAATTCCTGGTCATGTGACCTGTATAGAATTCAGAATTTCTGGTCTGTGTACCTTAAACCCTACATTAAGTCTTTCTTGAAAATGTGTACCATAGTGGATATCTGTCTTTCTGACCTTAGCCAATTCTAATAAAAAGTTTGTGCTCCATAGTCAGTATTTTCTAAAACTCACAGTTGAGTATTTGTCATTATTCATTCCATGACTTTGTTCTCAAGCTGACATTTCAACTTCTGACACTTCAATTCATAAGACTCCTTAGGAAGGAACATCCTTAAAATAATTAATAGTGAATACATTTAGCTTCCTTTGAAAGATTTTTCTGTATGCATGTCCACCCACATACTCATCACCCTTGTTGGGCTATGTGCCCCATACAAGACACAAAACAGAATAGTTTTGGAATGTGTTATAAATATTCTCATGTTCAGATGACATAATTAATAGGAGTCCTGACAGGAAGGCAAAAAATTCAGGTTCATAAAAGAATTTTGTAATAGTGAGAAGAGAGAAGGGGCAGGAAGTTAGTTACAAAAAGGAAAGCAGAAAGACATTTTTTTCCCCTCCTTTTCAGCAGCAAAATCTATGCAGTGAAGAAAGCTGGGAAAATGTTACGTTTCCACATTCTTGATATTAATGGAAAGTATTTGTGTTAGCAGCGTTGAGAACAATTCAACACTATGTAAAAAAATTGCCCACTTAGTTCTGTCAAAGCTGATATCTATGAGTATTATCTGATACCAATGCTGAGAGTGAGAAAAATGTTTCTAAACTGATAATATAGTAGAAAATAGAACAAAAGAAAAAAAAGCCTTGAAATCATGTTTTAGAAAACAAATAATGTTATTACTTTGGTTTCAGTACTCTGCAATCTTTGACAGCTTGAGGTCAATTAAAAAAAATTTTGTCCAGTTGGGTGGGCTTTTTTTTTTTATCATTTCCATTTTAAGTGGCTACACTAGTAAATTATTTGGTTCAATGGCACACACTAAGAAGTCAGCAGCAAAGTTGAACGTAGAACCAGCATCTCACAATTTCTTAAATAAATAAAAAAGCGAGAAAGTGAATTTACAATAGGAAGAAAAACTTAACTAGCCTACAAATTATCATCTGTATCAAGCTGGTAGAAATGAATATAGGCATCAATGTATGCAGGGTCTAACTATGTCTTTTTGTGTCATTCATGCTGAATAGCACTCCATTCTACTCTGATTTCATTTGTCCGCTGCCACTGATGGGGTATGACACTGTTCAGTCTAAGCAGGGCTATCGTAATTTGGCCCCAGATAGTAAAGTACTCTGTATATGAAGTAATAACCACTTGCATTTATACACATATTCATTAAATTCATTCTGTATATATGTCTAAATACAGAAAGTTTGTCCACCTACCTCTAACATAAAGCTCATTGTATATATATTTATTAGATGAGAATACACACTCTCCCAGTGATATATAAACATTTAAACCCCCCAGATGTTTAGCTTAAAGTGAGTAAGTTGCAACTATAGATCCTGGAAAAATCTCTGGTGGGATACTGTAATCTGTTGGGAAACTTGTCATAACCAAGTAGCAAGCTATTTCCTCTCAGTGTTTGGACCTTGGTTGACCTCAGCATCTGAAATGGTGTGAACAGCAATCTGTGATCTCAGTATTAGTCTTTATTAATCTGCATGATAAAGACAACTCAATTGCTTTACAGGTTCTTTGAATATTCATAAATTCTGACAGGAAGGAAACATTGTGCCTTTTTGTCTGTCAGTGTACTATGGATCTACAATAAAGCATAGCAGTTACTCAGTCTCAGTAAAAATACTAAGGTAGACTAAAACTTACAGTCTGTCAACTTATTTCTATGTATTCTGAATAATATATAAAGCTTAACATTATAAAGTTTATTAGAGACCTCTGCCGTTTGATTCGCTTTTGTATGAGAGACAATTTTTGATGTACTATCTTTGGATGGATCTTTGATCCTAGTGTGACAGTAAATAGTATTGATAAAGACACCACAGGCAACGTACACATGGGTAAGTCAAGCGTGTCTTCCTAGAGACAATGGAACTAGAATTACAGAGGCACGACTGGCAAAGTATTATGCTATACATACAATTCCTTTCCATGTACACAGCTTAGTTATCTGGCAAGCCAAAGCTTGCTGCTTTCCCATAAACATTTTTACATTGGTGTGCAATGAGGCTGGTTGAAAGAGAGGAGACCCATTCTGTTGTGTTCTTGTTTTTATGCATTTTCTTCTGTCCTTTTCAGTGTGCAGCAGCCAGCTAGATTCCTCCTCCCAACTCATGCTGCATCAGAGATATCTTTTCTTGCAAAAAGTCTAAGGTAAGCGGTAACTATGAAATCCCTGTTTAAGACACAGCAACACACCGACAGGAGTCAATGGATTCTTCGTCAGGTAAACGTCTGAACTACTGCTTCTACTCTCCATCTCTGATTCTTTTAGTTTCACATGCAGCAGCTGGTACCTTTCATTCTACAGCTAAGTTACCAACTATTTAATGATTTTGCAGTTTATCAGTTGGGGAGTCATTCCTTTTGCCTGCCGATTTTCTTTAATATTCCGGACCTCTCTAGGCTACCCTGTGACTTTGGGGCCATAAGAAATCTATCTGCCAACAGGTATAAAACTAACACACAAGTATATTTTAAAAATCTATAGATGTAATGATTTAAGGGTCAAATTCCAGTATAGAGAAGCATACTGACCACCAACTGCACTGGGATGTTCATCTGTTTGTGACAGGGCTGAGTACTACTGCATGTTTTTTATAGACATGTTTGGAAACAGAGAAGGAGATCCAGTTTTGCTTCATTATCTGTGCAACTTCATTGAAATTATATGTAAGGAGTCTAACTTAGGAGCAAATTTAGCCATTGTTTAATTATCAGCTCTGGTAATTATGATGCTTTCTTTCATATGAGAATATGGTCGCATGCAATATTCATTCATCATGTTTGGACTGGGTTATGTATTCTGAGTAGTAGTATGCATTCATTCACAGGTAAGAGGTGGCAGCTCAGTTTCAGCGTTTAATGATCCGTTCTGGTTCTAATGGTCAGTCTAAGCCACTGTGGTCATATCTAGGATGGAACACTCAGTCTTTATCAGATTATGTTAGCCATCCCAGGCCAATGATTAGAGATTCACTCCCAGCAGAAAATGTAGTTCATTGAGGTCAGGAATGCACAGGAACCAAAAATAAAGTATCCTTCATTTAAAGAGGATGGCTATAAAACAGGCAGTAGAAAACAGTGAACTCGGGTTCAGCTTAATTTTTTGTGCAAGCTGAAAAGTTAATGTTTCTCTAATATTGTTCACACACGATCACACCATGACAAACCATCTAGCCATTGCAACACCTGTGAAGGTCTCTGAAATCATTGTCAGGACTGGAAATCTCTCTCAGCTATTTTTATGATAGCTTTCTGATTTATTTACTTAAAAACATACAACTCTGTTCATCTATATTCTTATTCTCCAAAAGATTTTATTTATTTATCTATCTATCTATCTATCTATCTATCTATCTATCTATTTTTTTTTTTTTTAGGGAAATTGTAGTTACTTAAAATACAAATTATTGAGAAGGAAAAGAAGGAAATCAGGATTTCAATTCCCACTGTTTAAGGACTGAATCAATATTTTTTTCAAAAAGCTCTTTTTCTTTCTCTTTCCTTTATTTTTCAGGGCTTTTCATTTACCAATGGCAAGGTGATTCATGGCAAGTTTGTGCAGAAAGCCTGTAATATAAAAACACATGGCCTAACAAACTTCAGATTTTGGGAGAGGGTTTCTTTTTTTTGGGACTTCTACCTATATGCCATTTTAAGTATGTTCAGAGGCCACTATAAATCTTCATACATTAAGTTTGTGTGTATGTGACTGAATGTACATACACAAATATCCAAACAACTAAAGAAATATGCTTGTGTTTGTCTATGTGCACATACAAGCATGCATGCACACGCCTCTGTCTATCTATCTGTCTATCTACATATTTGCTACTCGTTCTAACAGGTTAAAAGGAGTAGTCACAGGGTGTGACTAGTCTAATTCTAATAAAATAATGGCTTGCTGAAATGCAGTGTAAAGTTAGAAACCATGCTACAACCTAGAAAAAAGTACCTGAAGCAGAGTATCCATAGCAGCTTCTCTCGGAGTTTGGCTCCAGTTTCTTCTGTTTTGTTTTGCTACAATACTTAATATTGGACCCTCAGGAAACAACAATTCTACTTAACACAGCCCTTATTCTGAGAAATTTAATCTCTGCATTAGCTGTGTATGCTATAATAGGAACACTGGGATGAACTGTGGTCTTCTGTTCATCTTCTTTCAGTACTTCAGCATTTTAACCTTTCCTTTTCCAAGGTAATTTTCTCAAATGTATGAGATGATTAATGAGACCAGCTTTTTCCTGCATTCAACAATCACATGTTCTTCTTGCCCATCTGTCCTTGCATAATTATAGTTGTGCTTTTCATGCCAATATTTAGGGCTGTGTCAGCACTTCCATTACAAACCCCAATTTTCAGGAGTTTGTTATAAGGCTGGTGCACTTGGCATTTGGCCGAAATTGAAGAGAGCTGGAAATCACACTAGTCAGAGCACTGAATCCAAAACATGAGCTGTGATTTGTTTTGGGCTAGTCTCCATATTTGGCAAGAAAGAGTGGCTGACAGCAAGCGCAAGTGAAGTAAAAGAGATCCAAGTGTCTGATAGTACAGCTGAGCTTTACATGATGTCAGAGAACAGTGCAAGAGCAGTTCCAGTTAAGTAAGAAAGTCTTTCATAAGGCAGCCAAATAATGTTCCTTTTTTGGAAGGAGGCCAGTGTGGAGAAAATAAAAAGAGGAAGGACCCACAGCAGGGCTGGGTTTGTAGCTGTCTCAATGCCAACTCATTTATTCATGAAGAGCAATGAATACCTATGTATGGTTCTGCAAAGGATGACAAATTAGTAGGGTATTTGAAGAAAAATGAGCCCATTTTCAAAAGTGACTGGCGATTCTGGGAGTAGACTCTTATAGAGTGGATTCAGCTTGGGGTTTTTTGGTTTGTTTTTTTTTTGGTGTTTTTTTTTTTTTTTCTCTGTGTGGAGAACTTTCTAAGATCCTTTGTACAGCTAGAGTTTGTCACTCAAACAGCACTTTGACTCTTTGACAACTGGAATCCAAATAGCCCCAAGACACACAGACCACTCCTTGATTATCCAGGATAACAAAGAGTGAGGTAATCCAAATAAAGACAAGATGCAGGTAATAATGCAAAACATATGTAAATTATGTTGCAAAACCATAATGTATTTACTATTTTTTACCTTCAGAGAAGGAAATTATGACATAGAGGCAGAGATAAGGCAGAGACAAAGGAAAAAAGAGGGGATCATTATTAAAGTATAATTAGCTACAAGCTGAATAAACTCCTCTTGGATAATAAAGAGGTAACTTCAAAATAAACACAAATAAAAGAATTTCTAATTCCAAGTGCTCATATATTTGTAAGTTTTTCATGGATACACATGACCACAGTTTTGGCTTTGCTCCGGGTAATTAATATGCAGTTTATGATTTCTTGGCAGGGCTGAGAACTGGTTACGAATTTTTATCCTGTGAGAGAAGACACCACCACAAGTCCAAGACAGCAATGGTTACTTGTTAGTATACCTTTATTTTCTTTTCTTTTTTTTTTTTTTTTTAACCTGTAGCTATGACATCACTGGGAAACCTGAGAGAGAGATACACGGCTTCATACGCATGCAAATCACATGAACAAGGTAGCACTGAATAAAATACAGCCTGAGGTTACCATGTTTCAGCTGCTGCAGTGGTAATTACCTATGTTTGCTATTCTTATCCTCATTTTTAAGTTATCTACTTGCCTGACACTTACTGAATGTACGAGGAAACACGCAAGTGGTGTACTGTGATCATCCATATTGTATGATTGTCTGTGTCTGTGAATCCATGAGTCTATCCTGTCATTCATTCTCATGTAGCTTATAGACCATATACCACGATATTCCCTTAGATTTGAGTAGCTCAGGTTCAGTCTGTCTCCAAAGAATGTTTACTTCTACCAAACAAAACAGTTTTTTTCCATAATTTCAAATATAAATTGTTTGATAGTCTAGTTTTGTTCATGTAGTAAACCCACTAAATGTAAATCTATCAAAAGAGATTTTTTTTTTTAATTCAGCAAGATAATCAGTAAGTATTTAGAAGCTCCTTTCATAATGGTTTCACTATAAAGTAGCTCCATAATTACGAACAAAATTTTTTGTGCTGTACAGTGATTCTGAGCAATCAGAGGCAGGGTGTGTAGGGACAATGGGATGGATGAGAAGGAAATCCTTCCTAGCTAGAGTAATGTGTGGAGCAAGAAATAAATGGACACATAGCTGTACCAGTCCTGAGTACACAGCACCATTGCTGCATTCTTGCATTCTGCAGTAAGCTTGGAGCAGCAGAGCTAATAGATCACCCTTCTCAAATAAGTTTAAACAGCATGTAACATTGAATAGCAACGGATTGATTCTTTGAACAGGGCTTAAGGCACAGGAAAGTAGGAAGTAGTTTATGCCTGAGAAGACTGGTTTCAGCTTTTCTCGGTTAAATAACCTACAGCTGCAAGGCATATAGCACCTCTTGTTGCTCTTAAGGGAGTCTCATTACCCTTCAAAATCATATGTCCTCTAGTTTGCCTAGAAGCCTGCTGCTGTCCCGCACCTATTTCTAGGATGTCCCACATCCCTCTTAGGCTCCATTGCCCTTTAGTCCTACCACTGCCATAGAAGGTACTTTTGCCATCTGGAAGTATTTTAGAGAATTTTTTGTATTTGCAGATTCAAAAAGAAGCTGAAAATGAGTCAGACTTTCGTTACAAAATAAAAGTAAATTTTGAGCTTCCATGGTTCTGGGAAATAAATCTCTTACTGAGCACATTTATAATGGAATTAAGTTACAATTAAAAAACAGGGAGAAAAGCAAGTCTTAAAACAATTTGTGTAATTATGAGTCTGTGACAAAAAAAGGATCACATATTATTGTCACATTTTATCATGTCTTTACATAGCTTTTATATCATAATCATTTTCCAAAGACTGCACTGTGCTCCTTACTCAAGTATTTCCTTATTAATTAAATATCACTTTGCAAAATTTCATGGAAATACACCCGTTTGTGGCACAGTGTCCAATTGCTTTTGGATCAGAGGAGCAGACAGCATTATGAAATGAGAGTTGGACCTTTGATTTCTCCTGTCATAAACAGGCAATAGAAATTTTTTTGGTGAACACCTCATCTTTCCCCCTGGAGAATTTCAACTACACTATTTGGCCTTGGAGAGGAGTCATAGTTTGTACTCAGTCCCTTTCCGTGCTCTCCGCTGTGGCTGGAAAGAGGAGAACAAGAAACGTTTTCCAAGGAGCTGTCCTGTGCAAAATCCATTCTAACTCTTAATTTTGTAAATGGAATGTGAGAGGGGAGACAGGGAAAATGGAAGCATTTCTTGCAAAACAAGTCAAATTGAAATGATGAGAATGTAGAAAACCAGCAGTGAAAAAGAGAACTAGCTTTTTTCCCCTTCCAGATCTACATGATATTGGAGAAAATAATAGATTTTACTATGAATCAGGTGACTTTGTTATGTTGCTATATATTTTATTCCATTACTGTATAGTTGGTGCAGTCTAAAAGGTTCTTTATTAAACCACTGAATGGAACAAATAGAATTGAAAATGTCAATTTGCTATTCCAGTGTACTAGTGAATTACAACTATGCCAAAGAGTAGTGATTTATTTATTTATTTTACTTGGTTTTTCCCTCAGCTGTTTTACTTACATGTGTTGAGTTTCTAAAAAAAAATAAAATACATGGCCGGAAACATGGAACATGGAAATGAAATAAAATAAAATTAAAATTTTGAGAACAGACATTAACAGCAGACTACAATGTATTCCTGTTACGTGTTGAAAATAAAAAGGTACCTTTTCATTGAAGTTATTATTGTAAATCAAAATGCCACTTTACTAAAAGGAAAAGATCCAGTACTTTTCACAGTACCTTGCGTTATGGTTGCTGTGCCATTTTAATAGTCTTGCAAAATTCTTTGGAATAACATTGTATCTAGGTAAACTGTTGTTATAGTAGCTGAAAAAGTAGTGTGGTGTGTCCATGAATACACTAATAAAGCTGAACTCTGTATTTTGGGAACGATCTCTGGATATGTCTTGACATTATTTAGCTCTCTGAAGAGGATATGTATCCCCAGCTATTTTACCACCTCTCTTTTAAACCATATTTCATATGAGTTAATGCCTTTTTAAGTGCTGTCTCAGAAACCAGCATTACCGGAGTTTGCTATGCTTTGGGCGAGCTGTTACACAACACAAAATACCGTCGCTGATAAACGCAGAGTGACTGTAGATTCACTCTGATTTAAAGTGCTACTTTCCCGTTTACACTGAAGACCATCAGAATATCATCGGGTGTGATTTTCAAGCATGCTCACTGTCTCCTGCCAACACCACTGTTTCAGTGGCAAACTAGGGACTGTGTGAATTGTCTTTCTCTTAGTTTGGAATTGATTTAGGTTTTTTTATTTTTTTAATATTAGTGACTAAAATATGTTGTATGTAACAAGAATATTATGCCTAAAAGTAGAAATCCTTTCCAACTTTTTTTTTTTTTTTTCCCCCCCCCACTTTAGGGACATCTTACATTGCTGGAGATGGTGTCTCATTATATGAATACCTAAGAACACAGTTATAATTTGATGAACATAGCTATAATTTGATGAAGGAGAAGGTGTCACGCACACACATACTTTTGTTGCAATACCTCATTGGATGTGTTTAATTGCACAGATTCTGAATTTAATGACCTTGCTTTCAGAACACTGATGCCAAAATAGCACCCTTAGCATACCACCTCTAAGCATGTTTTGCTAAATATTCAAATTGACAGAAATGCTGGTATCTCTCCAGAACTGCTTTGACTGAAGCTTAAAAATAGTCTTTATTTTTATTGCTGAATAGCTGAAATCCCATTACAAAGGCTGTTTTGCAATATGAAATAAGAAGCAGAAAAACTTACTACTTGTTGTTCAGGTTCTTTAAAGCAAGTTGTGCTGCCATGCATGCCTTGTGCTATAAGAAAATACTGAGACTGCCTGCGTAACTACTACCCAATGTCCACTACTGAACTGTTTGAGGAACGATAGAGTAAATGGAACAAACTGGGGAAAAACAAACAATTGATATAGTACTTAGAGCAGCAATAAGTACACATACAAACCACAATGTGAACCACTATTTTCACTGCTTTGGTTTTTGATGGAAGAGTCTTTGTATCGAAGTTTTATTCTATTCACCTGGAAAATTGAGAGGTTTTTTTAAAGTATATTTTTTAAAAAAGAGAAAGTTTTGAGTAAGATGAAACATTGGTTTATGCTAGAAATACATAAAGAGCCTTACTTGACACAAGTATCACTCATGTTTTTGTTATGTGAGGCTCTCCCCTCCAAGAAAAGAAATCATAGTGATACTCATAGAATCATAGAATCTTTAAGGTTGGAAAAGACCTCTAGGATCATCAAGTCCAACCGTCAACCCAACACCACTATGTCTACTAGACCATATCCCGAAGTGCCATGTCTACACACTTTTTGAACACCTCCAGGGATGGTCACTCCACCACCTCTCTGGGCAGCCAGTTCCGCCCTTTCAGTGAAGAAATTTTTCCTAATATCCAACCCAAACATCCCCTGGAGCAATTTGAGGATGTTTCCTCTTGTCCTATCAATTGTTGCTTGGGAGCAGAGATCAACACCCACCTTACCACAATCTCCTTTCAGGTAGTTGTAGAGAGCGATAAGGTCTCCCCTCAGCCTCCTCTGCTCCAGAATAAACAACCCCGGTTCCCTCAGCTGCTCCTCATCAGACTTGTGCTCTAGATCCTTCACCAGCTTCGTTGCCCTAATAGATAGTAATAGATAATTAGATAATATCAGTAATAGATAATTACTTTATTTGTAACTTCTTTTCCTGTGAGATTGTTTATACTGCAGATTCTTTGGTTATTTGATGCTATTGCTTATGTTGATGACAGAGTGTAAGTGAATGCACTTCTCTTTTGGGCCAGGAAAGTGGTATTCTTTCATGTTCAGCAGCATAGCATAAAGCCATGTTTGCTGGTTGGTTTCCTAATCAGTCAGAAAAGCTGAGCTGTTGTAAGAGAAGTTATTAAAGCTTCTGGTAGTCTTGTCCTGAAAAATTCAATTTTAATAGCTATAGGATACCACCCTGAATCAGTAGCCTGCCTTCTGGGACTCACGTTGGATGGGATCTCTGATGCCAAAGAGGGCTTCAGCTTGACAGCAAGAATATAGCTGCTCAAAAATAAATGATCACTATAGACCATTAGTGAAAATAACCTGATTTTATTTTACTAGCTGCTGTAAATATTTACTTTGACAACCCGCTTTATTGAACTATGAGGATACAGTTTTGTGTATGATAAGACTGAAGGTCAATGCTTGTTTAATAAACTCTAAATAAAGAATTATGTGATACATTGTACACATTTCACATCCAGTGATGTATTAATGCATTGTTGCACTCTGTATAATCAGCTCAAATGACTTCCTTTAAGGAGACAGAGATTGTTTCACTTGCATCGGTTTTTTTTAAACAATTTAAATGCACTATTGGTCAAATGCCAGCAATCCAGCTAACATTTAAGGTGAATATTATATTAGATCTATTAAATTTTCTAACTTTCAGTGTCTTAAGGATAAATGAGAGATAAACAAGCCCAGTTTATATTGCAACATAGTTTTTAAATAATTACCTGTTGATACTACAGTCAAATCCAATGCCAGGATTGTCAAAGACTCATACATGGAGTGCTGATATAGCTTCAGTGTTTTTTCAAGCACAACTTTCACTATGACTGCTCTGTTGTATTTTTCTTCTTGGTTATTTATTCTGCTGAATATCATTGAAAGTGAACCATGTTACTGCAGAGTGCAAAACACATAAATATATAGACATAAATAAATATGTAAGAGCCACTGAACAAAACAACTTTGACAGAAAGTTTAAAGTTGGATAGGAAATAGGGCCTCTGATTTGCATGGCTGGATATAGACATGAATACAGGGCTAGATACAATTTCCTTCAGTGCTGAGTTGTACTGTCTGTTTGCTTAATGTCATTAGAATTTCAGCTACTGTAAAAGCAGATGTGAAGAGATTAAAATGGCCACTCCAGCAGTCTGCTCTGGGATATTAACTGGCTAAGTCCTGATGTATGGATCAATGTCTGTATGGCTCCCAAAGCAGTGTCTGAACTTTTAAAATCTTGCTAGAACTACTTCATTCCCCACTGTCCCCAGATCACTGAGTGTTCCTGCATTTGCATCTCCTGCTTTGAGAAACATGGTCATTTTTCTTTCGCTTGTTAAAATCTTTCCTTTTCCTATTTAATTTTTTTAATAAAGAATTTTTTTCAAATTAGTGATCATAAACATGATTGTGATAAATCAGCACAGGTAAAAGATTGTCCTTTCTTTACTGTGAATACATAGGACAAGTGAATGCATACGGGAAAACATGAGTATGGTGTTCATAGGGTAGGAAAAGTAAAGTTTTGTGTTTTGAATACATTTTTTAAATTTCAATAAAGTGGAATCTATGTCATCTGTGTATATGTATGAATCCAATTGCTTGTCAAAGTTATTTATTAACTTGTCAACAAATATTTTATTAACTTGTCAAATATATATTGTCAACAATATAACAATACAATATGATATATTGTCAACAAATATTAACTTGTCAACAAATTATTATCATTCAATCAACCTAAGCTTACAGGAAGAGTGTTGGGATGTGAGGTAAGTCAGCAAACTTTGAAATACTCAGGGCTGTAACTTTGCACTATCCCTTTTTTTTGAACACCCTTCTCTCTTTGAAAGGAACTTAAGTTTATTCACATCACAGACAGGAGGTGTTTACACAGACTCAGATGAGCTAGCTGTAAACCAGGCAGTTTAGATACTGATGTTAAGTAGTTTTCTGCAGCTGGAGAGTCAATTATAAAATTTCCTGAGAAATTCAGAAGGCTCAGGACCGGTATTTAAAGGCAATATCTATCATAAACTCCTTCTGATCTTATTCAATTCTCCAGGTATTAGCGCAGATCTCAGGCAGCAAGCCACCATTATAACTCTCTGGTCAGGAAAACTGCATCAATTTGTGCCACCTTAGGACTGGCCAGATTCCCTATGGTATTAATCACACTCTATCAAGATCAAAAATCTATTTCTTAATTTCTTGTAAACTCTAACTCAGTAGAAAGCAATTATAGTACATGAAGCCAGGTATTCCATGTCATTTCTAAAATGTCATGGTGCTGTATTATTAGTAATAATTGTTTTCAGCATAAAGTGAGTATGCTCATGGAAATCATTAACTCAGAAAAAATTACATATTTAGAAGTTGTACCATTCTTTTATAACAAGTTTCTGGCAGCCATATGGGGGCAGGGGTAAGACACCTGAAAGACAGCAACAGCATCAGAATTTCTTTAAAGAGGAGTAGAACTCTATTTCTCTCCTATGACTTCCCAGAGACCGTAAGATAGAGTGCATTTCACTGAAGCTTGAAACAAATGAACAAATGCAACTTTTCTGTAAGAAGTCTGAGTCACTTATAGCTAACCCAGGAATTGTTCATGGGAGTACAATTGAACAAATAATACACTAGATGCTGAGTATTTTGTGGTGCTGCATGAAGGGAGGGCCTCTTCAGTCTATTCACCTCTGCATGTCTAGCGATTCTCTGGCCTTGAGGTCTCTAGATTTAGCTTTTTTGTTGGGTTGGGGTTTTTGGGTTTGGGTTTGTTGGGGTTTTTTTTGGGTGGTGGGGGTGGGGGTTTTTTTGTTGTTTGTCTGTGGATCATTGACTGTTTACTATAGCTCTGATGCAGCCTGAAGAGATGCAGGGCCTGAGATGTTTTATCTCTTGTCAGAGCTCACTTCAATTAAATTAATGGATCCATTCAAGTCCCTCTTTCCTCTTTCAGCTGCATCACTGCCGAATACATTAAAAAGATCTTAAGTCTCAAGATGGTACATCATGGCATTAGCCAGGGCACTCATTTCCCTCTGTCTTCTTTTTCTGTAAATCAAATAATTAATGAGATCTCTACCTCAATAGAGCACTTCATCAATATTTTGTAGCAATAGAAAAAAAGATGCGCTTTTTGCTCTTGGAGGAGCTTTTATCTCCATCTGTGTAGGATTTGGTGGGCAAATGTAATTCTAAAATGACAAAATATTGACTATTTTTTTCAGTTTGATCTTAATTTCTCAGAAAAAATATTCTAAAGGCTTAGGTGCTGACTGTTTCTGTTGTAAAGATGGGGGCTGTCTGAAGTTTAGACTTGTAATAAAATTTAATTCAAATTCAGTTTTTTGTAGAATATGTAATTGCAAAGGATTATATAACAAAGTATCACAATTTAATGTTCAGTGTTTCAATTCCATTAATAAAAAATAATTATGCTGCATATAATGTCAGCTATTCTGTTTCCTTTACTCAACATTATTTACCTTGGCACCATTAACCCTTTCATAGTAAAAAGGAAGAAAAAAGATATCTAACTGAAGAGTTTCATACTTAAAATACAACAGACAATATATTATAATGTAGACAGAGGTGCAGAAAAATTTAATAACTTGCCCAAGGCTAAATAGTAGGTTTGAAGCAGACACAGGTTGTAGCTTTCATTCCTATGGTTTTAGTCTTAATAATTTTGTTCTTTTCTCAAAGAAAATTTTAGTTCAAAAAATTTAAACAGTCTTTACGATTCTGCTGTGAAGTGACACTGATTCTTTAGTTGAATACCAGGCTTCTTACTGAGAATCATGCACTGATTTGTAATTACTTTTTGCCCTAGGTTTTGAAAAAGGAATATAGTAATTTTAATTTAATGATTTGGCTGCAAACTGCATGTAGATGAATAGAGAACATTTGGCTACAATGAGAGGGAAAGAGTCAAACACAGTCTTACTGAGTTGTTAAAATATAATAGCAATTTTTACTGAAATGACAATTTCATTACATTACAATTAGAACAATACCTTTTAATGAAAAGTACAAACATGTGGTACTGGCCTTCAAATGAGTTCCATTAAATATCACTACATTGCTGTGGTAAAAATAGTCCATTCCTGCAGGATAGGCATAACTGAAAACTGTAAATGAACATAAATGCAAATAACGTCCCCTCTGCATGCTGTTCCTTGCAGAAGGAGAGGTCTTGCAAACAAAAATCTGTGAACTACACAGCAATCAATCTCTGTACAGTGTTAGTGGCGCAATTTTTCCAGACGTTCATTTTTCATTACATGATAACTTTGGCTGCAAACGTGCTAATAAAGGCATCCTTCCCAGAGAATGATCTCTGGCTGCCAAGACAGGTGTGCAGGGTGGCTCAACTTCAATCTGCTCAAGGTGAGACCTGAGGTATAGGACAAATCCATGGAGCAGCTGACCTGGATCTTCTATGGGTTCCATGTGTTGCCTCCGTGACTATGATATGCGTGCACGTCCACAACCATGTGTAGTCTTTCAGCTTAAACTGGCTGAAACAATATGAAAAGACTCAGCATAATCTCTTGCAACAGTATTTTTGCAATAGACAACTGAGGTTGTGTATGCTGCAGTACGGCATGGTGAAGGTTCAGGGCTTTTGAGGGCAGGGTCTTTGAGGATAGCTTGGAAGAACTGCTAGAGTGGAGGGGGCCAAATCTGATGCAGTTCTGTCTGTACTGCTCAATCCCAAGATCAAACCATAGCCAAGATCAAACTATATATATCTTGCAGAGTTTATATATCCAAAATCCTTAAAATCTCTGCTTTTAATATCCCACCTTCATATTTTTTGAGAGAACTCAATGAGGGAAGAGAACATCGTGGGTGCAATGAAGTAGTACTGTGTTCGCAGCAATGACTGGTGCTTGCGCTTTGTGTGTGGTGTAGTGCCTAGCTGGTGCTGCTAAATGATTAACACCATGAGCACAGTATTGTATCTAGTAGTGAGGAAAAAGTCGATTCCTGTCATGAGTTTTGGCACAGATTGTTTTGTCTTTGGAGACAAAACCTTCTGGCATTGACACCTGTATCCTTCCAGGATACAGATTCTGTATGTGTTTTGGTTTTTGTGAAACCTGGGTCACTGTGATTTTGCCTTTTCAGTAACGAAATCAAAATCACCTGTGATTTTGTCTTTGTGGCCTGTAGAAATATTGACTTTGATATTGCATTTGAGTTTATTTGGCTCACTTGTGACTTTATTCAGCTAAACTAAAAAACTTTTTCCTTTTGAAATAATTCTTCCTCTTCCCCTTTACTACAGAGAAGTCAACTAAGCAGATGTCCAGCATCACATATGCACAAACTGTATAAAGATTTCTGCAAACTTTACATTCTGACGGCTGGGAAAATAATGAAGTAGGGAACTTCAGACCCTCAGGGATACTGACACACAGGAGTACAAACTCAAGGAACTGAAAACACCCATTGTGTCTGTAATAGACACAACAGTCTCTAGCACAATAGTAATACCCCTAAAACTTGGTATTGTCTTCAATTGTCTTAAACACGTTTAGGACATCATCAAGACAAAGAAGAATATAGATGTTGGAATCTAATCTTTGCAATGTTGCATGATTTTACTGGATGCTGTTAAGGTTATAGGGATACACAAAAGTCTCCCTATTTTTTTTTCTCTCATTAAAATAAGCTTATTGCTAGTGTCTCTATGGTAAGAAGCTTGAAAAATGCAACCAAACTACCTCCTTCTTAATGATTTAAAAATACAGAAAGCACTTAAAAGAAAACCAGGATGCATTATTATTTTAGGTATCTCAGTCTGGAAGCTAGGCTTAAGATTTTTAGGATGTGATTCATTATCTTTGGATGAGGGTTTTTTTGGGGGGTGGGGGTGTATTTTAGCATGTCTAGATTTTTCCAGCTTTTACAAAATCTAGCTGTTGTCCCTGCCATCAGTACTAGGGTTATCACATAGGAGGCCATCAATCAATGACAAAAGTACTCAGTGTTTCATGTGGTCTGTGTAACTAACTTTAACTGGAAGAGTAAATCCAGGACTGTGGGGAATGGGCTAAACTACAATTCAAATGGCATTCCTGAACAGACTGAGCCCAGTGTAGCCTTTCCCAAAACTTTTGCTCCATAGCACTGTGTGTTTCCTGACGCTATTTGCCTTGGAATGGTGTGTGGCAGCGCTGGCAGCTTGGATTGCTGCCCTGTTTTCATTCCTACCTTGTATAAATGGGTGGTGCACCATATACTTGTTTTCCTTGGTAGGCATTTCTAGAAGTGCCGCTTGTCTCCAGGAGACACTTGCAAGTGCTGCTGGAAATTTTCTTGGTGCTGCTGCACAGTCTAGAATTTCTTAGAAGTGCTAATGCTAATAAATAAAAGCAGGGAGGGGAAAATAGTGAAAAAATGACTTGGATTCAGAAACAGGTCTTGGTTTTGCACCTTTCTTTGAGCCAATTATCCCTCCAGGTTATTCATTTTCACATTCTCATCCTGTCACTTATTTTCCGTGTAAATAGCCTTTACTCCAACAAACAGTTTGTTAACTAAAACATCCTCATCGCTAGTTTGTTTAATGAAAATTGTAGTACTGTAGCATGCAAATAATGCCATATCTATAAGATTTAGTATATGTGTAAAGAAAAGAAATATATACTGTGTGGTTGATATCTTAATATTTATCTCCTGCCTCTATGATTGGTTAACTGTCTAAACCAGGCTGACATCCTACAAAAATGTTCATGATTGTTTTAGAGGATTGGTTTATTATTCTTGGATGACTTCTGTCATCTAAAAACACTGGTACAGACTCCTAAGCACAAAGATTCTCTAAGAATTCATTGCTCAATAAACTATGCCCTCGTTCTTGTACTTTCTACTATTCCGTTCCTAAAAAAAAAAAAAACAATTAAAACTTAATTCCTCTTCCAAATTCCTTGAGGACACCAAGAAATTTGTCAACCACCTGAAGACATGTAGTGCATTTATGGTACACTGAGGTCTTGTCTTCCCTTGTACAAATTTGATACTCGTCTATGGAAGGAATTAGATCATAAAATGAATTGGAAATTGAATTAATTTTGCTCATTTGTTTTTCTGGCTTGTTCAAAGGCAGTTAATATTCTCTGAATGTGGAGTAATGACTGAAAGAAATTTTAGCCTCTGAGTAGAGCTCTGTGTCAAGGAAGCACAGAAGTATGACTGACAAACAAGTTTATTACCTTAATGTAAGGTGCTAAGTTTTTTGTGGGATTCAGTTCTGAATGAGAAAGGAACTATACAAAGAAATCCTAAACCAGGTAGTCCCTGAAGTATAACCTCCAAATGGTACTGTGGACTGTTATCTTGTACTTAGCCTAAATCATTTGCTTATGTAAATAGTTTTTCTTCAGGTTTGTTTTTAAAGATCATAATGATGTAGGAGGCATATACGATATGCAATGTTATAGATGTATGTCTATATGTGCATGTGTATATAAATATTTTTATGTGTTTATGTATTTACTGGTTGTATTTTCATACTCTATTTAGCTGATAAGTTTTTGAAAACATGGATTACCTTTTTCTTTTGGAATATATTTTAGAAATAATTTCTAACTATCTGTAAACTCTGTCATACACGGTAACTGTACCTAACATGAACAAATGTCACATGCACACACACAAAATTACCCATGATTTACTATATAGATAGTGTATGATGTCAAGCTTTTCAGTTGGTGCAAATGCTTATACAAATAAGCAGTGTGACAGCCACTTAAATCAGCTGATTATCTGGCCAGGTTTCTGCAGGCAACAGCTTAAAGTTACTAGATGAAACATTAACCAGGGCTGTGCTGTCATTCCAGAGCTGACACTCTGCTTAGGACCCATTTGCCTAAACTTAAGTGCTAGTCCACTGACACAGCTATGGAGTACCCCAAATATCTGTAAGACACTGTTAGGTACACCACTGGCCCTCCAGGTTTACTGTGCCATCAGCAGGAAAACATAAGCATTTTACAACTATGTGACTACTCAAGTGAACTCATGCCTCACTGCTATTTTCTTGCCCTCTACTGTTTCTTGAGCTCTTCAGAAAAACTGGACAATCACTCATCTGGTGTTTGGCCTTTAGCTCTGGACCTAAATGCTAAATCTCTCCCAGAAACTGGCTGTTCTTGTCCAATATAAATTTGCATCATAATTTTGCGGCCACCCTATAACCTCCCTTACCTCCAAATCCAATAGCTATATCTTTCTTTACACTCTTTTGAGCTCCCTTTTCATCCTCTATCCTTAGTGCAAAATCAACTTCTTTGGGTACTGGGTGAGAAAATAAAATATGCCATTGTCTGACATGGATAAAGCACAGCTTCTCATTGCAGTATAGGTAGGATCTCTGTGTACAGTAAGCACAAAAGTCTGGGTAGCTGCAAGTAAAAGTGGCTGTAGATACAAAAAGGCTTGATCAATGCTCAGTTACAGCTCTGTGCACAGTGCAAGGTCTAAGGTCTTGATGCGCTACAGAGTCATTGTGGTGACAGACCTAGTGCGAACACATATCTTTTTAGGACAGGTAGATCCTTTTTCATTACTGTTACAAAGAACTTGCACTCAGGGCTCTGCTGGTTCACCTCAATACAAATAATACACAATAAGAAACTAGACAGCTTGAACTGTGCTTTAACCATGAGGGGTCATCCGGGTTGTAATGGGATCCCCTGCCATAGCTGTATTTGTGGTGTAGAAAGGATTAGGGTAGGAAAATGCAATGGATCTGGAGTGAGACACATACAGCTGCGCCTATCTGGCACACTGGTTTTTTGTGGTTTTACTTGACTACTTGCCAATATGAAAGCCAGATTTATTAGAGGATCCACGCTGTTGTTTCACAGAAAAATGAGGTGTCCTCTGGGACTAATAATAACAGTCCTCTCTCCCATACTAGGCTCTGTGTTTGGGCTACAGCCACTACTCCTTCTTTCCTGAAGACTGAGACAGTATCAAGTTATCCACCCTTTCAACAGCTCAGTGGTAGAGGTATTGAATGAGAATGAGGTAGGTACAGGTGGCAGCAGCTGCTAAAATATAGGGGTTCTTAATTTTGTACTGACTCGATTCTATCTTTTTGTTTGTTTTATTCAAGTAGTTCCCTGATGATAAAATTTCACTGAATTGAGGAAGGATATTTTCTAGGTTCTTTTTTTTCCCCAGTAAGGACTGGGTAGCCTTCCAATATCAGGAACTTTTAAACTCATTGGCAAAGCCTGTTAGTATCTTTAAAAAACTCAAAATGCATATCATTCTGAAAGAAAAAAAAAAGGACAGAAAAAAGGAAAAGGAAAAAGAGAAATAGGAAAAAGAAACAAAGAAGAAAGAAAAAAGAAAAAAGGCAAAATAAAAAAGAAAAAAGAAAAGAGAAAAAGAAAAAAGAACTAAGGAAAAACGAAAGAGGAAAAATAAAAACAGCAAAAAGAAAAAAGAGAAGAAGAAAATCCCAATATTTTAAAATGACCCCAGTCCTTTACATGAAAAGAGGGTAAAAAAAGCAAGTATGATGCGAAGCGAAGCCTATTGTACATGAAATACAAGCAGAATAAAAAGAGCTGGGAGGAGGGCATTCAGATTCTGACAGTCCTGCTGGGGCAAGTGCTTTTGAAAAGAACTGTAGGAAAATCAGGTGATAGACAAATGCAAAACCAATAGGACAGGTTGTTCAAGGATTGGTAGCGTTACATGTTGGATGGGTAGCAGTTACCCATCAGCAGTTAATAGTAAAAGTACTGCTCCTGCCTCTTTTTTTTTCCTAAACTGTGTGCATACTCAGTTCATTCTAAGCATCCTAATACTGGATTGAAACTTAAAAAACTAGGGAAGAGTTTGACTAGATATTTGAGAAGTGCAAGCTTAAGAATATGCAGAAACTTAATTATCCTCACATGACATATGTGAAACCAAAGTTACTACGTCTGGAAGGTTAGTACCAGAGACTCAGGTTTGGATTCCCAGTCTGGAATCTTACACATTATGGTACCACTCTCAGAGGTGCCCAACTCCCTTCAGCTATCCGTTTGTTACCAATGTGCCAGTTGTAATGACTAATGACATTAAACCTAATAAGCTTACTGGTGGATCAAGGCACCTCTCAGTCAAGAAATGTGAATAGTCTAGTCCTAATAGTTGAAGAGAAGACAGATCCTTAGCAGATAAACTACAAGCAAAAGCTCTTTTCCTCTTCTCTTTTTGTTGTTGCATGCTAAAAAACATCTTTAAGCAAAGAGATCTTTCTTTCCATCTTTGGAGCTATAGCCATCATGTAAAAGGCTGACAAGACTCTTCAGCACATATGTGGGATAATTTCTTGTGGTATGCTAACACTTGACCCACCAGGTTGTTTAACCTAAATACCTGCAGAGTTTTTAAGTTACACCTATGATTATCCTGCAAAGGAAGACAGCACATCTGTAATTACGTAATAATTATATATAATTTAACCGAGGCAGCTAGGGAGAAAAGAAAAGATTCATCTTCTGTCAGGCATGTACACAACATTATGCAGAAACAATTAGGAACTGAAATAGTTAAACCTGCTTTTTATAAAGTAATGTACCCCAGCACTATTAAGAGTAATTTTGTTGTTGCGCATATTCTAGGCTCAAAGAATGAAAAGCCGACAGTTACAGTTATGTGAGGCCTGATGCTGAATTCTGTTATGAAATTCCTTTTAGAGGCATAGAAAACCTGGAAGAGAATTAACATCTCATGCTATTTTATCTCAATGCATAAAGGGAATAGGCTTTGCATAAAGTATTTCTAGATGTGGCAAAGTATAGAGTACTGCCATAGAAAAATCCTTGTTAAGAGGGAAAGTATAAGGGTCTAAATCCAATAGTAGCTGACAGCAGAAACTTTATATTTTCTAAACAGAGGATGTATTCATATTGCCTGGTGTGAAACAGCATCCTGCACTGACCTGGTTTCACACGCCGAGAAACTAATCTCGGTTCAGTGGTGACAGGTGCAGACCTCATGGCTTTCACTGGCGGCTCAATCTGAAATGATGGGAGAGTGGTCCTTCATTTGTCACTCAGCAATTAATATGATGAATCTTGGCTGCATTCTACTTCCTCATCACTTGTTATTTACTAAATGTATTAACTGACTGAAAAGCAATGGGCAGATCCCTTTAGTGTCTAGTTTAGCATCTAGTTTAGCATCTAGAAGTATCTAGCTTACTTCTCAACATTAGCATTAGAAATATTTGTAAACCTGTTGCCTAGAATCCTATAGAAAAATCTTCACTGGCAGTAGGAGGTCTGAAAAGTGAATGAATGCAATGCTTAGATTCAACTTTTTCCATTGTAACTATAAAAAAAAGTATATTTTTTTTACTCTTTTTTTCTTTTCTTTTCTTTTCTTTTCTTTTCTTTTCTTTTCTTTTCTTTTCTTTTCTTTTCTTTTCTTTTCTTTTCTTTTCTTTTCTTTTCTTTTCTTTTCTTTTCTTTTCTTTTCTTTTCTTTTCTTTTCTTTTCTTTTCTTTTCTTTTCTTTTCTTTTCTTTTCTTTTCTTTTCTTTTCTTTTCTTTTCTTTTCTTTTCTTTTCTTTTCTTTTCTTTTCTTTTCTTTTTTTTCTTTTCTTTTCTTTTCTTTTCTTTTCTTTTCTTTTCTTTTCTTTTCTTTTCTTCTTTTCTTTTCTTTCTCTTTTCTTTCTCTTTTCTTTCTCTTTTCTCTTTTCTCTTTTCTCTTTTCTGTTCTGTTCTGTTCTGTTCTGTTCTGTTCTTTCAAAAAAGGAGAGCTTAAGACTGTTCTTGCCCTCCAGAACTTGCCTATTACTTCCTTTGATTATTCCCTGGGGTTGTCACTGTGCCTATAGAGAGGGGAGGAAGATCAACAGAAGCAGTGAGAAGGGTCAACAACAGGAATAGTAACAGGCAACGAATTCCTGTTGCTTCCTTTATGGGGGCACTGATAGAAGGGGATGAACAGACAGAAACAGAACAGAAAACTAACACACAGAATCAAGTCCCGCCTATGCTGAGAACACCGGGAGGTGAGGCAACTGACTTTAAAGCTCCTTCTTATATTTGGCATTCATAGCCACGAAATCCACCAGAGAAACAGAAAATTGTATCAGGTACGTCTTTGTCAGAGAAAACACTGCCAGATGGAAGCACTTTTCTTGTTTTGTGTATTTTTATTCTCTGCTTCCACAGCTCAGAGAACATTGCAGATGTTCATGCACTTCAGAACTTGGAAAGGAGGCAACACAAGTTGCTTCTCTTCCTGACCTAACACCTTACCACCCAACCTGTGATGTCATTCTGGATCATACCTGACCCTTCTTCAGAATTTTTCGCTGAACACACGTCACTTTCTGTACAGTATCTAAAAGTTCACTGGAAGACAAAAATGTCTGGGCAGAGAAATCCATGATTCAAGAACCTGTTGGCCTCCTTGCTTCAGAAAATATTTGTGTATTTTATACCAAGTGGAGCAACTTCAGCTCTAACTGCTGATAAGCCTCTTTTCCTGTCTGTTTCTAGACTTGCTCAGAAGCTAAACTGATATTGCTGGTTTAGCTTCAAAAGAAGCATCTGTTGGAAATTTAAAGGCTTTAGCATTCTGCGGGCCAGGGGTCACCAGGACGAAAATGGCTTTGCAGAACACCTACAGGAATCCATCAGACACCTCTCGGGAGAGCTCCATCTGGCTCAGCACAAACTCCTCTCCAACCCTTCTCTGCTACTCTCTGCCCTATGAAGGCTGTGGATAACAGCAACCTGTGCTTTTTGGTAGCACCTGGTTCTTCTCCTTTACAATTTTTTCCCTTGATTCAGTCCTTATCTAAGCAGCAAGCTAATATTCTTGTTGTAAGCCAAGTGTAGTATAACAAGTGAATGCATATTTTTCCTAAATGCATCGCATCTCAGCTCTTCCTCCAGCTGCTCCTTGCTAGTCTGGGATGGAAAGTGTTGAAAACCACCTATAATTCAAAGTTTCTGCTATCTCAGCACTTCATATGAGCATACAAACCTCTGTGATATGTTGCCAGACAGACCAAACCTAGATTAATAAAACAGGGAAGCAAGAGAGAATGAATATATTTCAGACCTGCCCCAACCCTTTTGAATTCTCTCATCATAGTCCTGAATTATTATTCAAATCAAGGCTTACAATCGTAGAATCATAGAATGGTTTGGGTTGGAAAGGACCTCAAAGATCATCTAGTTCCATCTCCCCTGCCATGGGCAGGGACACCCTCCACGAGACCAGGTTGGCCAAAGCCCCATCCAACCTGGCCTTGAACACTGCCAGGGATGGGGCATCCACAGCTTCTCTGGGTAAGTTGTTCCAGTGCCTCATCACCTGCACAGTAAAGAATTTCTTCCTAATATCTAATCTAATTCTACCCTCATTCAGCTTAAACCCATTCCCCCTTGTCCTGTCACTACACTCCCTGATAAACAGTCCCTCTCCAGCTTTCCTGTAGGCCCCTTCAGGTACTGGAAGGCTGCAATTAGATCTCCCTGGAGCCGCATTTTCTCCAGGCTGAACAACCCCAACTCTCTCAGCCTGTCCTCACAGGAGAGGTGCTCCATCCCTCCCATCAGCTTCATGGCCCTCCTCTGGACTCGCTCCAACAGCTCCATGTCTCTCCTGTACTGGGGCCCCCAGAGCTGGATGCAGTACTCCAGGTGGGGTCTCACAAGAGCAGAGGGGCAGGATCATCTCTCTTGACCTGCTGGTCATGCATCTTTTGATGCAGCCCAGGACACGGTTGGCTTTCTGGGCTGCAAGCGCACACTGCTGGCTCATGTTGAGCTTTTTATCAATCAACACCCCCAAGTCCTCCTCAGGGCTGCTCTCAATCAATTCCTCGCCCAGCCTATAGTTGTGCTTGGGATTGCGCCGACCCACGTGCAGGACTTTGCACTTGGCCTTGTTGAACTTCATGAGGTTCACACGGGCCCACCTCTCAAGCCTGTCAAGGTCCCTCTGGATGGCATCCCTTCCCTCCAGTGTGTCGACTGCACCACACAGCTTGGTGTCATTGGCAAACTTGCTGGAGATGTACTCAACCCTGCTGTCCATGTCACCGACAAAGGCGTTAAACAGTGCTGGTCCTAGTACTGACCCCTGAGGAACACCACTCGTCACTGATCTCTACTTGGACATTGAGCCGTTGACCACAGCTCTTTCAGTGCGACCTTCCAGCCAATTCCTTATCCTCCAAGTGGTTCATTCATCAAATCCATGTCTCTCCAATTTAGAGGCAAGGATGTCATGCGGGACAGTGTCAAATGCTTTGCACAGGTTCAGGTAGATGACGTCAATTGCTCTTGCCTTATCCACCACTGCTGTAACCCTGTCATAGAAGGCCACCCAGTTTGTCAGGCACGACAAATAAATGCCCTTAGTGAAGCCGTATTGGCTGTCACCAATCACCTCCTTATTTTCCATGTGCCTGAACATAGTTTCCAGGAGGATCTGCTCCATGATCTTGCCAGGCACAGAGGTAAGACTGACTGACTGGCCTGTAGTTCCCTGGGTCTTCCTTTTTTCCCTTTTTAAAAATGGGGGTTATGTTTCCCCTTTTCCAGTCAATGCGAACTTTGCTGGACTGCCACGACTTCTTAAATATGATGGAGAGTGGCCTGGCCACTTCATCTGCCAGTTCCCTCGGAACCCAGAGATGCATCTCATCAGGTTCCATGGACTTGTACACCTTCAGGTTCCTCAGATGGTCTCAAACCTGATCTTCTCTTACAGTGAGCAGTTCTTCATTCTCCCAGTCCCTGCCTTCACCTTCTGTGACCTGGGTAGTGTGGCTAGAGCCCTTGTCGGTGAAAACTGAGGGAAAGAAGCCATTGAGTACCTCAGCCTTCTCCGTGTCCCAGGCAACCAGGTCTCCCATTTCATTCTGGAGGGGGCCCACATTTTCCCTTGTCTTCCTTTTATCACCTACATACCTATAGAAGCTTTTCTGGTTGCTCTTGACATCCCTGGCCAGATTTAGTTCTATCAGGACTTTAGGTTTCCTAACCTGATCCCTGGCTGCTCAGAGAGTTTCTCTGTATTCCTCCCAGGCTACCTGTCCTTGCTTCCACCCTCTGTAGGCTTCCTTTTTGTGTTTGAGTTTGTCCAGGAGCTCCTTGTTCATCCATGGGGGCCTCTTGGTGTTTTTGCTTGACTTCCTCTTTGTGGGGATGCATCGCTCCTGAGCTTGGAGGAGGTGACCCTTGAATACTAACCAGCTGTCTTGGGCCCTTCTTCCTTCCAGGGCTTTGTCCCATGGTACTCTACCACGCAAATCCTTGAAGAGGCCAAAGTCTGCTCTCCTGAAGTCCAGGGTAGTGAGCTTGCTGTGCACCCTCCTCGGTCTCCTGAGGATCTTGAACTCCACCATTTCATGGTCACTGCAGCCAAGGCTGCCCTTGAGCTTCACCTTCACCTCCAGCCCCTCCTTATTGGTGAGAACAAGGTTCAGCACTGCACTTCTCCTCATTGGCTCCTCTAACACATTCCAGGAACTCTTGTATTGCTTATGCCCTGCCATGCTGTCCCTCCAAAAGATATTGGGGTGATTGAAGTCCCCCGTGAGGACCAGGGCTTGTGAACGTGAGGCTGCTCCCATCTGTCTATAGAGGGCCTCATCCTCTTGGTCTTCCTGGTTGGGTGGCCTGTAGCAGACCCCCATTATAGCATCACCTGTCCCTGCCCTCCCTTTAATCTTAATGCATTAGCTCTCAGTCAGTTCCTCATCCATCCCCAGGAGGAGCTCCATGCACTCCAGCTATTCATGGACATAGAGCACAACACCCCCTCCTTGTCTCCTCTGCCTGTCCTTCCTAAAGTGTCTGTATCCTTCCATTCCAGTATTCCAGTCATAGGAGCCATCCCACCATGTCTCCATGATGCCAATGAGATCATAGCACTGCAGACGTGTGCGTGTCTCTAAGTCCTCCTGTTTATTCCCCATGCTATGTGTGTTTGCATAGAGGTATTTCAGCTGGGCCCCCGATGAAGCTGACTTAGTGGCTGGAGTGGCTGGAATTCCTTTGAGGTACTTCACTGGTGTTTCCCTGTTGGCTCCTATTACCTCGGGAGCCCCTGGCTCATGTCTGTAAGACTTTAAGCGTGCTGCAGTCTGTCCGGCACGTCTCTGAGCAACAGGCTGAGGGCCCTCACCAGCACCCTGTCCCTCCTTGGCATGCCATCCCACAGCTTGTCACAGGCACGCCTGATGTTATCCCCCTCCCTCTTCGAGCCTAGTTTAAAGCTCTGTCAATGAGCCCCACAAGCTCCTGGGCAAAACCCCTCTTCCCCCTTTGAGAAAGGTGAATCCCATCTGATGCCAGCAAGCCTGGTGGCTTCCATATGGTATTTTTTAGTAAACTAATAAAGAACTTATTTTTCCACAAACATCAAGTATCTAGAAGAAACAAAGAGGATGAATTGGTGTCAGAGTCAAGACTTCAAACAGATTTCTAGGTTCTGCCTCCAGTTTGGATTTAAACACATCAGAAATTGCATTATACATAGTAAGTTAGGACCTAACAGGTATAATCATGTGAAGTTCATCATTTGTATGGCAATAACACATAATAAATGACAGCATAATATTTAATTTGGAATATAACCTACTATCCACTGAAGTCAGAGAAAATTCAATGTTCTTTCTGATAAGCTAAACAGGCTGAGCTTTTAGACTCCTTCTCTTCTACAGTATCTTCTCAGGTGAATAATCTTTTCTGTATCCTCTCTAACATTTCAAGATCTTTTCACAATGTGACATCAGCCTAGACAAAATAGCAAATGTGGTCTCAGAAATGAGAGGTAGTATCCCTTTCCTACTCCTGTTAGTTACCTTTTTCATGTAGGTATCCAAGAATTAAATCTCATCATAGTTCTGTTCAGGTCTCATATTTAATCTACCATAAAACATAGATTTTTTTTCACAGTCACATTGTTTTAGAACTAAAGTTTATCTCCTGCAGATGCTGCCTGTGTTCATTATTAATTGACAGATTATTTTATACTTGATTGTATTAAAACACATTCTGGATGAGTTGCCCCAGTTTACCTAGATGACTGATTATAGATGCCTGTTCTCATCAATATTAAATGTCTGTCGTTTTCGTGTCATCTTCAAATTTTAGCAGCAGTGATTTTACATTAACTTGCAGATCATTTGTTAAAATGTTGAGTAGCACTGGGTCTTTGTGGAATCCCAGTGCTGAATCCATATTTGACAATGATTCTTCATTGACAAATACATTTTGAAAACCATCTAATAGCCAACTTTTAACCTATTTTAATATGTGTTTTATTGATACTGTATAATGCTAGTGTCTCAAACAGAATGTCATGTGATATTACCACAAACACTGTTAAAAGTCTAGACCTATTACATCTCTGTGGTTATCTTTATCAACCAAACTTGAATCTTATCAAAATATAGTATCATATTTGTTTGACAGGCCCTATTTAAAGGAAAAAAAAAAAAAAAAGACAAAACCACTCTCGTGTTAACAAGCATTAATTGTATGACAGTTCTTCAATCTTTCTTTAATTGAATCCCTTTTCAACTTTTCATGTCACTTAATCTAGCACACCGATACCCTGCCAGCTCTGAGATATCCTGGCAGAGAAGCTCACTGGAATGTATCAGCTCTCCATCACGTAATGAACATAGCAAAATTTAGACCTCCAGTCCTAAGAATAAGCCAGCAATATTTTCTGGTAGACTTTAGAAAGCTTGATACTTTGTAAATGTATATTATATCCTCTAATATTTTCTAAAATATTTTTTCTCACATACTTCACCTTCTCAACCTACAGAAATTGATGTGCCAACTAGAATTTCTAGTAGTGGTAAACTAAGAAACTAGTTCAAGACTACCACTTTTGTTGGCCTGCGATGTTTCTCAAATAAGATTCATTAAGATGATAAGAGAAGAACAAACATCAAATGTTAAAGTCTCAAGGATAAATATGTAGTGTTTTCTATTTCTTAGATTCAAAGTTAATTCTTAAGCATTCCTCTTTTTCCAGTGGTAGGAACAAAACAGTTACAATAAATGAAAACAGAAATTTTAATTTTACTTGTTAAGGCACGCTGTCTTCCATAAGATGTGCAGTTTGTAGTCAAATAAGATCGGATCATAATATTTCCATCCATTTCAAAATACCATCTTTTAAATCCTGGAGTTTAAACCCTTCTCCTCTCATTAAAGTTTTCTAAAATTGAATACCAAAAAGCTATTTTGAAAGAGATCAAGAAACTTCTTTTGCTTTTAAAATGTGAAAGCCATTCTGAAATAGTTTTACTTGAATAGCCAATAAAATACACTCATCACCATGAACTATTTCAGCCTGATGAATTAATATTTTCATGAGAAATGTGGAAACTGTGGGATGATTTCCAACTCACTCTAGTGATGTGATTCTTGCCTCTTTTTTTGGTAAATGGAAGAACTTTAGAAAATTGCTACAATTCATTCCACTATTTGAAAGAATAACACATTTTTATATCACTGAAGATGTGAAAATATTTGAGAATTCATGTTCCATTGGGTAGGAGAAAAGAGTATGATGTATTTGAAAAAAGGCTAAATTTCTTTTGAGAGTTTACATTAAGTGCCTTCAAATATACGTTTCATTACAAGGACTTTTTAAGGTCCACTGTGCATTTAATAATCATGCAGAATAGTATGAAAATATGACTGTAAACCCCTCCAAGCCCTGACAATAGAAAGAAAGAATAGGAGAAAATAGATGAACACTAAAACTACGTTATTCAAAAAGAACTTCTGTTTTAAGAGGCCTAATCTCCCTATACGTCTAAATAATTAAATATAAGGTGCTTTCCAGGGCTTTAATCATGCATTTCACTTCAGTTCACAAGGCAATTGAAAGTTTTGTAGAGTATGATAGGGAAAAAAAAAAAAAAGGTGGCTTATAAAAAAAAAGAAATAATTCTGTGTAAACCTGCTTAGTGTTTATGTCATCAGTTAAATTAAATGTGACAGGACCAGTAAGTCTGGAGATTTTCAGTGTTTGTGAACTTGCCTTGAAGTATTTTGTCTCTTTAGGATTTCTTTAGCCCCATTGCTGAAGGAAGCTGACTCCAAGTTAATCCAGCTTGCTTTTTTTAACAGCAGTTTTGATGTAGGTTTCATATGTGTATATATATTACCTTCCTATGGGGAAGGTACTGCCTCTGTAGCCTGGACCACTTCTTGATCTCTCACTTCAGAAAAAGAATGACAATTAGAGCATGGGAGTACCCTTTTATCAACACAGGGATAGCTGGAGGAGGAATTGACGTCTTGAGGGAATCATGTGCTAGATTAACGAGCCTCTTCTGGAGGGTTTTCAGTTGGGAAGTGCCTCACACAGAACATTTGGGCCAAAAGATGGGAAAGGGAACATACTTGTTTGGGAGCAGGGAAAAATTAGGTAATAATAAAAACCAATTATAATGTTTCTGAACATGGACTATTTTTTGAGATGATAAGTCAGTTCTGAGTGGCTGCTGTAAAAACCAGTCATGATCCATCCCAGCTGATATGAAACCCAAAGCATTCCAGGCACTTAATTTTGTTATTGTAAACATATTTAAATTGTTATGAGGATTCATCACAGATTGGGATTAATTTGCATTTTATTATCATTGTCAGTAGTGCCATTGTGCTAAGTTCAGACGTAGGGGTAGCTGGGTGTCCTTCCCCTCTCTCCAGCGTTCCCCACTCTGCTGCTGTGCCGGCAGCTCATGCGTCCCACCGCCTTGCTGCAGTAGCTGCCTGTCTGCCTGCTCTAGTAAACTAAACAGGGCTTGGGCTTGAGGTCAGCCCAGTCCCACATGACTTAACTGCTAGTAAACCTTTTGGTAGAGGTTTAGCCTGGTCCATTGCTGCTCATACCTGGGCATGCTCTGGATGATGATTCAGACTGGGATATGCTCCCAATAAGTATCATGGGCAAAGCCACCTATTTTATGGTGCTAGGGAATTTAGGTATAGACACAAGCCGCAGCATTTGGCTTTCAGGCCAGAAAACAGCCACTAACCTCAGTGTTTACACGTATAACCATAATCTACTCTTCCTCACTTCCACAATCTACCTGTAAAGATCTGGAAAGAAGCAGTAGAGCTATGCAATGTGTCCATTCAAACACCATGGTCTCACCTTCTCCTGCCCGCTGGTGTGCCTGACCCGAGTGCAAGCGTGTGCCTGGGCTGACTCCAGCACCAGCTGGTACACCCACAGCTGTGCTGCTGCCCAGCCACTGTCGCTGAGGGACGGGCAGCAAACAGAAGTGAAGCAGGGCAGAAATGCACAGCTCAGAAACAGTGCGCTCCAGCTTTAAAACTTTCAGAAATTCAGAAAAAGCAAAGCACAGTTTTCTTGGGTAGACCCCTGCTGCTTTTAATACAGATCTTCAGAAGTGAAGACGATTGCTGGGATGATGACAAGGTAGACACAAAAATTGGAGAGAGACAACCCCAAGAAGCACCAAAGACCTGAACAAAAGGCACGGACACAGACAGGTTTGTTCAAGGTCACACCAGAGATCCAGGGCAGGAAATTCTGGCAAGAGAACCTGGATTGTGGGAATTAGACCCTGCAAGCATCACAAACTATCCCTCCTCTGCATAGTCCCTATTAAAATAAGAGCATGATGACATGTGAAATATTCCAAGAAGGAATATGTTTGTCGATAGTATGTGCATATGCACTACATAAGCTAATCTTAACAACAGGAACAATGGCAAATATATTCACTATTCAAGTTGCCCAAGTACACTAGAAAATGGAACCAAATTCATTGCTACTGCAAGTGTATTTGAAGCACAATACAATTTTCTCTTTGTAAATGTCTAAACCCCCCACCTTCTGTGTAACACACTAAAAAAGATTAAATACCACACACACATCTTTCAGTTAAATGGCCCATTAATCCCCCAAGAAAAAAAGACTATATAACTTTTATTCCTAGATTTTTTTTCCCTTCTTCAATGAAAGGCAAATAATACATCATTTTCTGAATGGCACCATATAAAAGACCATCTGAAATGACCTATGATTCTACGACTATTTGTTTCATAGCAATGAAGCTAAAATTAAGAGGTTTTAAATACTTTACAATAAAACTTTAATACTAAAGTTTTCCCTCGAATATAGTAGCACTTAATTTATATCTTCCTAATGTGCTTGCAATCCATTTAAAAAGAAAGTCTGAAATTTATGGGCATATATCTAATAACCAGATTAAACTCTGAGCATGGAAGAACTGTCATATATAATAGCTGTAAAATTACAGTTACACAGCAGATGCATCATATGTAATAACCTTGGACAAGCCTCAACTGTGGAATCTTTGAAGTATTTGCTCACTTTTCAGACCTCACCTATAATTTTCCATGAAGAAGAGCTCACACCAAAATGCAGCCAGGTTCCTGACCTGGAGAGTCAGCGGACCTGAGCTGCAGGTTCACAGTACAGCACTGTTTAGTCATGTGCTAGTATTCCTCTGGCCTTTTGCAGATATTTACTGATAGTCAGCAAACACGGCTTGTTAGGTGTATTTGCAATAGCATGGCTGCAACCAGCCTGGTGATTACAGCATTTTCACGACAGATATGAGTTTAAATATAGTCAAAGGAATTCAGGAAATCCCAGGATGCTCTAGGAACTAAGCCTGTGTCTGCCATCCTTTGGTACATTTTTTACAGCATGTGTCTGCCATACCATGAAAGAAAAGAGAGGAATCTCCTCATTCTAACGTGAATCAAAGGCAGCCCTTTTGTCTTTGTCCTCACGAAGGCTAGGGTACTGCTGTGCTGAAGTGCCATGCCCCAGAGCGTGCGGAGATCCAGACATGCCCCTTGCATGGGATTTCTGTTAACTGCATCCAGAACACCCCTCACACAGCTGTGGGCTCCTTCCTAGTGCACCCCGGTCCCTGACCCCAGGCTTCCAGCTTATAGACTACACATCCCTCCTGTAGGACCCACCACTGAAAGTGGGGGTGCTCCCTATGTTGGGTGTGCTCCAGATCTGGCCCTTTCTTTGCAGAAAAGTGTAGTCTTTATTTAAGGCAAACAGCAATGTCTGGGAGTCCTTTGTCACTGTTTGTTCAGCGATAACATTTCTGCATTCACATTGTCAGCGTTGCTCCCACTATGTATTAATCTTTCACCAGAAATTATTTCCTTTTCATTGCTAATTGCAGTGCTCTCTATTAAGAAGCACTTGTAGAAGGTATCAATACAAGCACTTCTTGAAAGAGCACGCTAAGAAAGGATTTCTTCGCAAGTTAGACTAAACTGTTTGTTGAATAAAGTAGAAGCTGATATCACCAACACCTAAACAAGAGAGCAATCTGAGACACCTTTGTTGAATTCCAGAACTCCCCTTGGTCTTAATTAGAACAACTGAAAGAAACTGTTAATTTCAATCAGCTGGTGAAAGGTGCTGCTGTCACAGTCAGTCAGGCTGTTGGAGTTCGGTTTTCAACTTTGTAAGTAATAGACAGTCTTACACAAAATATACTGTTTCCCTGGAAAAATATGTGTTGTTTCTTTTTTATTAGAGAGTATTTATAGTGTTGTAAACCCAGAATGTATTTTAAAACTTGTTTATTTCTAAATAAAATTTCGTTGTTTTATCAAGTAGAACTGGAATTTAATAATAAAACAATCTATGCAGAAAATAATTGTACACTTCTTTTAAAAAGTTATTTTTAAATTGTATTTTTTAACAAAGCCTACTGAGGGAATTGATTCTTAACACAAAATATTAGACTTCTAATATGTGAGTGCCTAATCACTGCAAAACAAGTGCCTTAAAATTTTTTGGAAGACCTTCATGAATCTTGTATATGTATTTTGATGTTCCAGGAACTTACTTTGAGACCTTGAAATGTACCTGGATTGAGATTTTTTTTTTTTCCTTTGGCTTCTTCAACTGAAGCACTTGGTCTTTTAACTGTGTTTCTTCCCAAGACATATTGCTACATGAGATAAAATCTGCTATACTTTGACCACAAATAATAATGACCTGTATTTGGTATAATGAGAAAGATTAAGTCAGTGTAGCTGAAAAATTCATTGTTACTTTGTTAAAACTGTGAAGTACATAAGTGAAATGTAGACACTTTTTTTTAAAAAAAAAACCCCTTCAGAAAAAAAATCCACTTTTAAGGAACATGAAACTTTTAATAAATTTAACTGAAACTCAGAGGTGCCAGGGTGCTTGTCTAGGACATGGAAAACCCAGACGTCAATCTCTTTTCCTCCTTCATTCACAGTTCAGAGAAGATATTGAAAAAAGCTACCTTTTTAGAGTACAGGTATAGCTTCTACAGAGGTGGCCACAGATTATTCCCCTTTTAGGAAAAATCTGAACCTTATCAGTTAGTATTATTATACCCTTTACAAGGTATTATATTGACATACATTGAAAAATCTGTGGTTCCTTCCTAACGATCTTCCTTCAGATCTGGTCAAATAAATGTATTGAATTACGTATTCTTTACATTTTTTTATAAAATAAATTATATGACTGTTGGGTCTAGAGAGTGTACAAACATCTTTTTAAAATGTCACCTTCATTTTATACATTTACAGAGGCCAAATGCTACCTGCTCCTGCAAATTCAAAGAGCTTTTTACATGTTTTCTCTTTATATTTCTCTTGCCTAGAGTTTAATAATCGGGAGCAGAAAGTATTCTGAAATGTTCTTGGCAGAACTTCCGCTGAATATTTGGGTAAATATGCCATGGAAAACTAGGAAGTTCAGCCTTCAGGATTGCACAGATTTTCAGCAGAGGATGAAGAGCATGGTCTGTGAGAGCTGCAATGATGGGCTCCTTTTGAACACTTTGTAGAGAACATTCTCTTGGCACAAGGAAGATGTACAATAACAATGTCAACACAGTACATTTCCCAGCGTCCTTAGGTGAATCAAGACCAACAGCCAGTTTTTAATAGGAGTTCACTCTGCCTTGATTGCAGTTACACTTCCATGCAATAAGGGGAAATTTCACACGCAGTGGAGATCATGTACATCCAGGTTGCCCTGTTCCTTTGTTTCTCAATCAGGGACTGAGAAGAAAACAGAGCAACCAGAACAGCAAGAGGCATGTGATCCTTTGCTTATTATTCAGAGGAATACAGGTAAGAAAAAGAACCATAAGAAATAAAAAGAACCAAAAGTAATGGAACTGCTAGAATCGCCTAGGTTGATATGTCCCTGCTTAAAATGTTTTTACAAGGGCATCCTTGTTACCAGGGTGAAAAAAAAATCCTAAATGTTAACTAGAAATCACTTTCCTTCACCCACATCTTTCCCCTTAGTAAATGAAGACAGGATGAACAGCTAAAATTACTAATTGGTTTACTGATCAGTTGTAGTTTGTTCGATTGATTTGCAATTAATTCTGGTTTGTGGTGCATAGAAGAGGAAGGTTGGCGCCAACCTTTGAGGCAGCTGATACTCAATATCCTCCAAGAGAGCTGTGGGCCAGAATATCAATAATCTGTTTTGAAGCAGCTCCTGAAGGTTTTGAGACTGTGTCTTGTGCATTTGTAAGAACTCCAGGGAATAAAAAGAAATCTGGATTTTGTTAATAATTATATCTTTCTGTGAAGATCAGATATTTTTAACCTTGCAGCTAGTGTTCAGTGCCATTCTTGTTTCAGAAAAGTGGAAATATTTTTCATAATCCATGCTACTATTGGTACTTTTGGTGATAGCTGTTTATATCAGAGCATTCACTTTTCCAGGTTCTTTACAGATAACTGGCAACTTTAAATTAAAAGACATTAAAGGTTTTGCTTCACTAATACTCAAAATTCACAGAAAGTAACTCTGATAAGAGCACATGCACAATTTGTGAGAGATATATCACTTATTTTGAGACATACAGGGCCACATTTAGAGTAGGTACAGATAATTAATTTCAGTTATGAAATAAAATTCTTTTAATTAGAAAAAAAATTTTAATATCTCTGAAGACAAAGAGAATCAGAATCCAAGAACAGATTAGTTAAAATGGAGTCAAGAGGAAACTCATGTTCAAAATTAATATTCCTTCCTCCTCTGTAGTTGTTCATATTTGTAATGTGACATCAGATATTTTCTTTTAGGAACTTGATTTAAATTTCTTTTTAATAGGAACTTGGTGAAAGAATTCTTTCCTGGATGCTTTTACACTTTTGTATCACTTTCTGTTTGGAGTGATTTTCCAGAAAGAAATAATGACATTCTTTCACTCTGACACCGTAGATTGCTTATTTGTCTTCTATTATTAGTGTATGCGTCCTACTCCTTGGTCCAGTAGGCAATTTTTTTTCTTTCTTTTCTGAAATTTGTCTATTTCGTGTAAAAATGCCTGAATCCTTTCTACAAAATGTGTCGTCTTCTGTATCTTTCCAAGAATTCTCCATGTATCTTTATTACATTCTCCTTCTCCCCTAAAATAGAATGAAATTTTTCTGAAATTACTCTTTAATTTTCTTTTTTCTGTTCTGAACTGAAAGGAATAACCAGTGATTTGATTTTCTATAGAAAACATGTTAGAAAATCATAATTGATCCTTTCTTAATGCAGTATAAATACATTTTAATGCATCCAAAGCTTAATTTTAAGAACTCTTCACTTCAGTGTTTTTGTTAACAGTGTTATTTATAACAGAAAAGAACTTTTTTAACTTAAAAAAATTTTTTTTAACCTATTTGATGATATGTTGGAGGCACATTTATGTAGCATAGAAAGCAACAAAATGGATGGGGATGGGAGAAATGAATGGCCATTCACTGAGACTGTTTTTGAATCCCTAATAAATAAAACACCTGAATAAAGCTATAGAAGAGAAGTGATAAGGAAAACTGAACTGAGTTTCCACGCTACTTAAGACTTCAGCTTTTCACTGTAAATGTGATCTTGTTTCAAACTGTGAATGAGTCTAAAACTGTATGTTAGTAGCTGCATTAGAGATACTGTAATAGTGGTGGATCATTCCCGTGAGAAAGGCAAGCAAGGCTTAGTGACTCCTGTGTAAGAGAGCTATCTGTCACAGATGTCAGTTTATCTGATTGAGACTCCTTAGCTGCTGCTATACTTGCACCCTTCTCCGTATCAAGAACTTTTGCATCTACAGGCTGCCGGCAGGGGAGAAAAAGAACCTTCTGATGAGATAGCATTGGGATCTTTGTGGCTTTTTGTCTCAGCGGTTAAACAATGGGTTTAATTGGCTGACATCTGAACTTTGAAAGAATGCTAATTCTTATGGGATGTGGGGTTTTTTACTGTATTTCATAACCCTTCAATCATTTCACATTTCTTATACCATTAGCCTTGTATGCGGCCGGTCTATGAAAGTAATCTATAGATCTTTTATCTGATACACCAGCAGAACACTTGTATATTTTTGTTGATCACAGTCAAAGCTTTTGTGATTATTTTGATGAGAAAAACAGTAGTGAGGAGAGCTGTCTAAATCACGTACAATGTACAATGAAGGCAACAAAGGCTGTTCAGACTTTTAATCCATTTCTTTTTCCTGATGTTTGATTTTGATCTTCAAGGAGATTTGATTATAAAATGAAGTCTTTTTTTTTTTTTTTTAACCTTGAAAGCAATTCAAGATGAGGAGCATACATTTCATTACTGAATAAAATGACCTTCACTACATGAGTTTGTGGGCCACATGCACACTTGGTAAAATACAAAATGTACTAATGCTTGCAAAACAGATTGTGAACAGGTTATGCTCCACATCTCCAACACGCACGTGTGCACACACCACCAGTAATTGCAATTGCTTGGTCCAGACAGCTGTCCAAAATATTTTTTAAAAACTTACTTTTGATATCAGAGTAGATATAACTGGCATCATTGCCTTCACTGATTTATGGGAGGAGTGGGAATCTGTTTTTACTCTTGCATCTCTTACCAGACCACAAATTCAGAAAGTAACAAAGTTACCTTCATTTGCTGATCTACTATGAAAATGCATGGTTTTATGGTGAGAATAATGCAGTAAGACAAGAAAGCAACCTGAAGAAGGAAGGAGAAATTGGGGTTGTTACAAAGATCAACTCCATTGTTTATGATTGTGTGTGTAAAATTTATGGATTTACCACTTCTTTGTAATGTATTTACTCAAGGAAGCTCTGCTATAAATCATGTGTTTTCCAATAGGAACCTACATTTTTCACCCTAATCTCCAGTTGAGTTCACTGAGGCAAGAAAGGGTCAAATGACGAGCCCAGTGTTGCATGATGAGTCATTGAATGAACCGAGAGCACCAGGATCCTCCTTGCCCCTAGCCCTTTATATCAACAGGCCACAGGGGCTTTGTGTTGCTCCTTTCAGCTGCCTTTAAATCGAAAGTGTTAGTGAGAAACGTCTTCCACTAAATCTTAGCCTGGCTCAGACTGTGCGAGCAAATACAGTCTCTGAAATAGTCTGTTCATATACTGGATATGTTTCTCTGTTTTTTTTCTGTGATGCCCTTTCTGCTGAGATTTGTTTACTGATCTCCATAAATCAGCATTCTCATCAGATGTGGTAATGAAGTCCTATGAGAGCCAGCCAATACTTCCACAGTCGTTAAGTAGTTATCTAAAGATTTCTTTCTTTTGGGGCTTGATTCACCACTGGGTTTCTTCAGGTTTATGCTGGCGTAAGTCTAATGGGTTCAAATTGGTGGCAGTAAATCAACGCACAGAACTAGTCCCGGAGCTAGTGTAAATCAGTGCAGCTCCACTGCGTTCAAATGCAGCAATCCTTATTTATGCCAGCCAAAGATCTGTCCTGTGGAGTTCAGACAAGCCTACTGTACATGCTGCCAGGCCAGGTTCAGCTTTGATGACCAGGTATTCCCAGGTGGAGTGTTAGGGTTACATGTTCAAAAATGAAAATCGGGTTTGATTAGAATGATAAAGGAGAGACATTTTTGTGTGATAGTTTTGTTGTCATCTGTTTCTTTTTTCTCTGAAAAAACAGCACTCCCTTTCAGAGCTGCTCTTCTGAGGTTTCATCTGCAGTAGGAGGAAAACCACTGACTGCAGACTAACAGAGTGACAGATGTAAAATAAATCCTTTGGAAGACATTTAATGCATGTGAAAAGAAGAAACAAGAAACCAAATCTACACAAATTAAACACAGTGGGTGAGTCCGTCTGTAGTCCTTCTACACGTTATCAATTAGGCTGCGAGCAGACAAAAACTTAGCCATATGCTTGGATGTGTAGGTCCACTAAAGTTAGAGGAACTAATCATGTATAAAATGGGCTTCCTCTAAGTTCTTGACAGAAATTTCAGTCCCTTTTCACTGGAAAAAAATACTCAATTTTTACTTAAATATTTTTAGGCTTTTTTAATAGATAAAATTGAAAGAAACTTTGAAGTGAACAGTTGAGTAGGAAATTAATTGTGAAATTTTAAAATGCAATCAATTTTTTTAATTTTTCATTTTTTTCCTTTTTTAATTTATAACCAACCTACAACATGAACATGTATTCACAGAAACAGTATTCCTACAGCCACCTTTCCCTACGAAAACTTTCAGCAACAAAAAATGTTTTTGTCTACTTTTCTTCCAAGCAGGTTTTTGAATCTGCACATTTATGGAAGAGCATATTTGAGCTGGGGTTCAGATCTTCTGAAATTCTCAGTACCACAAAAGCAAAAAATTATTTATTGCAATATTAAAGCCTCTCTTTATCGTAACAGCACCACACTGCACAGAAGAAAACATGACAATTCTCCACTAATAATAATTTCTGGTGCATTGGAAAGCTAGAACTAACCAAAGACAATCCTAAAAGCATAAACAGAATTCCTTTGTTTTCATACGTGCAGTATCTCAGTTACACTTTGTGACTTTGAGAATCTTCCACCTTCTTAAAACCTATAGTGAACTAGAGTATGGTGTGTATAGGTGAGGGCAGAAATACAAATTCTCCTTTGTAAGCATTATTTTACACTTTTTTAAAAGCATGCTTGTATTTCCCATGTCATTGTGTACTGTTTAATTTTTGTACATATTAAATATTAAAGCGGGCAAGCAGGTTTCAATTTAGTTTTAACAGAAAATTAAGCAGCACAGAAAATAGTATGTGCTCTGTATCTATTATTGGAAAGTCAAATTTCTGTTTTGCTATGTAAATGACTAGAAGTGTAGCAGAACATTTTTCAGTCTACATATGTCACCAAAAGGAAAACATAAACAAACAATGCTCCCACTGACAGTCATGATCCTTAAGTAACCTTTTCTTTTAGCTTGTGTGTGTACTTTATAGTGCAGCAAAAATCACTTTGTGCACTATGACAAAAATTTTCATAGTCAGATTTTTTTATTTATGGCTTGTATTTATTTGCCAGCTATTTATTCAGATATTATTGTGAACTTTAGGGCCTAAGCACTCTAATTCTAAAAATACACAAGATGATAATGCATTTTAAACTTTTTTTTTTGGTTGTTAATTTAGGGATTAATGTGACTAAATATACATTAAACAGCTAAGGAAAAATCGCTTAGAAGTGATGCAAGTCCATGTTTAGTGAAAACTTTTCAGCACGTGCTTAACTTTCCACATGTGCTTACACCATGATCTTCCATTCATACTTTCACTGCTTTGCTGAATAAAGAAACAAATCTCCAGCTTATCTCCTATAACGGAATTCCCTAGTTTCTATGTAAAATCCTTTACATAGATCTCTAAAATAACATAAATTGTTGATTAAAACTTATTCTTACATCAGTAAAACATTGTTTCACATGAAAGTTTAAAAATTAAATGTCAAAACTCTTCTAATTTTATATTTCACTTTTGGAGGGAATCTTTTCTTTCTTTTAAATGGGAAATTGCAAGTAGAGCTAATTCTCTCGATATGAAGCATAGGAGGAATACATTTTTAATTTTGTGTAAATCTCATATATATATGCTCACATATATATGTAGAAATAAACAAAATGGTAGAATAAAACATTATTTATGTTGAAGTTTGTGTGTAGAGAATTTTCTGTTATAAATGCTGTACAAAAAGAAAATACAACTTTTAAAAAGGATGCATACAGAAAGCAGAAACTACTTAAAGCAAATGGAGATACAAAATCAATTACATCAAATTTCAAATGCATACACACACACACACATTTCATTATCTGTAACTTAATTTTGGACATCTAAGGCCCAGTATATTCTTTTCCTTTTTTGAAATGATGAGATGATTCAGGCTGAATCAGTTACTTGAGAAGTTTTATGTACACAGTAAAAGTACATAACAAAACTTAGAACCACCTAGTAATTACAAAACAGAAATAATAACAATAACAATAACAATAACAATAATAATAAAGAAGACTGGTCTATTCCTACTTGTCATAAAATGGAAATATCAGCACAATACTTTTTCATGAGTAAATATAATTTTTATATTCTTAACTGTGTATCATCTACTTGGTTGAACAATCCCACTGAAAAAATATTTGTTATTTTCTGAAAACACAGACTTAGCTTCGATTTCAACGAATATTATGCTTTTGAACTATGTCATTTTACAGATTCATAGGGATGATATTTTCATCATTTAAGCTAAATTCACAAAGGACAAGAACTTTCATTGTCTTTTCTTTTTTATAAAAAGATGGACTTCATATCTAGCATTTAAAATGCAAGGAAAGATACTGCTATGAAGTTATCTACGGAACACTAATGAAACATAGAGCAGTGTGAAGATTACCTTAGATATGGTATAGGTTCTTTGAGTCTATATATTTTATGAAATGAAATTTATAATGATTGGTAAACAAATTGTCTGATTGAAGTCATCGGCCGAAGCTGTCTTGCACAGATTTACTGTTCAAAGCTGCAGTGACCTGTTTAATGACCCTAAACCTTGGTGTCAGAAGTTCTTTCTAATCCTTAAACATCCACGTCTAATAAATCCAGAAGGCTAATAAAAGGACTTTATTTTTTGTATTGATACAAGTATGGATTTATTTATTCTAAATTACTCACCAGAGAGAGACATTTCATTGAAAAATACCCCTTGAAAGTGATTCATTAAAACCAAGGTGTCATCTTTAAAAAAAATGCTGGAAATTGTATCATCAGAAGTAATTGACAATATATCTTTTTAATTTCATTTGTGATCTCTTTACTTTCCTTCTTTTGAGGTAATCTTTTAACCAAAAATATTTTTCTAATTTCTCTTATGCTGAGTTAACAAATGCAGCTCCCTTTTGGTACAACCACCACGGAATATGTCTTACTCTCCTACAAAATAAAATAAATGAAAAATAATATGTTTATTGGAGTTATAGCTAAATTAACATGGAGTTAAGCTTGAAGATATGTATTAGAAGTATACATGGATTTAAGCTGAAAAGCTTCATTCAGGCTTTCCCCCCCCCTCCGAGCATATTAAAATGTAGATCATTCTGAGTGACAATAGTACTTTAAAAAATCAAACATATTAAGATATGGAAATGAATACTTAAAATGTATTAACAGCCTCAATTGTGTGCAGCTGCAAAATCATGCAGTAACAAAAATGACTACGACTTCACAACATCCAATATTTTTGCTTCCCTTGTTCTGGTTACTGATTACAGTTCTTTGAATTACAAGGTATATTTGCACAGGAACCTTACTTAGTGCAGAGGCTCAGCTTTAAAACACTTGTGACTTGAAGTCTAAAAAATGAAGGTAAAAATTCCTCATTGATGGAGTTATTTCTCCACTGATAAAAGTAATTCCCTTCCCAATAGCCAGAATTAGCATCAACACAAAACAAGCCCCGGCGTCAGATCAAAGTTGGGGGGAATTTGTGTCTAAGCAGAGCTCTCTGACACGGGGACTGGCATACTTGTGTGACCCCACACAGATCCGGCTGCAGGATCCACACTTTTCAAACAGGCTTGCTTTTCCTGTTGAAACATTTGTAGCCACCACACTAGCCAGTGAGAACAATTTATCAGCCTCTTGGTGTTATATCAATTCATAATTCCTGTTTCAAATGCATCTCAGGCCCCATCTCTTTGAGCATTGTCATAGAAATCAACTAGCTAATTAAGTCATCTTGTAGCATTATGATGAGAAGAGTTTGATGATTACTGCTTTTTGTTTCAGTAGAGATGGGAGATTTTGTAAGAAATTCTTCTCATCAGCCTGATGTTCTTGTTTTATCTAATTCACCAGTTATTTGTGTACAAAAAAAGAGAAACTACTTTTATGCACTTTCACCCATGACAATCTAGGAAAAAGCAAGGAAAATATCACTCGCAAGTCACCTCCTCAGGTCTCCGACTCCCTATTCTGCTATTAAATAGCTGAAATATATATTACGTATACACTGTGACTGATGTTCTGTGTTAAGTTACATGGTCTAGTGGAGGGCGTCCCTGCCCGCAGCAGGGGGGTTGGAACTAGATGGTCTTTGAGGTCCCTTCCAACCCAAACCATTCTGTGATTCTATGAAGTCTCACAAAAGGCTCTGTCACCTCGCAGTAATGATTGCAGGGGACACAGCTACAGTTTTGGATGTTTCCAGTGGAGATACCAGTATCAGTAGCCAAGCCCTCACAAAGTTGCTCAGGAGAAAGTAAACCTTAGTGAATGAGGGGGAAAATTATTTACTCTCCTTTGGCTATTTTTATTTTAAGCTTAAAACAGGGCAGAGATCACTACAGAAAACATTGTTTTAGAGGAATAAAGTTACCTCCTTCGACTAAGCCCCTGATTTTCAGTTCTGTGCACATCACTGCATAAGGCTGTCTCTGTACAGCACTGTAGAAATGGGCGGCCTGCCCAGCTGGGATAAACTCTGCTGCATAGTAATTTGGGACATTCTGAAAAATTTTGAACTCCAATTTTCAACAATTATTTTTATTTATTCCATGAGTATATTGTGTGACCGTTCACTGGACCTTTGGTTCATAATCACAAAACACATTGCTGGATAATCTCTGCATGCAAAGTGTGTGTCATCTATAGGCTAACATTGAATCGGGGGGGTGGGGGGGGTGGGGGGTGTGACTTTCTAAACTAGAAATATAAAATAAAATACCATTACCTGCATAAAGGAAGATATACCACATTTAACTTCTAAGTCTTTTAAAAAATGTCTAGAAACATCCAGCAACCAAGAGCATAGCCAAGAAATGTGGCTTGGTAAAGTACATCTAGCAATGGGTTCTTTGATACAAAACTGAAGACAAGTTCCTCTTCCATTGAATATAATACTGATTTTGCTATTGATTTCAGTGGATGGAAGTGCCCAGGGCACCTTCCCTTTTCTGACTCTTTCATGAGCCAGCTGCATGAACATGGGGAGTGAGTTTCTTCCTCTGCACCATCTGCTATGTCTGCCCAGGCTGTGAGCTCTCTCCTACTGCACATGGTCTTTCTCTGATGATACATTTGAGAAGGGGAAAGCAAAATAGGTCCCAGTCCAGCAGAAGCTTCAGGAGCCACCGTGGTACAGGTCAGAACTGTCTTTCATTGCCAAGTGTTGGTTTAATTAAGGAAGCACTGCAAATGAAAGCTTTATGTATTTGCAGTTCCTCTGCTTATGTTTTTCCCATTCTTAATACTGCTATTCTCTTATTCCAGAATCCCTAATATTTAAGCATTAATTTATGGTTTCTTTAGTTGATTAAATAAGGATTCAACTGCAACTTGCCAGCAGTCATTTACTGTATTTAATCACTTTTGAATCTTATTCACTCTGAATGACACCACAGAGAGGTGTGAGGTCTTTCTTTGGAGTGAGTCTTCTCACTGGCAAGTTACTAAAAACAGGAGGCAGAAGAAAGTTAGTGTTACTTCTCTGATTGATAGCTAATAAGGACCTTTCACGAAGACACTTGGAGTGTTGTTGCAGCCTGCCATCCAATTAGCAGATTCCTTTTAGCACTGTTTTCCTAGCTCATCCACCTCTGTGCCATATTAGACTAATGTGAAAAAATATAGACAAGCTTAAAAAACCTGTATGAGAAAATATTTAAAAAGTTTTATTATGTATTAATATGTATGTCTATACATTCACATATATACGCATTATGTGCATATGGGAAATGAGAGAGGCATACATACATCTGCATGAAAATGCTTAAAGACCATGCTCTAATCTGCCTGTGAAATGGTTAACAGGGATATAAATCGACATTCCTTTCTATATGTGTTTGAAATGTTATTATCTCCAAGTCACATTTTAATTTCATACTTGATGCTTCAGCTCATGCCATGTTTTTAGTTAGCGATGGCCTATTAAGCTGCTAATTTATATACTGTTGTGAAGGCCTCTGTAAATGCTGCTCTATAAATAATAGAGCAGTGATCCATAACCACCTTCCATGTAACAGCGCAGAGTCCACTGCAGCTAATATGAAAGAACTGCTGGTTGCTAGGTGCCAAAATGCTGCCTGCCTATTTAGGAACTGCTATAGTTTTGTCTCCCTGCTAAGATGACAAAAGTGTAATTAGAGATTAATCAAGAGCTACATTAGTGCCACAGTTTCCTGCAGACTGACTTTTGTTGCTCACCAGCAGTTAAGTGCATCTGCCTGTATTTACCAGTTCTCTGGAGATTTAAAAATTTATTGTCATATTTACAGGGACACCTACAGTAAGAGTTATCAAATCATGGAGGAAACTTGGAAAAATGCATATAATTTGCAATTGAAGGTATGACTTCTCTGTATTTATTTTTTAAAAATTCCCCATATGAGAAAGGTTTTAAATTTCCTGCTGCCACAGACTTAATTCACTGGGATGAGGGGAAGAGGGCTTAGAGCCAGACTGTTTTATCCTCTACTGACGCCTCATTATCAAAAAACTTTACACCATTTTTAATATTCTGATTTAATTCTTAGTCTTTTGTAAGCTTCATTTAATATCATATAGACCCTTTGACCCTTTGTCTGTTTAGATAGTAAGCAACTTCTAGAGCTGCTGAAACCTTTAAATACGTTAATCTGTTTATAAGTTCACATTTTACTAAACTGTATATCTAGATTTCTGAGATATAACCTTGATTATATGACCAGTACTTACATATTTCTTGACAGAAAATTAGCACTTACTAGGAAATGGTTGTGCAGGGTTCTCCACACTGGATCGTGTAGTAAAAGCCAAAGAAGGATGTTGTTCAGAAACTTATAATTAAAAGAAATTCTGATTTTACTTTGTTTTCCCAAATTGAGAACTTTTTAGTGATCTAAATTTTTCGTAGGAAATATGTTCCATCTCCTGACTAGCTCTAATTATAGTATAACGAGGACAGATAGGAAAACAGATGGAAAGATTATGAGACTTATCCAAGGTTACATAATAAATCACTGGTATCCAAGAACAGATCTCAGTCATTCTGTATATTGTGGAGAAACCTGTACTCTCTTTAAATGAGAGGCTACAGATAATGTTACTTGAATGTCTGCTCCAAAACCTGTCCAACAGCCCTAGCAAGCAGTCTGTGCTGAGCTCTGTGCTGCTGAGTATCCAAGCCCAAGAACAGATCGATCTGGGTAAGATCAATCATGCCATAATCACTGGCACATACAAGAGTAAGTCTAGTACGACAGTAAAAACATGGTATTTCCAACACGTGAGTAGCAATCTTTTTCAGGGAGACCAAGAATAACCTACTTCCATTAATGAGATCAATGCTTACAATCTAATGAGCCAATAAAAGGCACAAAAACAACAGTAAAGACACAGAGGTTGTGCAGCCCACTCTGAGTAACTTCATTTAAACCAAGCAGTCAGAACCCGAGTGCAGGAAAATGCTGTATAAACAACTCTACTGTGAATGGATTAATAGCATAAAACCCTGCCATTCAGCTTTCCTTCCACACCCCTTTAACACAAGAGATATATACGTTATGTGTTAGTTGGTTAGTAACTGAGGATACAACTATAAAAACTTGTTGTAACTTCTATATATATATAAATATATATATCACCTGTGCATGTATATGTGTGTATAAATATGCATACCTATAGCTTTCAGTAGAGCTCCTGTAAGCAAGGAATTCCAGTCCTGGGACAATAGAACAGGAATTCTGGGAAGGAGAGTTCCTAGGAATGGTTATATTTACTAACAAAGCAGACATATAGGAGAAAACTCTGTACTGTGGCATATGGCACTGTGGATTTATTCAAAGCTCATTTCCTCAAGGGAAAAGCAGAAACTCTGGTATTTGCAAAGGAAAAGGAGAATTAGGCAAATCCCCCAAGTACTTTTTAGAGATTGTTGGAGATGTTAAGACCCCTTTGACTTACACAAAAGAGCAAAAGCTTGTAGATAATAGGTTTAACAATGAGCTTCTCATTTAGAACTTCCTAATCTTTTTCTTTCCTCTTCCTTTTGCAGAGATCTTTACCACACTTACAAAGTTAACTTTTGGATAAATTGGGTTCTTTCTTACACAGAATCTGGAGTTCAAATGCAGCTTTTTTTTGAAGGTAATATTTTCTTCTTTCTTAATAACTACCAAAAATAGCAGCATAAAAGCTTTTTTGGCTCTATGCAAAGAATGATAAACCTCAAAAACAAATGATGAACCTGAAAAGTTTTGAAAAAGTCGATTTATTGATCCAGTTTTCTCTCTTGTGCCTAGAAACATGATACCTGAGTTCAGTGTCAATACATGTTCTATACACCAAATGCTATTTTTTTATTTTTTATGGAAGAAAGATAGCTCTCAACTACAAGGCCTTTTTTTTTTTTTTAGAAACTAGCTTCTTTTTCTCTCTGAGGGATGAGGGAAGGAGGCTGCATCTTTTCGATATAGCTGGGAAAGTCTGTTTGTCCACTAAAAAAATGCAACTTTTTATCTTACAAAAATAGGAAACCTGTCACAGAATGTGAAAAAGTAAAGGTTTGTGAAGTCAAGCTGGACAGATATTAATAATAACAATTATCCAAGAAGCAGTTAAGAGTTGAAATCCTAGGCAAATATAGGGCCCATCTTGTCCCCAGGACTGATGCCTTTCTGGATTGACGGTGCCTTGGCTTCAATATGATGAAGAGTAGCAGCTGCCAGAACTCAGATGTCACCATAATCATAAGTTATGGTTGTAAAATATGGTATCACCACAACCATAAGTTATCTGAGCCATAAGTTCAGAAACTTTGTATAACATGGGAATCGTGGCTTCAAACACCCTCAGACTGAGAAGACCTGACAGATCACACTTTCCATTTCCAGGAAAGTGCCCAAACTCTTTAGATACTTGCAAAACCCGCTCTACCGATGACTGCTATCCTAAAGTTCTCCAGAGCTATTGCTCTTTTTTGGAGGGGTTGGTTTTTTGTTTGTTTGTTTTTTTTTCTCTGAACACAGCTACTGGAATTTATGAGAAGCTATACCACCTTCCTATGTCTACACTGTAAGACAGTAGGAGCAATAAACAGGAAAGGGACCTGCTTTCTCTCTGTGTGGTATTTAGTAGTCTGAGTATGGCGAAAATCTAATTTTAACTGCTGAAAGAACATGAAGATTGACCAAGGAAGTAGCTTTTGACAACTGGCAGAATTTCAGGAGAGCAAGCAGTCTTGATGACTGCCTCAGATTTTGGGAACCTCAATTCCGTGTAGTCTCTCCATTAAAGAATTGTGGATTGTACTGAAGAAAAAAATTAAAGAAAATATTAATTAATTTATATGCAAAACTAAATATGCTGTGCTCTCAGTCTTGAGTTTTATGGCAATGATTATGTATTAAAATAAAACCTAAGCTATCCAGGGTTCAGGAAGAACATATGTATAACTCACTTGGGATCAAACACTAGATCCAAAGGCAGCTGCAAAGCACTGATGAACAATTTTGTTCAGTACGGTTACCTTGATTGCAGCTAATCTGATTTGGGCTGCTGTATGTGTATGTATATGTACCTAATCTTACATAAGATTTGATGCCTTTGCTGGCTGAATTAGGTCAAAATACAAAAGACAAAATAGCTAATAAGTAAGGAACATTATCAAAATTTTAAATCCACAATTGTACTCTATTTCCACAAATCCAGTGCTTTGATGAAAATTGTTTATTACATGTCTAAGTTCTTAGCTAGAAGACATCTTCTGGGCTTTGAAGATTTTGCCATAGTCTTAGAAATAAAAAAAAAAAAAAGGGAGCAAATTGCTGTGCTTTTCTGTAATTTTGTAAAACAGGGTGTTTCAAGATAAATTATACTAGCGGACGGTATGTGTCTTGTACCACAAAACACATGTAAAATACCTGTAATTTAGTCATTTCAAGGCATGCATGGGAAAAGGTAATAAACACAAACACATCCATACTAGTTTGTAGACATGCAGACTTCACAAGTTAGAAAGATCGCAGGCTTGCTAAATATCAAAGATGGGATCTGTACTGCACACCAAACTACCTAAAATTGCTTTCAAATTTAAGGTGCAATTTATTTCAAATGGCATAAAGTTGTAGATAGCAGCACTAGCATACACAGACACTGGATGTCTGTGTGTGTCAGTGACTGAGTTGAAATAGAACTCATTTCTGGGTTATAGATACAGTTTTATTTAGATACATAGTACAAAATGTATAGGTAGATGTAAATATGCAGTATAATATATGCTTATAATGTCCTGATTTAATTCCAGTTTTGCTTTGTCTTAATAACTTAAAGTGCCCTTTTCTGTAAAATATTTTTTCTTCCAAATACTTTTCTTTCCAAATTCACACATTGTATTTCAAAATGTTATTACGTATGCAGTGTGGTTTCCTGTAATTTTTTTCCTCCTTTCCCTGTTCAGGAAGCACTTACCAGACCCAAGTGCATTTTCCTTTCTAATATTTGGAAATACACAAAAAAGGTGACTGCATTGTCTCTTGCTTTGCACCAAAAACTGTGACAGGAAGGAAAAGGTGACTTGAGCAAGAATAAGAATGGTAAATTTTAAATTGCCCATCAATGCATTGAATTTTATAAGGCAGTATTTATTCCCTTGAACGCACACCACCCTGAAACACAAAACACGTTTCTAGGAAAGACCTTTTCATAATGATGAAGATACTTAACATTTTACTACCATTTTTCTGTCTTACTAATATATTGTACCAGTACTGTTATAGTCCACGATAGTTGATTTTCTGAAGACATGGGATAGAATACAGTTACCTTGAAAGGCTGTTTACATCTCTTAAGCCTGTCACAATTTTTGTCTTCAAAACACTATCACAAAGGGAGGCATACGCATTGCCCTTTTTAAAAATCCCACTAAGTTTCTGTCTCTATTGCAGAGAGCTTGTTGTTATTTTTTTCAGTGTCTTCAGACTAGTCGGAATGTGTCATAAATATGAACTACCTTTCATTTCACTTTAAGTATTAATTCTGGTAACTTTAATTCATGATGGAAAATTTTATGTGCGTTCAAAAACAATCCCAAATATTTCCTTGAAATCCAAAATTGCAGCTGATGCTTCTCAATGTTAAAGAGTTTATATAACTTTGTATTTTGTGAGCTCAAAAGATTGTGATAAATTAAATTGGGTGAATCATATAATTCATTCATCAATGTGAATTATGGATGTGCTCAACCTACCATAGATGCACATAGGAAAATAGGAAGTTTTCCACAGAGATAAAGTTTGGCTAAATTTACGCCCTTCCCTTTATAAGCAATGAGTTTTATAACCGTCAGCTATGTTAAACAAATAGTTCCATGAACCAGAACTAATAACGCCTCATTTTCTAAGATTTGTCTCTTGTGATTAATTGAAGTCTCTGATGAAAGCTTTTCCCCTAATTTGGTATTCACAAGGCCCTTCTTGTATGTAGGTTCTCTTATGTCCCTAAACTGGAGTTGACAAGATGGCTTTTCCAGCAGTTTGGGTATTTAATGCTTTTGTTCCTCTGCCTACTCTCTTGTACAGGGCAACTTGCATGAACTTTTTTATTTTTTAAATTCTTACTTAATTGCCAAAGTTGCTCACGGTTGAAATAGGAGGAAGGCAAGATACACACACAGCGTGTTCACAGAAGCTTCACTTTCTTCAAATTCAGAACTGAGAGTGGTACCAATGAACATGATGCTTGGATGGCCAGAAATCATGAAAGGTTGGACTGAAAACACCTGAAGGAGCTAAGTGTCAGACAAATGTCTGAGAAGAACGAACATCATCCTTCCAGCAGAGGCCACACTCAAGGAATATGCTCAGACTTCAGGCAGACACAAAGTTACAGTGTGCCCAATTATCTTGTCATGGAGGAGGCTAATAATTGTCTTTTTGAACAGATAAATCCCTTGTCACCTCTGAATTTTCCTGTGCATCAGTTAACCTACAGGCGTAGCAGCTTCCCCTCGTCCCCACCATCAGCTGCCTCTCCGAACGAGGGCTGTGCTGCAGCCCTGTGGATCGCGGATCCTGGGAATGCTGCTGCTTCAGGAGCAGGGATCCAGAAATGACATTTCAGCACTGGCTGGGCGGATTCACCAGCTCTGGTGTGTCATTTCCAGAAGCACTACCTCTCACAGACATTTCAGCATGGCAGACTGGTGGGTCGGAGGGTAAAAGCAGGGAACCCAATGGGTGGAAGCAGATAATGGGGCATTTTATTACAAACGCATCTCTCTCTTTAAAGCTGTTAGTCTCAAGGATTAATCAGCTGACCTTAGTCATGATTTTGATTTCATAAAATGGAATTGCAACACTGTTCATTTCCACAACTGATTATGTATATGGGCAGTATTAACAGATTTAACAGATTAACCTCTTAACTGCTGGGCTTCTCTGAATAAAACGATAATCCCTTTTTATGCTGCTCATCCTGGTTACCAAAATGAATACTTAAAGTGAAATGAAAGGTAGTTCATATTTATGACACATTCAGACTAGTCTGAAGACACTGAAAAAATTCACAATAAGATCTTCTTTAAATATCTATTAGTCTTACTCTGAAGGGCTGTAAAGGTAACAAAGAATCACGCAGACTTGTTAACATGGGTGTTTTTCCTAACATACTTATTTTCTACCCCGAACAAACATAAGATTTTCCAACTGAAAACAATAAAGACAAAAAAATTCTTGAGATGTTCAGCAGAGAGACTTTTCCTTCCTTTATTTATAAATAAATAGATATTTATTTTGGAGAGGAGAAAAATGTTGTAGGCATTCAGTCTAATATGGATGTCTTTGTCAGATGCTTTTGGAAGCAAGGAATAATAGTGGCCAGGGTATGCCAGCTTGCACTCCCTCTCAGTGCTAGTCATGCCGTGATTTCTCATGTTCAAGACAAGATCCAATAGCTCAAAAAGGTTAGAAAAGACTTCAGAATGTCAATATTCTTGCCATGTGTGTCTCTTACACTCCTAACAGATATGTTATGTGGGTTGGCAGAAAATAATGTATTGGACCTCTCCTCATGGCTGTGATTTAAATGGGAAGTCAGCTTAATGCAACAGTTGCCAGTGATCCTAACTGCCTAAGAAAACATCATTGTTTTGAATATCCTAATTATTCATTAGCTGAATAAATGTCTTTTTCACGTGGGAATGTTTATCACTTTTTGAAGATGAAATATTAGCTTCTTCCTCCTTCTATGATTTCCTTTCATTTGTGTTGATAGTTTCTGACTTACTATCTGTCCTGTCTGCAGTCTGTCAATGGATACTTCCCAGATCAGAACAAACATTGCTTCCCTTCCATTGCTGTACAATGTTTGGCCAAAAAATGACCATATGGCCATTATGTCCCTAAAACTCCTACACACTATGGAAGGTAACAGCTACACTGTAATACTGCACGGCCCTGATTTTCTTGAGCTTCAGTCTGAAACTCAGTCTGAGGTTAGAGAGCAAAAACACAACTGTCATCTACAATGTCGCTTACAGCTCTGTGCAGGGACAATTTCTTGTAACCAAATTGATGGAAAATCAGTTCTATCATATTCCCAGTCATATTTAAACAGTCACATGAGGAGTGGAAGGAGAATAGACTTCAAGTCGCTTGTTCACTAACAAGTGCAACGACTTGTTGTGAAAAAACAACTTCAGCAATAATATTTGCCTCTTGCTGCCATGGCAATTAAATAAAAAAAGTATTCATATTTGTATGCTAATACTCAAACAGCATGTGCTTCATTAGATTGTTGAAAAAAATAAAAGTTATCGGACTAGTAAAGAAACATGTTCTTAAACAGTGCTTAGTTATAATTTCAGCTGCACAGGAAATGCACAGGAAGGGATATAGTGCTGTTTTTTTAACAAGATAGACTATTTTGTGCTATATTGACCTATATATGTACACTTTTTCATTTTTTTGCAGTAATAAGAATTTGGTCTTATAAAGGCGTAAAAGGACTTGACCAGTTTTGAGTAAAGATTCCAGCTGAAGGCCAGCTTGTGACTTGTTTCGATCTACAAGCAATTGGTGAGACCACTTAAGAGAATAATTTTCTGCTGATTGTTAGAGTTTCTATTGTGGTCTGATGGTCATCAATTCCCAGGCTATTCACATACAAGAATTAAATTCATTGTACTGTATCAGTGTCCTATAAAACAGAATGATGAATAATCTTTCCAACAACAACTAAACCTCTGCATTCTGTTTAAGAAAAAAGGAAATTAAGGATAGTTAGTGTATACTATACCAGAATATCCTACAATTGTCTAATAAATGACAACCTCTGTCATTCAAATCAATTTTTTGAAAGTTGTCTGTATGTACCTTTTGCTTGTGAAAGCTCATGTATAGGTCATGCCAAATTTATTGCCATTTCTTTTTTTTCACTCATTCCATGTGCAATACGTGATTCCTGTAGTTCTGCCAGTCTGGAAGCACTACAGTCTGCAGTATTGTTTGCTGTTTGCATTTTCCAGCTAAGATTAAAACAATAGGATGAAATATCACAGATATGTACGCCCATGACATTAAGAAACAGCTATTGAAATGAATAATTTTAGCTGTTAGGAAACATTTACTAATAAATTACTTAGAAAGGTGAATATTTCAGAACACATTCTTAGATCAGAAATGGTGTCTTCATGCTTTGCATAGAGAAGCAAATGTGGTAAACAGAGGTACTTTGTCTTGGGAAATTGATGCTGACTAAAATTAAAATTGCTGTTTGGGGTTTCTCAGAGCATGAAAATAGATAGTTTGAAAGAAATGCCAGTTTTCTGGAATTTCTGCAAGTTTGATGCATGCTGCATCTACTGCATGGGAGTGGAAGGATTTAATCCCTTAATGTGTGAAGGGAAAATGCTGTTACCTTTGTGGCTTAAGAATTTAGATGTTTTCATTAACAGTTGGGTGGTTCTCTAAGTACAAATCCCACACGGTCTGTTCACCTCTTTTGTGGTAAATGTGAGGAAGCTGGATGTTTCCCTTGCACTGAGAGGAACAGGAGGACTATTTCTAGCTCTGGATTAGATTAGATGGAAGAAATGTGACATAGCATTGTGTATTATCCCCCTTCAGTCTTATAATAAACAGGCATGCCCTGAAAAGACAACAGTGTAACATACTGCAGGGTATATGTGTATGTTTGGAATTTATGAACTAATAATACGAGCCAGTGCCTGCTCGTCTGCCTGGGTGCTGAGCTCCTGGGCTGTAAGAATTTCCTGAGGATAAGAATATAACCAAAATCTGGTAAAAATCTTGGCAAAATAAACACTTTCAATATCTAATCTACCCATGCTGATAGAGGACTCTGACAGGCCTGTGGAGGAGTCTGGCCCTACAGAAAACAATCATCAGGGCAGTGTGTGAGGAATCACCCTGAATTCTGGGAATTTTCTCCTTTTTGCTTTCTGCGAAATGGAGAAATATACTTTTATTTTTTTCCAGTGGACAGAGGAGAACAATCAGTATGTGCAAAATCTCATTGCATACTCCTTTGCCGTTTTTCTCCTATGCTCAAATATTAAAGAAAAATAATAGTAAAAGCATTTAAAAGAACAAACAGGAGACATTAATCTACTCCTGCTTCTCTTGTTACATCTTATTACACTAATGTCCTCTTTCCTTTCCTAACATTTGTGACTTAAATTCTTATCTTGCATTTAGGAGGTTTGGAATAAAGCTATTCAGTTGCCAGAATCATTGCGTTAAAAAATGACAGTTGTAGCAAATGAGTCCAATAAAACTGCGTATGCAAACTCATGAATATTGGAATATATTTGCCAATTTCAATCAATTATGACAAAGTCAGTGATACCACTTTCACAAAAATGGATAGCTGGTTAGAAGAAAAAGACACAAATCAGTCCCCACTGAGCGAGAGCCTGCAGCTTGAGTTCAAAACTTAGATTAGACACCAGACCATCAGTCATGGGAGAGAGCCGTGGGGAACTGGCATTCCAAACTTTCAGCTGTTCACAGAGTTATTTGTTTAAAGAGAGAATAAAACTGAACCAGTAGCATAGTTTTCAAATCTGCAGACTGCATGACAGCCCCACTGCTTTTGGGTCTGGGGGCCCCACGTGCCAACTTAGGAAGACTGAGAGGAAACAAGAGCCCGTGTTAGCAGTTTGCTGAAAAAACCACGATTTTATTGCTTTCATCAAGGCCAATTCCAACCATACGGTACCATCAATCTGGGCTACACAGGCTGCAAAAACCAAAATCACTCATAGATGTAATAGTAGTTTGAAAACAGAAGCCATGAGCTCCCATTTAATCTCTGTAATCATTTATGCCAAGAGAAAAGGGAAGGCTAAGTGAGTATCAAAGGCTCCTCTATCACCAAGAACACGGCACATTGTTTTAAGTGGCAACTTGTCTTCCTGAACTTTTGTAGGAGTATTTAAACTAATCCACATCTCAGAAGTAAGTTCAACAGCAAATACAAGATATTACAGACATTCCTGCTATCTTTTATAAAATGATTGCAACCCTTCTGTTTCTCTCCTTTTTTTCTTTAAGCTATGACTGGAACAAAGCTGATGAGACCTAATTAAATCTTTCTGTTGATACACTAATAGTTCTGAAGTTTCAGAAAAGTCAGATTTAATTTTTTTTTTTTTTTCTCTTCCCTCCATCTTGTCTTTGGGAATCTGTCTCACAATTTCCAAGCTACATCCTACTATGATTCACTTGTACTGGGTTCTGCAGTGGATCCTCATAATGCCCCCTGTGCATCTAGTTTTAGGCAGCAATTAGATGAATTTATGGCAGAGTGTGCTGAATCAATCTGTCCTTGTTTTCTCAACTCAAGCTGTACTTTTGCTTACGATACAAATGGCCACCACAAAACCCTTCCTTTGGTGGTTACTGGCAGTTGCTGTAGAAGGTTATGAATTCACCTTCTGTTAACAGTTACTATTTGGTTACTATCTGAACATGAGCAAAAACAGGAGGATGAAAGGTTTCCCAGCCAAACAAGCCATTGTGATAATTTAGTCTGTATGTAACTCAGAATAAATATTCATCAGATGGCTCTCACACCTAACCAGTTGACTAACAGGGAATTAGAGCAGTTTCTAACCCAATAATCTTTTTTTAAGAAAAAATTCACAGGCTTTTCAATTTAAATTGCAAAACTATCTAGAGCCAGGGCTTATGCATTTACCACACCA